>NC_089679.1:5631150-6256834 GCF_037042795.1 Molothrus aeneus | reverse complement strand
TTAACAGACTGGCAAGAGATAGGATGCCAGATCTGCAAAGATGTGAATCTTGGTCTTTTAGCTATGATTGTGATTTTTGGACAACAGCCTGGCAGTCCTAGAACATAGGCTCCCATCCCCCCTCACAAAATAAAAGAAATCAGAAGAGCCATGAGAGATAGTGGGATATGCTCACCATACTTTAAACAATTGCTGAAAAGCACCCTGGAAGGGCATACCCTTATACCAAATGACTGTAAAAATTTTGCTAGCATGATTCTCACAGACTCACAGTATATGCTCTGGGAACTCAAATGGAAAAGAATGCTTGCAGAAATATTGTCAACTTATGGGCAAAGCACTGATGCAGATCTTCGTACCCTTACTATATCCAAGCTCACCAGGGAACACCCTGATGAAAGCAATGGAGATCAATTGACTCTACTCAGAGTAGTATTTGATGACATTAAGAAAATGCCTCGCAGAGCCTTATTACAAATACAGCCTGCAGGGAATTTTGAAAAAGCTTATAATCTAATTAGCCAAGTCCCATCTGAGCCTTTTACCACATTTGTAGATCGAGTGCTTCAGGCATCTGAGAGGCAATGCAGTGATGATATTGCTCATCCAGTTATGGTACATGATATTATTGAAAATAATGCCACTGAAGAATGCAAATGAGCTATCAAAGCCCTCGGAAAAGATTCACGGTGCCTGAAATGATAGATGCCTGTAATAAGATTGGGAGCCCTCAGCAGGTGGCAGCTATCCAGGCAAATGAGCTTGAAAAGACTCTAGGAGAAAACATTGAAAGAGCTCTTACAGCTCAGGCAGCACAAATAGAAGCATGAGACCAAATACTTAGGGAAATTTTGGCTGCTCTTCATTTAAATTCTCAACAACAGAACAATACTGGGGCCGCTATGCAAGCTTCTGTGGTCCCAGAGCTGTGCTATTTCTGTAAAAAACCTGGCCACATAATGAGAAATTGTCCAGAGGCAAAAAGAGATGCACAGACATCAGACCTTTGTCCACAATGTAGAAAAGGGAGGTATTTTGTTAAACAGTGCCGCTTTAAATATGATGTTGATCGAAACCCGATTCAAAAAAACTTCAAAATGAGCACGCAGCGCCACTGTGTGACGACTTACGTAGTGGCACCACAGATACCCGAGAACACACCCGGGCTAAGATTTTTGAATACCCCGACTCTGCAGCACTACGCTTCATTGCCAGCCGAATCCCAAGGAGCGACCCAGACCTATTACCCCCCGGGTCCTGGTGCACTTTGGCAACCTCCAAACCAACAACCTTTTTAAAATATAATGGCTATGATTATATTTCAACAGGAGTTACTAAAATCTCACAAAAAAGACAAGACTTTCTAGTTGTTGGTAAAGAGAGAAACAGTCACCCATGACCCTGGACTGCTGTAACGTCTTCGATACAATAAACTGCATTTTGAAGAGCCACCTGGAGTCCCGCATCTCTCCTTACAGCTCTTACATCCAACCTCGATTTCTGATTAGAGTCTTCAAGTGAGCGGTTTTGTATTGATTTGGCATGGCATGTTTTTTGGAACCAGGGCAAGACCACAGAAGTGGCTTCTATGAGAAGCTGCTAGAAACTTCCACCATGTCCGACAGAGCCAATCTCTGATGGCTCTGAAAATAGACATGCTGCTGGCCCAATTAGAGAGGCTGGTAACACCTCTGTGATGACATATTTAAGAAGAAAATCAAAACAGCGCATGCACAGTTTTTCCAGAGGTGGCGAGGCACCATTTCAGTTCAGCCCGCAGAGAGCCTTGCCTGCTTGGTCCCCCCTATCCAGCCATGTCATGGGCAGAAGGGCAGGGGCAGCAGCAGTGGCTTCTCCTTCCTGGCACCCCGCATGAAGAGAGGCATTAAACAGTGCCAGTGCCTGCACTGGCAGTGGGGCTGCCTGGCCAGCAGCAGAAACATGGCAAGCAACTCCCCAATGCAGCACCTAGATGAGATCAAACTCTTGGCAGTGCGAGATCCTGCAATAATCTTTGAATTGGTGGAACTTGTTGGCAATGGTACCTATGGGCAGCAGTTTTTCTTCTAGTCAGAGAAGAGGAGGAAGTGAGGACATGTGAAGTAGAACAACATGGTGTCACTAAGGTCAGTGGAAAAAGAGGGGGAAGAGGTGCTCCAAGCGTCAGAGCTGAGATTCCTCTGCAGGCCATGGTGAGAACCATGGTAAAGCAGACTGTCCCCCTGCAGCCCATGAAGTCCATCAGGGATGCAGAGATCCACTCTCAGCCCGTGGGAGAAGTGCTCACGCCTGTCGCAGACATCTTTTCATTAAAATCCTTCTTTAAGATTTTTCCTTCTGAGAAGCTGAGAGGCCTCAGAAACAAAATGTAAACAATGGTTATCTGCTGCTGTGGAATGCAATAGGTGGATCCGTGATTGGTCTCGTGTGGATGTTTGGAATTAATGACCAGTCACGGCAAAGCTGGCTCTCTCTCTCTGTCTGAGCCACAGACCTTTGTTTTCATTCTTTCCTTTCTATTCTTAGCTTAGCTAGCCTTCTGAGATGAAACTTTTCCTTCTATTCTTTTTAGTATAGTTTTAATGTAATATATATCATAAAATAATAAATCAAGCCTTCTGAACATGGAGTCAACATTCTCATCTCTTCCCTCATGTGAAAACCCCTGTGAACACCATCACACATGCCAGAGCAGGTGGATGCCAGAGGAAGCTGTGATCCACTGGGAGACCTGAATAGAGAGAGGGCCCCTGCTTCCAGAGATAAAGAGGGTCCTTGATTCCAAACTAGAGCAGCCTATCCTTAGAAGACTGCACTCAGTGGATGAGTGACCCACGCCACAGCAGTTTTGGAAGGACTGTTTGCCCATGGATGGGACTCACATTGCAGCAATTTTGGCAGGACTGCTGCTCACAAGATTAGAGGCACACTGGAGAAGTTCACAGAGAACTGTCTCCCATGGGAGTGTTATAGATGAATAATGAGATGGTTGGTTCTCACAATTAAGGGGTGAACATTATAAGTATGTTAAGAGAAGTTTTATAGATGTATAGTTATGTTACTGCAATGTGTCCCCCCCAGCATTTTTATCCCAGGATGGTCTTGGTAGTCTGAGCATTTGGGGGAGGGGCAGGCTTATTATTAAGAGTCACGGCACAGCAACACCTGACCTCCAATCAAGTTACAAGAAAGCAGTCTACACCAATGGACAGTGATGAAGAGTTAACAGACAGACTTTGGGAAGAGCTAGGGTTACCTGTTGCAACACAAAGGATGTAAAAGGTAGAACAGCCATTTTGTGGATGAGCCAGCCATGTGGCTACCAGCCACGAGGGGGGGGCTCCTGGTGCTGTAATTTTTTCCTTATTTAGTCCTTTTGCTGTAATTTTTTTTAAGATTTTAATAAACCTTTTAAAATTTTTAGAAGTGAGCAGTCATTTCTCACAGAAAGGACCCCACAGCAAAGGAAGGACTCCTCTCCCTGAGCAAACAGAAGATCTTGACTGATGAACTGACCAAAATCCCCACACCCTGTCTCACTGTACTGTCGGTGGGAAGGAGGGAGGGGTTGGGGGAAAAAAAAGGTGTTTTAAGGGATTATTTTGCTTCTCATTATCCTCCTCTGACTTTAAACCTTTAAATTTGAACCTGTTTTGCCCTTGGAGTGTTTTCTTCTGGTCCTCATCTCAACTCATGAGCCCTTTGTTAATTTTTTTTTCCCCTCTCCTCTGCCCAACTGAGAGCAAGAGAGGGGTGAGCAAATGGCTTTCATGGGTGCCTGGCGTTTGACCAGTGTCAAACCATGACAGGTTTGCAGCTGCCCACTGGAACACAAGAGGAAATGCTCAATTTTGAGCTGTTATGTGAGGTCGTGGGTTGGAGACAGACACACAACACAATACACCGAAGATCATGAGACAAAGAGCCTGTTTTATTGTTTAGACCTTCTTTATATAGGGGGTTTGGATTTCCTGGGCTTGGACAGCTCATTGAATGGGATCTCTCTCCACCCAGATCTCTAGCCAGTGGTGTGCCTGCATCTAAGCTTGAACAGGGTTGTCTGAGGGTCTCCTGTATAGGTATGAATCCAACCTATTGTACTGTGACATTGAGAATGAATATGAGCTGGGCCAGGATTATTTATTCATGTGTTGAAGACAGAATCTCAGTTTTTTCTTCCTTTTGAAGGGTTTTCTTCCCCAGTAACATGTGTTCATGCATGTCTAGGCAGCAGAAACTGAAGAGAAAGCTTTTTCAAGAGAAACAAATCACCTGGAGCTTTGCGAGTTTTTAGGAGCTCCTTGTGAAGGACCAAAACAAAGTCTGATTTTTCAGAAGGCAGGTACCTGTTCCATTTTCCACTCAGTGCTGCCAGATTTATTAATTCAGTTTTGAAAATCTCAGGTTGACCTTTTCCTAGGCACCAAAGTTCTGTTATCAGCATTGCCTGATGTACTTTTAAGTATAAACCTAAGTTAAAGGAGATATGAATTCAGGCCTGCCCTTCCTCTGACCTGTGTGGTTACAAGGAAGGTCCACTTAACATGCAATATCATTGCTATATGTCCTGGTTTAGGGCAAATTTGGGAGAAAACCTCCAAAGGGGGCCCCTCCAGAAAGCAAACCCACACGGCCCCTCCCCCCAACCAGTTTTGGAAGGATTCCTCAGAGACAAGTGGAAAGAACCTGTTTATTTAACAGGCACAGCACTCCCCAGCACAAAAAATGAACAATACTGGATGACAAAACTCTTTCACCACTCTGAAAAAGATGACAAATTCAGAAAGTCTCTCCTGGGAGTGGTCGCTCTGTTATCAGTCCCTCTGGCGCTGGGAATAGCTGCTGCAGGGCACAAGGTGCAAACTCTTGGTTTCCCAGGTCCCAGTCCGGAGCAGGCTCGAGTGGTTCCAAGAGAGAGAAAGAAAAACAGTCCAGGGAAAATTCAGACTGCCTAGCTAAACTAACTAACAAGCAGAAGCAAAAGCAAGAGCAAAGCAGGAGCAAAGCAGGAGCAAGAGCTAAGCGAAAGCAAGAGCAAAAAGCAAAAGCTGCCCTATGTACTGCCCCCGTCTCTGTGTCCCGACAACTGTTTGGGGAGTGAACAGGCTGATAACAAAACAAAACAAAACAAAACAAAACAAAACAAAACAAAACAAAACAAAACTTCACTCTTCAGAGCCAGTCTTGAAGGCAGAGAACATAATATCCAGCATAAACAGAACACACAATTGAGGATACAAGCCTCACCCTAGGACACTATAGCAGAGTGCTGTGCCTGAGCTAACCTCTGCATGCCTTGGACACAACACCTGGTGACCCAGCATCTTGCCAACACAGGTGGCAAGCAGAGTAAATGCCCATATATGTTCAAGCAGTCACAGATTCATCCCATGGATTTCCAACGAGATGCTAGTTCCTCTTGCCAAAATTGCTACCAAGGATGGCTTACAAGTTCCTAGACCACACAGAGGTATTACTTGGTATTTTGATGAGATTTAATCTCGCTTGAGAGTTAGGGGTGGCCCTCCGGTTAAAGCAAGCACTTCCCAAGACTCTGATTCTAAGTGACATAATTAGTTAAGGAAAGCTTCTTTTCTTTTCTTTTCTTTTCTTTTTTCTTTTCTTTTCTTTTCTTTTCTTTTCTTTTCTTTTCTTTTCTTTTCTTTTCTTTTCTTTTCTTTTTCCTATGAAAAAGATAACAAAGGATGGTATGTCCCCAGAGCACACTCTGATGTGTTACTGTGGATACCAACCCCATAAATGCTCCCAATGCTATTAATTTTTAAAACAAACTTGCTGATTGAGGTTCTGTCTGCCTTTAAATTGTCTCTACAAGGAGACTGTGTACTAATTAATCCACAGAAACAATTATGTACTTTTTTTCAACTTTCAGGGTGATTAGAATATGAAAATGAAGAGCAAAATAGTGCAGATGTTTTAAAATCACAGCAGGCAACAATAAGTGATGTGGGAACAGCTGCTTATCTCTCCAGATAAAGCCTCTTAATAAGGAATTGCACTTGAGGAGCCATTACACAGATGGTTCTGCAAATGATTTAGAGGGGGCATTGTAGTATTAACTTTGATTTGCCATCCAGATTCTGGAAAAGCTGTATGTGTGTTATCTCTTCAAAAAGGTGCATTTGGAGCAGAAGGGGGCCATCACTTGTAAGCAATCAGATTTTTTTCAGATGTTAGGTTTCTCTAATTGTATTACTATTACTATTACTATTATATTATTTTCCTAAGCTCCTAATTTGGCTGCTGGCATGTCCTTCCATTTTTTGGTTTGGGATTGGAAACAGCATGTTGATATAGACAGAAGCTCAGACAAGGGAAAGGGTGTAAGAGCCTGAACGGGAGATGCAGGACTTCAGGCGGCTCTTCAAAATGCATTTTATTGTATCCAAGATGTTACCGCAGTCCAGGGTCGTGGGTGACAGAGCCTGTGCCTACAGCTGTCAGCTCCAGCTGCAGACAAACCTGAAGACCCTTTACTTTTGGTTACAATGCATTATATACTTTTCTTTGCTGAGCATCTTAATACAGAGGAACCAATCTATACCTTTACTTTTACCTATAGCCTATCATAACTACTATCATTACCATATTTGTGTTACTATTCTCCAATCACAAAAAGTTAGTATGTTACAGTTTAAGCTAGAAGTTGTTTTTCAGTTTTCTTGCAGTGGAAAATTCTGAGACCTTTTTTCTATTTGCAACATGGGCAGACTTGTTTGCCTGTGGAATCTTTTTGCTTGGTAAAAACATCTTCTGTTTGAGGTGGGTTTATCCTTTGCTCTAAGCCATAAAAACCCCTTCTAACTAACATACCCTTTAGCCTTCTTAGTTATCCAGTAAGACTGGCTCAGCAATTCTTTTCTTCTATATCAAAACTTGTTTTCATTTCTATTCCTTCTTCAGATTCTACATTCAAAAATCTTTCTGCCAAGCATACATATCTGTGAGACTTTCTTGTCTAACTTTCATCCATCCCAACAAAAGGGGAGGCAGAATGAGACATCCAGTAGTTAAAAGAGTGCCTGAGGGATGGATTCTGCTGCTGAGTACTATTTGCAGAGTAGAGTACTGCTCATCATGGAACTGATACAGTCCCATCTCCTCAGCTGCAAGGGCTGCATGCCAGAATAAAACTGTTAAGAGGAGTAAGCAACTCTGCAGGTGTGGGGTTGCAGAGGTCTGGCTAGGCAGGTGTAATTAGATAGTGTAAACAACTTATCTGTTCTTTGGCCATTACTCTTCAGTTGCCAGTGTATGAGATGTATCCTGCTCATGGGTCTACCAACTGTTGCCAAAGCTGAGGACTGAAACTCATGAGTTTGGCATTCAAATTGTATCCTACTATGTAGTGGGTTGACCTTGGCTGGATGCCAGGTGCCCACCAAACCACTTTGTCATTCCCTTTCCCAGTGGGAAAGGGGAGAGAAAAATAAGATAGAAAACAACTGGTAGGTTGAGATAAGTCTGTTTACTAAAGTAAGCAAAATCAAAAGTTTGCGTGCACATAGGCAAAGGGGGAAAAAAAATCTCCACATCAGCAAGCAATGTTCACCACCTCCCAGGAAGCAGGGCTTCAGCACATGGAGTGGTTGGTCCAGAAGGCAAACACTGTAAATAACAAATGCTCCCCCCCCTTCCTCCTCCTTCCCTTAGCTTTTATATATGAGCTGGTGTCATACGGAATGGAATATCCCTTTGTTTAATTTGGGTCAGCTGGCCTGGTTGTGTCCCCTCCCAGGGGACCCACTCCCAGCCCCTTGATGGAGGGGAAAAAATGTTGAGAGAGAGCACTGATGCTGTTCTAGCGCTGCTCAGCAGTAGCCAAAACACTGGTGTGTTTTCAACACCTTTCCTGCTACCAATGCAAAGCACAGCACTATGAGGACTGCTAAGGAAAAATGAACTCTATTTCAGTCAGACCCAATACAATCTCCACCCCTTATTCCATACCATTTGTGTCATACTCAGATCCCACATGCTTTTTATATTTTCTAATTGTTAAATTTTATTTATTTCTCATTACTGGAATCCCTTCTTACCCACACATACAACTTAAACTACATCCTCAAACCATCTCTATACCAAATATACATTTTCATTAACAACTATCCCCCCATCCTTTCACAGAGAGTGGCCTCAGTAGAGGGTGGGAAGCTGCTGGTTTTCATTGGGGTAGGCAAGGCACCCTTCTATCAGATGACACATCAATTTGGCAGAGTTGATTGCTGTGGCAGCAGCTCTCTGGTCACAGAGAACAACAGATGACTTTCCTAGGCATCGTCCTGGGAAAGGCTGTGAGAAGATCAGAGAAAAGAATGAGAAACAATTCTTATCTTAACTTGCTGCACCTAGTATTGTGAACATGTGGAATGTGTTATGGAGATTTGTTTACCAAAGGGTGGTTTCCTAATTAGCCAATGGTGATGGTGTTTTAATTAAAGGACCACTCAAGTACATCTGTATTACAACTGTCTATAAAAGAACAATGGGTTTCTTAATAAAGGTTATTATTAATCAACCTTCTGTAAATCATGAAGTTTATACTAATTATTACCCGGCCGGGGGCCCCTTACAATGACAGCTTGCCTGTTCAGGTATGAAGTCCCAGGTAATGGGAGGTGATAACCACCCTAGGAACTTGCCCAAGTCCCTGCCACCCAGGAACTGGACACCTCAGGGCATATTTCAATATCTCCTCACCGAAAGTTTGTTTTCTCTTATACCAGGATGACACCAGATTCCACGAGCCCCATAGTGTGCCAAGAGTATTAACTAATATTATTAACAGTATGTCTCAGTTTGAGACAAATTAGGAGGAAGCATCTGGAAAGGGCGTCCTCTCTGCTGCAAAGGCAGGTTTTGGCACTCCCCCCACTGATTCAAAATTAATTTCTTGGAGGAAAGTGAAAAAAACCTGTTTATTTAACAAACAGACTGCACGCAGGCACGGGAAAAAGAATGAATAATGTTAGATAATAAAACCTTCTTGTTGTAGAGAAAGCTGGTGGATTTTAGAGTCCTGCTCAGCTTCTCCCAAGGTCTGGAGCTGGGATGCGGTGTCCCTGCAGCCTCCCCCGCCGGGCCGCAGCGTGGGGCTCCCAGCGATGTTCAGGTGTTTTGGACCAGAGCAAAGCTGAACAGTTCCAGAAGAGGAAGCCACAGTCCCAGAAAAAACTTCTTGCCTCAGCTAACAGAAAATGAGCTAGCTAAAAGCAAAGAATGCAACTCTCCATGTGTCTCCTGATAAAGAGCCGGGGGAATACCTATGCTTGAACACAGACCTCAGAAAGAATTCCACAAGCTCCCTCCTTCTCTTGGACCCAGCTTAAAGTTACAGGACCCATGTCTGGGAATAAAGCAGACAATAGGGGGTACAGTATAATACAGTCACCCCAAGACACAGTATTAAACAGCTTACATAAGGATGAGCTAAGACCATGAGAGACTGCATTATTCAATGGATTAATATACGCTCAGGCCAGGTGGGAATGCCCATGTACCTCCCTCCGAGGGGAGGTGGGCAGTTTGACAGTCACTTACAGCAGACTGGGTCTGTTGCATCACTTTGCATCACATGCAGTCCTGTGGTACAAGGCCTCAGGAATGAGTCTGGGGAGCACTTTGGGGGGTCTTTGGTGGATTAGAACACCCCCTCAGCTGCCTCCCACGTGAATGTCCTGTGGATGTGGCCTATGGGGTTGGGAGTTTCACAGCTGTGCTGGTTTGTATAAGGGAGGAGGGGTGTTTAGTGCCTCTGACCAGAGGTTGCACCACACACCCAAAACCTCCTTCTCCCACCTCAGTTTGGGGGGGAGTGTGTGCAAACCTGGCCTTTGTGGGCTGTGGTTTCTCCCAACCCAAGCCCAGCCAGGGATGATTTTCTGATGTCTTTGGCTTTCTTGTGGATGCATTCTTTTCCCTCAGCCTTGTTTACTTCTCCCTAGACCTGAGATGATTGAACAATAGTGTCCCCTTTATCTTATCTAGGTGGCTTAACTCACAGTCCAAATTACAGTGAGGAATCTTCAAGGAGGGGTGGGCTTCTGCGGTTGTAGCTTCTTTATATGGATTTTGCTATAATGGGCAAAACTCCTTCATAACAATGTTTAAGACATGAACCATTTCAGTCTCTGACAATAAGCATTCACATCAATCTTGGGCAGGGAGAGGGAGGTGTATTCCCTCATCATACCCAGAAAATAGCTCCCCCAGCATAATGAGGCCGAAACCTCATTTGACCCATTGACATGACGCAAGGAGGGGCCACGTAAAATAGTTCCTGGAGTATGTAAACTAGTTTGTGGAAAAATATGGATATGCACAAGGGTCTATGAATATGCAATGGGCTGATGTAATGGAAAAGGTATGTAAGGGGTATCCCCAAAGGTCATGGTGTGCTCTTGGCTGAGTGCCAAGACACATCTGGTGCCGTAATCTTTGCTTTACTGTCTTTGTCTCCTATTGTCCTTTATTAAACTTTTTAAATTTTCACAGGAGAATGAATGTGTTTTTCACACTATCAAACTTCAGTGCCAGTGCTGCTGGTTTCCTTTTGAACCCTCCCATGCTTCATCCCAAGGACATGGGCACAGATGGGCTCCATTTTCTGAAAGAGGGCATGCATCATGGCCACTATGTGCTGTGTGGCTCACAGGCAGGAGGTCGCTGCGCAGGATCGATGGGAGGAGGAGGAACAAGTCATTCATTGCCTGAGGGCTGTTTATGCATTTGGCTTTTTTCTAAGGCTGGAGAAACCACGTGTCACTTGCCTGCAGCATCTGCAGCTTCACTGCAGCTGCATGTTTTCGTTTTCTCATTCCACAATTCCTAGAAATCTGTTTTCCCTGAATATGGCAGGTCCATGTGCATAGCAGCTGAACTATCCACAGGACTTTAGAATCCCTGATTACTCCACAGATGATGGACCAGAACACCTTCATTGTTATTGCAAATAACCAGAAAAGTCATATGCCCATTTTTATATGCTCATGAAAGATATCTCAACATCAATTTGCCAATAACATGTATGCTTAGTGGTCACTAGATAATGCACCATGGGCTTGAGAGTGTTTAGCCCTTTTCAAATCCTGCTGAAGTTGCTCAGAACTGGGGACATCTAATTTCCCAGGTCAAAATCATTTTATGTTGACAGCCTCCTTGCCCCAAAACTGTTGCAAACACCCTGAAAAGGGATCTAATTGTGAAAAGTACATATTATATGGCTCTACGCAGATATTTACTATATGTATTATGTTGCATTGATTAGTAGTGCTGTATTAACATTTTAATAGTATGGTAAATGTAGTTTTGTAGTTAAAATGTAGCTTTTGTAGTTAAAATAGAAACTATGTATGTGGGATATTTTTTTAAAGAGAGGAATGAGGTACTCACACTGAGATAGCAGTCACAGGACACCTAAATCTTTCAGAGAAAAAGAATTTATTGCTCCCTTATCAGAAGAAACTAACTCCTTCCTGCCTCGCTCATCCCTGAAGATGCTGTCAGGATTAAGAGGAAGAAGTTGACACTGGCCAGACAGAATCCATTGTTTGGATGGCATTTATGCATCATGTCTGAGATGTATGAATATGCAACAGGCTATTGCTTTTAATGGTTAATCCTCTGTTAACGGGTGTCCTTTTTCGGGCTTATTTTGCCCAGAAAAAGGTACCCAGACTGTCCGTAACTCTTTGTTTTTATTGTCTCGTATTGTCTTAATCCTAATTGTCCAAATTTTTATTACTCTAATTATATTACTATTTTCATAACCATTTTATTACTATTAAACTTTTAAAATTTTAAAAAACAAGTGATTGGCACTTTTCACATAATGTAACACTACTGGTAGAAACTTAATTGTAAGAGAGTGTTTGCATGTGAAAAACATGTTCACTCTCCTGTGAAAATTTGAAAAGTTTAATAAAGGACAATAGGAGACAAGGACCATAGAGCAAAGATTATTACAGCCGGGTACATCTTGGCACTCAGCCAAGAGCACACTGTTACCTTCAGGGATACCCCTTAAATACTTTTTCCCTTACATCAGCCCATTGCATATTCATAGACCCTTATGCATATCCATAAACTAGTTTACATATTCCAGGAACAATTTTACATGGCCCCTCCTTGGAATCTGCCTTTTTAGAGCATGTGTGTTTCTTGGCTGTGGTTTTGGCTCCTTCTCTTTATCACTTCCAGTTTGGGCCTTGGTCCACACTGTCTTCAGACAATGACTGCCGATAGTTGGCATATCTGTAGCAGGTGTCCTCATCCTATGTTCATCGGATGTTATCCTATCCAAGCAGGCATTTTACACAAGCATAGCTATTTCAGAACTATGTCTAAGCTTAATTAACAACAGAAATAAAAACTATATCTTTATAACATATAAAATCCATTTTAATATTTGTGAAAAGCCAATATTATAATATGTATCTATAACATGCATAAATACAAGACGCTTAGCAGTTGTTTTCTACTCTTTTCTTGGTTACACATTTAAG
The DNA here is from genome assembly GCF_037042795.1 of Molothrus aeneus. Taxonomy (NCBI): domain Eukaryota; kingdom Metazoa; phylum Chordata; class Aves; order Passeriformes; family Icteridae; genus Molothrus; species Molothrus aeneus. The sequence continues at coordinate 6,244,310 of NC_089679.1, read as the reverse complement.
TCTCCCATCATTTATTTGGCATTCAGAACTGTGTCATTACAGTTTGCTTAGAACAGTTGTCTGTGGTGGTGTTCACAGGGATCCCAGGATGAGAGAAGAGATGAGAATATTGACTCCATGTTTCAGAAGGCTGATTTATTATTTTATTATATATATTATATTTAAAGAAAATTATATATTAAAACTATACTAAAAGAATAGAAGAAAAGATTTCATCAGAAGGCTAGCAAGCAATAGAAAGGAATGGAATTATAATAAAATCTTGTGACTGACCAGAGAGTCTGAGACAGTTGGACTGTGATTGGCCATTAACTAGAAACATCCACATGAGACCAATCAAAGATCCACCTGTTGCATTCCACAGCAGCAGACAATTGTTGTTTACATTTTGTTTCTGAGGCCTCTCAGCTTCTCAGGAGAAAAATCCTAGTAAAAGGATTTTCCATAAAATATGTCTGTGACAGTTGTCTGCAGTACTAGCTGTACAAAATCACTTGTACAACTTGATCCAGAGCTTTACCAAAAAAAGTTCCTAAATGTAACAGAAGAAAACAAATTACTAGAAAAAGTCAGTTAATGAAAGCAAAAGAAAAAAATTGTTTCTGCTTTAAGAGACTTCTCAAAAAGTTACAGCTGTAGCAAAACAATTTCTTCAGCTGAAGGAGGCCCAGCAAGAAAAAAAACACAAAACTTTCTTTTGCTCTGCAACAGTGTTATGAATTGAGTGAAAGCGTTTGACAAGCCCTGCCCTAGTTTCAGATTTTTGGCAGCAGCTTAAATTCAGGTTACCCACACCTAAACCGCCCTGGCTCACAGGATCTTAAAAATGGCAAATCTGGTTTATTATGAGTTATTTATTGAATAGACAGGAGATGAACAAACAAAATACTTTTAACAGAGTTACTTACTACACAGGTTGAAACAAAGAACTACTAGTAGACTTACATAAAACAATGTACAACATAAAAGTACCTCTATTATAGCTTGCAAAGAAATAGTATAGATTTGGAGTCAATGTAACTTGCCACCAAATTAATGATGGAGTACACAGAGCCCTTTCACTCAACTTCTGGAAGAGTAACCATGAAGTAGCATCTCAGCTTCAGGGAAAAGCCCTACACGTTTCCAGGGAATGTGCAGAAGACTTCTGCTTTGTGAAAGTTTTGTGTAGCTTTTATAGTTTGTAAAATGAAGTGTCTTTCATTCAGAAATTCAAGGCTTATCTCCCTTCAGTCTGGTCTCAAGGCAAGATGTTTATTGTCAACTGGAACTACCACCTACATGGTACCAGAGATAACTCACTACCAGACAGATGTCAGGACTGGGTTATTGCACCAATTAGCAGATTCATGTGAGGAGGATGTCCTGAGTTATTGCATCAGCTGATAGGCAGAACAGATAAGACCTCCTTTGGCAGGGAATGTCCTGCTACAAACAGTTTTCAGCATAAATCTGCCCTTGCTATAACCGTTGTGGCTTGAAGAGCTCCTGTCAGAAGATTTGAAATCATATTGAAAATACCTTTCACGAACATTGCAAATATCAGATTATTAAAATGGAAAGAGAGTAAAGCAAATCTTAAACTTGCCAAGTATGCTTCACACACTTGATGCTCTGCATATGATTTTAAGCACTAAGTTTGTGGGGAAATTTAGGCAAATAAATGTGCAGATTCTGGCTTCATAGGGAAGTGGACCTATGGGTTTTCCTCTTGTTTGCTAGCAGCTTCAGAGATAGTTTTGCATTCTTCTTGTTTACAATAATGAGCTTAATTGCTGTTGTTGAACTTCAAGTTCTGTGAAGGATTATTTTTTAGGAAAAAGGAATTCTCACCAGGAGGCTGAGTTGCACCATACTTCCATTGAAAGGGAATATTTGTACTCTCCACAATTACCTGAAAGGAGGTTGTAGCCAGGTGGGGATCAGCCTCTTCTCCCAGGCAATCAGCAACAGAATGAGAGGACTGTCTTGGTTTGGAAAGACAGGTGTCTGCTTAAGGAAGGCAGGAGCTTCCCCTGAAATGGAAAATGTAAACCCCCTCCCTCCAAATTGTTATAATTTTTCAAATTAAGGGGCTCTCAGGCAAAGATATGGGAGCAGGAATAACAGTTCTTTATTGGGAAAGAAAACAAACAAATAAAATAAACAATGCAGTAATACAAAACAACACTGACAGAGTCAGAATACAACCTGACACCCTGTTGGTCAGGGTGTTGGTAGCAGTCCAATTGAAATGGTGGTTGCAGTCCTCCTGGAGTGACAGATGTGGTTCTGTTGAAGCAGTGATCCTGTAGAAGGGTGTAGTCTTCCTCTGAAGATCCAGTAGTGGTGTAGATGGGCCTGGTCTTCCTCTGGGAATCCAGTGCAAAAGGCTGCCTGTGGTCTTCCAAATCTCTGATTATATCCAGGTAGGAATACTTGGCTCCTCCCTCTGGGCAGAGCTTCTCACAATGGGATGATGTAATTTTATCAGTCATGCAGTGAGACTCAATGGCCCATTAACAGAAACTATCTCTGCAGAGGAAGGATTGGTCATGGAAGAGATAAAGAAAAACTGCCCAATTAACAGAAGATAACTGCCCCACCTCTGACAGATAGGAATAGAATACATACCCCCATTTCCAACCTAAGACAAGGACATAGCCTCAAGCTGCATGAGGGGAGGTTTAGGTTGGACATTAGGAAGAATTTTGTTACTGAAAGGGTGATTAGATATTGGAATGGGCTGTGCAGGGAGGTGGTAGAGTCACCAGCCCTGGAGGTATTTAAGGACTGACTGGATGTGGCACTTAGTGCCATGGTCTAGTTGTGATGGTGGTGTTTGGTCTTAGGTTGGACTCAATGATCTCAGAGGTCTTTTCCAACCTAATTGATTCTGTGATTTTACTTGTTCTTTAAATTAAAAATCAGTAGAATGTGTTTCCTTAGCAATTTTGCATTTATAGAAATATTTCCCTTTTTTTTAGAGTGGGAAAACCAAACAAAACTTTTTTACAATGCATGAATCTAAATGCAAATTTGGCTCAAATATAAGACTCTATAAAGGTTTCTAACCCTTACAAGAACATTGGTTAAGAGTTGTCATTCACTGTACAAAATAAAGAGCTGCAACCAGGGGTTATAAATGGACTGATAAACTAATTTTTTTTTCTTTTTATTTTCTGCTACCTTTCAGGTTTATGACAGACCACAAAAATGTTCTGCTCTGTACTATGATCCAGATGTCCAACAAGATTTCACCAGTGACACCTTAAAATCAAAGCACCAGCAGAAAAGTAACAACCAGCACCATCTTGACTGGTCAGCAAGCTCTGATACTGGATTCACTTCTCAAAGTTGCTTTGTTAACACAGAACCCAGTAGAGAAGCAGTTAGTGCCACCAAGGTCTCCACTATGGAGCCAGGAGTTTCCTTCAGCAAATCCCAGGCAAAAAAGTCCTGCGCCAGCAGCACATGGGGGCAGCTGTCAGCCAGTAGTAAAGAGCTTGCCATTTGCAGTGCAGTCCCATCACCCAACAGCATCAGCAGGGCTGTCCAGCTGAGCAGTGCCTCCGAGTGCAATGGGCTTTTGCCTCTTGGAGATCAAGAGGGAGGTGTGCAGCTGGAAGCCCCCAATCAGCCCACCAGGAGTACAAAGAAGAAGTCCTGCAAAAACAATTTTCTAAGTCAAGCCATCCAAACCACAGACATCGAATGGGTAAAGAGTGCTCAGAAAGCATTTGACAGCAAATCCCATGACAGCGTGGAAGGAAAAAAGGAGTCTTATTCAATGGACGGTGTGTTGGATACATCACCCTCAAATCAGAATCCCATTTCTGCTAGCAGTTGTGAAAGTGACACCAGTCGCATGCAAATTACTATCCCAATAAAGTCTCTGACAACAGATACTTCTGGCCACAAAAGGAAAAAAAGGCAGTCCACAAAATCTTTCATAGAGAAAACTATCCAGGAGAAAAGCCTGCCTTCTGAACTTGCTATGAGCAGTGAAGTAGCAAACAGGACTAGCTCTCAGCTAGAGGGGAGTAAAAAAGATCGTCAAGCCACAAAGACAGGAAAAGTGATTGAAAATGAGTCCCCCTTAGTAGCTACTGACAGTGGTGTGTTCACTGACAAAGCCTCCCCCAACTGTGCCACCAGACTCAGAAAATCTGTATCTGTGACATCCACTCTCATACCCACTGATCTTCCCACAGCCAGCAAATTATCTGAAGTCCAGCACCCCAAACATGCAGCTAAGTGGCGATGGACCTGTAGCCAACCTAAATCTATCCTTCAGGAGACCTCCATGACAACATCTGAGAAGCTGATGGTAGAGCCTCCTTTAGCCTATCCAATCACACCATCTAGCCCTCTTTATACCAATACAGACAGTCTTACTGCGATCACACCTGTCAAGAAAAAAAGAGGACGACCAAAGAAACAGCCTTTGCCCTCTGTTGAAACCATTCATGAGGGAACCTCCACCAGCCCAGTGAGTCCAATCAGTCATGAATTTCCAGGAACAAAGAAAAGGAAGAGGAGAAGGAATCTGCCCAAGTTGGCCCAGATAGTTCCAGGAGAGGACAAGTCCATCAGTGAACTCAAGTTTCACAAAAGGATCGTGAAGCTTGGGGTTTTAGATAAGAAGACCATCAAGACCATTAATAAAATGAAAACCCTCAAGAGGAAAAACATTTTCAATCAGATCTTGTCCTCCTGCTCCAGCTGCATAGCTCTGAAAGCAAAAGTCCAGACCCTGTTTAGTGTTGGGCCAACCACCACTGATGCTAGACTAGGGAAGCAGATCAATGTCAGCAAGAGGGGGACTATCTACATTGGTAAAAAACGGGGCAGAAAGCCAAGGGCAGAGCTGCACCCTCAGACAGAAGAACCTAAGACAGCCATCAAGCACTCAAGGCCTGTTTTCAGCCAGCCAGAAAACCCAGCAGTGCCTTCCAACCTGCAGTCACTTGTGGCATCATCACCAGCAGCTATTCATCTACTTTCAACACAGTTAGTGAGGATTAATGACAACCTCAGCCCTGCAAGCACTGAAACTAATTTTTCAGAGTTAAAAACTATGCCAAAATTTCAACCTATCAGTGCTCTTCCTCCAAAAACCCAGAAAGGAATGCACTGTAAAACTTGGAAGCTGTCTCCACCCTGGTTAATGGCTAATTCACCTTCTCACCTCTGTGAAATAGGTTCTCTGAAAGAAGTCACGCTGTCGCCAGCAAGCGAGTCTCACAGTGAGGAAACCATCCCGAGTGACAGTGGGGTAGGTACAGACAACAACAGTACCTCTGACCAAGGCGAGAAAAGCTCAGAATCCCGCCGGAGATACTCCTTTGATTTCTGCACCCTGGACAATCCTGAGGCTATCTCATCTGACACCAGCATAAAGAACAGGCATGGTCATCAGCAGAAACATCTCATTGTGGATAGCTTTCTCTTTCATGAGGGTATTAAAAAGCCAAAGCACAAGAGGAAAAGGAAAAGCCAACAGAACAGAGATGACCTCCAGTTTCTGGCAGACCTTGATGAACTCATCAATAAGTTTCAAGTGTTCAGGATTTCTCATAAAAGTTATACATTTTATCATGAAAATCCATATCCCAGCATCTTCAGGATTAATTTTGGTCACTACTACCCTGTGCCATATATCCAGTATGACCCATTGCTCTATCTTCGCAAGACCTCTGATATAAAGTCTAAGAAGAAGCATGGTAGACCTGCCAAAACCAATGATGCCATGACAAAGGTGCCTTTTTTACAAGGGTTTGGTTACCCTATTCCCAGTGGGAGTTACTATGCGCCCTATGGAATGCCTTACACATCAATGCCTATGATGAATCTTGGTTACTACGGTCAGTATCCAGCTCCTTTGTACCTGTCTCACACACTTGGAGCGGCTTCCCCATTTATGAGACCTACTGTGCCCCCACCCCAATTCCATGCAAGCTCTCATATGAAGATGTCCACCACTGCCAAACATAAAGCAAAACATGAAGTGCACCTACAGTCCCCTATGGGAATGGGTCTTGGAGACATGCAGTCCTCTTTGGCTCCTCCAAAAGTTGGAGGAACAAGCCTTTCAAGTGGCCAACTTCACAAAAGGAAACCCAAACATAAGCATAAGGATGAGCAGATATTGGGGACACCTGAAGATCTGAGTGGTCTCTTTGCTAGCAAGTCCACTGGCTTCTTCAGCCATGCAATCAATGAAAGGCTAAGCAGCTCAGATAAAGACTTCTCCTTGCTCAATGAGAAAAGAAAACACAAGGAGAAGCAGAAGCACCAGCATTGTGAAACCAGACACAAAGCCTCAAAGAGTAACTTTGAAGCAGATACACTGTCTGTGTTATCATTTTCTGATGCCCAGCAGTGGACACAGAGTAAAGATAATAGCAACTCAAGCAATGATCCCATTGACTCTTGCACAAAGAGATACTCTGGTAATACTGAGAGTAATGGAAGGTCAGAGTCCCTGGACATGTTTGATGAAATTAATTCCTCAAGTGAAAAGCAGGACAAGGATGCAAGTGGGAATAAAAGAAGAAGCTTTGAAGTGTTTGGAACTTTCAGGGTAAAGGACATTCAGCCCTTCAGGATAAATAGGAAGAACAGAAGTACTCATGATTCTTCAGCTTCTTCAGGTAAACTCTGCTTTATTCTATTTTACCTTACTGCATTTAAATTTTAATGCCAAAGAGGGACTTGCCATCTACACCAAATATATTTATGGGTCAATAACTTCTCTGGCTTTTTGTAATTGACTGCCAGTCTGCATCCAGACTCTGGGGAGATCAACAAGAAAGTTGTGCATGCCTTAAGCCAAAACCTTTAAAAGTCTTTGAGTTGTTGCACAACATTTTTTTGAATATTTGTCCTGCCTTCACCTATCTCTCATAGTTTGCTGAGCTTCCTCAAAAAATCTCACCATTACATTCTGCAACAGCATCAATTATAATACCTGTTGGCAAGGTAGGTATCCCTCATCGGTGTCAACTCTCATGGGGTGGTAGTCATTGCCCAGCCTTTGGGAGAACAGCCACAGTACAGAGGGAAGAATCTCTGCTCTGACTCACAAAGCATACAAAAGCCATGTGTTGATGAGAAGGACCAGATGCATGGGAAGTTGTCGAGCTGGGTCTGTGTCCCATGACTGCTGTGGTGTACTGCTGATACAGAGGGACTCATCACGGTGATGGTTGTGCTGAATATATAGAGATCCTGGGTACAATACCAGTGTAAATCTGTCACTTCCAGTTGGCAGATGTCATGTAAAGTAATTATCCTGAGCACTGAGTGGCTATGGGAAGGGACTAGTTTAATGGAAGCAATAAACCCTCACCAACTGATTCTGAAGAGTTTTAGGTCTCATGACTTGGATGTATAAGCTGCGTAGATGAAGAAGGAAGAAACTCCTTTCAGATGCTAAGGACATCTGTTCATCTCCTGCAGAGGGGCAAAGAAAGGAATCTGAATCTTGTCTGAGAGACTGAATTGTACTTTACTAAAGGGAGATGCTTTTGTGATGACACAGATGCAGGTGTTTTGCTGCAATATAAATGAATTTAGCTTGGAAGCAAGCCCAGAGCTCCTGCACTGTCAGGTATTTATCACAAAGCAGATTTCACACAAGGTTCTAGAAAAGGGTGAGCTTTACTGAACCAACCAGTGGTGGATGACATTGTGATGTGCTAAAAAAAGAGCTTCAAAAAAACCCGTAATTCATAGCCTTCAAAATGAAAAGAGAATCAGCCTAGAATTTGTATAACCTGCCAAAAAGGCTCCAAAGTTTTTTTTTGACTTGTAACTGAGTTCCAAAGACTGCTCAGGCTTAAGCCACCTAGACATTTCCATTTCCTTCACCGAGACCAGTATCTGGACTATAGCAATGAAAAACAGTCTAAAATGAGAGCTTACCCAATGAAAACATTCCCATTCATGATACTGTATTATATCAGACCAATTGTGACACCCAGAAATGAGACACAGAAACATATTGGAAAAGAGACTGAATTCAGTCACTGGTTGTATCAGGGTTACTACATACCTGACAAATAACAAAAATATTCTCCAGCAAATGCTCCAGTGTCTATTGCATTAAGGAAGTTGTGTCCTAGAAGACAAGGGTTAAAAGTCTTGAAAAATTTTAACAAGGCTATTTATTGGTCTTTTAGTGGAAGTTTATGATTTCACAGTTTGATAACAGTTGGATTTGTAGCCTTTTTGCTTTTTGAACAGATGTTTGCTAAACCTTTACTTCCAATTTAATATATTTCACTTAGATGCAACAAATTGTCAAAATTCTCAATACTGCTGAACTCAAAAGAGTTTCCAAAGTAGAGGCATGATCCCCACCAGGCTTGCTTGGAAATATAATTAGTTAAAAAAGGCCATTTAATGTTATTTTCCTTCAGTTTATTGTCCATGCCGATAAAAACATAAGATGGTGTGGTAGAACTTGCAATAGGAGCTCTGCCAGATTTGCTGTTTAAACTTTTAAAACTTTTTTTAATATTTTTTAAACCATGACACTAAGATCTCAGTGCAGCTTTTTATCCTCTCTGCCTTTGACCTTCACTGGAATTCCCAACATAGGTCCTCACTTGAGTCTAGCCATAACTGCTGACCAGTTCTCACTGAGGGGGGAATGAAACTTTTCCATTATAATCTTCACATTCTTTCTGCTAATTCACCTTAAATTTCCCTGTGATGACTAAACAGTGATTGACTAATCAGAAAATAAAAGGTAAAAAAAAAAAGTCCTATAAGATCATATAGCTCTGTCCCAGGAAACCACTTCCATAGCTTAATTGCTCTTTTCATTTGGTATTTGTCATTTTTCACAATATAAAAATTATATATAACAGAGATAAGAGGAGACACCCTAAATATTTAGATGAAAGATGAAAATAGATTTATATCACAATTTCAGTATTATCTTTACTGAGTGGACATTTTGGTATGCTCAGTAATACCATTTGTAACTTCATTGTATGTTGCTGGAGATGAAATATGGAGCAAACCCACCTGCATTCAGTGGAGATATCTGTGATACAAGGGTTGAGAGAACCATTAGGTGCTCTTAGGCATTCAGGAATTGCAGTTTGTTTCAATGTAGTGTTCTGGTGCAGGTGCCATTGAATTGTTGCTATTTTAAAATTTTTATTTGTGTTGTAACAGCATTTAGCTATTTTTGAAAAGTTCAGTGTTCTCTGCTGCTATATAGTGGTCATGCATATGGTAGAAAACAGTCCTGTCATATAACCTTAAAGCCTATATATGATTTTACAATCTAGAAATATCAAGATGTCAAGGGAAGAGTTTTTCCTCTTACTTTCTGGAGGAGCTGGTTGCAGTCTGATACAAATGGACTGACAGCTTAGACAAGTCCTGCCCTTGACTCAGATTTCTGGCAGTAGCTCTGTTTAAGGTGGCCTACACCCCAGATGGTTCTCACTCACAAGTTCTTAAGAATGGCTGATTTGGTCTATTATAAAATGAATTATTTATTGAATAGACACAAGATTACCAGACAGAAGATTTTAAACAGACTTATTTACTTACTACACAGAATAAACAAAAATAACTATTAGTAGATAAAAATACAGTGCACAATAAAAGGTACCTATATTACAGCTAGTGAATAAATAGTATAGGTTAGGAGTCAATGTAGCTTACCACCAAATTGATGATGGAGGTTCTTCACTCAATTCCCAGGAAAGTAACCACAAAGATGTATCCAAACCTTGATGAGAAGCCCTACACGTTTTCATGGTGTGTGCAAAAGACTTCTGCTTTGTGAAAGTTTTGTGTAGCTTTTATAGTTTGTAAAGTGAAGTGTCTGTCAGTCAGAAATTTCATCTTATGTCCGTACATCTTGTTCTCAAGGCAAGATGTTTATTGTCAGCTGGGGATTGCACCCCACTGGCGCCATAGATAACTCACTATGACAGATGTCCGGCCTGGGTTATCTGAACAATGCATGTGAAGGGGAGAATACCCAGAGCTATCACACCAGCTGACAGACTGAACAGATGAGACAGAGTGGAAATTATCCAGAGTAGAAATCCATTTTGATTTAGGTAGAATGTACATCTTTGAATTAAGTCTGTAGCTTGCAAACACAGCTGTTTGGTCTGACTGCCTGTTCTCGCAAAAAAAAAACTATGCTCGAAGAAACTGCTTCAGCCGAAGGACAGAGATCGGGGGGGGGCCTTGAACTTTGAAACAGACGAAGAGACTGTGGGAGACAGGGCAGGGTGACCCAGGAGTTCTTTCTGTACTTTCTGATAAAAAACTAGCTGCAAGGGTAACTAGACGCAAGTATAAGGCGAAATCAGCAAAATGAATATGTATGAAGCTATTGTGAAATTCCATGTATATGGATTAGTAAGGGAAATAAAAAAGGATCTGGAGTTCCCAGAGGTACGCATGTCTTTGAAGGGGAGCGATCCCCACATGTGTCCAGCGCTGTAATAAACATACCGGCTTTACAACTTTCACAAAGTTGTGGAGTTGGTTTTCTTTTTTCGCAATTCATTATGGCGAGCCAGCCAGGAGATTTTCCGTCCTCGCAGGGGCAGAGGGGAGAATGGACCTTCTTGGCGCGCCCTGGGGATGTTCCCTGGAGGGGGCACCACTCTGTCTCACAATGACCTGCTGGTGTGCGGATAAACGGTATGTATCGAGGGGCCCTGGGGGAGAGAGAGAGAGATAGGACTGCTGGGTAAGTCACTCAGAGATGTCTGAGTGCGCAGCCTCGTTCCTGTGCCTGTAGGCAGCCATTGGCCGATAGAGTGGCTGCAGACGAGTTCATTGTTCGATAGGGCAACCGCTAGCGATTCTGGGGGTGAGTCAACTGAACCCGAAGTTTGTATGCTTGTGGTGTCCGGACATTGTATGGTTAATGCATTGTGTGGTTAATGTTAATGTGTTTGTAATCGTGTGAGTGCGTGGTGTATAAAAGAGAGTGAACGAGCGAGCGAGTGTACCCACGGCGCGGGGGGGAAGTTCTACCCGTGTCTGAAGCAGCCACGTGAGGCCCGGGGCACCGGCTGGGGCAGGCTATGGGGGCAGGGAGTGCCCCGCAGAGAAGTTGAACAAGTGGAGAAACATGGGTGAGGACATTTATTGTGTTTAAAGGTGGTGATTTGTGTAGATTATGCACATTTTAACCGTGGCTAGACGAACTCAGGGGGTTCCTCTGCCCCAGTAGTTTGGACTTGATCCCTGGAATTTTACTGTGTGCTGTTATTTTGATTGTGTGCAGAGTGTGTGAGGACCAGAGGAAACTGATGTGGGTAGATGCTGAAGTGCTTTATGCTGTGTTGTGTTGAGAAAAGTGGGCACTTTGAGAGATACCCCTCTCCCGGTGAGTTTGTGTGGTTCTTCCCCTGCGTTGTGGTAATTTGATTCTTGGGATTGTAGGGTTGTGTTTGTGGAGATTTTAGGATTTTGTTTGCAACAAGTGTAGCATTTTACGCAGAAAAACTGCAGTATGGTGATTTATGTCTAACTATGGTAAAACAAATTAAAGGAATTCCAGGAATTCCCCTCCCACAGCAACTTAAGCCCTGACTCTCAAGGATTTGAGATATGGGGAGGGGTGGGGGAGGTCTGTGTTTGTGGGCATATTAGAGTTTTTGCTGTAACAGGCACAGCCTTTTGCAAGGCAGCAAAGTGAGTGTCAGTGGAAACAATGCTTTAATTAGATTGTGCAAGAAGAGAACTGGAAAAGACTGAGATTTTGTAAAACAGAGTTTAGGTGGAGGAGACCAAGACAGGCATTTTGTCATTTGTGTTATTCTAAGGAAACAAAGGCTATTCAGAGAGCTATAAGGATTTTAGTAGCAACCAGTCGCAAGAAGCAAAGTAATAGGGTATTTGAATTATTAGAAAAGAAAGTTTCAAGTAATTTAAGAAACCCAACAGAAATAATTAAAGCTGAGTGTGCTCAGCCTATTTTATACCCCAAGACTTTGAATTAAGGCAAAGAGTTGGGATGGGGTAGAAAGATGGGAACTAAGAAAATAGAGTTTTTAGTAGACACGGGAGCAACATACTCAGTGTTAAATAAAGCTTTGATGCCTATAACAGATGATTATGTTATGGTAAGGGGGCAACTGGCCAATATGGAAAAGCATACTTTGCAAACCATCAAAATATTCATAGGTTTTTCTATATGCCAAACTCTCCAAAGGTCCTGTTGGGTAGGGACTTCTTGGAGCAGCTGGAAGCCAAGATCACATTTAAAGATGGAGAGATTATTTTGGAGGTAAAGGATCAACAATATGTAGACATACTAGGCTTAATTGTAACAATTAGTGCAACTGAAATTGAAAATAAGGATGAAATTAACAGGAAAATAATTAATCCAGTGTTTCCTGGGGTATGGGCCTCTTAACATACCAGGGAGGGCAGAGAATGCACCTTCTGTGCAAGTTAAGGAAAACAACCAGCTAGGGTCAGGCAGTAAAAGCCTGATCTGCACCTGGTACTGGCAAACCCATACACCTTACTAACATGTTTAGCACCTGAGCTAACCTAGTTTACTGTTTTACATCTGAAAGATGCCTTCATTTGCCTCCCTACCCATGAAGCCAGCCAGAAAATTTTTGCATTTGAATGGGAAAGCCCTAAAAGCAGGCACAAAACCCAGCTCACGTGGATTGTGTGCCTCAAGGCCTTCAAGGCTTCAAAATTCCCCCACTCTGTTTGGGGAACAACTTGCAAAAGATCCAGAGTCCTGGGAAGCTCCACAGGAAGAAGGAAAAAGCCTTTTAAATTTCCTAGGACTCCAAAGATACAGAATATTAAAGAAAAAGGCACAGCTAGTGAAACAGAAGGTAATCTACCTGGGGTACAAGGTTACTGCTGGGCAACGGACTTTAGGGCAGGCTCACAAGGAAGCCATATGCCAAACCCCGAAACCCCAGACAACAAAGGAACTCCGAACCTTCTTAGGCATGGCAGGGTGGTGCCGGCTGTGGGTTTATAATTACGGACTGTTCGTCAGATAGAGATCTCCAGTGGACAAAGGAAGCCACATGGGCCTTGCACCAGCTAAAGAGTGTCCTTGTGTCAGCTGCAGCTTTGGGACTTCCAGATGTAAGTAAACTATTCTTTCTATTTGGGTCCATATCGGAGGGCAGTTGCTTACTTTTCCAAGCAACTAGATGCAATGGCCAAAGGATGGCCAGGTTGCCTCAGAGCTGTAGCAGTAGTCATGCTGAATATTCAATAAGCACACAAATTTACCCTGGGACAAAAACTGACTGTACTAGTGTCTCACACAGTATCCATAGTACTGGAAGTAAAGGGCGGCCACTGGCTTTCACCACAGAGGTTCCTGGAGTACCAGGCCATCATGATGGAACAAGAACTAGTATTGTCAACCCAGCTTCTTTTCTCAGTGGAAATCAAAGAGAAGCAGTACACCATGATTGCCTGCAGACCATTGAAGCTACTTACTCCAGCCACCCAGACTTAAAGGACACTCCTTTGGACGATGCAGACACCTGGTTCACTGACGGGAGTAGCTACGTTGCCAATGGAAAGTGACATACTGGATACGCAGTGACCACCTGCAGAGAGGTAATAGAATCCGGACCCTTACCAGCAGGCACCTCTGTGCAGAAGGCCAAGATAATTGCCCTGACCCGTGCCTTGGAAATGGCAAAAGGAAAGAGAATAAACATCTACACAGACTCAAGGTATGCATTCGGACTTTTGCATGCACATGGAGCCATGTGGAAAGAGAGGGGACTGCTGACCTCACAAAGAAAGAACATCAAACATGCACAAGAGATAATCCAGCTGCTGGAAGCAGTTCAGCTGCCTGAAAAGGTAGCAATTATGCATATTAAGGCACACCAGAGATTGAGCTCAGAATTGGAAGAAGGAAATGAGCTGGCGGATAGAGAGGCAAAGGAAGCAGCAAAAGGTGAGGTAACTATTGAAGGAGCTCTAATTCCAGATGGACGAATTTCCCTTGAAAGTAAGCCAGAATATAATAAGAAAGAAGACTAATCAAAGGTCAAAAAGGGACATACAACCAAGAAGGGTAGGCTACCATTGAAGGCAAGCTGATAATCGCTTCCCATTTGTTACGGTCACTAGTAAGGGAGGAGCACCAAAAAAACACACTGGGGAATAGATACCCTGAACACCTATTTGATTGAAAGAATCATTACCAGGAATCTATATGCCACTATTACTGAAGTGACCTGACAGTGTGATCTTTGCCTTCAGACTAACCCCAAAAATACCCCCAGGCCAAAACCTTAGTCAGATTGGGAGGAGCCATGGGCCTGGACAGCAGTGGCAAATTGACTTTTCAGAACTTCCAAGGAAAGGGTGGTATTGGTATTTATTAGTATTGACAGATACATTTTCAGGGTGGCCAGAAGCGTTCCCCACCAGAACTGTTAAGGCTCTAGAGGTGACCAGGGTATTATTACAAGAAATAATACCATGCTTCCAAGTTCCAGCCACAATATCCTAGGATAGAGGATCACATTTCATTTCCAGAATAGTGCAACAGATTAGTAGCCACCAGGGCATAGATTGGGAACTTCATACTCCATACCACCCCCAATCAAGCAGCCTAGTAGAGAAAATGAATCATTTGATTAAGCAGCAGATTGTAAGACTGGGGGCAGGAAGTTAATCTACCCTGGCCCCAAGCTCTTCCACTGGCACTATTGTGAATTTGAACTAAACCTAGAACTAAAGAAAGGCTGAGTCCCTTTGAAATGCTTTATGGAAGACCATATAGAATACAAAAGGGAATGTCCACCCACATTGGAAGGTAACATTGGCCACCTACATGGTGGCTTTAAGCAAACAGCTCAGAGAAATTGAGAAACATGTGGCTGGAACTCGGAGTAGGGAGCTAGATGGACCAGTACATAACACACAGCCTGGAGATTATGTATATGTTAAGTCTCTTACAGAAAAGACTTTGGAACCACAGTAGGAAGGACCATTCCAGGTGCTTCTCACCACCTTCACCGCAATCAAGATCAAGGAGCAGAATGCCTGGATCCACCACTCTCGAGTGAAGAAGGCCCCAGAAGCCCCTTGGAGAGTGACATCAGGAGACAATGAACTGAGACTAAAACTTACTTAGGCAAAATGAGTATATTGCAGCTGGGGGTAGTTTGTAATTTCATTTACAGAATTGTTTTGTGTATAATTATAACTGGAGTCTTAGAATTAGAGAGTACCTCTATCCAAAGCAATGCTGAATGGCCTTGGTCCCAGGCTTTTAATCAGTATACTGGATCCATGGGAGAACCTTCTGAGATAAAAGATATAAACCTATCCACTGTAGTAATCCACAGGAATCAGGTATATGAGGAGCAGGAGTGGCAGGAACGGGAACTGTGGACACTTCAAGGGATCAGAAGAGACAAAATCAAGGTAGGATGCCAGGTGGTCAATGGGACCACTCATGAGAGAGCAGATGAAATTAGTGTCTCAGCCTCTCCTGTATACAGGCATCAGGAAGTTAGTGATAGCCCAAGTAAATCAGACTGTTGGTGTAATTTCACATTAATACAGCCTGTAGAAGTGACTTGTCTTTGGGCTCGTGATGCAATTGGGCTCTCATTTAAATTTAAAATAGGTGCTATACCTTTTACAATGGCAAGACCTTATACAACTCACATCAGTACTCAAGCAGTTCCGACCCAACCCGAACTTGAACGTGAAGTAAATGAAATAGGCCCATATGCAATGAGGAATATGGGTCAACAACAACTGTTGTTCAGTCCAGAGTGGTCTCTCAAACATGTTGAATTGCTAATGCAAATTAATATCTCAAAAATCCAACCAGCCTGCTCCTTTTTCCTAAGGACATCCTTTGAGGGCCCGACAACATGGTTACAAAGACAAGTACACCTCAGGAGCAGAATGAGAAAAGATCTAACTGGGATATTAGGGACAAGATTTGGAGTTTTAAAAGGAATTGATTCAGAAATACTGATGAACAAGCTGGCCACTGCAGCAGGTGGTCTAGCAAAATTGAAACAGCCCTTACAGTCATCTCTATTGGCATTAGGAACTAGCCAGTGGCAGATTTCAAAAGTACTGCCAAAGTGGGAAAAGGCCAGGGACCAAGACCACAAGTTAATAGTAGAAGCACTTAATACAGTTCCAGATAATGTGTCTTTAGCTTTCAGTTGTATACAAGCACAGTTATGGATGCAGGCAACAGCAGCTTTGATCATACGGGAAGGTGGTGAAGGTGATTTTCCAGCTGAAATTCAAAAGATTTGTCTGGGATAATGCGATTGATTTTGAAAGGAAGTTTCAATCCTGGTGGACTATGGTAAATTTCACCTATGATCCTGCTTCTAATGTGGCCAGTGCCTTTGTGCTTACTATACGAAATGCCACTGTTTATGTTATCCACCCCATCATTGCACTAGGAGCAAATAATAAAAAAAACGGTGCTCTACCCTTCAGAACATAGGCTATGGGCACGAAAGGTGAATGAAAAGTGGCAAACAGTAAATTTAGAATCTTGTGTTACTAGGGAACAACTAGGATTCATTTGTGAAAGCAACACTATTAATGCCCAAGATGTGTGTCTAGACACTGAACAGAGTATTTGCCACTTTGAGATTCATCCAGTCACTGATCAGAAAACTATGCTTGTATATGCTGGTAAAGGTTGTATATGCTTGAGAACTGCTTGTGCTATTGTAAAAATTGACAACAACTATGTTATTTTGTCTAGTAGAAACCATTCTAGGTTTTGTATTTATAATTTTGTTAAGATTATCGGGTGTGATTTTTCATATTTGGCCCCAGTGAAATCCCACCAGCTGATTAAAACCAATTACACGATGTATCACAGACCTACTCCTATTGGAATGGACCTCACATTGGTAAAACAATTACCTATTTGAGATCTTGAAGAAAATCCAAAAAAGCGGAGAGAAAACCCTAATTACTGTCCAACATGATAAAAAAATAAAACAAAATGCAGATCATCACTGGTGGGATGTAATATTTCAGTGGTCACCAACTGCAAATGGGATCTTTAATAAGTTGTGTCACTCTGTCTCAGTCTCTCTGCGAGCCTCTCAGGAACCCTGGGCCAGTCCCGAGTCGGCAGACACCGGGGAGGGCAGCCCCGACACGGCCGACAGCAGGGAAACACTCTCTGTGCCCCGAGGGTACTGAGGGCACTTAGGCTGGTTGCCTTCGCTGCAGCAGAGACAGCAGAGACATCGGTAGAAGAGAAGGGGCCGACTCTCAGCAGGGGTTAATCCAAGGTTTTATTAAGAGTCCCGAAGGAGCTCCTGCACCTTAGGGGGCCTCCTGCTGAGAGCCCCGGGAGATGTCCGAAGGTCACATTTAAAGGGAGGAGGAAACCAAAAGTAGATAACATTTTACCAACCAATAGGTATCTCTGAGGGATGGGAACTGGGGGATAGACATATAGGGCAGCGTATGGGACTAGGCCTGGGGGGCTGACCCCTGGCCTCTGGCAAATCACTCGACAACTTGGACCGAAACTTCTGGATGGGGGGGATGGGATGCTGAGTGATTGACAGAGAGCCAGGGTGGGGGTTTTGGGGATGATCTCATCCCAGGAGAGGGATAACACAGGTAAAGGGAGGGGAGTACAGTCTGGGATAAACCATTTGGGAAAAATATTGGAATACAAAACAAAACTACTTCAAAGTATTACAAAATATAAAAACACACTACAACATCACTCCATTGTAGTTTTGTTGATATTAGTTGGAGTAATTTTAGGGTTTTAGGGTTATCCTTTCTATTGCTAATTTGGAATTGGAGAATACTGCAGCGAGTGGCTGTGTTAACCTCCTTATCAAATGTACATGGTAAAGCATTAAGAGACACTTATTATCTTAAGGATTTGCATTAAGTAAAAGCATTTACTTATTTTCTTTAGGAAAGGGGGGGTAATGAGACAGAGTGGAAATTATCCAGAGTAGAAATCCATTTTGATTTGGGTAAAATGTACATCTTTGAATTAAGTCTGTAGCTTGCAAACACAGCTGTTTGGTCTGACTGCCTGTTCTCACAAAAAAAACTATGCTCGAAGAAACTGCTTCAGCCGAAGGACAGAGATCAGGGGAGGCCTTGAACTTTGAAACAGATGAAGAGACTGTGGGAAACAGGGCAGTGTGACCCAGTAGTTCTTTCTGTACTTTCTGATAAAAAACTAGCTGCAAGGTAACTAGACGCAAGTATAAGGCAAAATCAGTAAAATGAATATGTATGAAGCTATTGTGAAATTCCATGTATATGGATTAGTAAGGGAAATAAAAAAGGATTTGGAGTTCCCAGAGGTATGTATGTCTTTGAAGAGGAGCGACCCCCACGTGTGTCCAGCGCTGTAATAAACATACCGGCTTTACAACTTTTACAAAGTTGTGGAGTTTGTTTTCGCTTTCCGCAATTCACAGATAAGCTCTTCTGTGGTAAGGGGGAAAGTCCTGCCTCACAGTCCTCCCACACGAAACCTGTACCAAGAGTGAAGTGTCCCATTGAGGGAATGCCACCAACTACCTTGGTTGGCCACAGCAAAAGTCCATTCCTTGTACTGCACCAACTTGGACTATCACTGGCCATTCATTAGTGAGTCCTGTGAGCTTTGTCTTATTTTACATCTCTCTTAGGGCCTCTTGGGGTTAAATATGCAAAGTTAATGCATACGGCTATTTCCTAGCCCTCTGTCACGCATGCAAATATATGCAAGTCACATTTATGAAATGCACAAATATGTGTGTACTTTTAAAAGTTATTTTCCAACATCTTTATCTTAAAAGTGCTCTTGTTCCTCATCCTGGGTTACAATGTGGGGTATAACCAAAGTATGTGTTCTACCACCATCTACATCACCTTCTGATGAACTGTTAAGGGTGAAGTAGTGTCTCTTTATTTTCACAAATGACAACTTCCTCCAGGGTAGCACCAACAGAGTTACACCCACCCTGAGGGGGCCATCTCTGTTAATGGGCCGTAATGGCTCAGCAGCATAATGGGCAGCTGTAAGGACCCAGGCCAGTAAGAACTCTCCAAAATATCCTATGACTCCTAGGATTACATCACTCCACTGTGTAACTGCTCACCCTGGGGAGGTACCACCTGAACACCACTTTATATAATCTCGAGGTCTGGGGACTTGGGACACCACCACCACCACTGGACATCCAGAGGAGGACCCAAATTTCCACAGGACTACTGCTCTCAAGAAGATCACAACCATCACTTGAACAGCACTGCAATCACTGCTTAATTGGATTGTCACCACCATCCCGACCAACAGGGGCTGGGTTGTAGTCTTTGTAGTTTTAAACCCGTTTTTCTATATCGTTGCATTTATCATAATCTTTGCATTATCTGACTTAAAATCTCTTCAAGGTATTTGTGTGGGGCTGGTTTACCGTCAAACCAGCACATTCCTCTTAAAAGCCTTACATTGGGTGATTAGACCTTCCAAAGGGACAGTTGGAGGAATACTGGAAGAAGGGAGAAGTGACAATCAAATGAATGAACAGCATTCATCTGATGTCAGTACAAACACACATATAAATAGCCATGCTCTGTTGAGGAGTGTCACTTATCCAGATGAGATTTCTTCCCTGACAAAACTCCCCTCCATATCTCAGTTTCCTTCTGGAATGGGTCATTGCCACACAGCACTGAATAAATCTCTGGTTCATTTGCTCTCAGAAGGCCAAATACATTAGTACAATTTAAAACGGGAGCTGCTATAGGCAAAACCAAATATGGTGAAATATTGGCAAAGTCACCATGAGTTTTGTTTTGGTTTGAGGGGGGTGTTGTTTGGAGTTTCTTTTAAGAAACAGCATATGCAGTTCTGGACTGTGAAAAATGCCATTCACTTGTGTTAAAATTTTAGAAGTTTAATAGTACTAAAATAATTATAAAAATAATAATAAAAATTAGGACAGGAAGAATTTGGACAATCAAAGTTAGGACAATAAAAGAATAAAAAGCAAAAAATTATGGACTGTTGCAGTGCGGTTTCCTGTTTGACCCGTCCCAGCCCCCTCAGGTGTGCCAACCTTTCCCCCTCCCACTTTTGCCCTCCTGCCTAAGAGCTGTCCATCAATCTTAACATTCCAGCAAGGCGTCGTGTGGTTAGCAGAATTTCAAAAGATGCCCCCAGGTCCGGGCTCATTGGCCTGTATATCCCTTGGCCCTTCCCCTGCTCACACCTGGTTGGCCCTCACCTGTCCCTCCCCTCCCCCTGTCCCCGGGGCTTAAAAGGACACGAGACCATGCAGCCGGGTGTCTGTCTGGGAGCTGTTACCACATTCAGAGGTCTACCATGCTGAAATAAAACTCTGGATTTAAGCTCTATGGCAGAACCCGCTTCTTTTCTCTTCACTGTCGCCTGAACCTTTTCCACCAAAGGTAAACTGAGTTCCTACTTTGCCTGGATTTGTTCTGAGCGCCCAGCTGCAGCACCCAGCCGGCCAAAGGTATCTCTGCAGTGAAAACACCACAGCTGCAGCCTTTGGTCCAGCAGCGAGGCCAGACGAAGCCAGGCAGGACACCCCCGGAAACATTCGGGGTCTAATATTTAATATATTGGCGCCCAACGTCGGGCTGCACGGACCTGCAGCCCCAGAAGGAATCTCAGAACCTTGGAAAAGCGTTACAGCACGTTTGCTTCCGCTGGAAGAGCTGTGGTTGCACAGCTCTCCAGAGAGACTTGGGACTAAACCCACAAGAAGCCTCGAGGAACGTAGTGTGCCTCTGGAAAATGCAGCTCCTTTCTGGTGAGCGAATTTTCCAGGGAAGAATATGGGAGCCCCTCCTGCCCAAGGGGTCCTATTCAGTGAAGAGACCAGCCTGCCTGACCTTGCCAGCAACAGCTTCGATTTCGGTGAGTATTTCTGCTCCTTGGGTGGTAGAAGCTCAAAAATCTGTCTTTGCCGTGAGACGTGTTCTTTTTTGCTCTTTGCATTTTAGCCTGCGCAGCCCTGCGGAGATAAGGTTGTTCCCTGTAAAGCTTTAACTCTGCGGCATGTTCTAGCCGCTTTTAGAATTGGCGCCGGCTCGGAGGAGTGGGACAGCTCTGCCTGCCCCTCCCCCCGGCTCGGCAGCGTGGCGTGCCTGGCTCTCGGTGCGGGGGGGCTGCATTCTCGCGCGGGGGAGGCTTTGTCTGTCTCCACACGGTGCGGGGCGGCCCCGGTTTCGGCTCGCCACGTGGCGCGGGGGGGGGCTGCGTTCCCGGGCAGGGGAGGCTTTGTCTCTCCACGCGGCCGGGGCGGGTCCCGACTCCCTGCTGCTGCTGTTGCGGCAGTTTTAAAAGCAGTGTATACAGCTGCATTGTGAAAGCTTTCGTCTGTTTATCGCCTTTTAACCGTGGGTTTTTTTTAGAAATCGATAGCTGATTTTGGTTTTGTATTCCGTCGGCGGGACTTTGTTCTGTGCCATTTACATCTAACATGGGCTCGAAATTAAGCACAGCACAAAAAGGAGTGTATTATCATATTATTGGAATTTTAGCTAATGCAAATGTAAAGTTCTCTAAAGGAAAATTGAAACAGTTTAAAAGGTGGCTTTTTCTGCTCTTCCTACTAACTTCTCCTGAGGAAGTCCACAATATTCAATTTTGGGATAAAGTAGGGCATGAATTGATAACCTTGCACAGTCTGGGAATACATCCTCAGCTAAATTTGTGTTCTGGAGCTCACAAATTCGGACTGCTTTGCTCAAACAAAGGGAATTGGAGAAAAAGCCAAATATTAAGCCATGTACCTCTGCTCTCCCTGTGTCCCCTCCTTCCAGCCCTAAAACTCTTACCCCAAAACTTGGTGTTTTAAAGAGAGAAAATCCTGCTCATGTGCTGGGAAGTCGACTCCCAGTGCAGGTTAAAATGCCTGAGTCCCCTTGTCCACAAGGCCCTGGCCAGGTCTCGTGGAAAACTCCCCAAAACCCTGTTTCTCCCGCTCTAAATCCCAGAGCACATGTTAGCTTTTCAGAGAGCAGTGATCCCCAAAATGGCCCCCAGTGCCTAGGGGCTACCCAAGATGGAGGATGCCACGTGGCACCCTCCCAGACCTGGTCACCTTCTTCCCAAGATTCCCTTAAGCATCCCAAAATTCCTTCCCCATCCCCCTCTCCTCCTGTTCCTCGTGACACCATCTCTCCCCTACTTGCTGTACCCTCAGCTCCACCCCTCTACTCCTCCCAGGGGGCATCTGCCGATGTGATGTCACCAGGTATCCCCGCCCCCTGCCTTCCCCCTGTCCCCGCCCCCTGTTCCCACGGTGTCCCCGCACCCTCCCCGGGTTCCCTCGGTGGGGGCACGCCCACTGCATGTCCCCGAACCTGCTTCTGTGATCCCGATGCTTCCAATGCAAGGGATACAGGGCAGGAAGCTGTAGACCCAATACAGGGTCCCACTTTGTCATTCGCCCCTGTTTCGTATCAGCCTGCAGCCCAAGGGGGAGCGGCCCAAACTGCTAATTGGAGCTCTTTTGGACGTCAGTTGATTAAAGCGATCTGTAAATCTCACAAGGAGTATGGCCTACACAGTCCATATTTCCATGGCCTTTTAAATTCTGAATTGAGTAGAAATGTAGTGGTCTCGCATGATTTAAAACAGCTTTTCTCATGCCTCATGACCTCTACAGAATTCAAATTATGGGAATTATCATGGAAACAACTGTTAAAGGAGGCTCTCCCAGACTTGCAGGCTGATCCAAACACAGCGAAAGATGCTAATGGCATGCTAAATACCATTGAGCATCTCTTCGGTGATGGTCAGTGGTCTTCCCCCTCAATCCAAGCAACTGTAATACCCGTACAAACACTCGAGAAGGTAAACGAAGCTGCTGAAAAAGCATTCTTTTCCCTCCAACCTGAGGGGACTTTTGAGCCCTACAGTAAGATCAAGCAGCTGCCATCAGAGCCTTTTCTGAAATTTGTAGAAAGGTTAACTAGAGTCACTGAAATCCAAGTTAAAAAAGAGAATGCAAGGGAAGAGGTTTTAGAGGAAATGGCATTTACAAATGCAAATGAACAGTGTTGAGCGGCAATTTTGAGCCTTCCTCTAGAACCTCCCCCTACACTAAAAGATATGCTTCTAGTCTGTAACAGGAAAGTGCCTCTGATGAGTGTTGCTGAAGACACCAGACCAAGGCTGCCGCCAAGACCACCTCAGCATGTCGCCGTTGCCAGCCCTGCGCCCATTCCCTCAGCACAGCAGTACCCTGGGTAGCAGCGACGACCAGCAATGGTTGACCCCACAAAGCCATGACTGCTTTGCCACAACCTTGGGCATTGGAATAGCCAGTGCCCCCTGAAAAAGCAATTTGATGAATTTAGAAATGGCACGGGAGGAAAATTACAAGCACTCCCAGGGGTTCAACAACAACAAAAAAACTGAATGGGGAGCACCAGCCTGCTAGGCGCACAGACACAAAAAGAGCAGGCCAAGGGAATAAGGGAAGCAAAACAAACCTAGTGCTCGGTAATGTTACTATTTCTGTAAGTGAAGCAGATGCTTCAAAGACCACGTCTGCTGGTCCACTGTTTAAAATGCAACAAAATAACCTTTGTTATGATTTAGGTGAACCTATGCTAACCACGTCTTCTGGCAAATGAGCCTTACAGGTTGCAGCTGACAGAATCACTCCACCTGAAGGACACTGACTGGCATTTTGTCTCTGTCGACCCAGAACAGAAGGGTACTTGGCACTGTATTCGTTGTAAGTACATCGTCATTGGGGACACCAAACACACACCACATGAGATTGAAATTGCTCCAGGAATGACAGCATCAGATCCTGAGCAATTCGTTCTCGGGCTGCACTGTTTCCACCCACCCCTGTTTCTTCCCAAAGGTCAAACTGTGGCACAAGCTATCCCTGTGCCGTTTTTGCCTGAAGGCACCGAAAAACAAGGGCCCACAGTCGCCCGGGTCCAAGTTATTGGAAGAGATAAACCCAAATTATGGTGTAATGTCAGTGGGGGTGGAGAGTCAAAACGCATTGAGATGCTTGTAGACACGGGTGCAGACTGCACAGTGATCCCAGTACAAGACTGGCCAGAACATTGGCCTTTGCAAAACGTTGCTGGTCACGTTAAAGGTGTAGGAGGCCTGCAATTAGCAAAACAATCCAAAAGCATCATCCAAATCGAAGGACCAAATGGACAATTAGCAAATATCCGTCCATTTGTGTTAGATTATTCGGAACCTTTGTTAGGGAGAGATTTAATGGCCCAGTGGGGTGTCACAATTGATATTCCAGACTCCCCACAGGATTTTTGTACAGCGGTCATTGAACAACAGCGCCCCACCCAAAAATTGAAGTGGAAAACAGACAAACCAGTTGAGGTGAAACAGTGGCCGCTCAGTAAACAAAAAATAAAGGTGCTTGAGGAGCTAGTGGAAGAGCAACTGAAAAAGGGTCACATTGTGGAGACCACGTCCCCGTGGAACTCTCCAGTGTTTGTCATTCAGAAAGCTGACAAAAAGAGATGGCGGCTCCTCCATGACCGCCGACAAATTAATAATGTCATTGAAGATATGGGCTCTCCCCAACCTGGTATGCCATCCCCAACAATGCTCCCCCAGGATTGGAAATTAGCTGTTATTGATATAAAAGATTGTTTTTTCCATATTCCCCTACACCCTGACGATGCACCGCGTTTCGCATTCTCGGTCCCCACCATCAACATGGAAGCCCCTATGAAAAGGTACCATTGGACAGTTCTCCCTCAGGGCCTGAAGGTTTCCCCAGCGATCTGCCAGTGGTATGTCTCTTCCCTGCTTTCCCCAGTGCGTGCAGCTGCAGAAAAGGCCATCATCTATCATTATATGGATGATATCCTTGTGTGTGCCCCCAATGATGATCTGCTCACACATGTGCTTGACCTAACGATCCATGCATTGATTGTTGCAGGGTTCGAGCTCCAGGAAAAGAAAATTCAAAAGATGCCACCTTGGAAATATTTAGGCCTAGAAATTGGAAATAGGACCATTGTTCCTCAAAAACTAGAAATCAATCCAAGGATCAAGACCCTTGCGGATGTCCACAAGTTGTGTGAGTCTTTGAATTGGGTAAGACCATGGCTCGGTCTGACTAATGAAGACCTTGCCCCTCTTTTCAATTTATTGAAAGGGGGAGAGGACCCAGGTGCTCCTAGGTCTATTACCCCAGAAGCACGGAAAGCTCTAGTAAAGGTTCAGATTGCAATGTCCACAAGACAGGCCCACCGATGCCAGCCTGACCTGCCATTCAAATTTATCATCTCAGGTAAGTCGCCACACCTCCATGGAATCATTTTCCAGTGGGAGGAAAAACAAACTCCTAAGGTAAAGGGCATACCTAAAAAGGGCCAGGACAAGAGGGACCCTCTCTTGATCATAGAATGGGTTTTCCTCAGTCACAAAAGGTCCAAGAGAATGACAAAGCCTCAGGAGCTGGTAGCAGAACTGATCCGGAAAGCAAGGACCCGGATCAGGGAGTTAGCAGGATGTGACTTTGAGTGCATTCACATTCCAATTGAGTTAAAATCGGGTCAAAATTCTATGCAAATATTTGAACAATTGCTTCAAGAAAATGAAGTGTTGCAGTTTGCTCTGGATTCCTACTCAGGACAAATTTCTGTCCACCGGCCTGCCCACAAAATGTTCGAACAAGATGTTCAATTTATTCTGAAATTGAGAAGTGCTCTGACTAGGAGACGTTTAAAAAACGCTCTGAGTGTCTTTACAGATGCGTCCGGGAGGTCCCACAAGTCTGTTATGACTTGGAAGGATCCTCAAACCCAGCAGTGGGAGACGGACATTGCTGAGGTGGAAGGTTCACCTCAGGTTGCTGAATTGGCTGCTGTTGTTAGGGCTTTTGAAAGGTTCTCAGAACCATTCAATCTGATTACAGACTCTGCATATGTGGCAGGAGTAGTGTCCAGGGCAGATCAAGAGATACTGCAAGAAGTGTCTAACATCGCACTTTTTGAATTGCTCTCAAAACTTGTAAAGTTAGTCACCCACCGAGAGCAACCATTTTATGTGGTGCACGTCAGGTCACACACCGACTTGCCAGGGTTTATCGCTGAAGGCAACAGAAGGGCAGATGCCCTTGCTGCACCTGCAGTGATGGCCACTCTCCCAAATGTTTTTAGACAGGCAAAAATCAGCCACCAGCTTTTCCACCAAAACGCACCTGGCCTGGTTCGTCAGTTTCACATCACTCGAGAACAGGCCAAAGCGATTGTGGCCACATGCCCAAATTGCCAACAACATGCACTCCCTACAGTGAGTACGGGAGCAAACCCTAGGGGGCTGAACAGTTGTGAACTGTGGCAAACAGATGTTACGCACATACAGTCATTTGGACGGCAGAAATACGTTCATGTTAGTGTAGATACCTTTTCTGGAGCAGTCTATGCCTCTGCCCACACAGGAGAGTCATCTAATGATGCCATTAAGCACCTCTTACAGGCTTTTTCTTTCATGGGCATCCCCAAGGAATTGAAAACTGATAATGGGCCTGCCTATAAATCCAAGGAGTTCGGGAGCTTCCTGCAGCAATGGGGAGTAGAGCATAAAACTGGCATCCCCTACTCCCCTACAGGTCAAGCCATTGTAGAAAGGACTCACTGCAATATTAAAAGAGTCCTAGACCAGCAGCAACAGGTTCTGAAAGTAGAACCCCCCCACATCCGGTTGTCCAGGGCGTTGTTCACAATAAACTTTCTGAATTGTTCCTTTGACAGCCTGAACCCGCCCATCCTGCACCATTTTGGGGGGAGCAGTCATATGATGTTGAAAGAAAAGCCTCCGGTTTTAGTAAAGGACCCTGAGACTTGGAAAACGGTGGGACCTTACAAATTGGTTACTTGGGGACGTGGATACGCCTGTGTGTCCACCCCCTCTGGGTTAAAGTGGGTTCCTTCCAAATGGGTAAGGCCCTATGTTCCCAAGGTCTCAGAGAAATCAACAGAAGCGCCCCAGGTTGCTAACGCTGCCTGGAGAAGGAAACGCCGCACGAGTTCTCTGGAAGAAATTCCATTTAAGCCTCCTTTCTGGAACAGTTTATAATATGTTTGTCTTAAGTTTCTTGTACCAGTTTAGATCCCACGGTTCGTGTGTAGCCTCAAGACTCCATGAAACCAAGCCTGCTCCTCATCCTACTCGTGATCTTCCCACCAGTGATCTCCTGGATAGCCCCTCAGCCCAAAGCACGTACGGACTACCTTGGCAAAAGACCTCGGACATCAAGAGAGAAACTGACGACTGGCTGAGTGGACTGTTCAAAGGCTGGGGATTCTCGGGCTGGGTGGGATGTATTCCGAAAACTGTAATTTTAGTACTGTTTGTATTAGTTTTTGTTGTAGTTGTTAGCATTGTTTTTGGACTAGTCGACCGCATGGTTCTCAAGTTGATTTCAAGCTCATCTCCCCCCCCGAAGTTTACCATTTGGAAGCCCTTAGTGCTCCAATGAATGACATAGAACCCTCAGTGGAAAGCACTGAACCTCCTGTAGAGGGGGAACTGATTTACCAACCATGGATTGGCAAGCACTCTGCACCACAAACCCAGTCCTCTTCTTTTTAAACAAAACTAGGGGGAGATGTTGCAGTGTGTCGCCATTTCCTGTTTCAACTATCCAAACCCCCTCAGGTGTGCCAACCTTTCCACCTCCCCCTGTGCCCTCCTGCCTGGCACCTTCCAACAAGGTGTCGTGTGATTGGCAGATGCCCCCCAGGCCTGGGCTCATTGGTTTGTCCTAGCGTCCACATCCTCTGACCCTTCCCCTGCTCACACCTGGTTGGCCCTCACCTGTCCGTCCCCTCCCCCTGTCCCTAGGGCTTAAAAAGGACACGAGACCATGCGGTCGGCGTCTCTGCCGTGAGTCGGTCTCTGCCGTGGTTCTGTCTGGAGCTGTTGCCAGATTCAGAAATCTACCATGCTACAATAAACTCTGGATCTAAGCTACACGGCAGAACCCGCTCCTTTTCTCTTCACCGTCGTCTGAATCTTTTCCACCAAAGGTAAACTGAGTTCCTATTTTGCCTGGACTTGTTCTGAGCGCCAAGCTGCAGCACCTAGCCGGCCCAAGGTATCTCTGGGGTGAAAAATGCCACAGCTGCCGCCTTTGGTCCAGCAGCAAGGCCAGACGAAGCCAGGCAGGACACACCCCGAAACATTCGGGGCTTAATATTTAATAGCCACCAAAGCACATTTTGCTAACAAAGGATTAACCCTTAAAAGCAATAGCCTATTGCATATTCATATATCTCATACATGATGCAAACATTCCTTTCAAACTAAGGGTGCTTCTGTTTAATGTCAACTCCCCCCTCATCTTGTAAATCAATTTTCTTGGTTCCTCGGAGTCTGGGCCTTCCCGATAAGGAGGCAATAATTCTTCTCTTTAGGATTTTGGTGTCTTGCTGCTGTTATCTCTATGCGAAGAATTTCTTGATTATCTTATCCATTCCTTGAGCTAGTTACAAAAAGTATCTTACATCACATAATTTCTATTTTAATATTATGCTATAGCAAAGCAAAGCAGCTGGGACTGGACTGGGTTGGCTACTGTGAGAAGAAGGAAGAGTCAGTGCTTAGAGGAGTTGCCTATGAGAAACATCAAGGAGGTATGAAACTCTTGTAATAAGGAAACAACAATATGGAACCTTTGCAATATAATGACAACAGGTAGGAATGCTTGGCTCTCCCCTCTGGGCAGAGCATCTCACAATCAGATGCTATAGTTCTTATCAGTCATGCAGTGACATTTAATAGCCTATTATCAGCAGATGTCTCCTTGGAGGGAGGAGTGGTTGTGGAAGAGATAAGGAAAACTGCCCACTTAACAGAAGACAACTTCCATACAGATGGCAAATAGAATATAACTTGCTTGACAATCCAGGACAAGCCTAAAAAACTATATTTACCATACTACTTAAAATATTAATACGGCACTACTTAAAAGAAATTAGTACAGCATAGCTTTCCAACATAACACATATAGTATTCATTTTAATATTTGCAAAGAGCTAATCATAGAATATGCATTTTTCACGTGGACAATTAGTCACAAAGCCTTAATCACCCACAGTTTTAGAATCATAGAATACTAGAATCCTAGAATGGTTTGGATTAGAAAGGACCTTAAAGATCATCTAGTTCCAACCCCTCTGCCATGGGCAGGGACACCTTTCACTAGACCAGGTTGCTTACAGCCCCATCAAACCTGGCCTTGAGCACTGCCACAGATAGGGTATCCACAACTTCTCTGGGCAACGTGTGCCAGTGCTTTACCACTCACACAGTCAAAAATTTCTTCCCAATATCTAATCTAAACCTGCCCTCCTTCAGCTTAAGGCCATTCCCCCTTGTCCTATCACTACACACCCTTGTGAAAAGTCTCTCTCCAGCCTTCTTGTAAGCTCCCTTTTGTTACCGGAAGGTGCTCCAAGGTCTCCCCAAGGCCTTCTTTTCTCCAGGCTGAACAGCCCCAACTCTCTCAGCCTGACTTCATAGGAGAGCCTTCTGATCATCTTCATGGTGTCCTCTGGACTCTCTCCAACAGGTCCATGTCCTTCTTATGCTTAGGACTCCACAGCTGGATGCAGTATTCCAAGTGGGTGTCTCACAAGAGCAGAGTAGAAGGGGCAGAATCAACTCCCTTGACCTGCTAGTCACAATACTTTTGCCACATCCCAGGATGCAGTTGGCTTTCTGGGCTGTGAGTGCACACTGCCAGGTCATGTTTAGCTTCCCATCCACAAATACCCTCAAGTCTTTCTCCCTAGGGCTGCTCTCAATCCATTCTCTGCTAAGCCTGTACTTGTGCTTGGGATTGCCCTGACCTAGATGTAGGACCTCATGCTTGGTTTTGTTGAGCTTCATGAGGCTTGCAGAGTCCCACCATTCAAACCTGTCAAGGTCCCTCTGGATGTCATCCCTTCCCTCCATTGTGCTGACTGTACCACACAGCTTGGTGTTGTTGGCAAACTCTCTGAGGGTGTACCTGATCCCACTGTCCATGTCATCAACAAAGATGTTAAAAAGTGCTGGTCCCAATACTGACGCCTGAGGAACACTTGTCACTGTTCTTCACTTGGACATCAAGCTATTGACTGCAACTCTTTGAGTGCAACGATCCAGACAATTCTTTATCCATAGAGTAGTCCATTTGTCAAATTCATGTATCTCCAGTTTAGAGACAAGGATGTCATACAGGACAGTGTCAAATGCTTTGCACAAGTCCAGGTACACAATGTCTGTTGCCCTACCATCACCCACCAGTGCTGTTACCCCATCATACAAGGCCACTAAATTTGTCAGGTATGATTTGCCTTTAGTGAAGCCATATTGGTTGTCACCAATCACCTCATCATTTTCCACGTGCCTTGGAAAAATTTACAGGAGGATCTGCTCTATAACTTTTCCAGGCACTGACGTGAGACTGAATGGTCTGTAGTTCCCTGGGTCTTCCTTATTCCCCTTTTTAAAAATGAGTTATGTTTCCCTTTTTCCAGTCAGTGGGAACTTCACTGGACTGCCATGACTTTCCAAATATGATGGATAGTGGCTTAGCCACTTCCTCGCCCAGTTCCCTCAGGATTTGGGGGTGTATCTCATCATGTCCCATGGACTTGTGCATCTTCAGGTTCTTTATATGGTCTTGAACCTGGTCTTCTCCCACAGTGGGTGATTTTCCATTTTCCCAATCTCTGCCTTCATCTTCTGCAACTTGGGTGCTGTGGTTGGAGCGCTTGCTGGTGAAGACTGAGCCAAAAATGTCATTGAGTACCTCAGACTTCTCCATGTCCTGGGTAACCAAGTCTCCTATATCCTTCCTGAGAGAACTCACATTTTCCTAGTTTTTCTTTTATCACTGATCTACCTATAGAAGCTTTTTTTTGTTACTTTCAATGTCCTTGGCCAGATTTGCTTCTGACGGTGCTATAGCTTTCCTAACCAGATCCCTGGCTGTTCAGACAATTTTTTTGTATTTTTCCCAGGCTACCTTTCCCTGCTTCCACCCTCTGTAAGCTACCTGTTTGTGTTTAAGTTTGTCCAGGAGCTCCTTGTTCATCCATGCACTGCCTCCTAGTGTTCTTCCCCGATTTCCTCTTAGTAAGGATTCATTGCGCTTGACTGTGGAGGAGACAGTCCTTGAATATCATCCAGCTTTCCCAGGCCCCTCTTTCCTTCAGGACTCTATCACGTGGCACTCTACCAAGGAGATCCCTGTAGAAGCCAAAGTCTTCTCTTCTGAAGTCCAGAGTAGTGAGCTTGCTTCATGTCCTCCTTGTTGCCCTAAGGATCTCAAACTCCACCACTTCATGGTCACTGCAGCCCAGGCTGCCCTTGAGCTTCACGTTCCCCACCAGCCCCTCCTTCTGGTGAGAACAAGGTCCTGCATAGCACCTATCCTCATTGGCTCCTCTATCACTCAGAGAAGGAAGTTGTCATCAACACATTCCAGTGATCTGAATTGCTTGTGCCCTGCTGTGTTGTCCCTCTAAGAGATGTCAACATGGTTGAAGTCCCCCATGAAGACCAGGGCTTGTGAATGTGAGGCTGCTCCTATCTGTCTGTAGAGGGCCTTCCTGATTGGGCAGTCTGTAACAGACCCCCACTATTAAATCACCTGTCCCTGTCTTCCCTATAATCCTGACCCATAAGGTCTCAGTTGGCTCCTCATCCATTCCCAGGTAGAGCTCCATGCACTCCAGCTGGTCATTGCTATAGAAGGCAGCACCATCTCATCTCCCCTGCCTGTCCTTCCTGAAGAGCCTGTATCCTTCCATTCCAACATTCCAGTCTTAGGAGTCATCCCACCACATTTCCATGATGCCAATAAAGTTGTAGCCCTGCAGGCATGTGCGTGTCTCTAATTCTTTCTGTTTATTCTCCATGCTGTGTGCAGTGGCATAGAGGCATTTAAATTGGCCCCCCAATGAAGCTGACTTTCTGTCTGGAGTGGCTGGAATTCCTTGGTGCTGTCCTTCAGGTGCTCTCCTGCTGACCTGTGATACCTCTCCAGGCTCTGGGCATCTCTTGCTGGCTCTGGCCACTGGTATTAGTGGGATGGCATGTCATTCCACACCTTATCACTGTTAAAACTGATTATATCCTCCCCCCATCATATCCAGTTTAAAGCCCTATTTATAAGCCCTGCAAGATTTTGATCAAAGACCCTCTTCTCCCATTGAGAAAGGTGAATCCCATCTGAATTCAGCAAGCTTGGTGCCATGTAGGCCATCCCATTATCAAAGAACCCAAAATTTTGGTGGTGACACCAGTCATGGAGCTATATATTAATAGACTATGTCTGTCTGTTCCTTTCAATGTCACTGCCTGCCACTGGAAGAATAGAGGAAAAAATAACCTGCGCCCCTGATTCCCTCACCAACCATCCCAAGGCCTTGAAGTCTCTTTTGATCACCTTTTGACTACACATTGTGACTTCACCACCACCCACATGGAAGACCAGCAACGGGTAGTAGTCTGAAGGCCAAACTAGGCTAGGAAGTTTCCTGGTGGCATCCTTTACCCAGGCCTCAGGGAGGCAGCAGAATTCCCTGAGGGGAGGGTCCTTCTGTCATATTGGACCCTCTGCTCCCCTTAGAAGGGAATCACATACCACTACAACCCTTCTTTTCTTCCTCGTGGAACTGGTCTTGATATGAGGTATAGGCCTTTCTGGACTTGGCAAAACCTCTGGTGGAGAGGGACCTTTGTCCTTATCATCCATTGATTGGTCTTCCACATCCAGAGCCCTATACCTATTGTACAGAGGCACCTGGGAGGGTGAGGTGGGCAAGGAGGGCTTTTGCCTGTTGCAAAAGAAAAAGGACCTGTATTTCAGTAGCAGGTAAACATATTTATTCTTCTGAATGTATATGGAAGACGTAGGCAAATAGGGTTAGACAACTGCCTTATTAACCAAAATTTGCTGATTTTTGTATAATACTTTCAGCATATACTATATATATATATATATATAGCCCCAGAATCACAATGTTTGTTCATTATTCTGCAGTGAACACATTTTTTCAATAATAGGGGAAGCAGTGGTCTAATACTGTTGGACCCACTGTCGTGGGCCCCTCACTACAAGAAAGACATTGAGGTGCTGGAGTGTGTCCAGAGAACATCAATGGAGTTGGTGAAGAGTCTGGAGCACAAGTCTTATGAGGAACAGCTGAGGGAACTGGGGCTGTTTAGTTTGGAGAAAAGAAGGTTGAGGGGAGACCTTATTACACTCTACAGTTACCTGAAAGGAGGTTGTAGACAGGTGGGGTCAGTCTCTTCTCCTAAGTAACAAGCAATAGGACAAGAGGAAATGGACTCAAGTTGTACCAGGGGGAGTTTAGATTGGATATTAGGAAAAATTTCTGCACTGTGTGGTCAAGCATTAGAACAGACTGCCCAGGGAAGTGGTGGAATCACCATCCCTGGAAGTGTTCAAAAAACATGTAGATGTGGTGCTTAGAGACATAGTTTAGTGATGGACTTTACAGTGCTGGGTTTATGGTTGGACTCAATGAGGTCTTTTCCAACCTTAATGATTCTATGGACACTATGATGAACATTTTCTCATCTGACCAGCTTAGAGACATAAAATGAATGTCTATCCTGTCTGGGTCTTACACATATATTCATGGATGGAACTTTACATACTGGAACACAGGAGGAAAAGTGACAATCAGGTTATGAATGAAGTTCAATAGATATCAATTCAAACACACGTCTATATCACCTTGGTTTCTTCAGTAGTGGCATTTGACTCTACGGTACCATGTTTCATATGGCATTATGCACAGTTTGGAGACCTATCTTCCATACAGTTTTATCATGTGACTGCAGAAAAGTGACTACATTGCAGTAAGCCTCAGTGTCTGCCTGGGTAAAGGAGATAAAAGCAGTTTCCTGTTGTACAGATCCACAGTGAGCTCTGATACACACTGATGCCCAGTAAATGCAGCATGGGAGCAGTGGCAGTGCTTAAAGCAGATGGGAGAAGAGCCAGATGTGAATTTTGCTCAATGAGGATGTATGGAGTATGTCACCCTCCCTTTTCCCAGCTCTGCTTCTGCTGTGGTTTCCTCGGACACCTCAGGCTCCTACAGAGCTTCAAGCAGCTGCAAAAGTGTCAGCAGGGGGTTGTTCCCTATTCCTGTGTCCTGTAGTGAGGGACAAGTGCTGTACAGTTATGGGGTAAGTGTTTGTACAATCTGGCCCATAAAAGTTGCCATTGTAGCTTTACAAAGTACCATTATTTTTAAATACAATTACATTGATCAAAACAGCTGTTTGGGCCCTTGAAAACTTCTAGGAGTACAAATCAAAACTACTAAAAAGAGCTCCAAAACCGTAATCTGGCTCCCTTAGAATAAACGTTCTTCTTATTTTGCTCTAAGTCTTCTGCCAGACCTGGGGAAAGGAGACCAAGCTAGCATGACTGCTCACAGAATCAGAGTCAC
The DNA here is from genome assembly GCF_037042795.1 of Molothrus aeneus. Lineage (NCBI taxonomy): Eukaryota > Metazoa > Chordata > Aves > Passeriformes > Icteridae > Molothrus > Molothrus aeneus. The sequence goes on along the minus strand of NC_089679.1, from coordinate 6,209,837 downwards.
AGAATTTTTAGGGTTGGAAGGGACCACTGGAGATCATCTAGTCCAACCCCCCTGCCAAGGCAGGGTGTACTAGTTTGAAAGCAAACCAGTGAGAGACTCCAAGTCAGAAACTACAACTTAATAGGAACATTGAAATAAATGCAATAGTACAAAAACACTGACAGAGTCAGAATACAGCCTGACGCCCTGTCAGTCAGGGTGTTGGTAGCAGTCCAATTAAATGGTAGTTGCAGTCCTCTTGGAGTGACAGATGTAGTTCTGTTGAAGCAGTGATCCTGTAGAAGGGTGTGGTCTTCCTCTGAAGGTCCAGTGGTGGTCTAGAAGGGTCTGGTCTTCCTCTGGGATTCCAGTGGAAAAAGGCTGCTTGTGGTGTTCAAATCTCAGATTATATCCAGGTAGGAATGCTTGGCTCCTCCACCTGGGTGGAGCATCTTACAATAGGATGATGTAATTTTATCAGTCATGCAGAGATTCAATGGCCCATTAACAGAGGATATATCCCTGGAGGGAGGATGGGTCAGGGAAGAGATAAAAAACACTGCCCCACCTGGTGTTAACAGATGGTATTAGAATACATACTTTTGGTTACATCTTGCATTGTAACCTAAGACACAGTGTCACCTAGAGCAGGTGACATAGGCATGCGTTCAGGTGGGTTTTGAATATCTCCAGAGAGGGAGACTATAACTGCCCTGGGCAGCCTGTTCTAGTGCTCTGCCACCCTCAATGTAAGGAAGCTCTTCCTCATGTTGAGGTGAAACTTCTTGTGTTTTAGTTTATGGTCGTTGCTCTTCATCTTGTCAATGGGCACCACAGAAAAGGGTCTGTCACCATCCTCTGGGCACCTGCCTTGAAGATATTTATATGCATTAATGAGATCTCTTCTCTTCCTCTTCACAGGCCCAGCTCCCACAGTCTCTCCTCATAAGAGTAATGCTCCAGACCTCTCAGTATTTTTGTAGCCTCTGCTGGACCGCCTCCGGTAGCTCCTTGTCTTTCTTGAATTGTGGAGACCAGAATCGAACACAATACTCCAGATATGGCCTCACTAGGGCCAAGTAGAGGGATAGGATCACCTCCCTTGACCTACTGGCCACACTCTTCTCAATGGCCCCCAAGATACCATTGGCCCTCCTGGCCACAAGGGCACACTGCCAGCTCATAGTCAACTTGTCATCCACCATGACTCCCAGGTCATTCTCAGCAGAGCTGTTCTCTAGTAGGTCAGCCCCCAACCTGTGCTGGTACTTGAGGTTAGTCCTCCCCAGGTACAGGACCCTGCACTTGTCCTTGTGGAACTTCATTAGGTTTCTCTACACCCAAGACTCCAGCCTATCAAGATCCTGCTGAATGGCAGCACAGCCTTCAGGTATATCAGCCATTCCCCTCAGTTTCATATCATCACAAACTTGCTGAGCGTGTATTCTATCCCTTTGTCCAGATCATTGATAAAAAAGTTGAATAAGGCTGGAGCCAGTATTGATCCCTAGGGAATGCCATTCACTACAGGCTTCCAACTGTATTCTACTCCACTGATCATGGCCCTCTGAGCTCTGCCCTTCAGCCAGTTCTTGATCCACCTCACTGTCCATTTGTCTAACCCACATTTCCTGAGCTTACTTACTAGGATGTTATGGGAGACAGTGTCAAAAGCGTTGCTGAAGTCTGTTGCTCCATTCAGCCTACAGCATTTCTGAGAGGAACAGGCTGTTAAGGGATAGCAAAAATTATGGGGAAAGTGAGTCAAAGCTTTCCTTGAAAGTGTTTTGACTAAGGCATTTGAAATACAATGGGTGTTGTTGTTGTTTTAATGCTGCCGTTTGCTTTACTGTGTTACTTCCAATGTTTGCACTGACCAAGGAGAAAAGAAACAAAAGCAAAGTTGGAAAGGGAGATGGAGCTGGAGTATTTACCACCTAACTAACCTTTTATTTCTTCTCTTAATGGTTGTATGTTTATTGCTCTGCCCGAGGCTCAGTAGAGTCTTTTGGACCAGTGATTAATTAATCAAATTAAATGTTGTGATCCTTTTGCTTTTAGGGAGTGTTGCAAGCCCCCCAGTGTCACTGTTAAGTCAGAAGTGACACAGTGTCAGTCAGAAGGCTAAGTGGCATAAGCACCCTGTCTTTACTGAAACTGCTTCTTTTATACACTAGTCCAATACAGGTAGACCTGATTGGTCATTTAATCAATACATTTCACCTGATTGGCCAATTAACAAGACACCCATTTGTAAACAATCTTATGAGAATAACAGGAAAACAGCTATTAGAAAAACACCACCTGCAGGTTGCTTTTAATAATTGCCTATCATTGTTTATCTCCAGTACCCTCAAGCTTCCCAGGCCAATTCTGGGAAAACCTATCTAGCTTTCTCTCTCTCTGACCAGGCTGTCACATCCACACCCCAGCACTCTGCCTAATTTCTGCCTCTTAATTTACTCTCTGTCCAACAGTCAAGCAGTTCTTCCTTTGCAACTTGGTGGCTCCCAGCTATTTATTTTTGCTCTTTATGGAAAATGCCAGAATGTCTGGTTTGAAGTTTTTATTCAGACCACTGCTATCTCATGGAATTGTGTACATTCCACCTTGGGTGTGCAGCAGCTTCACATCAGGCACAATTGGCTTCTCCTGGGCTCTTGGCTTTAAAAGGCAATAAAGAATCACGGCCAAATTCTTGTCTCAGCCTGGCATAAATCAAGCATCTCTCTATTAAAATTGGTGAGGATGACTTCTGGAGTGAAGTATCTGTTGAGGCATGTATTGGGTCTGACCAAGGTAAAGTTCACAGTCCTTACAGTGCTGTGCTTTACATTAGTAGCTGGACAGGTGTTTATAACAGACCAGTGTTTTGCCTAACATTGAGCAGAGCTGTCCCTCTGACATTCCTTCCCCCACCAAAGGGGATGGGAGTGTGTTGTAGTACAAGCTGACTTGTACTGAACATTATTTTGGCTATGGATAAGAAATCCAGCCCAGCTCTGTCGTGAACGGCGGGAGAAATGCAGCACACAATATGCGTGAATGGCAAATCCCGAAGTTTATTGAAAACTCACACATATTTATATTGGTGTTAATGAAGCTTATACATATTGCAAAAGCTGAGCTCATTATTGGTTAAAGCACACTTGGATCAACCACACCTACTTCTATCTTCTAATAATTATTTTGCTTCTATGTTTGCATTCTTCTAGCTTCTCTACCTAAGATATCTACATTTTCTGGCAAGCAATTTTCTCCCCCGTCTTCCCGTTTCAGAGAAGGTCACTGTGACCTTTGTCAGTGATTGGACACCGGTTACATAATCCCCAGCTTGTTTCCCCTATCCTTATCCATCGGTATCACATCGAAATGTCCTTTCTCAGCTAACCAATTATCCAAAAAGCTCTCTACACAGCTCCATGAACCACCCTCTGGGCTGAGTGACAGAGGTTTCAACCAATAATAACTCTCCTAAAAATGCAAGCATTTTAATGGTCTAGTGTCTGAGAGGCATATAGACTAGACCAATGACTATGTAGCACCGGGAGTTTTTGAATTGCCTATAAAAGCTGTTCAGGAAAAATAAAACAGGCTGTTTAGCTATGAAGCAATGGGGGTCTGTCATGTCTCAGACATATGAATACCAACGTATCACGTGGTGACCCTGGAGTGAGGACGAGCAGCCCAAGTTTTAGCCTGCGGAGAGAGACACTGCAGAGCCTGTCCCCACAGCAAAAAGCTGGAAAGAAAGAGGCCGGAAGAGCCCAAAAATAGGCAGCAAAGGCTGAAAGAATAAAAGCTGCAACAAAGGATGCAAGAAATCACAGCCAAAGGGCTGTGTGAAAAAAGAAACTGGAGAAGCTGAAAATAGAAGAAAAACCCCACCGGAAACATGAGAAACTTTATTTCTACGCAGGATCACCCAGTACTAAAGGTATGGAAACTTCTTGAGGAGTGGGACATCGACTATGATGAAAAAGCATTATTAACATTAATAATAAGGGCAAAAATACACAGTTTAGACACAACTAAAGAGTCTGCTTTTGACTTTAATACCTGGGCGTGAACAGGTCAATTCATAATTAGAGCAGCCACGAGAGGCGAGGAAAATCTGATAAGAGTTATAAAGCCGTGGAATCTTATTTTGGATTTAATAAGACTTAAATATTGAGGCATATGGCGAGGATTGGACACCAGATGAGTTTTCGGGGGGAATGGGCACCTTTCCAAACCTGCAGAACACATGGCCGGACGAAATGGCCGGCAATGCTGCTCCACATGGCCAAGCTGCTTTAAATTCCCCCCGCACCGGCACTGTTCCCGGGAGAGCCGTCCCCTGCAGCCCCTCAGCATGGAGTAGCCCCACCGCGCAACGAGACGGAAGGGGTTGGCAGGGTCCTAGCAGCCTAGGAGTGTCCAGTGCCAGCATCACCCAAACAATATCCCATGCCTCCCCTGCGGGGCTCCTACAGCGACTCGAACCGCGCTGCCATTTCACAGCAGCCTGTGACCATGACTCAGATCCATGCTGTTCCTAAAACCAGACCACCACTCCCCCCTCCCGCAGCTGGGGCAGCCCACGCCCCTTGTCACCGTGGAAACGCCTGGACTGCCCCTGCCCGGAGCTGGTTGGCACAGCCCCGCACCCCCCATCTCCATAGAAACACCGAGGCCGTCTCCTGAAACCAAGTGGCCCTGCCCCAAAGAATCGCCAGCAACTTCAGGGAGTTTAACCACACCTCCGTCAGAGGACGCACCTTCACCCCCGATCCAGCCTACGTCAGGGGGCAGGGCCCCGCCCCCGAGCCAACCTCCGGAGAACACAGCTGCACCTCCAGTGGGCGTGGTCCCACCCCCGCCCCTGCCTCCAAGGGCGGATCTGAGAAGAGCTGGAAACGCCAAATCAAGAAGCAGAGCGTGGGAAAAGCCCCTGTGGGGGTCCCACCTGGCAAAAAGCAGTGGAAAGAAGTGTGCGGGGGTGTGGTACCATGGGAGTAGTAACAATCAAATCATCCCAAAGAGATGGTGCCAACCACATAACACAGCCGTTTTACAACAGCTAAGAGCGAGCCACTCTCTCACCAAGTCCAGCGGGAAACCAGCACCTCCCTGCATATGGACAGTGAAAGAGCAAACAAGCACCAAGTCTCTACTGCTCAAACCTCAACAAAACTTCACAACCACCCTGCCTTCTGATATTTCAAGTATAGGAAAGTTTTCATATTCCACAAACTCTAATAAACTAATATCATGTGCTAAGGGTAAAAGTATTGAAGGGGTATCAAACAAAGGTTACAAATTTACACAACATTCTACAAAATATGTCCTAGAATTCATAGTAGAATACTTATTATTGTTTTTTGCATTTACTAAAACCAAAATTGATAAACCTGTGATAGCTGATTCTGCTAAAGTTATTAAGAAAGTATTACATTTCTGTCTCAGACATGGGCTACTGTGTATCAAAGAGATTCTAGGACGTATATTAACAAGTCTTCTCTTAGTGTTCCTAGTACTTCTGCTTGCATTGTTTCTAGATCGACCTGGAAGATTCAAAGAATATAATTGTGCTAACATTCTAGGTCCATTAAAGCATACATAGAACATATAGAACATTAACTTACTGATATCATAAGCAAAATTCAGCTGCAAAGTATTTTAACTAAGAATTTGCCACCTATCATCATTTTAAAACCCTAAAGGTCACCTGTAAAGTCAATAACAAATTTCTAACCTCTAAGAAAAGTATACTACTTACACTGCTACCATATTAATTAGAAAATTTAAACACCTATATTTCTTTAATTATTCATAAGTGGTTCATGTTAAATTTTTTGGTTCGCACTAGATATTATACAAGGTTGTTTTTAAAATATAAAATACAGAAAATCTCTCCCAACCAAGTCATGGCCTGATCAAGCCATGAACCTGGTGGGTAAAGAAAATATATTAGCATACAAACTGTACAAAAACTAAACCCTTTTTCCCTTGAGATAAACGAGAAAGCCTCTTCCAGAAGGAGTTCTTTCAAGTACTCATAGTGAAAAAGAGATGTCTCAGCAACCCTCCAAGTAATTGTACCTTATTAATACTGTTCAATAACCATGTTTTGTTCGTAATTTTAATCATTAATACAAAGAAAAAAGGGGGAAAAGGTTGGGGTGAATGTACACCCCCCCCTTTAAATCTTAGGTAATATCATGTTCTCATGTTTTTCAACCAATCATATACCAGTACAATAATCCTATGATATTCAGCTGCCTAATCCCAAGGCAAATGCATTTCGATGGATTCTGGAAACCAGAGACAGCATCCTGATGTCCCTTCAACAGACATCATAGAGCCATGTAACCAGAAAAATTGATGACTACATCATAGAAATCTGGGACTCTTGAAATAACAGTTCATATAAAGACTATTTGTTTATAAATTGCTTTATCTGTTTTGTTTTTTACAGTTCCAAAGTTGAATGTTTTAAAGTTTTTTAATTTCAGTTGAGAGTTAAGATATAATTTACAGCTTTGTTTACAAACTATTTTTCATGTTTACAAACTGCTTTTCTGTTTACAAATTGTTTTTTCTAGTAGTTAGACTTTCTTTAAGAGTTTTAAGAGTTAAGTAGTTTGTTGTTTTAAAGATAAGCTATGATTTGTAACCTAAACATTAAGCCTGTGACATGCTAATTTGAATCTTGCCTACAGACTCTGAACCTAAATGCTGCACCCTCACTAATATTTAATTCATGCAAATTAAACCACACTGTCCTCTGTCACCCTGTTTGCCAGGGACCCCTGCAAAGAGATGACAGAGAGCAAGTCACAATTTTGGTAAAGAAAAAGGGTGGGATGCTGCAGTACAAGCTGACTTGTACTGAACATTATTTTGGCTATGGATAAGAAATCCAGCCCAGCTCCATGAACCACCCTCTGGGCTGAGTGACAGAGGTTTCAACCAATAACAACTCTCCTAAAATGCAAGCATTTGAATGGTCCAGAGTCTGAGAGGCATATAGACTAGACCAATGACTGTGTAGCACCAGGAATTTTTGAATTGCCTATAAAAGCTGTTCAGGAACAATAAAACAGGCTGTTTAGCTGATGAAGCAGCAGGGGTCTGTCATATGTTAAGTCTCAGACATATGAACACCAACGTATCAGGAGTGGGCAAGATCTTGGGAGGAGACACAACCAGGCCTGCTGACCCAAATTAGCCAAAGGAATATTCCATGCCATTCCATTCCATACCATATGACATCAGCTCAGATATATAAACTAAGGGAGAGAGAAGGAAGTGAGGGCATTCATGAGTTTTCAATGTTTGCCTTCTGGAGGAACTGTTATGCATGCTGAAGCCCTGCCTCCCAGGAAGTGTCCAAACATTACCGCTGATGGGAAGTAGAGACTGACTTTTTTCGTCTTTAGCTTTTGTGTGCACAGATCTCTGCTTATTTCTTTCTTTTACTGAAATAAAACTGCCTTATCTCACCCTGCTGGTTGTGCTCTATCTTATTCTCTCCCCTGTCCCAGTGGGAAAGGGAGTGATAAAGCAACTGAGTGGGCACCTGGCACTCAGCCAAATTCAACCTGCTAAAGACGAAAAGAGCATGTGGGGCTGGGAAGTCCCATCTGTGGTTTCAAGTGGAGGCATGACGGAATTCTTGTGGCTGTGCCTGACATGCTGGGTGCCCAAAAGAGTCTCAGTTCAGCATTTATAGGGATTTTCTTAGCTTGGAGGAAGAGGTCTGGTTAAGATTTTGACAGTGCACAGCCTGGATACTTGTATAAGTGGTGGTTTAAGAAGAGTTGGAAGGAAAAATGTGTGCTATAGCTCTGAACTATATGCAGTTCTTGCTCAAAGGCACTGATAATTTAGGTACAAGGCAAGAGGTCTGTTCAGATACATGGAAGAAGAACAAAGCAATGGCTGTATCTTTGCTATAAACCTGCTGATCAATGTGACTTAAATCTGGGCATAGGAAAAGCTGGGTTCAAGATAGCTGTTGATGAGTGGGATCATAATGCACTCAGAGCAACCTGCATCCTGTCCTATTCAACTTCAAAAGTGAGAGTTAGTGTCTGTGACCTCCAGAGCATGATCTGAGGCAGCTTCTCCATTCCCGCTGCTTTCCAGGAGTTTTATATTCATGTATCACAGCAAGAAAAAGCTGGAAGAGCATTATCCTAGCTGCCTTAGTCTGGCTGATTGAAATAATGATGCTGAACAACAAAAGTAGTAAGAATGTCCTATTTTAAGGTTTCACTGAGAAGAAAGTCAGAATAATTCCCCTGTAGAGCAAGGGCTGAGGGAAAGGAAAGGAAAGGAAAGGAAAGGAAAGGAAAGGAAAGGAAAGGAAAGGAAAGGAAAGGAAAGGAAAGGAAAGGAAAGGAAAGGAAAGGGCTTTGACTGTCCATGGGGGAGTTATCACATGACCTCAATGACTTGACCCAAGGACTCATAATAGGAATCATTAGTGATTTGTCAATGAAAACATGCACCTGGGCATAGATCCCCATAGGCTTTTGCAGCATCACTGAGTCTGACCAAGCTTTCGCATGGCACAGTGCTGATTTCATGAAGCTTCAGGAGTATGTGCAATGCAGAGTTAATTGTCAAGCAAGGACACGACTAGATGGCTCAGAGTAATTTGCTAATGAGATATCAAGTCATGGGTCACTGGTTGAAATTCAGTCTTCAAGAACAGTGACAGAAAATCAAATCAAAGTGCTGATGTCAGAGTGATGCTGGAGCAGCAGCAAAAGTGTTGCTGGTGCTTTATGCAGCACACACAGGCAGCTTAAGTTTGGAAGCAAATTGTGAGGAAGTTGTCTGGTTGATCCCAATTGCAAGATATAGCTCAGCCAATTTGTGTTATACCTATCAGTAACTTACTTGTCTTAGTGTGGTTACTTGTGAATGACAACAGCATCTCTCATCACAGAATCTGACTCCAACACAGTGTTATATAGGACTAGAAACAGAGTTGTGGAGACATCTAAGTAGAGTTTGCTCAGCAGTGTCATAGAATGTGAATCAGCAGTGTGCCACAGAGCTCAGTAGTTTGCAGTTCTGCTGATAGAGTTTTTTGTCATTAGGCCAGTAGTGATAGCTTTCCCATTTCTGGGCTCCTGAAACAATTTGATAGTTTTACCATAGCTTTTTCAGAGCTGGGGAGGGCCCACATTACTAAAGCTGTAAACCCAGCTCTTATGGTTTTCACGGTTACCAGAGGAAAGGTTGATGATGAAAGGGACAAGGGCATCAGATGCCCTCAGCAATGGTAACGGTATTGCATGGGGGGGACAACGTGTTGGGCAGGCAGGCAAGTGCTGATGTTCCTCACCCCACTGATGTTTTTGTTGTCCTTTTCAGTGATTTCAAGAGCAACTCAGTGGTCCTCTCTCTGCTTCCAAGCAGCTGGGCTGAGTGTATCCAGATAGCAGAGCTGTCCTTTCAGCTCTGTCTTTGGCCTTCGTTGTCTCCAGTGTAGGCAGGAAAGGGAGCAATATTCAGCATTGTTTTCTGTGCCAGCTATAATTAGTTGGCATAAAGAGCACTTAAGTAAGTTGACACACCCTTTGAGTTGCTTGGTTTGCTTAAAAAAGAACTAAAACATCCCCAGACTACTCCAGGATCTCTTTCCTGCCTGAAGTCTAGTCTGCACCAGGAAAACCTTGGGCTTACACAAAAACTGGGAGAAGGCCAGTTGCAGAATGTTTGTCATTCATATATTTTATATGTTTTCTATTAAAAACAAATGAACAATCAAACATCTGGGAAAGCAACAAGTTTAAAAATTAGTTAAGTCTAATTCTTGCAGATTTCCTGTTTTGCTTTTTAACAAAACCTCAAAACTGCTTTGAACAAGCTTCCCACCTCAGCTGAGAGTGGAGTTGTGTACATTCGACATGTGGCCTCCGGAAGTGCACCCAAGGACAGTAGCACATCTCCTTTGGCACAATGAGGCCAAGTTTACTGCTAGCAGGACAATCAATATGTGTGCCTGTGTACGACTGCCCAAAAGAGCTTCTGACCCAGAGAAGCACATTAGAAAACTAACTTTTCTATTTCCAGCATGTGAAAAATGCATGTATTTTATGATTGGTTTTTCACAAATATTAAAATGAATATTATATGTGTTGTGTTAGAAAGTAATGCTGTATTAGTTTTCTTAAGTAGTGTGTTAAATATAGTTTTAAGTTATAAAAATTGTTAAAATAAAAATGATGCTATGTAGGATACTCTTTTTAAAAAGAAAGGACTCGCAGCGAGATAGCAGCCACAGGACACCTAAATCTTTCAGAGAAGAAGAATTTATGGCCCTCTTATCAGAAGAAACCAACTTCTTCCCACCTCGAAGGCGCTGTTAGGATTTGGAGGAAGAAATTGACGATGACCAGACAGAATCCTGTATTTGAATGGAATTTATGCATCATGTATGAAGTGTACGAATATGCAACAGGCTATTGTTTTTGAGGGTTAATCCTTTGTTAACGGGGGTCCTTTTTCAGGCTCTTGCTGCCCAGAAAAAGGTATCCGGACATCCGTAACTCTTTGTCTTTATTGTCTCATATTGTCCTAATTCAGTTTGTCCAAATTATTATTACTCTAATTGTATTACTATTTTTATAACCAATTTATTGCTATTAAACTTTTAAAAATTTTAAAAACAAGTGATTGGCGTTTTTAACAATTTGGTAGCAGAGGATGGTTAACACCTCGCTGCTGGTGCTTTAGGAGAGTCAGAGTGGGGAAGGCGTGCCCTGCCCTCTTTGGCAGCCTCGCTCTGTCTCCCCTGAAGTGACCGACAGAAGCAGGTTACGATCTGTGGACAAAAGGAGGCAATAAAACAAACAGAAGGGAAAAAGGCTCCCTACAACTGCGGTAATTGGCCCCCCTAAGACTAGTAGTGCGCACAAAGAACCCAGGAAGGAAAAAGGATTGGTAAGTATTTCTCGGGGGGGCAGGTACGGGGGGGGGGGATGAATGTGTGTGAATGAGAGGCGGGCTGGTTGTCCCAGACCTGCCAAGTAAGTGCTGGAGTCTCCCATGCTGCGTTTCCGACTTTCCGCGAGGGAAGCGGCCAGTAAAGAGACGAAGCGAGTGGTAAGAGGAGTGAAAGAATCCCCCGGGGTTACTGGGACTGGGTCTCAGGGAGGGGTTGGACCCCTCGGAGGTAGGGAGCAAGGTTTCCTAGCCCAATCCACTAGGAAACAGGACAGGAGGGGCCCCTAAAAACCTGCTGGGTTGAGGGATTTATATTCCAAGAGCATCCAAGAGCAGGGTTGAGCAGAATTCTGTCAGAGTGAGGATATGCCCGAGAACACTCAGGGTGGGACAACACAGCTGGGTTGAGGAAAATCCAATAGCACCGGGACTGGCCAGTAACACCTAAACTTGTAATAGGTGATGTGAAAGTAAAAGGTACCTTATTGTTGTTTTCTTGTGTGTGTGAGAGTGAGTCATGCACAAAGTCGGCCTCAACTTCCCGGGCGGGTGGGAAGGGGGAGGCAGTGGAAAGAGGAGTGAGTGACCCACACACCAGGCTATTGTTCCCGGGTAGGTGGGAACTTTTGGGCCGAAGGGTATGAGTGACCTGCACACCAGGCTAGTGTTCCCCGGGCGTGTGAGGGGGCCGTAGCTGAAGAGTGTGAGTGACGCGCAGGCATCCTCACAGGTGAACGGGCACCAGAGGCAGCCAGAGTCAGGGCCCTTCCAGGAGGCCCGGAGATACTGAGACCTAGAGGCCAACCCCAAGGCGAGGGGGGCCACAGGGACCCGTGATTTTCTGGCGACAGGGATCCACTTTGTGTTTTAAGGGCGTGAAGGAATGTGTGAAAGTGAATGAGAAATAAAAGTGAGTGAATGTAGACGAATGAAAGTATAGGTAATGTGGATTGTGCATTTTAAGCCTTACCATATCTCCTTGGAGTGTTAAAAATGCCAATCACTTGTTTCCAAAATTTTAAAAGTTTAATAGTAATAAATTGGTTATAAAAATAGTAATACAATTAGAGTAATAATAATTTGGACAAACTGAATTAGGACAATATGAGACAATAAAGACAAAGAGTTACGGACATCCGGGTACCTTTTTCTGGGCAGCACGAGCCTGAAAAAGGGCACCCATTAACAAAGGACTTACCCTCAAAAACAATAGCCTGTTGCATATTCATACACTTCATACATGATGCATAAATTCCATTCAAATACAGGATTCTGTCTGGTCATCGTCAATTTCTTCCTCCAAATCCTAACAGCGCCTTCGAGGTGGGAAGAAGTTGGTTTCTTCTGATAAGAGGGCCATAAATTCTTCTTCTCTGAAAGATTTAGGTGTCCCGTGGCTGCTATCTCACTGCGAGTCCTTTCTTTTTAAAAAAGTATCCTACATAGCATCGTTTTTATTTTAACAATTTTTATAACTTAAAACTATATTTAATACCGTACTTAAGAAAACTAATACAGCATTACTTTCTATCACAACACATATAATATTCATTTTAATATTTGTGAAAAGCCAATCATAAAATACATGCGTTTTTCACAATCCCCACTCTTATTCTTTGTAAATCATTTGGCTTGAGCAATATTTCTTGTCTACTTGCATCTTCTGGACTATGCTGGCAAAATAAAACAGGGGATTACACAAGGAAGAGATATAAAAACAGCTGTAACACATAAAATGAAAGATCTTAATTTCTTCTAATACATTTCCCCACCAGCTAGGTTTTAACATTGTTTTCTAATTATTTTGGACCAGTACCTGGGTTATTATATGCATATATATATTTTTTTTTTCTTCTTTGATTTCTTTCACTTTTGCTAGAATGACTTTTCTGTGGTCATCAATATTCAACAATCTGATATATTAAACTTTCTACAAACACCCCCTTCTTTTGCCAATAAATAGTCTAAAGCCAACTTATTCTGATACACTACAGGTTTTGTTTGGCTTAGCTGACTTGATATTAACTCTAATGCCTGGGCGGCTTTATTTGCTATTACTTCTATAACTACTTGGAGTCTTGTAATACGACTCAATAGATAATTTGGGGTCAATACAGAGTTAAATTGCTGTGCTGGTTTTACCTTTTCATTTACTGTTTGGTTTTTTTACCAAATCTTGAACTGTCTCTTCAAGATTAAATGTAAAAAAAAAATCCATCACTCTCCTTTTGGAAATTCAATTCCAAATCTATTACCATTTTTTCCTAAGTTTCTTGTAATCTAATAATTTACTCCATTTTGCCTACAGGTTCTTAATTTGGATGGGTTATAACAGTGGCAGTTGACATGGGTGTGTGTAATAAAAGAGGAACTTTGGTTTCTTTCCATGTGATGCTTTCTGTAGCATTTGTGACACAATCTTGCTGGTATCCCGAAAGGGAAAAGACAACAAATGAGTGCCAGAAACAGGAATAACAGAGGTCCAGTATGGCTTATACTCCCACCTCCCATGCCTGTGAGGTTGCAACCCACAGCAGGTGTATTTGATCTTCTCGGTGGCAAAATACAGAGGCCAATCTGGTCTTGCCCTCTATTTCCTTGTCACTTTCTCTTAATTAGTTTCCAGGCAAATTGTTTTTGACACCCTTTAACTGTGGTCTCTTACCGTTTCTCAGGTATCTCTCATTCAACAGGCACTAATAATTCCCATCCACAAAACAAAGTTATTACTTTAACACTTCTTGCAATAAGAGCATAAATTTTGTGAACCACAGTACTAATTATTCTCACAATTCAAGCATTTACTTATAACCCAGCTAGCATGTCCAGTATTGGAATGAATCAAATAAAGTTTACTAATGGAAATGGTAATTCCCCTTCTCCCCTGTACAATTCACAGGCTTAGGTCAAAATACAAAAACAGTCTTGATCTTTTTATCTGAAGTATTCCTCCCCAAAGGAGATGTTTTATTCAGGTAGTGCTTGAAACCAGTGATATAAGCATTGTCTTACTTCTTACTTCAGTGTTATTCTTTGTACATTTCTTGGATCATTTGGGTTTTTCTAAACTATTACCACTCAGTCCCCATTGGAAAGTCAGTTCGGTATCACCCGGTTTAAATGTGATAGTCTATTCTTCAGGTTTCTTCACAAGTCTTTTGATTCTGCTGGCATTAATTCACCCTCTTTCTGTGATTCTGATTGTTGCTTCAATAGTACCTGGAAAGGAATTCTTAATAGCATCGTAATAAAAGAAAGACAATACTGCATTAACTTCTATCATTCACTTTTCTTCCAAACTTTCTGGGTTTAGCTAAAAGCTTTCTCTACAGCAGCCTCTTCTTCTTCTATCTGGCTGTGCTAATAGCTGCAGAGGCAAATTCTTCTTTCTGTGAGTTACAGTTAGTTAAATAAGAAAAGCCTGACCAATTTCAACACAAGATGTATCACATCTATTGCTTTTTACTTTTTGGGCAGCATTTAATTATTTTAGCCTTACAAACCCATTCTTAAAAAAAAAAAAAAACAACTTCTTTTTAACAGCAAACAAAACACACAAAAGAAAAACAAACAACAAAAAAAACCCCAACTTCTTACTTAAGAAAAACAACCCACTTTGTGAGGTTTGGAGAGTCATCAATCTCTGCTTTGATTTTATCTTTTAGTGCTAGCCCCCCTCCCCCTCTCTTCACGGCCTTGCTGTCAATGCTGTTCTTCGCCCTTCCCCCGCTGCTGCCACTTCGCTGCAGGGCCAGAGCAGGAGAGAACAGCCACGGGCATGGGGACCCTGGGGGCAGCCTTGGGTCTCTTTTGCCCTCTCTCTCTCTTCTTCTCTCTCTTTCTCTTTCCTTCTCTCTCTCTCTAGTCCCACATACCGGGGTCCATGCTGCCATCCTGGACTCAGGACCCCGGCAGTCTGGGAGCCCCCCTGGCAGTTCTGCCACGGAGCCAGCCCGCTCCTGGCCGGCAAACCTGTGTCCTCTGCTGCCAGCACCGCTGCCGGGTCACCTCCATGGATCGGTGCCTGCCGCAGCCCCCGAGATCCCGCCGCTCCTAAGGAGCGGTCAGACACCTCCCAACCTTGACAACCCCAAACTTGGCGTCCCCAGGTGCTCCTGACATTCTTTTTCTTTCTCTAGTCAACTTATCCTCTTTCCTCTTCAAGGAGGGTCCGTCCTGCTAAACCCTTTCTGGACCCCAGTTCGGCATTGAATAACCTCCTAAACAACCATGTGTTAAAACACTTCCCTCCTTTCATGTAAAAACCCGCATTCACACTTCTGCTCTCTTCTAGCACCAGGATGTCACCACTCCACATTCTAACATCTCAGAGTTTGCTAACCACCTCCCTACTTCAACTTCTCTCTTTCTTTCCTTCTTAGGCTAGCTGTGGCTTACTGGGTCTAACATCTTCTGATATATAAGCTACTAGATATTTTTTTTTACTCTTCTTTACTCCTGAATTGAAATTTTATGAACTACTCCATTTTCTGTATTTATGTATAAATGATAAAGGATTTTTCAAACAAGGGTAAGCTTAAAGCTAGTACTTAGGCTAGTTTTAACCTAACTCTTTTAATTTAACAATATCTTCTTTGGTCTGTTTTATATCATCTCCTTCTGTCAATTTTTTTTTTCATACACAAATTTCGCTACCTGTGTGTACCCCTCAATCTATAATCTATAATATTTCAATAATCTAGGTAATTTTCTGATCTCCCTCTTTGAAGAGGGAGGGAGAAGGAATAAAATTCTTGCAATTTTCTCATGGTTGGGTTTCCAGCTACTTTTATTTATTAAGTGTCTAAGATATTTTACCACTGGGTAGTGAGTCTGAGTTCTTTTATTAACCTCCCTTAAATCTTGTACTAGTCTATAACTCCCATCAGACTTTACTGGGGGAATAGGGATATTATGAGGAGACATACAAGGTTCTAATGCCCCATCCCTTATTAGTCCTTCTACTACTGGCCTCAAACCTTCCTGTCCTTCTAAAGATACAGGATACTGACGTACACGTATGGGACAATCTTCTCTCTCAATTGTAACCCTTATGGGGTTGATATTTAATCCTCTCCTATTTCCTTCTCCAGCCCAAACTTCTTTGTTGATTTTTTTTTTCATCTTCTTGGCCTAATTTTAAAACTCTAGCTGTCACTTTCCCATTTTCTGATATAACTCCTATTCTTAATTGCACTTGTAAGACTCTTTCCAATAAATTGCTACCTGCCCCTGGGACCAATAAGATATCTCCCATCCAAATTCTAGTTTCTTCTCTCAATTACCACATCTTTAATGACCAGAAATGTAAAACTTTCTCTTTTTGCCTCTGTTACTTTCACTATATGTTTGCTCACATTATAACTTTTTGGAACATATAACAGGCAGGCTCTCTCTGCCCCTGTGTCTATTACAAATTCTAATTCTTCTTCTTGGGGACCCACTTTTAAAGTTATCACTGGCTCCAGATGATATTTGTCCCCCCAAAAAAATTAAAGCTTATTGTGGTAGGAAAGGGACAGGCGTTCGGAAGATTTCGGGCTGTGACGGAAAATTACAGGACTCCTTCTGCCCCCCTCCCCATAGATAAAGATCACCCTTGGAATGTAGCCAAACATGTAGCCCCCCTAACCTATGGATGCCAGTAACTTTCCACTCCATACTAACCCTAGAAAGTATAGCCAAACCCCTTTCTGATGTAGAGAAACGCCTTAGTCCATAAATACCCTTGAGACCCCTCAATAAACGCCTTTAACCGTCCACCACATTGGTGTTAGCGTCCGTTATTGGCCCCGAGGGATCCCAAGGAGGGGATCGCCGTGCTGGACTCTGAAACCAGGTCACCGCGGCCTTCCCAAGAAGGCAACATAGTCGTGCCTAAACCGGGACCGACAAGTCCGGGCGACGGGGATACTCCTGGCCAGGGGACAGCGTCCACAGCGCTGGAACGACTGTGGTGAAACAGGGGGGGGACCCGCGATTCGTATGGAAGCGATAGCGAAGGTCGTAAGTTCGATACATATGCAATGGGGAATCTAATGTGAGCTCAGGAATTTTAATCTCGCTTTAACGAGACTCCTCGAGCTCGGGGTCATTGACCGACCCATAGATATATTGCATTCTGAGGCGTGGCAGAAATGCACTGTCGCGTTAGCAGAGGACACAAAAGCCACGGGCAGCAGCAAAAGCCTGAAAGCGTGGGGGAAGGCAGAAGCAGCCCTACGCAAAGCATTAGAAGAACGGGAGACGTGGAACGCTGCGCGTTCCTGTCTGTTAATCACGCCACAGCTGGGGGAGGGGGCGATAACGCGAACCCCTCCTGGTGGCGACCCGATTGAAAATGGGGAAATGCGGGGGCCGGGCGCATCCCATCCCTCCCCGAGCCCAGAGCCCCCGGAGCCCCCGGGGGACCCCCTGACCCTTTCGGGGGACCCGCCGGGGCCCGGACCCCCTCCGGAGCCCCCCGGGGTGCCCGCGGGCCCCTCGCCCATCCCTTTCCCGCCGATAGCCGACTTAGCGCAAGAAGCGGAGGGACGCACGCGGTCCTTTTGGGAGGGATTGGTGGCAGAAGCCCGAAATATCGAGACGGCAAGCGCGCGGGCGGGCGGCGGAGGGGATCCGCCGCCTTTCCCGTTCGAATATGGCGCGGGTGGCCGGGAGGAGGGGTGGAGCCCGTCGGCCCGTGGCGGGAAGAACCCGGAAACGCGGCCAGCCGCGGACACGCATGCGCGGGAAACCAGCGCTGAGCCCATGCCCGGCCGGGAGCCGTGGATCCCAGCAGACACGCATGCATGGGGGTGCGACAGAGGGTGGGCACTCGCTCGGGAGCCGCGCCCACTGTTGCCACCATATATGGGAGAGATCCCTCCCCGCGGGAGGCAGGGCGAACCCAGGGGGCGGGAGCGGCACCGCCCCCGAGGGGAGGAGCGGGGCCGAAGCCGAACAAAACGGCGGGGGAAACCGGAAATTTATTGGCAGTCGACTTCTGACTCTGAAGGGAGCCACAGCTCCCCAGACCGCCCTGCGGAGCCGACTGAGTCCAGCAGCGACTCAGAAGCAGAGAAAACAGAATCAATGCGGTTTCAGACGAAACCAAATAAAACTTTTAACACAGTCGGGAACCAGCCCCAATACAAACTCACCGATTGGGGTAAAATCAAAATCGAATGCGCGGGATGGGCGCCCGCAGCGTCGGTGCATGCCTTCCCGGTGAGAATTACAGGACCCCAGGGGAACCAGCAAAGAACGTATACTCCCGTTAATTCCAAAGACGTTCAGACAATAGTAAAAGCTATCTCAGAAAAAGGAATTAACTCAGGGGTGGTTTCCACTCTCGTGGATGGTCTTTTTAGCAATGATGATTTACTCCCCTTTGATATAGTGCAAATAAGCCGTATGCTTTTTGATGGGGCGGGTTTGATAATATTTAAACAGGAATGGACAGACCAATGTGCAACCATGCTCGCTCAGACAGCGGGGGAAGGACAGCCACTCCACGGGTCGAGTTTATCTAGGTTGTTGGGGAAGCATGACGCAGTAGCCACACCCCAGCAACAAGCTGCGCAGCTTCGGATCGAGGAAGTCAGGGCGACTTCCCGGGCGGCCAGAGAAGCTATACGCGCCGCATCCAGGGTGTTGGCCAAACCGTCACCATGGTCGACCATCAAACAGGGGGAGGGTGAAGGCTTTACACAATTTGTCGACCCCCTTCAGGCTGCGGTGGACTCTTCCAATTTACCTGCTGTCGCAAAAGGCCCGGTGATAACCGACTGCCTTCGGCAGCAATGTAACACCGTAACCAAAGATATATTGCGTTCCCTGCCGGCCGGGGCCAGCCTGGCTGACATGATTAAGCATGTTGTGAGGGAAGAGCAGCTGACCCCACTTCAAGCAGCCGTCCACACCCTAACCAGTGTGATGGCCTGCTTCAAATGTGGTCAGTCAGGTCATGTCGCGGCAAACTGCCCCCAGCCGGCAGAGCTTCCCCAGGCAACACCCCCGTCCCAGCAGCGCCCCAGAGGGATCTGCTGGAACTGTGGGAAGAGAGGTCACCTCGCTAGGGACTGTAGATCCCGGCCCCGGGGAAACGGGAGAGGGGGGGTGTGCGGGCCATATTCAGCCCCCTCCCGCTATGGATGCGAGACGGCCCACCTATGCCAACCCACAGTGGGGCAGGGGATCTTCATACCCTATGCTCCCACAGGAGGCAGTCAGTATCGCACCCCCGCCAGCGATACAATGGCGGGACCATGCAGTACCACCAACCGTACCCTCGCACCCCCCACCACCGCAAGCCACGCAAGCGCTACAGGGCCCGCAGGGGACGCCCCAGACCGGGACCCCTGGGTGGCCCTGGCCATGAAAATAGGGAAGGAACCCCTGATGATATGGGGGACATGCCGCCTCTATGGCATTCAGGACCCCCACACCGTAGGACTTCAGTTTTTGGCAGACACGGGATCAGACTGCACGATTCTCCCCCAGTCACATTGGCCCAGGCATTGGCAGTTTAAGGAAGTCCCTCCAGTGAACGGGGTGGGGGGACAAACCCGGGCGTGGAAAAGCACCCAGTTGGTGGCTATAACACTTCACACAAACAAGGGACCAGAACAGACAGTAGCAATTTACCCCTACATTTTGCAAAACTCTCCGCCACTAATAGGAAGGGACATCCTTGATATGCTAGGAGTCAGGATTACAAATTTATCATAAGGGCCACTGCTGTACACCCTCAGCTGCCGATCAAATTGACTTGGAAATCGTCACATCCTATTTGGAGGGAGCAGTGGCCTTTGTCAGAGCCTCGAGTGGCAGCTTTGCTGGAACTGGTCAACCGCGAACTGCAAAAGGGTCACATAGAACCCTCCACCAGTCCATGGAACACCCCTGTGTTTGTAATCCCCAAAAGGTCCGGAGAGGGTTATCGTCTCGTCCACGACCTCAGAGAAGTGAACAAGACGATTCGACCCATGGGTCCAGTCCAGACACTGCTACCCATGAATTCAGCTATCCCTGAAGGACAGCCGTGCGCAGTGCTGGACATCAAAGACTGTTTCTTCTCGATACCCCTACATCCGGACGACAGAGAACGCTTTGCCTTTTCCGTTGCGTTTCCAAACGGTAATCGGCCTAACCTCCGTTTCCAATGGAGGGTGCTTCCACAGGGCCTAGTGGACAGTCCTGTTATCTGCCAGGTCACCGTGGACAGAGCACTAATGCCAGTCCGACATTCCTACCCTGCCGCAACCATCATTCAATACATGGACAACATCCTAGTCGCTGCACCATCGACGAGCCAGGTAGACCACCTGGTGTCTACAATCACAGAAACCCTCCGGGCCAACGGCTTCGAGATCGCAAGTGCAAAGGTCACGAGAGGACCCTGCGTGACCTTCCTGGGAGTAGGAATCACAAGCTCCTACGTGACTCCTCCCAAGGTAAAGATCAACCGGGATATCAAGACGCTTCACGATGTACAATGCTTGGTGGGGTCGCTGCAGTGGGTCCGCAACATCGTCCTGATCCCCCCCCGAGGTCATGGACCCTTTATATGACCTCCTGAAGGGACAACACCCCCGGGAACCCAAGGAGCTGACACCGCAAGCAGCGAGCTCCCTTGATTTCATCGACTAGCAGATGTCCACTAGCACGCTAGCCAGGTGGAACCCGGCCATGCCCCTGGACTTATACATCCACTTCACGCCAAAGGGCGGAGTGGGAGCACTGGCACAAGGGCCTTCCGAAAAGTCCCGGCCAATCCAATGGGTGGTCCTCGGGAGACCTGCTCGTGCATTCTCCCAAGGAATCGAATGCGTCGCCAACCTCATCAGGAAAGGCAGGAAACTCACCTTGAGGCACCTAGGAACTGAACCAACAAGAATACACCTTCCCTTTCGCAAGCAACCGTCCGCGGAGTCACCCGCAATTTCAGAGCACCTAGCCCTTGCTCTCACCGGCTTCGGAGGAGAAATCTCCTACTCTGCAAAACCACCCTGGACTCGGCTGCTGACCATCGTCGACATAGACATACCGCCAAAGGTCAAGGACCGACCGCAGCCAGGACCAACGGTCTTCACGGACGCTTCCTCCACGACTTCTACCGCAACGGCAGTGTGGCAGGCAGGAGAGCAATGGCATTGCATCAAAGCATGTGACCCCACACTGTCAGTACAGCAACTGGAAGCAGCAGCAGTGGTCTTAGCGTGCGGACTTTTCAAAGATGAACACCTCAATATAGTAACGGACTCTATATTCGTGGCAAGGCTTTGCCTAGCCATGGCAGGACCAGGTGTGTCAACATCTACAGCAGCCCTAATGCTGGAAGAAGCGCTCTCCTCACGACAGGGCACCATATCCATCATTCACGCCAACAGCCACGACCCAATCAAAGGTTACTTCCAGACGGGCAACGACAAGGTGGACGCCGCAGCAAAAGGCGTATGGACGTTGCAGGAAGCTCGTCAGCTGCATGAATCACTCCATATCGGGGCCAAGGCCCTGGCGAAGAGATGCGGAATTTCTACAGCAGACGCAAGACATGTGGTGGCGACCTGTCCTTACTGCCAGAAGTCACCCCTGTGGACCAGTGGAATTAACCCGAGAGGTCTCAAGCCTTCACAAATCTGGCAGTCAGACTTCACCTTGTGTCAACTGCTGAAGCCCCGAGCATGGCTTGCCGTGACAGTGGACACTTTCAGCAGAATGATCGTGACCACACAGCACCCCAAAACTAACTCTAAGGCCACAATTCAGCACTGGCTGACAGCCATGGCGTGGCTTGGCATCCCCAAACAGATCAAAACTGACAACGGTCCCAATTTCACCTCCAAACCAGTACAAGAATTCGCCTCGAAATGGGGCATCACACTAGTACAGGGTATCCCGTATAACAGTACTGGGCAGGCCATAGTCGAGCGGGCGAATCAGACCCTGAAAACCAGGCTAGAGGTGTTGGCAAAAGCAGAGGGCTTTGCCAATTGTATCCCCCCGGGAGACCAGGCATGCATACTAGCAACCGCCTTGCTAGCACTGAATCAATTCCCTAGGGGGGATGAAACAAACAGCCCCGTCCAAAAACACTGGGCCACCAGAGCGCTAGAGGAAGGCCCGCAGGTTGTAATTAGAAATGAGCTAGGTGAATGGGAGCAGGGCTGGAGGTTGATGCTCACGGGACGAGGGTACGCAGCTGTCAAAAAGGACAGCGAAATTAGGTGGTGTCCACTTAGGTCAATCAAGCCCGACCTTCACACTGGGTGGGACAAGACTGATGAGAATTGTGAGTTTCTATTTACAGGACATGCTTACGGGTCGTCCCCGGGATGCGTACATTCCCCTTCCAGAGGAAAGTGACAGTCCACCAAGCCGCCGGACAGCGCCCGAGAGACCCGCACGGGCGAGACCCAAGCAGCAACGATGTTTCTGTGTGATTATGCTGTTGGGGCTTGTCGCCAGAGGGCAAGCCAGCCCAGATTACTACCCTCATCAGCCCTTCAGGTAGGTCATGCAACATCTTGCTGGTGACAAGATGCTCAGAGACATCACCACGCCGAACGCCCCGTCCTTCATGTTTCGCGCCACCGACCTGTTTCCGGAACAACCAAAGGTAGACCCCTATTCTTCACACGCCACACACATGTACCTATCCTACTGGTGCCCAGCCTCAAACCCAGGAAAAAGTTATTGCAATCGCCCAGGGTGGGGATACTGTGGGCACTGGGGCTGTGAAACAATAGTTACAGACGCCAGGCCATCAGGACCTGGGTGGGACCCACAAGAGCCCGACAGATTCCTACAGTTCACCTGGGCACCCGCAGGCTGCAAAACACCCGTCTTCCTTCAGGGAAGTTTCTATCGAAACCACCATAAAGTCCCCAAATTCCGGAAATGCACTCACTATAACATGACAGTTTTGCAGCCGAATCACCCTAGCTGGGCCATGGGCAAAGCATGGACAGTAGTCCTTCAAGGGTCAGAAAAGTGGGTGAATGTGCAAATTACCAGACTCCAACCGTCAGCACCCAGAGCAGTTGGGCCCAAAAAAGTGATCAAAAGCACACAGAAAGGGAGAAACATGACTTACCCCAAAGCCTTGCCCACAAGAGTCGCCGACGTCCCGACTGGTGATGAGGAAGCCTTCCAGATAGGCCGCTCAGCCAGGTCAGACTCGGACCCAATCCTTCGCATGCTAGAAGCTACCCTTCCATCCCTGAATGAATCTAACCCTAACCTAACCGACTCCTGCTGGCTTTGCTACGATGTTAAACCCCCCTTTTACGAAGGAGTCGTTTTAGATACCCCCTTCAGCTATTCCACAGCCGATGCCCCTCGCCAGTGCAGATGGGACACACCCCGCAAAGGAATTACCCTGAGTCAAGTCACAGGTCAGGGCAGATGCTTTGGCAATGCAACCCTAGCTAAGCAGAAAGGCGACGTCTGCACCGAAGTAGTTGAGCCCGACAGGAAGAATAATAAGTGGGTAGTCCCATCCGCATCTGGGATGTGGGTTTGTCAGAGATCTGGAGTGAGTCCCTGCGTGTTTCTTGCCAAATTTGATAACTCTAACGAATTTTGTGTTCAAGTTCTGATCGTCCCTAGAGTCCTGTACCACTCAGACGAAGAGGTGCACCACCTTTTCGAAGAAAACAGCCGGCTCCACAAAAGAGAAATATTAACAGGTATAACTATCGCAATGCTGCTCGGCCTAGGAGCGGCTGGAACGGCAACAGGTGTCTCAGCCCTAGCAACTCAACACCAAGGACTGTCCCAGCAGCAGATGACCATCAATGAGGACCTGCAGAGGATCGAGAAATCCATTTCCTTTCTAGAAAAGTCAGTCTCCTCGCTCTCAGAAGTGGTCCTGCAGAACAGGCGAGGACTGGATCCCCTGCTCATGCAGCAAGGAGGCCTGTGTGCTGCCTTGAAAGAGGAACGTTGTTTCTACGCTGACCACACAGGAGTCGTTAGAGACTCCATGGCAGAACTCCGAAACAGACTGGCTCAGAGACAGAAAGACAGGGAAGCCCAACAGGGCTGGTTCGAATCCTGGTTCAATCGATCACCATGGCTAACCACCCTAATTTCTACCCTAATAGGTCCATTGGCAATGCTGCTTTTAGCTATTACCTTGGGGCCATGCCTGCTGAACAAGCTAGTCTCATTCATTCAGGCCCGCCTAGAACGGGCTAGCATCCTGTTTGTGGGACAGCAACAATTACTGTGAATTCAACAGAGAACACTGCCAGTCACGAGAGACTTGCCTGACAGAAACTTACTCAGGTTTCCCAAGACCCTTTTCCCTAGTCAGATCTCAACCTCCTACCTCATTTCAGTGCCTATGTATAGGACTACCTCGTTCATTTGTGAAAGAGGGGGGGGAAGTGTGGTAGGAAAGGGACAAGCGTTCGGAAGATTTCGGGCTGTGACAGAAAATTACAGGACTCCTTCTGCCCCTCTCCCCATAGATAAAGATCACCCTTGGAATGTAGCCAAACATGTAGCCCCCCTAACCTATGGATGCCAGTAACTTTCCACTCCATACTAACCCTAGAAAGTATAGCCAAACCCCTATCTGACGTAGAGAAACCCCTTAGTCCATAAATACCCTTGAGACCCCTCAATAAACGCCTTTAACCATCCACCACATTGGTGTTAGCGTCCGTTATTGGCCCCGAGGGATCCCAGGAGGGGATCGCCGTGCTGGACTCTGAAACCAGGTCACCGCGGCCTTCCCAAGAAGGCAACAGCTTATGACCTCCCTATTCCTCCTATGTGCCCATCTCTTTAAAGATTTTCAGATCTTCTGCTTACTTTGGACCATTTTCTTATTTCTTTTAAGTTTGTTTATCTATTTAGTTGGAGTTTCTTCTTTCTCTTCTAAAAGCTGTCCCTCAAAAACCTTTTGGTTTTGCATTTCGCCTTTGATATGCTGTCTCATTTATTCCCTTGGTTATGTAATTACGATAATTATTCATGTGTTTACACCCCTCCTCAATATTTTAACTTTATTTAGGAGGTACAGTTGACATTTTGTCTTCTCTGGGGGTCCCCATGGATTATCTTTTTCCTAAGCTTTTATTTCAGTTGCTCTGATTAATTACCTTTCTTCTTGAGAAAAATATTATTTTCATTACAGACCGCATCTCTTCTCAAGTATAAATGTTTGGACCTAAAATTGGTCTAATTGTTCAGCTATGCCAATGGAGTCTTCTAAATATCCTTTTTATTTATTTCTTAAAATTTCAGACCTCAGACGAAATCAAAGGAGCGTTTACAAACTCTGGTCCGTCCCTTCCTATGAGAACCTCTCTTAATGGAAATAGACTAATCCCTTTATCCCATTCTTTTTGGATTTTTATCTTCTATAGCCTTTCTCCCATATTTTTAGGAAGAATCAGGAGAGGGCTTTCTTTTAACTGAACTTTTAGTGTTTCGATAAGGTGATTCCTTTAGAGAGTTCCCCTGACCAGCTGGAGCTGTGGTTAGCAAGGGAACGGAGCTCAGGGCAGGACGGGGGAACTCGGCACAGCTCAGGGTCTGGATGCTCCAAAGGCGGGGTCTGCAGCCGGGATCGCCCAAGGGGCTGTTCCGGTGCAGACCGAGCTGGAGCGTGGATCGGCCCCACACGGCTGATCTGGCCGAGACAAAGCAGGCGACTGACCCCGGCTGCAGCGGCGGGAGCCGACCAGAGTCAGGGCAGCTGGGATGGGACAGACGGGACCCTCCCTCGGTGCGGTCAGCGCGGTAACCACGGTCCACACGGCAGGACAGACCCCCACCCCCCGCCTCCCGGCACGGCCAGCGGAGCGGCCGCAGGCCAGGCGGCCGGACTGGGACAGAGGGACTGTGCCGGAGCCGGCACAGGGGCGGGGGGGGGGGGTGCAGCCGCGAACGAGTGGGGGAACAAACAGGGATGGATGAGGTAATATTTTTGTTCTCAGCTTTATACTTTCCCTGCTTTGTTCTTTTATTGCTTTTCAAAAATGTTATTTTCTTACAACCTCCCCCCTCCCCAGCAGGTGGTGTACTCTTTTTCTTCTGGATTAAACGGTTTTTACAAATAAATCCAGAGTTTAACAAATCCAGACTTCTGCTTGGATACTTTGAAATGGTCGACGAGCTAACTCACAACCTTCTCATGTTGTTTTTCTCATCACCCTTTTATTTATCTTTTAGCAAATTATACATCTTTCAGTTACTTGCTTTTCTACTCCAAAAATCCCAATGCACCCATAGTTCCTTAAAAAAAACGATCACACAAAGCCTGAGTATCCCACTGGGCTTTTTGATACATGTCCTCTGCTATTCCCTAGTAAGCATTTTATTATCTAATTGTCTTTTGTCAGGATGTTTCTATTTCCCCGATTTATCTTGTTCGCCATCTGTCTTGTTTTAATTCCCCCTTTTTTTTTTTTGCTTCCCTAAACTTTGGAATTTCCAATTTTTCCTCATTTGGAGTTAATATTAACTCTTTCAGCTCCATTTTCTGCTGCATCTTTAGCTTCTTGATCCGCCAAATTATTTCCCCTTATTTCTGGGGTCTTTACCTTTTGGTGTCCCTTAATATGTACTATAGCTACCTCTCTTAGGTAATTTTAATGCCTCTAAAACCTCTAAGATAAGTTTCTCATATACTAATCCTTTTCCTCTTGAATTAAGTAATCTCTCTTTTAAAATTTTTCTTAAGGTATGTGCTACTCTAAAGGCATACTTTGAATCAATATATAACTCCTTTCTTTTGTGTTAAATATTCTAATGCTCTTTTTAGAGTATGTAATTGACAAGTTTGCATGGTTTGTTGTTTTTTTGTTGTTGTTTTTTTTTTTTTTTCTCATTAACATCTACATACTCTGTATTTTGCAAGGAGTCGTATTTCTGTTTGCTAACATAACTCCCTAAGGGCTATCTTGGGGTATTTCCGTTGGTAATTTTTTTCCCACTTTTCTTTCCCGTATCCACCTTACTGGATTTCTGCCCCATTTCTCAATATTCTATCTATTTTTCCCCTGCTTCTGTTTTCCACTATTTACTAACAACTGAAATACCATTTTTCTTTCAACTACTTACACTCAAAAAAAAAAAATCCACCTTTTTCTCACACTGCTTTTGAATACAATACACTTCCCTCCAAGGAGATATGGTAAGGCTTAAAATGCACAATCCACATTACCTATACTTTCATTCGTCTACATTCACTCACTTTTATTTCTCATTCACTTTCACACATTCCTTCACGCCCTTAAAACACAAAGTGGATCCCTGTCGCCAGAAAATCACGGGTCCCTGTGGCCCCCCTCGCCTTGGGGTTGGCCTCTAGGTCTCAGTATCTCCGGGCCTCCTGGAAGGGCCCTGACTCTGGCTGCCTCTGGTGCCCGTTCACCTGTGAGGATGCCTGCGCGTCACTCACACTCTTCAGCTACGGCCCCCTCACACGCCCGGGGAACACTAGCTTGGTTTGCAGGTCACTCACTCTCTTCGGCCCAAAAGTTCCCACCTACCCGGGAACAATAGCCTGGTGTGCAGGTCACTCATACCCTTCGGCCGTAAAGTCCCCACCTACCCGGGGAACAATAGCCTGGTGTGTGGGTCACTCACTCCTCTTTCCACTGCCTCCCCCTTCCCACCCGCCCGGGAAGTTGAGGCCGACTTTGTGTGTGACTCACTCTCACACACACAAGAAAACAACAATAAGGTACCTTTTACTTTCACATCACCTATTACAAGTTTAGGTGTTACTGGCCAGGCCCGGTGCTATTGGATATCCCTCAACCCAGCTGTGTTGTCCAACCCCAGATGCTCTTGGGCAATTTTCCCTCAGTTCTGCCGTGTTGTCCAACCCCAGATGCTTTTGGGTATTTTTCCCTCAATCCAGCTGTGTTGTTCAACCCCAGATGCTCTTGGGCATTTTCTGTCCCTCAACCCAGCAGTGTGATACAACTACAGATGCTCTTGGGCATTTAATTTGTTTTGCTGTGTTGTCCAACCCTGGATATTCTTGGGCATTTTTTTATCCCTCAATCTGGCTGTGTTGCCCCACCCTGAGTGTTCTCGGGCATATCCTCTCTCCGACAAAATTCTGCTCAACCCTGCTCTTGGGATGCTCTTGGAATATAAATCCCTCAACCCAGCAGGTTTTTAGGGGCCCCTCCTGTCCTGTTTCCTAGTGGATTGGGCTAGGAAACCTTGCTCCCTACCTCCGAGGGGTCCAACCCCTCCCTGAGACCCAGTCCCAGTAACCCCGGGGGATTCTTTCACTCCTCTTACCACTCGCTTCGTCTCTTTACTGGCCGCTTCCCTCGCGGAAAGTCGGAAACGCAGCATGGGAGACTCCAGCACTTACTTGGCAGGTCTGGGACAACCAGCCCGCCTCTCATTCACACACATTCATCCCCCCCCCCCGTACCTGCCCCCCCGAGAAATACTTACCAATCCTTTTTCCTTCCTGGGTTCTTTGTGCGCACTACTAGTCTTAGGGGGGCCAATTACCGCAGTTGTAGGGAGCCTTTTTCCCTTCTGTTTGTTTTATTGCCTCCTTTTGTCCACAGATCGTAACCTGCTTCTGTCGGTCACTTCAGGGGAGACAGAGCGAGGCTGCCAAAGAGGGCAGGGCACGCCTTCCCCACTCTGACTCTCCTAAAGCACCAGCAGCGAGGTGTTAACCATCCTCTGCTACCAAATTGTTAAAAACGCCAATCACTTGTTTTTAAAATTTTTAAAAGTTTAATAGTAATAAATTGGTTATAAAAATAGTAATACAATTAGAGTAATAATAATTTGGACAAACTGAATTAGGACAATATGAGACAATAAAGACAAAGAGTTACGGATGTCCGGATACCTTTTTCTGGGCAGCAAGAGCCTGAAAAAGGACCCCCGTTAACAAAGGATTAACCCTCAAAAACAATAGCCTGTTGCATATTCGTACACTTCATACATGATGCATAAATTCCATTCAAATACAGGATTCTGTCTGGTCATCGTCAATTTCTTCCTCCAAATCCTAACAGCGCCTTCGAGGTGGGAAGAAGTTGGTTTCTTCTGATAAGAGGGCCATAAATTCTTCTTCTCTGAAAGATTTAGGTGTCCTGTGGCTGCTATCTCGCTGCGAGTCCTTTCTTTTTAAAAAGAGTATCCTACATAGCATCGTTTTTATTTTAACAATTTTTATAACTTAAAACTATATTTAACACACTACTTAAGAAAACTAATACTTTCATATTACTTTATAACACAACACATATAATATTCATTTTAATATTTGCGAAAAGCCAATCATAAAATACATGCATTTTTCACAAGTATCTGTTGGGGAAGAACTCAAAGCCACAGGCATGATCCTTATATCTTTTAACTTACAAAAAACAAAAACCATTCAATCTTTAACCCATTTAACCCTTATAGAAAAGCCCAACTATTAAAAAGCAACCTGTAACCTATTTATCCCTTGAAGAACCCAACACCCAGAAAAAAATCTGTAAACAGAAAAACACTTTGTAAACAATTCAAGTCCTTATATTGACTGTCCATGAGGTAGGTGCTCATTTTTAATCCAGTGTTCTGTTGAAGAGACTTCAGAATGCTGTCCAGTGTCCTTTGCCTTGGATTTCATAGGAATATTGTACTTTTATAGGACTTATTATAAAACATAAGGACATGATACCACCCAAAACTCAAAAAGGTGGGGTGTACCTTCACCCCAACCTTTCCTCCCCTTTTTTCTTTGTATAATAAGTAAAAATATAAATAAATAATGCATTTCTTAACAGTATTAATAAGGTAGAGGGTTGCTGAAAGATCTCTTTTTCATTATGAGCAAACCTGGAGGGCTCCTTCCGGATGAAGCCTCTATGCCTGTCTCAAAAGAAAAAGGGTTAGCTTTTTGCACAGAATCTTTACCAGCCAGGTTCATAGGTTGATCAGGCCAATGACTTGGTTGGGAGAGATTCCCTGTATAAAACCAAGTTTGTATTAATATCTAGTACAAAACAAAATGAAAAAAACTTAATATGAATCACAGTGTAGGCAATACTCCCTTCTTGCCTAGTTAGAAGCTAGAAATTTTGTTAGCAATTTAATAATTGACTGTCAATTTTTTAAAATTATGACAAGTTGCAAAACTTCAGTTGAAGATCTTTGCAACTGAAATTTGCTTTTGATAAATTAATTTTGCTATGGGTATCTTAGTGGATATCCCCTGGATCTTACCCATCCTTCCTGAAACAATGCAACAATAATTACCAGGAGTATTTAAAAAATACATAATAATGCACACAGCAATGCTTCCCTGATACACAGCATTAATAGTCTGAGGCAGAAATATAACACCTTACTGATCATGGGCTTGTTAATTTTGGTTCTAACAAATGCAAAAACCCATAATGAATATTGTACCATGAGTTCTAATGCATATTTTACAAACAGTTGTACATTATCATAACTTTTGTATGGCAACCTTTCAGTGTCTTTATTAGAGTTTTTGTAACATGAAAACCTTGATTTATCAGGAGGTAACATGGTTGCAATGCTTTGTAAGGAAGGAAAGTTAGTGTCTGATTGCTTTTTTGCTTTCCATTTGCAAGCAGCTGCTGGCTTCTTGCTTGTCTGGGTGACAGTGTGCCCTGATCTCGGCTGCTGTGAGATATTTAACCCATGTGTTCGACTCCATCTCTTTGGGCAGACTCGACCGTCTCTGCCCCTGCCGTACCACACCCCCACCTGTCTCCATGCAATGCCTTTTCCTAAGCGGGACCTCTGCAAAGGCTTCTCCCACACTCTGCTTCTGAATTCTTCAGCTTTCTTCGGAGGCAGGCTTGGTGGTGGAGCCGCTCCCTTCGGAGGTGTGTCTGTGTTCCACGGAGGCTGGATCGGGGGCAGGCCCACGCCCTCTGGAGGTGCGGCCAGGCTCCACGGAGGCTAGATTGGGGGTGGGTGTGGTAATCACATATCCTCTTGTCATGGTTTGACACTGGCACAATGCCAGCGCCCCCATGAGAATACCCTCTCCCTGGTTTCTGCTGTGAGATGTGACTGGGAATAAGCAAAGCAGGCTCTTACTTAGAAATAAAGAAGAATTTATTAACTAAACTACAAGGGAAAGGGAAAAAAAAAGAAACACACAAGGAAAATGAAAACTTCACAAATACATCTCCTCCTCTTCCCTACCAAATTCACAATACAATACATCTTCCAAATCATCGACTCTTGGTCCGGCACCACCCTTCAGAATACTCAATCTTCAGTTCATCAGGAGAAGGAGTCCTTCTTGTGCCAATGGTGACCTCTTCCTTTCATGTCCAGCGCTCTCACCACTGAACACGGACTAAAGCTGCTTCTAGGGTCAACTTTTAAGGATGCTTCATCCCACTCCAAAAAGGCACAGTCTCAACTTTTGGACATCTGTCCCCCCCATATTTTTTGCACCCCCTGGGGCTGAGGGGTACCCACACCAAACTCTCTTGGTCCTGAGGCATGGCCTCCCCCTAGAATGCAGTTTCTGTATCACAAGGAAACATGGCTCTGTCCATGGCTACACAAAAAGAGTCTAGCATAAGCTACTCCATCATCTCTTCCACCTGAGTTCTTCTCTATTCTTTTCAGATCTCTCCCTTGCTCAGACCTCTAACTCTTACTCAGTTCCTTCTTCATCTTCTGCTCTATCCCCCTCCAGGAGAGGTCAATGCTCTGCAGAGTTTTCATTGTCCACAAAAGAGTTAAAAGCTCTTACAAGTGGCTGGACACATCACCGCACGGCATCCGCCCCTTCTCCGCCGGCGGGCTGTGCAGCCAGCACAAGATATGAAATTTCAAGATAACAGTCCCTGGCACCGGCACTCTCTCTCTCTGAGGCGGGGGGGGGGGGGGGGCTGCCCGGTACATGGCTATACAAACTCCCGGTGCTTCTCTCTCTCCTCCACCCTTGGGCCAGGCCTACCTCATGGCCGCGTGGCTTCCTCTCCCCCCACCCAGCTGGCAGCTGGGACGGGGGAGAGATCCAAACTCTTTCCTGCCGGTAATCCAAAGAGAGCGTCCCAGAGAGAGAGCCCTGCTTTTAACCCCGTTTTCTCAGAGGCGGATCCAATGTCCTAATGGCTACACTAGGTGCCAATATTAAAATCTGAGCACCCATTGGCCTGACCACAGCATCCCAGAAAACATATTTCCTGTCAAACCACCACACCTCTGAACAGAGAGAGACATAATTCTCTCCCAGGATTTTCCTGGGAAGCTTTGAGAAGCTGTGAGAAAGCTCAGAGAAAACAATTCTTGTCTCCACTTACTGCACCTGTTGTTGTGCACATGTGGAATGTGTTATGGAGATTTGTTTACCAAAGGGTGGTTTCTTAATTGGACTCTGGTGATGGTGTTTTGGATTCATTGACCAACTGGATCCACGTGTGTTGGACTGTCTGGCAAGGGCGATGGGTTTTTCTTAGTAGTGTAGTATAGTATAGTATAGTATAGTACAATAAAGCAATTGATCAGCCTTCTGCGATCATGGAGTCAATGCTCATTATTCCCTGTTCAGGGGCTTGCTGCTACAATAGGCGGGCCCACTCCCTCTGGAGGTGCGGCCAGGCTCCACAGAGGCATGATTGTGTTCCGCAGAGGCTGGATCAGGGGTGGGGCTCCTCCCTGTGACATCAGCTGGATGGGGGGTGCTGCTGGGCTGGCCAAGAAGGGTGTGGGGTGGATCCCAGCTATCATGTGGGATGGAGCAATGATCACAGGGTTTCTCCTGGTCCTGGGAGGGGTCAGAGTGGCCACATGGCACGGCAGCCCTGGAAGGGCAAAAGAAGCCACCATATGTTCAGTTCTCCCTGAGAAGGGCGACATGGTGTGCCTGCCTGGGTAAGTGATATGGTAGCCCAAAGTGGCTGCATAGTGATTACTGCAGCCTGGGGATGGCGCAGGGCATCTCGGAGAAACTGGGGCTGTGGTGGCCGCCATCTCTCCACATGGTGGGATTTCACAATCCATCCTGCCAGCTCCTGGGATAATGCCAGCATCTGCTGGGGTTACCTCTCTCCCCAGGGAAACAAATTCTCTTTTTTGGAATAAAAAAATCAGTACCTTAATCACGGTGTTTTCTGGTCCTGATATCCAAGCTCCCATGGTCTCCGTTGTGACTTTAGTCCACAAAACAGGTTTTTAAACCCTCACAGTACTTTCTGCTGTCTGCCTAGGGGTTTTTTTACCACTGTCTAGCCAGTGAGTCCCGGGTTTTCACCGAAAGTCTGGTTTTTACACTGTCCTGGCTTTTACGCCATTCCCAGCTCTCAGGCTGTGTTATTCCAGGCTTTTATGCCTAATAATTCCAGCTATTACGACAAATAATTCCAGCTGTTATGCCAAATAATTCCATCTCTGAACACTGTACCAGCTTTTCGCCATCTGTCTCCTTTGCTCTGCGCCAGGCTATGGCTGAATCCCAATAACTTTGGAGGTCACCACATGTTAGGCTGCTTGTGGGGGGGGAGGGCTGAGGGGCAAGGAGACAAAGACACTCACCCCCAGATGTTCATGTGGCAACAGAACAGTATATTTCCACGCCCCCCCTCCCCCCTCCTTATAAAGGGCATTTTGAAAGACCCAAGCTGGATATTCTCATTGGTCTGAACTCCACACCCCCTCAGGAGCTGGCCAGTGAAATACTTGCAGCTTCAAAAGAGATCTGATTGGGAGAAGCCCCTGTCAGTCAATCCTGAGGCTTGGTAGCTAGCTCATATGATATGCGGTAACAGTGAAAAATCCCATGACTAAAAGTTAATTAAAACTAAAGAGTGTAAGAAAGTTATATAATTTCTGTTATAAATTATTAAATATTAGTCCCCGAATGTTTCCGGGTGTGTCCTGCCTGGCTTCGTCTGGCCTCACTGCTGGACCAAAGGCTGCAGCTGTGGTGTTTTCACCGCAGAGATACCTTTGGCCAGCTAGGTGCTGCAGCTGGGCACCCAGAACAAATCCAGGCAAAATAGGAACTCAGTTTACCTTTGGTGGAAAAGGTTGAAGTGACGGTGAAGAGAAAAGAAGCGGGTTCTGCCGTAGAGCTTAAATCCAGAGTTTTATTTCAGCATGGTAGACCTCTGAATGTGGTAACAGCTCCCAGACAGACACCCGGCCGCATGGTCTCGTGTCCTTTTAAGCCCCGGGGACAGGGGGAGGGGAGGGACAGGTGAGGGCCAACCAGCTGTGAGCAAGGGAAGGGGTCAAGGGATATGGATGCTAGGACAAACCAATGAGCCCAGGCCTGGGGGGCATCTGCCAATCACACGACACCTTGCTGGAATGTTAAGATTGATGGGCAGCTCTTAGGCAGGAGGGCAAAAGGGGGAGGGGGAAAGGTTGGCGCACCTGAGGAGGTTTGGATAGTTGAAACAGGAAATGGCGACACACTGCAACAATAAATGATCAATCGAGAGCCAAATTATCAAAAAATGCGAAAATATTTATCTTTTTCCGCAACCAAAATATGGTCCTCAAAACCACCACAGCCAAAGACACAGCATCGAGCCCGGGTTCGGCGCTGGGTGAACCTGGATCCAACTTCTATCGCATCGGTCCCCCCCTCGTTCACAAGAGCCGCTTCTAGTGGGGATGTTTTATACAGTTTATCATGCCTGAGGTGAAGGAGTCCAAGTTTCTTTTGTAACTCTGCATATTCATAGTTGGTTCTTTCACTATGCAGAGCTGGACAATCACCATTTCCTGGTTGATAGCCAGCATTGATCGAATCCTGGGAAGTCGCGTATTCACATGTATCTTTCTGACAACTTGGGCTATCTTGATCAATGTTATCAACAGGGCGATGATCACTCTTAGGCATCTTCCGATGGCTCAGGATGGCGGTGATCATCACGCTGGGTGCATCTATTCATAAGCTAAATGCCGATCGTTATCCTGCCACCTTTGGGAATTTCAGAGTTTAAATAGACGTCTGCCTCTCAAGCTGCTTGTGGTCAGAGACTCGTTTGGATTTCACAATCTTTATAAAATGCATTCTTTTATAGCATGAATTATTTCCCAACACATATTACAATTTCCAACAGTATCAGCTGTTGTCAGTACACTGTTGCAATTTCTTTGATTTGGTCGAGTGAGACAACATCTCAGTAAATAAGAGCAGTGAAATATATTGCACTCAAATTAATGGTTGTTGCCTGACCTCATCTTAAAGGAATTCATTGCAATCTGAAGCAATGAATGCATTTTTCAAACTCAGCATTCTTTGGCTCCTACACTGCATCATGATACGACGCCTAAAGTAGGTGGTAAGGAAGATCTTATTTATGATATACTGTGCTGTGGCATATAGTAACGTAGCTAGATGCCTGGAAACTCTGTATGGAGTTATGGCATTTGAGTATGTAATTCTAAGTAACAATAAGCAGTGCTTAACATTTCCTCCCACACTGGAAGTGTACCTATTAAAAGTTTAGCTAAGCCAGGTGTGCAAGTTCCTGCATAAAAAGACAAACTGCTTGTAGTGGTTTGACCTTGACTGGGTGCCCAATGCCCTCTATCACTCCCAGCAGAAAAGGGGAGAGAATAAGATGGAAAAAACAACCAGTGTGTTGAGATAAGGTATTTTATTACAGTGAAAGAAAGAAACAAGTGAAAGTTTGTGCACCCATAAGAAAAGGGAAAAGTTATCTCTACTTCCCATCAGAGAGCAATATTCAGACACTTCCCAGGAAGCAGGGCTTCAGCACATGGAGCGGTTGGTCCAGAAGGCAAACACTGTAAATAACAAATGCTCCCCCCTTCTTCCTCCTTTCCTTAGCTTTTATATCTGGGCTGTGTCATTTCGTTTGGAATATCCCTTTGGCTAATTTGGGTCAGCTGGCCTGGTTGTGTCCACTCCCAGGATCTTGCCCATTCCCATCCCCTTGATAGGGGATGGAATGTTAGAGGGATAGTGTTGCTCAGCAGTAGCCAAAACACTGGTCTGTTATCAACACCCCTCCAGCTACTAATGCAAAGCACAGCACTGTGAGGGCTGTGAATTCTACCTCAGCCAGACCAAATACACTGCTGAAATGCTAATAGAAGCCACTCTTATGTTAAAGAGTGGGTAGAGCATACACTGACACAAATTCTCCTCTACTGCTCATCAGGAGACAGTCTTGATGAGATCAAAGAAACCCCTAGCAGGGAAAAATGTGTCATGGTTTGACACTGGCCAAACACTAGGCAACTAGGAAAGTCACTCACTCACTCTCCCCTGCCACAGTCAGGCAGAGGAGAGAAAAATTTAATGAAGGCTTCATGAGTTGAAATAAGGACCAAAAGAAAACACTGTGATGGGGGTTGATGTTGGTCAAACACCAGTGCACTCATGAAAATCATACACTCATTCTTCTCTGCTATAGTTAAGCAGAGGAGAGGGAAAGAAAACACTTTAATGGGATTCATGAGTTGAGGTAAGGATTGGGAAGAAATACTTTAAGGGCAAAACAAGTTCAAAACTTTCAAAACTATAAAGAAAAATTTATTAACAGAATTAAAAGAGGATGTGAACTAAATCAAACCTTTAGAACACCTTCCCCCCCGCCTCCCCACAGCCCCACTAGCCCTTCTTTTTTTCCCACCAACAGCACAGGGAGACAAAAACATGGGGTTTTTAGTATGTTTGTCACTTCTAAAAATCTTTCTTCAGTTCACTTAGGGAGTCTCTTTTGCTATGCCATGGAGTCCTTACCACGAGCGACAGTTCTCTGTGAACTTTTCCAGTGTGGTTTTAATTTTCACGAGTCACAGTCCCACCTGTAACCTGCTTCAATGTGAGTCCCTCCCACGGGAAAAAAAAATCTCCCCACAGCTTGTTTTCTGTGGGCTATTTAGTTTATGGGGTGCAGTTTTTAAGGATGAGCTGTTTTGGAAAAAAAGGAGGGGTCCTCTTCCTCTATGTCTGAATGCAAGGTTTCTCTCTCTCTGTTCAAGCCTGTCACCAGATCACAACTTCTCAGCATCCATATGTTCCAGCATGAGCATTTGTTTCTCAAAGGCTGCAGGTGAATGCTTATCTTAGTTTGAAAAGACAGGTGTCTGCTAAGGAAGGCAGGAGCCTCCCCTAAAATGGAAAATGTAAACCTCCTCCCTCCAAATTGTTATAATTCTGAAATTAAGGGGCTCTCAGGCAAAGATATGGGAGCAGGAATAACAGTTCTTTATTGGGAAAGAAAACAAACAAATAAAATAAACAATGCAGTAATACAAAACAACACTGACAGAGTCAGAATACAACCTGACACCCTGTTGGTCAGGGTGTTGGTAGCAGTCCAATTGAAACGGTGGTTGCAGTCCTCCTGGAGTGACAAATGTGGTTCTGTTGAAGCAGTGATCCTGTAGAAGGGTGTAGTCTTCCTCTGAAGATCCAGTAGTGGTGTAGATGGGCCTGGTCTTCCTCTGGGATTCCAGCGCAAAAGGCTGCCTGTGGTCTTCCAAATCTCTGATTATATTCAGGTAGAAATGCTTGGCTCTTCCCTCTGGGTGGAGCTTCTCACAATGGGATGATGTAATTTTATCAGTCATGCAATGACATTCAATGGCCCATTAACAGAAAATATCTCCCCAGAGGAAGGATTGGTTGTGAAAGAGATAAACTGCCCAATTAACAGAAGATAACTGCTCCACAGATAGGAATAGAATACACACACTAATTTCCAACCTATGACAATGCTGCATCCCCCCATGCACTACATGAATTACAGGGAAACAGTTTGATGTATTATAGTCCTCACCACAACTTGCAGAAAAATCTCAGCTCGATGATCAGAGCACCTCCTCCCCCCCTCCATCTTTTGCACGGACCTTAGTGTTGCCATGTTCTTCTCATGTGTCTTCACTTTTTTTCCTTTTCTCTGACTTGGGAGAGAATTGATGTTCATAGCTTTGTTTGTTCTCAAATTCTACCAATTGAAACAGTTTTTATAGTGTTCTTCAGTGCTGAAAGGTTGATCTTGTCCAGGCTTTGCATCGGGAAATCGCTCGTCGTGCTTCTCGCTGTGTTGGTCATGTGGTCTCTGCTGGCACAGTGCAAGCTGTGCAGGGTGCCGGCTCCTTTCTGAGCCTTTTCTTCATTCAGGGTGCCGAAAAAAAGAAAAGCTGTTGCTGCTGCTTTTCTCTTTCTGTCTGCAGCATGGCTGGCTAAAAGCGGCTAAGCAAATAAAGTTCATTGCAAGCCATGCTGAGACAGCTGCAGCCACGCAGCACCACCCCAGTTGTGCTGATTTTGGCCGTGCAGTCCTGGCCACGTGGCTGCTCCTGCACAAAAGATGGTGGCAGCCACGCGGCCATGCGGCCGGCCTTGGCCCTGACCACTCCTGGCCTCAGGGCCACCCCGAGCACCAGCCATGGGGCCACTCCCGGCAGTTGTCCTGGCCACATGGTTGCTCGCAGTGCCAGCATGGCCTGGCGGCGCCGCCAGAAAAGAGACCAGCAGAGTCCTCCAGTTAGGGGCCTGGCCCTGCTGGGAAGGGGCCCCAGCCGCCCCACCAGGACAGAGCCCAGCGGGCTCCCCGGGAAGGGGCTCAGCAGCCGGTTCACCACTCCTCAGAGGGCAGAAAGCTTAAATATGTTCTTAAACATGTTATCATAGAGGCATTACTAGCTTTTTTAATTGGGTCAGCCAATATGTCAATTGTCAGAGCCTTTAGGGATTGGCTCTGCTGGACAGTAGAAGTCTCAAGAAGCTTCTGTCTCAGAAGCAGCCTTTGTGCCTTTTTTCTGCACCCACCAAAAACCAGATTGTGCTAACCTAACACAGGCTCCAAGGCTAAAACAGGCTCATCTTAGAGGTACAAAGTGAATGTAATACTAAGAAGATCAGAGGAGGGTAATAAGAGTAAAATAAAGCCTTAGAAACACCTTTTCTTCCCCCAGCCCCTCCCTCCTTCCCACTGACAAGACAGGGAGACAGGGTGGTGGGGGTTCTGGTCAGTTCATCACCCAAGGTTTTCTTCTGCTGCTTGGGGACATGAATCCTTCCCTTGCTACACCGTGGGGTCCCTCCCACGGTAGACAGTTCTCTGTTAACTTCTCCAGCATGGTTCCAATCTCACGAGCAGCAGTCCTCTCCAAACTGCTGCAACATGGGTCGCTCTTCCACAGGGTGCAGTCCTACAAGGATGGGCTGTTCCAGCTTGGAAGCAGAACCCCCTCTCTCTGCCAGGTCTTCCACTGGATCACAGCCTCCTCCAGGTATCCAGCCACTCCAGCATGGGCACCTCCCCCAAAGTCTGTGGGTGGATCTCTGCATCCCTCGTGGACCCCCATGGGCTGCAGGATGACAGCTGCTTAACCATGGTCATCACCACAGGCTGCAGAGGAATCTCAGCTCCAGTGCCTGAAGTACCTCCTCCCCCTCCTTATTCACTGACCTTGGTGTCGGCATGTTGTTTCTCTCACATGTTCTCACCTCCTCTGGCTTCTAGAATTAAAACTGCACCAGAACCTTTGTTTGGATTTCTTCTTAAATATGTTATCACAGAGGTGTTACCAACGTCTCTAATTGTCTCAGCCTTGGCCAGCAGTATGTCCATCTTCAGAGCCATCTGGGATTGGCTCTGCTGGACATGGCAGAAGCTTCTAGCAGCTTCTCACAGAAGCCACCCCTGTGGCCCCTGTCACGATATGCTCATACGAACGGGGGTTGTGATGGTTTGTTAACTGATCTCGGGGTGCAAAACACAACACGGAAAGGGGATTGCAGTATCAATCAAAACAAATGCACCTTTATTGAATGACCACAGCAAATGCGTTAAAGGAATTAGGGAGAGGAAAAGAATAGAAAAGAGAGGGAGAAACAGAGAGGGAGTATAGCTACCAAATGTAGAGAGACAAAGTCCTCGTGTGGTGTCAATGGAGTTCACCTAGTCACATCAGGGAGATCTCAAAGTCCTGGTTAACTCAAGGTTTTATTATAGTCCATTGCTGGGGGGCGGCGGCGGGGGGGGGGGGGGGGGTGAATAGATCTTGAAATCCCTGAGGGGGAACAGATACAATAAAGAATAAGTCCACTGAAATCACTGAGGGAGAAAAAGGTATTGAAGATGGGTACAGACAGTCCATGTTCTCAGCAGGATAAGTCAATATCAGTGGTGAGTATGACCTGTTGTTTCAGGACTGGTTTCTATGGGAAACCAGTCTAGGTCCAGTGAACACATCTGCAGGCAACACTTAGCAGGCATCCCGCTTCAGTCAGGCCAGCACGCCTGTATCAGAATTATGGGGGTCTCAGTCTCAGTCCTTGGGTGGGGGGCTTCAATCTCCGTCCATCATGGTGGTAGTGGAGCAGATGAAGGATTTTCCGGGGCGGGGGGGGGGGCTACCAAAGTTGCCCTAGCAAGTTCATCTGGCCAAGAGGTGGGAAAATTCCTGGGCTATTATCGCGAAGCAGGTGCAAGCATATAGGGCACGTCACCCCCTGGCAGGCCCTGCTAGAAGCAGTCACTGTAGACACAGCTGCGAACAATCACTTGGCAGGCCAGCTCTGCTCAGGGGCCTCAGGATCTTGGCGTTCATCCACCACTGGCAGGCCAGAATTCCCATCAGGGTCCTCAGGGTCCTGATGTCTGTCCTTGGGATGGTCGTGAGGCAAATGAGGGGAACTGCAGGCCGTCTCTCACACTCCCCTGCTACCAAAAACCAGGCTGTGCAAAACCAACACTGGGCCAAACCAGAAGAGAGTCTATGCCTCTCAACTGCTTGTTGCAGGCTGGCTTGTGTTCACATAGGCAAGAGCTGTGAGCATCTGGAATGGGCAGACTGATTCATGGTGCACAGTGCTTGATCCTGATTTTTATTGGGCAACATCTCCCTGTAGCCCTGGTTTACAATTTTTTCTGTGGGTTTTTTTCCTAATAGAGATGTTAAAATGGGGTCTTTTCTGCAGCCATCCACTTCCTGTGTGTTGCAGTGTGATTTCCCATTTCACCTATCCCAACCTCTCAGGTGTGCCAACCTTCCCCCTCCCCCTTTTGCCCTCCTGCTAAGAGCTGTCCATCAATCTTAACATTCCAGCAAGGGCGTCGTGTGGTTGGCAGAAGTTCAAAAGATGCCCCTCAGGTCCAGGCTCATTGGCCTGTCCAAGCGTCTATATCCCTTGAGCCTTCCCCTCCTCACACCTGGTTGGCCCTTACCTGTCCCTTCCCCTCCCCCTGTCCCCGGGGCTTAAAATGACACGAGACCATGTGGCCGCTTTCTATTGCGAGATGTTACCACATTCAGAGGTCTACCACCCTAAAATAAAACTCTGGATTAAGACTCTACGATAGAATCCGCTCTTTTCTCTTCACTGTCACCTGAACCTTTTCCACCAGAGGTAAACTGAGTTCCTACTTTGCCTGGATTTGTTCCAAGTGCCCAGCTGCAGCATCCAGCCAGCCACAGGTATCTCTGAGGTAAAACGCCACAGCTGCCGCCTTTGGTCCAGCAGCGGGGGCTAGACGAAGCCAGGCAGGACACACCCGGAAACATCGGGATTAATATTCTATACCTGTGCACTATGGAGAGTGACAGGAGGGATACTGGGGTTTGAGAACCTCAGACTAGCATTCAAGTATTGTACAATGTAAAGAGCCAAAGTTGTGTTGTGCATGTCCATGCTGTGCCTGGAGCAGAGCCTGGAGCACACTGTCAGTTTGGCTGTGCCCAGCTTCCCTCTCAGATGGAACAAATGGCTCCCTAATGGCCAGACAACACCTGCAGAGTGTGGAGGACTTGGATACCAGGATAGAGGAGACAGTCAAGTCAGTAGTTCAGTGTGGAAACACCTTGTAATTCCTAAGTGACAGCTAAGCCTGGGGCATAAGGGAAGGAATGCCTGTCCCCTGGCCTAACTCAATTCATGCCATGTATCTGATAGAGTTCTAAAAAAGATTTGCAAACAAAAGACCACCTCATCTACTGGGCTGAAAAATCACTAGACCGTGCATCTTACACTTCTGGTTTTTGAGTGGTCTACCTTCAGCGGGAGGAAACAATGCCTCTACTCCAGCCTTACCTGTTAAATCAGGCTGTGATTTACTTGGGATATGTATAATTCGCTAACACTGGTGATGTTCTCTGTCATCAGGTAGAGGCATTAGGCCCTCTGGATTCAAGGTGTTACATCTCTATAAGATTACATTATGTGCTATTAGGAAGATCAATTCATATCTACGTGCTCATTGTGTCAAAGCTTGGCTTGCATGCTCTTAACTCTCATCTTGCCATATATCTTTCTTCAGTAGTATGTACATTTTCACCTTAGCAATATATCATAAGTCATCACATTATGACACAAAGCATGTGTCTATCTAAACAAAAATGTGTATTCAAAAGAACTCTAAATTCTATGCTGATACTTACTTGGAAGGGTATAAACCATGCTAATAGTAAGCAACATCCAATAGAATGATGTCCTAATGCAATTTAACATATATTTTGTTTATCCTTAATTTTAAGAACTGTTTACAGAAACTATATTTGGTTAACTTGCTTTTTATTGTCATCGGTAGATAACTTCAGTCTGATAGGTCTGAATCTGCAGAAGGCACTACTTTTACTAAAGCTTCACCAAAATGAAATTTGGAATTTGAATCGATGTCCAGGAATTATGTCAGCTATAGCAGATTATATTTGCTAATGTGTTTTCATTTTAGATGCATTTTTAAAACAAAGCAGATAATTCTTCCAGGCTTTTACCTTTGAATGTTTTTAGCCTTTGGTCTGAATGAACCATTTTGTTTTGGGTTATTGAATATAAAATTTTGAATCTCTTTTGTAGTACATTTCCATAAAAACCTATGGATTTAGTCAACACATAGGTTTCAATAGAAATTTGTAAGTAGTAAACCATGCTGTATTTTATCAGTCTTTTGCATACGGTCTCACCAGTATCCCTGCCTCATGTGGGACATGGACTGCTAGAGGATGTTCCAGGATAAGGGAGCAGCTCTTTTCTAATATTGTTGCCATTGCTTCCACTGGCTTATTGCAGGCTGGTGCCCCTGCTGCAACTGGATCTAATTGAACAGAGTAATTAATATATAGTAAATAATATGCAACCAGTCTCTGATGGGGTCCTAAATTCTGCGTTACCGCTCTGCTGGCTATGCCTTTACATTTATGTACATACAGATTGAAGGATCTGGAAGCCCAAGATCAGGAGCAGACACTAAAGCTCCTTTTATTGCTTTAAAATCTTGTTTCCTCTCTGAGCCCCATGGAATAGGCTTTATCTCTTTGTTCTTGGTTCCTTTAACCTAACCTTAACCCATCAAAATGTCTGTTGAATTAATCTAGTCCATGACTTTGGGTTCCATCTGTCATGGTGGTCACTCAGGATTGTGATGACCCACCCTTAAAAGGAAGGAAGTTGTCACTCTCGTATTAGGGACGGCTGAATGAGGCAACACAGACTTCAGTCTCAGAAGGCAAATGCGAAGTTTATTAGACATCACATTATTTTTATAGACTGTCCCAAGAATCCTGGACCTGATTGGTCCTCAGTCAAGACCCCTCACATCATTGGCTAATTAAGAACAACACCCTTCTTGTAAACATCTTACAAGTAAACAAGTTCTAAACACCAGCTGCAAAGATTAAAGATTATTTTAATTCTTTCTCTGAGCTTTCTCAAGTTCCCCCAGAACAATGCCTGGGAAAGTTTATCTGACTTTCTCTCTGACCAGACTGTCAGCATCCACAGGAAGTACTTAAGAAAAAAGAATTCCTATTGGTTGAAAGGATCAACAAAAGTTAAAGGGCCCCCAAACAATCAGAGAGTTTTATTAGTAAATTACACACTTTGCATGGAAATTGGTTTGTTAATCCCTGACCTACTACATAGGCACACAGTAGTGGGTTTTGGATAAAGGGGTAGTATGAAAAGAAAAAGAGAAATTAAAGATGTTAATTAAAAATGAAAGACATGAATTAAAGAAAGGAAAAGAGAAAAAGAGAGGAAAAGAAAGAGAAAGAGAGAGAGAGAGAAAAAAGGGATTACCAGGGCATGCTACAGTGTCAATCCAGCTGATGGGATGCCAATCCTGGTCTCAGAGCCAACCCAGCTGAGGGGACACCAATTTGTGTTTCAGCATCGATTCAGGTGATAAGCATCAATCCAGCTGCATCAGACTGGTTGATGAGATGTCCAGGGTCCAGGGGACACTGCCTAGGCCTAGAGCGGGTACCTTTTTATAGACAGGTTTCTCACTTTCTATGTAAATTAGTTATCATCTGCAGTCCATTCTTTCAGGCCTTTCTGAAAATGGGTCAGACAGCTTTGGGGGTCTTTGGTGGTTCCAATCCCACCTTATAGTCCATGTACACTTTGTTTTGTGGGGATAAACAAAACTCCAAAACTTTGTGAAAGTTGTAAAGCCGGTATGTTTATTACAGCGCTGGATGCATGTGGAGATTACTCTCCTTAAAAGACGTACGTACCTCTGGGAACTTCAGGTCCCTTTTTATCCCCCTCTCAAATACATATGCATGCAATTTCACAATAGATTCATACATATTCATTTTTACAAATTTCGCTTGACATTTGCTGCTAGTTCTTCTTTATCATAAAGAATTCCTAGGTCAGGTTGACCTGCTCTCACAGTAGTCTCTGTCTCTTTCTGTCTCCCCCCGCTTATCTCTGTCCTTCACTGAAGCAGTTTCTCTGAGCCTAGGCTTTTTACGAGAACAGGCAGTCAGACTAAATAGCTATGTTTTCAAACTACAGACT
Organism: Molothrus aeneus; assembly: GCF_037042795.1. Lineage (NCBI taxonomy): Eukaryota > Metazoa > Chordata > Aves > Passeriformes > Icteridae > Molothrus > Molothrus aeneus. The sequence continues at coordinate 6,165,199 of NC_089679.1, read as the reverse complement.
TAACTCAAAGATGTACATTTCACCTAAATCAAAATGGATTTCTACTCTGGAGAATTTCTACTCTGTCTCAACTTCCTGCCAATCATTCCTGTATTTGCACTGTACTGTGCTATGGTTCTTTCTCATGGAAAAGTGCTGCCCTATCTCCACCTGGGCTCCTTTCTCCAGCCAAATCTTGTTCTTTCTCACCACATGTTAATAACAATAGTCCTTGGTTATTACCAACAGTCCTTGGTTGGCTTCACAGCCCTCCGGTATTTGGTGTTTGAGACATACACATTAGCCCTTTATCTTCTGGGAATCGAGAGCTCAAAAAGATCTCACTTTGGACTGCTGTTTATAGGATTGTTGGAGTGGGCTTTAGTCATAGTAATTTTTCATTCTGGCTGCAATTCAAGCTGGTAAGTTTCTTTGAAGGTTCAGCAACAGAAATATTATTCCACTCGGATTGTTATTCAGGCAAGAAAAATAAGTTTCCAAGGCTGTACGTTAAAAAACAGGTGCTCATTAGACAGCACTAGTTCCTGGGAACAGACAGTGTTTCTGATAAGCTGGAGAGGGGCTTAGTCCAGCTGTAGTTTGTCAAGGCCAAGGACTAAGGAGCATTTCTCGCATCATAGTGCAGCCTGGGGGAAGGGGGCGGGGGGGTGGGGGGGTGGGGAAGCATGCAGCTAAAGTTAGCTTCTCTGGGCCTCTACGGGGATCTAAGAGGTGGTATATTGCATGGAGTTACTGGGCACCAAAGCCAGCTCAGGTCAGGTCAGGTCAGGTTACTGCTGCACTCCAACTGCTTCTTGTAAGGCTTCTCCTCCACTGGTTTGAGTGGTTCCTGTTATAGTAATTCCTGTAACATACAACTCAAATCCCCTGCTACCAAAAACCAGGCCAGGCAAAACCAACACAATCCATTACAATCTCCACTCCTGGTCCTTTTGAGCCAGGTTATAGTGTTTAACATTGCAATGAATTCCTTCCCTTGTTCCCAGCCTGGCTGCAACAAGGGGTTCCTTCTAGGGTTCACCATTAGTATAGTCCACATCATAGTCCTCCATGGGCTGCAGGGGGACAGCTGCCTCACCATGGGCTGCAGGGGAATCTCTACTCCAGCCTGGGGTCCCACCCACAAGAAACAGTCCTCCTTTAATTTCTCCAATATAGGTCCTTCCCACAGGCTGTAGTTCTTCACAAACTGCTCCAGTATGGTTCCCCTGTGGGGTCACAAGTCCTGCAAGCAAACATGCTCCAGCATGGGCTTCTCATGGGGTCACATCCTCCTTCAGGCATCCACCTGCTCCAGCATGGGGTCCGTCACAGGCTGTGGGTGGATCTCTGCTCCATTGTGGACTCATTCACATGTCACAGTCCTTTCAGCTCAAGTTCACACTGGAGTTCCAGCCTTTCCAGTACAGCAGCACAGAAACAGCAGCAATGACCTGGCCATCTGCCAGCACAGGCACATTGCCATGGCTGTTATCAAAGCCTTCCCAGGTACAATACAGTGAGGTGATCAGCAGTACAGCAAGCAGTGAAAGCAAAAAGTGGCCACTAAAAAGCACAAGACTAATATACAGTCAACAAAGCAAGCCTCATGGCAAGCACATCTATGCAGGGTTTATTTTCCATAATTTCAAGCACTAAGAGGAACTTGAAACTCCTTTTAACATGCTAAAAAAAAAGGACTTCAACCTCCCTTCTGTGTGCAGTGTGCCAAGGGATTCTACTACTCCTTGTGTGGTATGAGGTACTTCGCATACCCTGCACAGTCTGAGGGACATAAGCCTCTCCCCGTGCAGGTCTCCAAAACCCATCTGCATCCTAGGACAAACTTGAGCCCTCCCATCTCATGCCTTACGGGGGCACCACATCTCCTCTATGTGCACTTTATGCTGATTAGGCTGCATACCTGTTCTCAGTTCAGTACTAATAATTTCACCAAATCTGCACAAAATGCCACACCAATGGAGACACTCAAATCCACCTTTATACAAAATCTGCTCAGGGAATTTTAACACTAACCCTTTGGTTCCTTCCTACTCCAAAGATTCTCGGTAAATTCACCCAGTGCTAGCAGTTGGATCCCATCTGGGTTGCCTAACTGTTAAGGAACTAAACTTTACCTAGTAAAGACATCTATTAAGGTGGTTTTGATAGTTTAGAAGGCCTGAACAAATCACATTGGACAATCATGTGATGGCAATATTATCACAATAAGTATGGACCAATCTTCTTTGTCTTAAATTTCATCACTTAATATTTATATAGACCAAGACCTCATTCCCTTAGCCATACTCCAAAGGATACTACCAGGTTTGAACAAATAGATTATTAGCTCACCATCTACTCCATTTGATTTTACTTGTCAGTTGATTTTGTCAGTGCAACTACACTACTTGCTTTCAGTGTGCATTTATTCTCCAAAATGCTACCTAGTTTCCTCTGAACTAGCAAATTGTTGAGTTGAAAAGGAGAAGAAACCAGATGTCTACACTTAACAGTCACATTTTTCATGAGAATTTTTTATGTCACAAAAATCAATGGGCATCCACAGAGCTTACACAACTTAATAAATGGTCAGTTGATACTGTGCCTTTAATTGTCCTTAACTGGAAGCAAAAATGCTGCCTGTGAGCCAAAGCTGATTAACACTATTGGTTGATGAATTTTCATTTTTAAAAAACAAAGAGATGAGGGGGAGCCAAAACAGTTCTGAACTTTTACATGGACTGCTTCTGCTTTAGGTGAATTTTGATTTTTCCTACTGTTTTGTTAAAAAAACCCAACCTGGTGATTTCTAATCTTCAGGAGTGTACCTCATCATCCAACCCACAAACTGTTGCTAAAATAATAAGCCTACACAGAATGGACTGTTTGAATATTTTTGTTTTCTTTTACTTCTTCCTTTTGGAGGAATAGATCACAGCTTTTTGCTTTTGCAAATTAAAGTATAGGCTTTGGACTGAACAGTTGCTACCATTTCTTCTGGCCAAATATTTCCTGCTGGTTCAAAAAAACCTGTGGACACTGAGTTGGCTATAGTTTGCCTTTGAACTCATTTGAAAGAACTCAGTCTTTATAAGCCTCCAAGAAAAAATATACATCATTTATTAAGTTGCAGTTTAACTCTTTTTTGTGCAGAATTGATGATGGCAAATTTATTTGGGGTTTTAATTTTCTTTTTTTTTTTTAGTTTTTCCTGTTTATCTCTTTTAGTTTATATTGGAATATGATCCAAATATTACCAGATGGAACGTGCCTGGGCTCGTCCGGCCCTTGCTGCTTGACCAAAGACAGCAGCTGTGGTGTTTCACCTCAGAGACACCTTTGGCTGGATGTATGTTGCAGCTAGCACTTGGAACAAGTCCAGGCAAGCAGGAACTCAGGTTTACCTCTGGTGGAAAGGCTTTAGGTGAGGTGAAGAGGAAAAGGAGATGGATTCTGCCGTAGGGTTTAATCCAGAGTTTTATTCCAGGGTCACAGATCTCTGAATCTTGTAACAGCTACAACAGAATACGACCGCATGGTCCCATGTCTTTTTAAGCCCGGGGAAAGGGGGAGGGGAAGGGGTAGGTGTGCCACCAACCAGGTGGGAGGGGGGCAGTCTCAGGGGACAATGACACCTAGACGGGCCAATGACCCCAGGGCTGAGAAGCATCTTTTGAACTTCACCAACCAGACGACGCCCTTGCTGGAATGTTAATATTGATGGACAGCACTTAGCAAGGGGGCAAGGGGGAGGGGAAGGGAGAGGTTGGCACACCTGAGGGACTGGGATAGGTGAAACAGGATATTGCTTCACACCGCAAAAAGTTTACATGAATGGCATTGATCTGCCATGTAGGTCCAAAAAACCTATATACATTTCTGATTATCTTGCAGGGGTTGAAAAGGATCCTGAATAGAAAGTAGTTCTTTTGCTTGATGGTTGTAAGACTGTTTCAAATAAACCATACTCAACTCTTATTGAACAAATATGCCTCCAATTATATTTCCAGAAGTCTTCTCAGCTACATGTTTTCCTTTGTCTTTGTAACCTAGTAGACAAACAGTGCTATCATTGCAGTTTTTGCTGCTAAGTTGTCCATAATGTATTTCTAAATAGTATAGAAACAAGAATACACCATGATCTGTCTCCTTGAAGCAGTTTCTAGTTTTGTCTTGTCAAATGTAGCTCAAAGTTTTGATCAGCTGAATGTTCATAAAGAAATAAATGAAAGCTATTGGTGTGTAATACATTGCAGGTCTTGTGTTAATCTTGGACTTTTCCCTCTACCACCCTTGTACTGCTTTCTTCTGAAATGCTCCCTTTCTATTCATGTGATGTCACTTTTGGTACTCTAACAAAGGGCTATATAAATATTTGGAACCCAGAACAGATGTTTCACCACAGCTTTAATTCAGTTTTTCAAGTTCAGACATAAAACAAGATCTTGTCCACTTGTGGTTACTATAGTTTGGATGATTTTTTTCAAAGGAAGAGTAAGCATACTGAGCCAAATGGCTTCCTGTCTTCTGGCATCCTACCATTTAGTGGCCTTTGCTGGGTTTCAGGGTGTCCCCAGCAGGCTGCAGGGTCCTGGATAGTGCAGTCCTGTTTGGGACAGACTGTCCGAGTTCCCGAGCAGTTCTCAGCCGCAGGCAACCTTAGCAAGCTTAAGTGAGATCAGCTCTTTAGTGATTATCAGCTCATTGTGATTTCAGCCCTCCAGCTTGCTAGGTGCCTAGGCAGGCAGACGCAGGGAGAGAGAGGAGAAGGCTGTATGGAGTTCCACAGCAATGTCTTTATTGGTTCTTCTGTGAAGGGTCCCAGTGACAGCTCTTCTAGCCAGAGCTGGGCTAAAACAGCTCTTTATATAGGGTACAGGGGAATCAGAAATTGTCCAATGGCAGGGGTTAAAGGAAAGTGACCTATGGGGTTACAGAGAGATAAGCAGGGGTTCCAAAAGGCAGAAGACAGGGGCTTCTAGCCCATTCACCATGACTTGGCATTTCCTGTCTTAGGCTGCTGAACGCCACGGAGGCATTGCAGCCTCAGGGCCTGCTACACTACCGTGTCTTCTTTACTGTACCATAATATTTCTCAAGTTTGCTTTTATTTCACTCTAATAATTGGCTTTGTATATCCACTGAGTGACCTGAATTTCCTATCAAGGCAGGGTTGTTCGCTCCATATTTTCACTAGTGTAACTGAGAGGAGAATTTGCTCCAAATGCTCTGTGATAAGATATCTCACTCTCAATAGTTCTTCACTCCCCTGCCATATGGCAACTTTACAGGAAAGAACTGAACTGCTTAGGTTCTATATAGAACTTTTTCATTCCCTTCAAAATAGAGCTTTAATATAATTCAGATTTTAAAATGGAGGAAGTAATTTATATTTTAGCATGGGATTTTCACTTAACTTAAGCCACCCAAAAGCTAGGCAACCAAAAGGAATTTGTCATCAGAGCTGCCATAGTCACTAGAGGGAGGAAGAAACTTTAAGAGGATGATTCATCACATACTACGATAAGACTTGGGGGAAAATTTTCTTGTTGCAGACATGAGTGCAAGTCTTTACAATATACACTGATCTTAATGGTGTTGAACTGATGAATTTTGCTGCAGACCCAAAGGCAATATTTGAGCTGGTGGATTGAATGGGGACGGGAGACTATTTTCCTAAGCTGCTGTTAGCCTGCTCCCTGGCACGTTTCAGCTTGGGGAGGGTAAGCTCTCTCCAAATAACATCCGAGCATGACTCAGTGGGCATTGTGAACCAGAGATGGCTTTCAGTCAGCAAGACATAGATAAAGCTGCCCTGTTTCAGGTAGGAAATTTAGCCCTAGTAAGACAAACCATGCCATATGCTTGCTTCCAGGGTCAGACAATGGATGCTGGCTCATTTTATTTACTGATTAAGATATAACCAAAGAGCTTTAGGCAGTGAAGAAAGTAATATAGGACAATGAAAGATGAACTTGGAGGGGTTTCATTTGTATTGTCTGAAACTAGGACTTGGGTGCAAATAGGAACCCAAGAGGTAAGAGCCACTGTTAGTGAGACTCTTCTTATTAAGCAAATTTTAAAGACATTCCTTCCCTTGTACTGGTGCTAAAGTGACTGACTGTGACTATGAAAAGGAGTATTTGTAAAGAAAAACTTCCAGGATCTGCTATACTTAAATGACTTTCTAAAACCAGTCACCCCACAGATGCTGCTTGAAGCCATGATTCAGAAACTGATGTCCAGAAGGTTTGTACCCAAGAAAATACCCAGTTTCTGAGCTCTTCCTGCTGGATTTTAAGACTTGGGACAACTCTGCCTTAAAAATACTCACCATTCACCACAAAGAACCCAGATCCAGCAACAAGCAGTGCAAAGTGTTTCAGCCACTTTCAGCTGCTGTTATGAGATCCAGGGACCATGGTATAAATTCAGATGAATAATCTTATTTCTAAATTGTTTCTAGGGAGTGTGTTAACTGCCAGGCTATTCATTTTTATGCTCTAATAGTTTCCATACTATCTGACTGACCAGTATCGTTGATGTGTCACATCAATTTTCTTATTAAATACAAAAATAATGAATGTTAGGAATGAGCCTAGAAAGCTCCTCATCTCCTAGATTGGGTCTTGGTGCCAAGTGTCTGGCTGGCATCATGTCCAATATTCTGCTAACACCATCTACATGAGCTTGTCAGTTGTGTAACTCAGAAAGTTAACGTAAGCAAATGTGATTTGCTGAGCAGCACTGATTAGAGTTGTTTTGCCAGAGGGAGGCTTTACAGCATATCAGAGAGACAGCCATGACACATCTTTCTTGGGAAAGGGAAGGGGTACTGCTGGCAGGAGTACATCATTTTCAGGAATGACTCTGGAGAGGCTTCCCTCTCTCCCTATCCCCCCCCCCCCCCCCCCCAGGATTCCTCTGGTCCCAGATGTCATTAATGATGCATCTCTGATGACATGATCATTGCTGTGATGAGTAGAAAATGAGAAATTAGGCATCACTGACCCACCCCAGTATCTGTCTCGGAAGCTGTCCTGGAGAGACACAGTGTGCTGGAGATGGGGGAGATTAGGAGGCTGCATGAGACCCCAAACCCTGATTGACAGCACAACTTGCTGCTGATCTGCACAGCCTCTGACAAGTTCAGTAACATCTCTGCTCATGAAAGAAATGTCCAAGATTCTTTTCCTCCACCCCATGAAGCTTGAGGTGATGTTGTACAGGAAGGCAGTGCAGACCATAGACTGAAGCCAGGTTACTTAAGTGCCATTTACTCTCTGGAACATCATGCCACTGCCTAGGAGGAAAGACTTGGATGTTAGAGCTGAAAAGAGACTTACTTTACTTCCTTCCCTCTCAGGGCAAGTATATTTTATATATGCTATCAATCATTTTAGCAGATCCAAGACCCATTTTTCCTCTCCTGCACCCCAGTTTAGTGCAGTTGATTTTAACTGATTATTTTAAAGCAGCACAACAGATTGTTTTTGTAAAAAGGCTGAATTTTGGTGTTTTTTATGACAAAACTGTCTTAAGTTCTTTTTTTTTTTTTTAAAGCATATTAAGTTATTGACAGAAACAGGGCATGTCAGTAAACTGCTTCTAGGCAGTTACTAGGAACATCCTTGTTTGCTGTTTATGTTAACCTTGGGCTAAAGATTAACTCTTGTTCAATATTTGCAACTTTACAAAGAAAACAGATGGCAACATGTGAATAACTAAACTGCACAAGCAAAAATTACACTGAAATATAATGTGATGGGTCAAACTTTAGTTGGTTTAAGTCAGGCATTTATAATAATCCTTCTTTACCCCACTTAAATATCACATAGATAAGTCATGGCAGCTCATTCACTACCAGGAAAAGCTTGCATTCAGGACCTGAGGAAGCTACCAAGTCCAACAAAAACCAGAGACAACAGGCAATGGCTTAGCAGCTTAAGCCATATGAGTCAGATCAGTCAAGTCATAATTTCAAATGCCAGTGGGATCCAGATATATTAAGTACTTGGGCATTTACTACAGGCAGAACAAGTACTTTGAGTTAAATCCTAAAATCTTAGATCTTTTGGCATTTTAACGACTATTAAAAATCACAGGATATTTTCATAAGGGGAGGAGCTTACTAATCTTATGCCCTTCACCAAATAGCCCTTTCCTCCTAAAAATACCCTTTCAGTTCTTTATTGCAAAAGTAAAATGGGAAAGGAAGAGAGAATGAAACTCCAGTGATGTGCTGTATCTTTCAAGACTTGTACTGCTGCCATCACTGCAACACAAAGGCGCTGTGGATAACTGCAATGAAAAGTTAAAGATGTTGTTCCTTCAGTTTCTGTATTAGTGGCTGGGCTATAACCCTGGGTGCCTGTGTTGGTTTAAGACAAGTTGAGGGCCAGAAACTCCAAAATTAGTTACCTCCCATTTAGTTTTAACCAATCCCTTTCCACCAATAGGGAAAGAAGAATGCCGGAAGATATAAGTGGAAAAAATATCAGTTTACTAAAAAATGAAATAGCAACAGGAAAGAAAAAAATAACAGTAATAATCACTAGTTACAAAGTTGCTGAAATCTCATGGACTCCCCAGGAACAAAAAGAAACAAAAATGGTGGCAAAACCTTTCCTTTAGGATGGTGCCCTACGCAGACAACTGCACTTGGAGAGACAAAGATGACAGCAGCCCTCCCCCCTCTCCCGGCTACACATGGAGAGTGTGAAAAACAGAATTCACTGCTTAGCATTTTTAAAAGTTTAATAATAATAATAATGATAGGAATAGGATAAAAAAAGGACAATATTTCCAGCGCTGAGGTGCTTCTGGCCAACAGCCAAAGAACATGGGCGGGGGGGTGGGGGGTGTGAATACAGATAGTAAGATACATGCATATTCATGTGTTTTATGCATTAATTAAACATTCTATCAAATTTTCTGATGTTTTGGAAACTCCTTTGTCTGACTTCTTCACACTCCGGCTTATCTACATGACATCCTGTGTGTCAGGTCAAAATATTTTATTTCTTCTTGCATCTCCATTCTGCTGTTTCACATCCTCTGATAAGATTTTAGTATGTCCTCCTTAATTTTAAAATAGTATTCTCTAATTGTCCTCCGGTGCTCTGGTTTGTGTCATGGTTATCTTATCACTTGGACAGGTTGGTCAGTGGATGGCTGTAGTAATCACATATCCCTTGAACAGAGAGAGACATAGCTCTCTCCCAGGATTTTCCTGGAAATCTGTGAGAAGATCAGAGAAAAGAATGAGAAACAATTCTTATCTTCACTTGCTGCACCTGTTGTGCACATGTGGAATGTGTTCTGGAGATTGTTTACCAAAGGGTGATTTCTTAATTGGACACTGTCGATGGTGTTATGGATTCATTGACCAATTGGATCCATGTGTGTCGTGACTGTCTGGCAAGGGCGATAGGTTTTTTCTTAATAGGATAGTATAGTTTAGTACAATAAAGCGATTGATCAACCTTCTGCAATCATGGAGTCAATGCTCATTATTCCCTGTTCAGGGGCTTGCTGCTACAATAGATGGCCTTACACTGTTTTTAGTTACACAAAAGCCTTTTTCACATCTTATGTTTTTGCTAAGTTCTATAACACAGTACATTCATCACACTATTATTTCCATAAGTGATACATAGATATTATATTCATTACACTACTATTTCTATGAGCAATACAGTGCATACTTAAGCTGATAGATTATATTATACTAACATGCAGCTAAAAAGAGTTATAATTGATACTATTTCTAAATAGTTAAAATCACCAACAACATGTACGAGCTAATACATAAATGTGAAAGCCAATATTATCCGGTCATTTTTCACAGAGAGAGAACAAAGAGAAAAAACCAACAACACAGAAAACAAACCCACCGCAATTACAAAAACTCCCACTTCTCCCAAACAACAACCAGCAGGGAACAAGGACAAAACACAAAGAAAACCTGGAGTCTAAAACTAGCCCAATGTTTTGAGATGGGAAACATGCATGCTTATGAAAATTCAGAATTTTAGATGCATACAATACACTTAGGCAGGTGGTGGGGAAAACAAAAAATGTTTAGCAAGTTTATAGAAGCAGATACAGCTTGTACCAAAGACACATAGGAATGTAATTTGCTAGGTAGAGACACACTGTAATAGAACATAGGAATTTAGTTGCTAGGCAAAGGCCATAAAGATAGATGTATATTGGGTGAGCTCAGTGTTATAGATGGATAATGAGATGATTGGCTCTCACAACTAAGGCATGAATATTGTGTGAATATTAAGAGAAGCTTTATTGATGTATAGTTATCTTATTGTAGCTTAAACGTCCTCTGTTTTCCCCAGAGTCCCCTTTAACCCCCCCCCCCGTATTGTTGCCATCAGACAGCCTGGGTTGTCTAGGACAGGTAGAAAGAAAGCATGCACATGTGCCCCTTACATGGGGCAGTTGAGAATGGAAAAGCTTGTTGCTGGAGGAGGCGCAGCATGACAACACCTGACCGTCAAATCAAGTTGCAAGAAAGCAGTCTCCACCAATAAACGGCAAAGAAGAGTTGACTGAAAAACTTTGGGAGGGGCCAGGGTTAGCTGATGCAACCCCCAGGAGTATAAAAGACTATGCAGCCATCTTGAAGATGAGCCAGCCACATGGTAGGCAGCCACAAGGGCAGCTTCCAGGCCTGTTTTTCCTTATTTAGTCCTTTTGTTGTATTTTTGTTAAGATTTAATAAACCCTTTAAATTTTTTAATTGAGCAGTCATTTCTCACATCAGCAAAGCAGAACTTAAGGTATTGTTGAAACCAATAAGGCAGAACCCAAACCAGCCAGGACCAGGCTTGTGGTTTTGGCCAGGAAAAACTGACCTGGGAGAAAGCCAAACCTCTACTGCGTCCGCCCAGAAGAAAAGGTCAAGCAGTGAACATTGAGGAAGATGATGATTACTTCACCAAAGACCCCCAACCCGCAACGACTGGGAGGCGTGGCACCACCAAAGACTCTGGGCACCGAATGGGCGGGCAGGGAGGTGTGGGCTTGTGGGATCAATGTGTATAAAACACCTGTGACCTGCCTCACCAGGTACGCATGTTTTTGGTGGAAATATCGCTCATGCGTCCCAGCTGAAAAAAAACAAACCTGATTTACAATTTTTAATTGTAAAGTCCTTATTCACCATCTCAGTCCCTCTCATCTCTCTGTCGGTGCCAGCTCCATCAAGAAAGGCACTTGAAATGCTCCTGCGGCTGGAACTCATAGAGGGACTTCTCGGCAGGAGCAGCAGGCAGCCAGATGGGGTGACTTGGACTCTGTGCCTTTCCGCTTCAACCGGGCGCCGCTCGCAGGCTGGGGTCACTGTATGGAGTGGAGCTGTTTCGTTCTTCTTGGAGTGATGCCATGGCTGTAGACAGGCACACACGGAGTTTGCCTTGGGGCAGTCCAGGATCGTGAAACGCAGCCTCTCACAAACCCCAGCCAAAGCAGCCCCCTCAGGAGGAAAAAAACCCCACCGAAAAAAACCCCACCAAAAAAAACCCCAAAAAAACAAGACACCCAAATGCGAAACTCTGCCTGTGCTGCCTCAGCTCTGCCCCTGCAAGAACGAAAGGGAAAGAGCAAGAGCCAAGAGAGCTCCGACCGAGTGACTTGACCTGAAAAAGCTCAGGCACCCCCCTCCCCTCCGTCCCACAGTTCTGTGTCTTAAAGAGTCAGTAACAATTTTGGGCACAGATAGCTATGGAATGCAATAACATTTTGGGTTACCCAGGACAGTGCCTGCTCTGTGTTTATGATTAAGCACAGGTTTCATCTTGAAAATTTGATTTGCTGGGTGTCTCAGGCACTTGGCACCACTCTCCAGCAGTGTCTACAATGGGAAGGTTGGGCTGACCTAGCCTCCAAATCTCATAGCTGCTTTGCAAGCCCAGCCCGGTGTCTGGTTTATGAGCACAGCAAGCAGAGCCTTGCAGAGATATGGGGAAGAATTGTGAGCCCAAACACTTGCACGCATACACTGTGGTTTTTATTATCATCATTAACTGTGAGAAATGAAGCCTACTCCTCAGTTGAATTTTTAAAAATTTAATAAAAGACAATAGGGGACAAAATCAATAAAGCAAAAGTTACAGTGCTGAGTACGTAGCTGTAGCCAGAGGCACACCAATTAACTATAGTAACCCTTCTTAATACCCTTTCTATTGCATTGGTCAAATACATATTCATAAATGATTATACATATTTAAATATTTCTTCAAACTAGTTTGCATGCTCCAGGAACTTTTTAGCATGACTCCTCCTCTGATCCACCTTTCTAGAGCATGTGCAGGAACCTTGGTTGTGGTTTTGTGTCACCCCCCACAATGGCCCCCTGTTCTGTGCTTTCAGCAGGTGACAGTTGTTGATAGTCAAAGTGTCAGTAGCAGGGGTCCTTGTCATGCCCGTTCCTCAAATGTTATCTGACCATGAAGACGGTTCAGTTATTTCAGTTGTTGCAAGTTAAACACAAGTACTCTAAATCAACATCAGCTACTTCACAAATACGTCTGAGTGTGGTAGGTATGGGACAGGCGTTCGGAAGATTTCGGGCTGTGACAGAAAATTACAGGACTCCTTCTGCCCCTCTCCCCATAGATAAGGATCACCCTTGGAATGTAGCCAAACATGTAGCCCCCCCTAACCTATGGATGCCAGTAACTTTCCGCTCCATACTAACCCTAGAAAGTATAGCCAAACCCCTATCTGACGTAGAGAAACCCCTTAGTCCATAAATACCCTTGAGACCCCTCAATAAAGGCCTTTAACCGTCCACCACATTGGTGTTAGCGTCCGTTATTGGCCCCGAGGGATCCCAGGAGGGGATCGCCGTGCGGGACTCTGAAACCAGGTCACCGCGGCCTTCCCAAGAAGGCAACATAGTGGTGTTGAAACCCGGGACCGACAAGTCCGGGCGACGGGGATACTCCTGGCCAGGGGACAGCGTCCACAGCGCTGGAACGACTGTGGCGAAACAGGGGGACTCCCCGGGACCCGCGATTCGTATGGAAGCGATAGCGAAGGTCGTAAGTTCGATACATATGCAATGGGGAATCAAATGTGAGCTCAGGAATTTTAATCTCGCTTTAACGAGACTCCTCGAGCTCGGGGTCATTGACCGACCCATAGATATATTGCATTCTGAGGCGTGGCAGAAATGCACTGTCGCGTTAGCAGAGGACACAAAAGCCATGGGCAGCAGCAAAAGCCTGAAAGCGTGGGGGAAGGCAGAAGCAGCCCTACGCAAAGCATTAGAAGAACGGGAGACGTGGAACGCTGCGCGTTCCTGTCTGTTAATCACGCCACAGCTGGGGGAGGGGGCAATAACGCGAACCCCTCCTGGTGGCGACCCGATTGAAAGCGGGGAGACGCGGGGGCCGGGCGCATCCCATCCCTCCCCGAGCCCAGAGCCCCCGGAGCCCCCGGGGGACCCCCTGACCCTTTCGGGGGACCCGCCGGGGCCCGGACCCCCTCCGGAGCCCCCCGGGGTGCCCGCAGGCCCCTCGCCTATCCCTTCCCCGCCGATACCCGACTTAGCGCAAGAAGCGGAGGGACGCGCGCGGTCTTTTTGGGAGGGATTGGCGGCAGAAGCCCGAAATATCGAGAAGGCAAGCGCACGGGAGGGCGGCAGAGGGGATCCGCCGCCTTTCCCGTTCGAATATGGTGCGGGTGGCCGGGAGGAGGGGTGGAGCCCGTCGGCCCGCGGCGGGAAGAACCCGGAAACGCGGCCAGCCGCGGACACGCATGCGCGGGAAACCAGCGCTGAGCCCATGCCCGGCCGGGAGCCGTGGATCCCAGCAGACACGCATGCATGGGGGTGCGACAGAGGGTGGGCACTCGCTCGGGAGCCGCGCCCACAGTTGCCACCATATATGGGAGAGATCCCTCCCTGCGGGAGGCAGGGCGAACCCAGGGGGCAGGAGCGGCACCGCCCCCGAGGGGAGGAGTGGGGCCGAAGCCGAACAAAATGGCAGGGGAAGCCGGAAGTTTATTGGCAGTCAACTTCCGACTCTGAAGGGAATCACATCTCCCCAGACCGCCCTGCGGAGCCGACCGAGTCCAGCAGCGACTCGGAAGCAGAGAAAACAGAATCAATGCGGTTTCGGATGAAACCAAATAAAACTTTTAACACAGTCGGGAACCAGCCCCAATACGAACTCACCGATTGGGGTAAAATCAAAATCGAATGCACGGGATGGGCGCCCGCAGCGTCGGTGCATGCCTTCCCGGTGAGAATTACAGGACCCCAGGGGAACCAGCAAAGAACGTATACCCCCGTTAATTCCAAAGACATTCAGACAATAGTAAAAGCTATCTCAGAAAAAGGAATTAACTCAGGGGTGGTTTCCACTCTCGTGGATGGTCTTTTTAGCAATGATGATTTACTCCCTTTTGATATAGTGCAAATAAGCCATATGCTTTTTGAGAGGGAGGGGACGTGCGGGATTCAGCCCCCTCCCGCTATGGATGCGAGACGGCCCATCTATGCCAACCCATAGTGGGGCAGGGGATCTTCATACCCTATGCTCCCACAGGCAAAAGCACACAGAAAGGGAGAAACATGACCTACCCCAAAGCCTTGCCCACAAGGGTCACCGACGTCCCGACTGGCGATGAGGAAGCCTTCCAGATAGGCCGCTCAGCCAGGTCAGGCTCGGACCCAATCCTTCGCATGTTAGAAGCTACCTTTCCATCCCTGAATGAATCTAACCCTAACGTAACCGACTCCTGCTGGCTTTGCTACGATGTTAAACCCCCCTTTTACGAAGGAGTCGCTTTAGATACCCCCTTCAGCTATTCCACAGCCGATGCCCCTCGCCAGTGCAGATGGGACACACCCCGCAAAGGAATTACCCTGAGTCAAGTCACAGGTCAGGGCAGATGCTTTGGCAATGCAACCCTAGCTAAGCAGAAAGGCGACGTCTGCACCGAAGTAGTTGAGCCTGACAGGAAGAATAATAAGTGGGTAGTCCCATCCGCATCTGGGATGTGGGTTTGTCAGAGATCTGGAGTGAGTCCCTGCGTGTTTCTTGCCAAATTCGATAACTCTAACGACTTTTGTGTTCAAGTTCTGATCGTCCCTAGGATCCTGTACCACTCAGACGAAGAAGTGTACCACCTTTTCGAAGGAAACAGCCGGCTCCACAAGAGAGAAATATTAACAGGTATAACTATCGCAATGCCGCTCGGCCTAGGAGCGGCTAGAACGGCAACAGGTGTCTCAGCCCTAGCAACTCAACACCAAAGACTGTCCCAGCTGCAGATGACCATCGATGAGGACCTGCAGAGGATCGAGAAATCCATTTCCTTTCTAGAAAAGTCAGTCTCCTCGCTCTCAGAAGTGGTCCTGCAGAACAGGCGAGGACTGGATCCCCTGCTCATGCAGCAAGGAGGCCTGTGTGCTGCCTTGAAAGAGGAACGTTGTTTCTACGCTGACCACACAGGAGTCGTTAGAGACTCCATGGCAGAACTCCGAAACAGACTGGCTCAGAGACAGAAAGACAGGGAAGCCCAACAGGGCTGGTTCGAATCCTGGTTCAATCGATCACCATGGCTAACCACCCTAATTTCTACCCTAATAGGTCCATTGGCAATGCTGCTTTTAGCTATTACCTTGGGGCCATGCCTGCTGAACAAGCTAGTCTCATTCATTCAGGCCCGCCTAGAACGGGCTAGCATCCTGTTCGTGGGACAGCAACACTTACTGTGAATTCAACAGGGAACACTGCCAGTCACGAGAGACTTGCCTGGCAGAAACTTACTCAGGTTTCCCAAGACCCTTTTCCCTAGTCAGATCTCAACCTCCTACCTCATTTCAGTGCCTATGTATAGGACTACCTCGTTCATTTGTGAAAGAGGGGGGGGAAGTGTGGTAGGTATGGGACAGGCGTTCGGAAGATTTCGGGCTGTGATGGAAAATTACAGGACTCCTTCTGCCCCTCTCCCCATAGATAAAGATCACCCTTGGAATGTAGCCAAACATGTAGCCCCCCTAACCTATGGATGCCAGTAACTTTCCACTCCATACTAACCCTAGAAAGTATAGCCAAACCCCTATCTGACGTAGAGAAACCCCTTAGTCCATAAATACCCTTGAGACCCCTCAATAAACGCCTTTAACCGTCCACCACATTGGTGTTAGCGTCCGTTATTGGCCCCGAGGGATCCCAGGAGGGGATCGCCGTGCTGGACTCTGAAACCAGGTCACTGCGGCCTTCCCAAGAAGGCAACATCTGAGTTAATTTAATTATTGTCAATCAGTTACAAAAATAACAGCATTAGTTATTATTTCACAGCTATAGCTACTTCTGTAAAAGTAACATTATATTATAATGCACAACGCATAGCATCCGCTTAAATATTTGTGAAAGCCAAAACTAATATGTGTTTATTACATTAATCCTCAATAACAATGGATGGTCAGGGATCAAACCCCTCTGTAATCTGATTATTAAACAAAAGATAAAGGATAAAGGTAGATACAAGAACAATGAGACTGTATTGGTCAGCTTGACAAGATTGACACTGATGTGACTAAAAAGATTTGTAGGTACTACAGAAATGGAGAGTTGAAATGCAAACAGTGAGATAACTGTTTTTGGTTAGAGGAAACCACATCAGAGTGTAAAAAATGCCATGGGGCATAGTGCAGAAGTGTTTAATTTGAGAACTATATGGAAGGCAAATAGAAAATGGTGTGATAATTAACCACAGACAGCAGTCACCATTTACTTAGGGAATGAGCGGTGTGGTGTTATCCTGCTGATGTAATCCAGAAGGATCTCCAATGTGAAATGAATGTCTGGAATTCAGCTCCACTCAGACATCCTAATAAGGGCAAAGGCATTAAAGAGCAATTTGGGAGGAATGAAAAGGAAAGCCAAGGTGATAATGAAGGTGTGACTGTGATTATCACAATGTAGATGCTCCACTTCTAAAGGCACTTCTAGGTGCCTGCTAGTGAATATTCACTCACAAATTACTTGGCTTGATAAAATGATATTGAGTGAAATGTGATCCCTATGCTTAAAATCTGAGCATCTCTGTGTTATGATTTATTTGCATTCTATCTTTCCATCTGTCATGTGTAGTCCTTCAGCATTTCCAATGACAGTGATTCAGTGCTGCTGATGCTGGGAGGTCAGCCCTGGTCCAGCCTGGAATTCTTCAATATCCATCTATGAAACGCTGGCAAGATTCAGAGATTCTTAGTGGCTTTTCCAAACCTGGAATATATCTAGCAATAGGAGCTAGATCTCCTAAATCACTGTTCTTTAGCAACCCGCTAATAACATTCTCACGGCTTTGTTTTAATGATTGTTATGGGTTTAGGCTTCTTAGTGAATTTTTCCCATTGTCACCATGAAAGATGCTAGGAGAAGGAGGGAGTGATGCCCCTGGAGATGGATGGTGGGTGATTGAGTTATACAAAGGAGTAGCTAATAGCCCTCAGATACTAAGACAATAATCCATTATTTTGAAACTGAATTATTTTGGAGAATTGCCAGAATACTTGAAAACAGCCAGTGAATTATATTTAGTATAGTGTTTTAATTCATTTTCTATTTAACTTTTTAGTGAGACAGTTCACATCAGTAAGGAAAAAAGTGCAATTTGCCTTTCCCTTTCAGCTTACACTTGTGGTGAGAAACAGAGTGTTTAAATTCTTAGTTCAGAATAACTCTGCCCAAACAAATAATTAAAAAAATAGATTTATCTGTAAGATAAAGACCTTGGAGCATTTTGTGAAGAATGCTTGAAAGATCAAAACATTACAGGTTTCTCACCATGGATAGGAATTAAGCAATAAAAAGAATTAACTATATTTGGCTGAAAGAAAACAATTTCTAAGAAAAACAATTTTTTCCTAAATATATTGCTCTCTTTTCAGTGTTATATTAAGTCAAAAATTACACTGGTGCTAAACTAAGTAATTTATACCAGTCCAAAGAATTTCAACAAAGATTAAGAAGGGCTTTTATGTTTAAAGTACTATTACCAGAAAAAGGCGTCAGATGAATTTCCATTTTTAATTACTTCTGTGATAAATGACTGCTCACTTTTTAAAATCTCAAAGGTTTATTAAACGTTAACAAAAAATACAACAAAAGAACTAAATAAGGAAAAATTACAGTGCTGGAAACCCCCCCACTCCCACCCCAAGGCTACCAGCCATGTGGCTCATCTACAAAATGGATGCTCTGCCTTTTATATCCTTAGTGCCCCTGAAAGTTTTGTCAGTCAACTCTTTCTCTGCCATCCATTGGTGGAGGTCACGTTTTACATCTTGATTGCAGGTCAGATGTTGTTATGCCACGCCTCCTGGAAACAAGCCAGCCTCCTCTAAATGTCTTGACTACTAAGGCTGTTACAAGGGGGGGGGGGGGGGAGGGAGAGAGGATTGTGGAATGACATCTTACAATAACATTACTATAAATCTATATAATATATCTTAATTGTGAGAGCCAGCTATTACATTACTTATCCATAACACTTCAATGGCGTGCAAAGCAATAAAGGATAAGTTTGAACTATCTTGCATGAGTTATGAAACATCAAAGCCTGATAACTGATATAATACATGGTGCTTACTTGGCTCAAAAGCCTAAGAAAGCAATCCTTTATTCCAGACATTTCAGATGAAATCTCATCCAGATGAATACTCAGTGAAAATTGCAATGTAATGAATTTTCAGCCTGAAATTAGTTTGCAGTTAAGATCATCTTGGAGATAGGACCAAAGATTTAATCAACATGGCAGGTGCCTATCCTTATGGAGGCAGACTAAATGACTACTTAAGATTAGATAAATAACTTTTAGGAGGCTGGAATATGAGATAAATCCCACCCTCCTTTGCCTCTTTCTTCATCTTCTGCACTGAGCACTATCCATCTTTGCAACAGCACCACTGGAGGTATAATAACCTCTCCTTGGTGTTATTATAAAGCAGAGCAATAGGGCTCAGGAGCTCAGTCCCTGGGTAGGGACCGGGTGCCCAAAGCTAGCTCGCTCATGCCAACGCCGCGGGGCTACCATCTAGCAAGCATGGTGATTATCAGCTCTATAGTGATTGCAAGCTCTCAGGATTTCAGCTCTGCTTGCTAGGTAGTGGTGCCCTGGGCTTGAGGCTGCAGCTGACAGAGAGAGAGGAGAAGGAGAAGGTGCAGGCTGTTCCACGGAGATGGCTTTATTTGGGGAGGTCCGTGAAGGGTCTCTGCTCTTCTTCTTTCTCCCCTAATGGGGTACAGTATGCTTCTTTTATAGGGTTGGAAAGGATCCAAGCTTGACCAATGGGTAAGGGGTTAACATGACATTGCCTTATAGGGTTACAGAGATAGGTTAAGGGCAGAGGACAGGGAAACAGGAATTTTCTTTTGCTGTTTCAGCATTCCTATTGTTCATATTCTCCATGGTGCTTTTCCTAAATCTATGGGGTTTACTACAGAGGTATGCAGCAGAAATACTTTATAATCGCAGTTGGCAGAGAAGTGCAGGGGGAATTTCCACTGTTACTAAAACAGCATATTCTGGGCAAAAATTGTTGAGTCTTCTTTTAGAGTTTGATATTCTCATTCAACCACCATCCTAGCAATTATTCCTGCTGACTTTTATGTTGACTTTCACTTGCCCAGAGAAACCCACACTGAGTTTGGGTTTCCAATGAGATGACTCCTCAGAGTATTTCTGCCTGGAGGAAAGAAGACTTTTCAGGGCTATGTTTAATCATAATAATGTGGGAGGAGAGAGGATCATGTTTTTTACTTGGAAATTAACATAAACTGCACCTGCTTTGTAGCCCACCTTCAGCAAGCTAGTACTTTTAAGGCAGGCATGAAGGCAAAGACTGTCTCCAGGGTATTGAGATCTGGTTTAATTACAGAGGAGTAAAGAGAACTAACTCTGTAAATAAAACAGATCAAACCGTGAAAGGTACGAATATACTAAAAAAACGTGATGAATATCAAACTAAGTTAGATGCTGATACCAAAAAATGATATATTTTATTTAATAACAAAAGAGGCAAAGAGACAGAAAAAGAAAAGGGAAGAAAGAAAGAGAAGAAAGAGAAAAAGATGTGTGTGGTGTGGGGGACAGGGAGAGTGACAGAGATTAAGTAGAAACATATCACCCTTCCATAGGTCCCAGAAACGTCTCATTGCTCCCCTCCATCAGGTCTTCTTGGTGGTGACTGTTCCCTGCTAAAAAAGTATAGAATCCAATGGATTAATATAAGTTTAGGCCAGGTGGGAACACCCAGGTGCCTCCCTGGAGGGAAGGGCAAGTTTGACACTGTCCTTTGCAAGACTCTGGATCTGTTACATCATCTTGCATCACGTGCAGTGCTCTGGTGCAGAGTCTGGGGACCCCTTTGGGGGGAGCCTTTGATGGGCCATAACACCACCTCTGCTGTCCTCATGTGGATGTCCCATAGATCTGGCATTCCCAGGGTGAAGGGGGCCTCCCGCAGCTGGGGCGGTGTGCACAGCAGAGGATGGATGTTCACTGCCTTTGACCAGAGGCTGTGCCACACACCCAAAACCTCTCCTCCTCCCCCCTTTGTTGTGGGGGTTTGTGCAAGCCTGGCAGCAGATAAATCTGGGGCTGTGGCCTCCACCCCAAAAGTGCTGGGTTGGGCCCTGCCATGGATGCTCTTCCAGATGCTTTGAACAATAGTGTTACTTTCTTTATCTCAAGTTGCCTTAGGCGGTTTAACTCACAGTTCAGGACTTCAGTCAGGAGGCCCATCCAGGGTGGGCTTCGGTGGTGTAACTTCATTACACACATTTGCTATAACAGGCAAAAGTCCTTCATAAAGATGTTTAAGCATCTTATGGGCATACCTTGAGCCCCCCTTAATCCCAGTAAAATATACCTTATCCACTGTATGGAAGGCTCTTGCTCACCCCTGCAGTGAGCAGCCAGGGAGTGGAGGTCCTCCGGAAAAGACCCAGGCCATGGCTAGGACATCCACTTCCTGGGTGATCCTGCAGCCAGATAAAGAGAGTCCTGCCACAGTCACCAAAACTGAGTTGGTGAATAAGGACTGTACAATTAAAATTGTAAAGCAGGTATATTTTATTCCAGCTGGGACACATGGGGGATATTTCCACCATAAACGCATACCTGGTGAGACAGGTTTCAGGTTTAAGTACACGTGTGTCCCACAAGCCCACACCTCTCTGCCCGCCCATTGCTTGCCCATTCTCTGCCTCCTTGCACTTCATATTATAATTAGTCTTCTGTGGTGCCACACCCCCTGGGGGTTGTGGGCAGGGGTCTTCTTAATGAAGTAAGAGGTCTTCCTCAGGTGTTCGCTGCTTGACCTTGTCTTTAGGCGTGGTGGAGGTTTTGCTAATTCCCAGGTCAGTTTGTCCTGGCCAAAACTAGGAGCCTGCTTCCTTAAGCAAAAAGTTCTGCTTTATGGGTTTCAACAATACTTGAGTCTTGCTTTACTGCATTTTCTTATCTTTATGGCCTTTACCTAGCAACTAAATTCTTAGGAGTTTTGTTGCAAGTTGTCTTTACTTAGCAAGTTACATTCCTGTTACAAACTGTGTTCTGTAATTTTGCAAACTTGCTAAATAAGCTATATATATTTCTGTTTTCTTCTACCTGCTTAAGTATATTATATGCTTCTAAAATTCTGATTTTTCATAAACATACATGTTTCCCATATTAGTCTCTCCACTTCCCCTTGTGAGGAAGCTGGAGACCATGATGAGATCTCCCCTTTGTCTCCTCCAGGCTGAAGAGACCAAGTGACCTCAGGTGGTCCTCACACGGCTTCCCCTCAATGCCCTTCACATTTGCATGTCTCTTGCAGTGCTCTTCTTGCAAGACCTTGAAGCTTCATTGGAGGTATGGAGGTCTGCTGAGGCACAGGGATGTGCAGGGCAAGAGCTGGTAAATTTTTGCAGCAGGGTGGACCCTGCCTGGGCGTCCTCAGCACAACAGAGAAGGGAAGGTGAGGGTGAATTGAGGGTACTTGCAAGGTGTAGAGCAGGAGGTATTGTGCCTGGAGAGACCCAGATATGAATGAGGTTAAAAATATGAATATGCCAGCAGACAGGTGAGCAAGACAGGACATGTAGAAGACAGCCAGTGCATGAAAGCCATGAGACTGCAACATGGTGTAGTTCAGCAGTATGTTAAAATAGTTTGGCTAGGAAAAAACTTTGTTGAAATGGGAGATAATGGTCCAGGGAAAGGTACAGAAGGAAATACACTAGTCTTTCTGAATGGATCCTCAGCCACATACATAATGCTGGTGTGACCCACCACCTCAGTGCCACCATGACTGTGTCCAGGGTTGCACGTAGCAGCTACACTGGGTGAAAGAGGGCGATGAGGTGGCTCAGGAGGAAGAGTAGAGCTGATCACATGGAAGGAGCCATGTGTGGGCAGGCAGCATGATGTGAGTTAAGATAAGGATGAAAGACCATAAACAGCATTCAAGACAAAAATGAAAACTTTTACAGGCCTTCAACAAGTAACTTAACCATAAACTCAACTTCAGGAATGTAAGTGGCATGAGTAAAAGCTGTGAGATGAGTTCCAATTTCCAGCAAGTTCTGTTTTGATAGGTTTGACAGGCTAAAGCCCTAATAGGGAAAATACTTCTTTTATAATTTTAAATGGGACTTCATGTAAGTGCAAACAAAGCCAAATGAACTTAGTGCATCTGGAATGGAACCTTAACTGGTCACAGAAATGCCTGTTACTCTGATTTCAGTGCTTGTTTATCTTCATGAAAACTATTTTTCATGCACAAGCCTGCATCTTCATTCCGTAACACCACAGGGCTGTGCTGAGTTATCTGCAGTGATCTGGTAACTGAAAGGACCATTGCAGGCAGCGAAGCATAAACTCTCTGAGTCCTGAAACAAATTGGACCAAGGCAACTCAGACAAGCACAGGCAGTGTCCTATTATATAACATGCACGTTTATAACACAGATGTGTATGTGTATACCAGTATTTGGCCAGAAAACATCCAATATCTATGGTCTGACTGATGTTAAGGTATTTTGGGTTGATTTTTTATAAAATTTCAAATAATTTCAAAAAAGAAAATTGACCTGGAAGTACTATAGACCAAATATATGCATGCCTATGCATGTATAAAAATGCAACATTTAGAAACTCTGAGAAGTGAATGACATCCTTAAACAGAGACTAGCGGCCAAGACTAATGTTTATATATCAGGCTGAACTGAGAATAGTGCAGAATATAGTTTTTCATCAAATCATGGAAATTAGAGATAAAAAATACCTATTAGATAATCCTTGCCATTTCCTTGGCACCAAGGTATAGGAAAGCAGGAAAAGAAACAAACAAAAAAAAGCATTAGCTATGAAATGTCTGCTATAAAATATCCATTTTTGCAGAAATCATTGCAAACAGAAGTTATGTGACAGCCACTGCACATCATGCTGTTTGAGACCCATCAAAACTGATATACAGAAAGAAAAAAGAATTTGGAGCTTTCTTTAAATGCCTTGGACTTTTCCCTTCTCACATAAGAAGTTTTCCATAAACCTTAATGTTGAGACTCTTTATTTTGTTTCCAGTGTTGAGTGATTAAAAACAAAAAAGGAAGATAATTGCCATGACACCGATATAGCACTTTACATATTCAAAGAATTCAGTAATTCTGGTAAAGACCTTGTGAAATGGGTATGTAAATCTCCTATATTGACAAGTGCTTTATCAGTGCCAATGGATTTATCTAGGAGAATCACTTTGTCTACAAGATGAAGCAGAGGTGAAGTGAGTACAAAGGACAGCCGGTGAGTCAGTGGCCTAGCCAGGATGAAATTCAGGAATTTTTTCTAATTTTTCCAGTATTTCAGCATTGGACACTTTCCCACTGTGATAGATGAGTAATGCAATGATTGACTCTCACAATTAATAGACAAATATCATGTATATAAGTTAAGAAAAGTTTTATAGATTTATAGTTATGTTTTACCCCCTCGCGTGGTTATCAAGGGACAGCTGGAGTTGGGACGTCTGGGAGGGCTGGCTTGTCACTATGGCGACATCTGACCTCCAATCAGGATTTGAGGAAGAGATCTCCACCACTGGACAGTGAAGAAGGGGTTGATGGACAGAACTTTGGGAGGGGTTAAAGGGTTAAAAAGGGGAAACCTCCATTGTGAGGGGACTGAGCACATGGTGGGGAAAATCTTTTGCTCCCGGCGCCGTAATCTTTTTTCTTTATTCAGTCTTTGTGGGGGTCCCAGTTGTCGGTTTCTCTGGGTCTGGATGGAAGGCACTTGGCATGGTAGTTCATGTTCTGACTCAAGTGTTTATTATTTCTTATCAGTAAAACAGTCAATGCAGACTTTTCTGCCCAATTACAAAATGCCACCCAAACCCATGAAGAAGAAGGAAGAAGAAGCATGAAGAAGAAACCCAGGATGACACCCTGTGCCCTCCATCTTGCTTCCATCCACAACATACTAAAAATCCTAAAACCTAAATTTCTCACCAAGTGATACACCTACACTACTCTCTATAATCTATTTCACACTTTTGTGGATTCTAGTCTATCTTGAAGTCTAGGAAACTTTCTCTATGAATGAGGGTCAAAGTCAGTGCTCCCCTGGGGGTCAGGGCACCCCAGAGCAGACAGAGAAATATTCCCGCTGCTCTAGGTTTCCACAAGGATTTTGTTGTATTTTTGATAAGGTTTAATAAACCTTCCTAAACTATGAAAAGTGAGTAGCAATTTCTCACAATTTTGGGGGTGCTCGTCCCGGATAAACACCTCGCTCCGGTGGTGCTAGGAGTTTTCAAAAAGAGGTGCGCCCACGCCACAAATTTGGCAGAGTATCAGATACTCCTGGGGCCACCAGTGGTTGCAGGCTGAAGCCCAGAGACCGCAGGAGGCTGCATAAAGAAAAGAGAAGAAGAGGGGTGAGTGCTATTTTTTAGTCAGATAATTACTCAGTAATTCTGGTATAGGGAAGCGAACTCCACACAAGTACTATATTGGACCTGCCCTGGTCCGTTGGAGTTTCAGGATATTGGGCGGTTGGAGGGGAAGACAGGATGTGAATTCAAGAAGAAAGTGGAGGATTTCTTCCTCCGTGGCCAGCGGGACGTGTGGGTGTCTTGGTTTGGAAAGACAGGTGCCTGCTAAGGAAGGCAGGAGCCTCCCCTGAAATGGAAAATGTAAACCCCCCCCCCCCCCCATTTCGAATTGCTATAAATTTTAAATTAAGGGGCTCTCAGGCAAAAAATATGGGAGCAGGAAATAACAATTCTTTAATAGGGAAGAAAATAAAAAGATAAAATAATGCAGTAAACTAAAACAACACTGACAGAGTTGGAACACAACCTGACACCCTGTTGGTCAGAGTGTTGGTAGCAGTCCAATTGGAAATGTGGCTGCAGTCCTCCTGGAGTGTCAGGTGTGGTTCTGTTGGAGCAGGAATCCTGTAGAAAAGGGTGTAGTCTTCCTCTGAAGATCCAGTGGAAGAAGAGGCAGCTGTTCCTTTGGGAAAATCCAGTGAAAAAAAAAAAAAAAAAAAAAAAGCTGTGCTGGTGTTCCAGAATCTCAGGATTATATCTGGGTAGAATGCTTGGCTCTTCCCTCTGGATGAAGCATCTCACAATGGGATGCTATAGTTCTTATCAGTCATGCAGTGACATTCAATAGCCTCTTATCAGCAGATGTCTCCCTGGAGGGAGGAGTGGTTGTGGAAGAGATAAGGAAAACTGCCCACTTAACTGCCCACTTAACAGAAGACAACTGCCATACAGATGGCAATTAGAATACAATTTGCTTGACAATCCAGGACAATGGGTTAGACCAGTTCTGAAAGGTTTTTCGGCCGTACACGGTGGTGATTGGGGGGGGGGGGGGGGGGGGGCAGTGGCCGAGGCAGACGGGGAGGGGCCCAGGCGGAACCTTGCCATGGCTGAGGGGGAGCGGGCAGGGCGGTGATTCAAGGCAGACCCTAGCCTAGCCATGTCGCAGTGATTCGGGGCAGAGCCAGACAAGAAGCCCCTGGACCCTAGGTTTTTTATACGGAAGAGAGGTAAAGCTTTTTCCAAGTTTGTTTCTCTCCCTTTTGTAATATATGTTATGAAATAATTCATGCTTAAGGAGAGAATGTATTTTATAAGATTGTAAAATCCAAACGAGTATCTGACCACAAGCAGCCCAGGGACAGATGTCTACTTCGGAATCTCAAAATTCCTGAAGGTGGCAGGAGAAAAATACCCCTGTTTACCTATGAATAGACATGGCCCGTGCAATGATTGCGGTTCTCCGGGTAATCAAGAGACTCCCAAGAGTGATCATCGCTCGATTGATACCATCTATCAAGATAACTGAAGTTGCAGGAAAGATACATCTGAATACGCAACTTCCCCTGACATGATCAGTGTTTGCCACTGCTCAGGAAACAGCAATTGTCCAGCCCTGCACAGTGAAAGAAACTCTCATGCATATGCAGGTTTACAAAAGAAATCAGGGTGCCTCTGCCTCAGGCATAAAAAACTGCATAAAATAGCCTTGCTGGAAGCAGCACTCCTGAACAGAGGGGGATCTGATGCAATAGAGGTCAGATCTAGGTTCACCCAGCGCCGATCCTGGGCTTGACGCTGTCTCTTTGGCTGTGGGTTTTTGAGGACTATATTTTGGTTGCGGAAAATAAAATCTTTTGCATTTTGATAATTTGGCTTTTCGATTGATCATTTATAACACTCTTTTTTGTTTTTTCCCTCTCCCTTTTCCTTTCCTGGTTTCTTTTTCCCCCATTCCCTCTCCCTTCGTAGGGAGGCGGGCTCTGTCGGGGAAAACCTGTGATCTGCTGGTCAGGATGGGATCATGGCTGAGTAGCGAATCCCCAGAGGAAGAAAGAGAGATTGAAGAGGAGCCAATGGGCATACCTCCAGACAGTCCACTAGGAAAGAAGCTAGCCCGGTGGAAATATGACCCCAACACCAGAGATAAGGATGAGAGCAAAATGATTCAGAACTGTGCAGTAGAGTGGAACAGAAGAGAAATTAGGAATGATCATGTCTACTGGCCGAGGTATGGGTCAGACAAGGGATGGATATGCCGAGCATTAAACAGATATGTAGGAGCTAAGAAACCATTCAATCAGAAAGAGATGACTATGCTGCTTGCTGGGAAGGGGAAAACTCACCCTTGAAGGTGAGCATGTTTAAGGTAGCAGAACATACAGAATGGGACCCATTAGACCACTTACCCCTCCCACTTCCAGTGGCCCCAACTGTACCTTCTCTACCCTCTGATGGGCCTAGCCAGAACACCAGGAGCAGGGTAGCACAAAGAGAGGAAAGCAGATCAGAGGATGGGAGCCGAGCACTGGGGCAGTACCCCCTGAGGGAAGTACCCTGGGGGGGATACAGGGAGGAATTGGATACGTAACCGTACCTCTCAGTTCCTCTGATGTGAGAATGTTAGAAAATGAATTAAAAGGAATATTAGAGGACCCCCTTGGGTTAGCGGAGCAGCTAGACCAGTTTCTGGGGCCCAATATTTATACATGGGAGGAAATGCAATCAATAATGACCATGTTGTTCACACCAGAGGAAAGACAGATGATCTGGGCGTCTGGGATATGAATATGGGAAAGGGAGAATGTGCAAGGACCTCCTGGGGACCTGAAAATGCCTGTAGTGCACCTTACTGGGACCACAACAGCACTGTGGGAAGGCAAGACATGGAGGAATACAGAACATTGATTACAAAAGGTATCAAAAAGAAGCTCCATGTAACCAAAATGCCCGTGAGCCTTTCAATGAGCAGCAAAAGAGGGAAGAAACCCCAACAGATTGGTTAGAAAGGTTGAGGAAAAATATAAGGCAGTATTCAGGAGTTGACCCTGACAGAGTGGCCGGACAGATCTTACTAAAGATAAAGTTTGTCACTCATGCCTGGCCGGATATATGGAGAAAGTTAGAAAAGGGAGAAGGTTGGCAAGAAAAGAGGTTATAAGATCTTTTAAGGGAAGCACAGAAGGTATATGTAAAAAGGGATGAAGAGAAGGCAAGGGTGAAAGCCAAGATAATGGCAACTGCCATTAGGGAAGGAAACCAGCACATAAAGAACTACCCAGGTAAGGGAGGGGGATTCTTAGTACGAGAAGATAGATGGAGGGGGATGCAGCTCCTTGGGACTGGGCACAAAAAGGAGAGTTTGGGAAACAGGGGAACTTAGGACCAGTCTGCTTTTACTGTAAAAAGAATGGACATATTAGAAGGAATTGCCCCCAGAAGGAAAAGGACCTGAGGGTCTATGAGACTGAGCAAAAAGAAGATGATTAGGGGTGTCAGGGGCTCTACTTCCTGAAGACAGAATACCATCAGGAGCCCTTGATAACTTTAAAAATAGGCCCCCAGGAGGAAGAATTTTAATTCTTAGTAGACACAGGGGCTGAAAGAACTTGTGTTTGTAGAATCCCAAAGGTATGCAAAAAAGGTCAAGACACCATGCAAGTAGTAGGTGCAAAAGGAGAGGGGTTCAAGGTCTCAGTTATAAAGGAAGTAAAGTTTGAAGGGGCAAATAAAGTAGGAATCGGGGATGTTCTATTAGTTCCAGATGCAGGACGCAATCTATTAGGGCGAGATTTACAAGTGCAGTTAGATGTTGGAGTACTCCCAGAGGAAGGAAAAATGGTGGTTAAGCTTCTCCAATTAAGGGAAGAGGATGAGGGCAAAATTCATGAAATATTGTGGGCAAAACCGAAAAATCGAGGCAAATTGAACATGAAACCTATAGTAATAAAATTAATTGATGAGAGCCATCCAGTCTGGGTACGACAATACCCACTCTCCCTGAAAGGGAGACAAGGACTACGGCCGGTGATCCAGGACCTACTTGAGGACGGGACCTTAAAACCATGTATGTCCCCCCATAATACACCCATATTACCAGTAAAGAAGTCAGATGGTTCTTACAGGCTTGTCCAACATTTAAAAGAAGTAAACAAAAGAACAGTGAATTGGTATCCAGAAGTGCCTACCCCTATACAGTACTGAGTAAAATTCCCTCAGCACACCAGTGGTTTAGTGTGATAGACCTAAAAGATGCTTTTTGGCCATGTCCACTAGCAGAGAAAAGTAGGGATATCTTTGCCTTTGAATGAGAAGACCCTGATTCCGGGAGGAAGCAATGGTTTTGGTGGACTAGGTTACTCCAAGGGTTTTCCGAATCCCCAAACCTATTTGGTCAAGCCTTGGGAGAAGTACAACAACTCTTCTCCATCAACCTGAGATAAAGCTCATCCAGTATGTAGACGTTTGCTTCTCTCAGGATGGGTAAAAACAAAGTTCAAGAATCCACCAGAGCATTGTTAAATTTTCTGGGGAACCAAGGACTTCGAGTATCAAAGGGAAACTCCAATTTGTAGAGAGGGAAGTAAAATACCTAGGATGTGATTTGTCAAGGCAGCCAGTGGCTGAACCCTGAGAGAATAGCAGAGATAGCTTCACTCCCATGGCCAAATACTAAGAGAGAAGTTAGGAGGTTTTTTAGGCTGGGTGGGATATTGTAGGCTATGGATGGAAGGATACACGCAGGCCATCAAGTTCTTGTATAAAAAGCTAGTATGTCGCAGACATCTTTTATGAAAAATCCTTTCTTTAAAATTTTTCCTCCTGAGAAGCTGAGGCGCCTCAGGAACAAAATGTAAACAATGATTATCTGCTACTGTGGAATGCAACAGGTGGATCTGTGATTGGTCTCATAGAGTTGTTTTTAATTAATGGCCAATCACAGTCAGCTAGCTTAGACTCTCTGTCCGAGACAGAAGCTTTTGTTATCATTCTTTGCTATTCTATTCTTAGCTAGCCTTCTGATGAAGCCTTTTCTTCTATTCTTTTAGTATAGTTTTAATGTAATATGTATCATAAAATAATAAATCAAGCCTTCTGAAACATGGAGTCAGATCTTCGTCTCTTCCCTCATCCGAAGACCCCTGTGAACACCATCACACTAGTAGAAGAGATTAGGTGGGAAAAAGACGACGAACAAAACTTTGAAGCTTTAAAGCAAAAAATTAGTCAGTGCACCAGCACTGAGTCTTCCTGTCTCAGGTAAACCTTTTTATCTGTTTGTAGATGTAGAAAGAGGGGTAGCTCATGGAGTACTAGCCCAGGACTGGGGAGGATCCAGGAAACTGGTGGCCTATTTATTAAACTGCTAGACCCTGCCAGCCGGGGATGGCCAACCTGTATTCAGATAGCGGCAACAACTGCCGTACTCGTAGAGGAAAGCAAAAAATTAACCTTTGGGGGAAAATTGAAAGTATATACTCCTCACTCAGGTAGAAATATACTAAGCCAAAAGGCTGAGAAATGGCTCACTGATTCCCAAGTGCTGAAGTATGAAGCCATCTTAATAGATAGTTGTTTAGAGCTAATCATGAGTTGTCAGGATCATTAGCTTGTCAGAGTGACCCTGAGAAAAGTTTGAAAGTCTCTTTTTCCAGCCCGGTGCTTGAAGAACGAGTCAGGGCTCTTCATTTCTCGGTCTCAAGGTTGTTTATTTTATCTT
This sequence comes from Molothrus aeneus, assembly GCF_037042795.1. Classification (NCBI taxonomy): domain Eukaryota; kingdom Metazoa; phylum Chordata; class Aves; order Passeriformes; family Icteridae; genus Molothrus; species Molothrus aeneus. The sequence continues at coordinate 6,134,640 of NC_089679.1, read as the reverse complement.
ATCTATAAAAAATTTTCTCCTGCCCGGCCAAGGTCAGCTCAGCAAGACAGTCCGAGGCACTCTGCCTGCCCACAGGGCGGTGTTATGTCTTTATACTAAAAACTACGTATAAAATGTTTACAATTACTTTCCAATACCTATCACCTATGTTAGACAGTGAGCTTCTACTCTACACCAATCTGTAAGTGCCAACATCACAGCAGAAGATGGAGGCCAAGAAGAAGAAGGAGAAAGGCTGGATACACCCAGTTCCCTCCATCTTGCCTCCTGAACCCCCATACCAAAAACCCTAAAATCTACTTTTCCACCCTGTGATTACTTCCCTATTATTCTACTTAAACTGTTGTGGCTTGCTGATCTTCATACAAGGTTGGTCATTTGCTCCACGGGTCACAATCAAAACCACAGGCATTTTGGGCTCTGTGCCAGGGTCTCTGAGACCCCTGGCAGGGATCTTGGCTTCTCAGGACAGCCAGAGGGATGTCCTGGGTCCTGACAGTGAGTGACCAACTCAGCCCTCCCCAGTTTCTATATGGAGAACCAGGTGAAGAATTATTACATGATTGTCTAGAAGTTATAAACTATCAAACTAGAGTAGAGAGGACCTAATAGATCAACCACTCCAAGGAGGGAAATGATTGTACATCGATGGACCTTCAAGGGTAATCCAGGGCCACCCAGTATTGGGGTACACTATAGTAGGTGAAGGGTTGGTAACCATAGAAAAGGGAAAGTTACCTTCCAACAGGTCAGCCCAAGCATGTGAGCTATATGCCCTGAAACAAGCTCTGGTAATATTAGCACAGAAAAGAGGAACAATATATACAGACACAAAATACACTTTTAGTGTAGTGCATACCTTTGGAAAAATTTGGAAAGAGGGAAAGAGAGGGGGCTATTAAATTCAAAGAGAAAGGGACTGATTCAAGAAAAACTTGTTTTAGAAGTGTTAGAAACCTTACAATTACCAGAGGAAGTAGCAGTGGTGTATGTTAAAGAGCATCAAAAAAGGGGCAACTCAAGAGGTGCGAGGGAACAGTTTCAAAAAGGGGTGACTCAAGAGGTGCGAGGGAACAATTTAGCCAATTTAGAAGCTAAAAATTCAGCAGAATCAGGGGCAGAAAAACTAATGGTGGTGTTAACCGCCGTGGGAGAAATACGAGAAGTCCGTGTTTAGTAGGGCAGAAGAGGAAGAACTCCTTAAAATAGGAGCCAAGAAAGATAAAGAAGGGAAATGGAGATTAGTGGATGGGAGGCAAATGTCGAATAAGCCCCTGGCCAGGAAAATGCTGGAAGGCATACATGGGACAACACCCTGGGGTACACAAACAATAAGTGATCAATTTCTAAGGGATTGGGGATGCATAGGAATTTTGGGGATAGCTAATCAGGTGACTGAATGGTGTGTAGATATATTAACAAAGTGAATAAGAATGTCATGAGGAAAACACCCAGGGGAGGGTGAGAACTAGCCTTAAGGCCCTTTCAAAACATCCAAGTAGATTTTACTGAGCTTCCCCAGGTACAACAGTGGAAGTTTTTGCTAGTGATAGTCGATCACTTGACTCATGGGGTAGAGGCAGTATCCACTGTGAAAGCCAATACCAATGTTGTGAGTAAAACCCTCCTAGAATCAATCATTCCTCAGTATGGGATGGTAAACAGGATTGATTCAGACCGGGGAAATAATTTCACATCAAAGATGTTGCAAAAAGTGGTTCAAGCCCTGGGAATGAAATGGGAGTTACACACTCCATGGCATCCACAGAGTTCCGGTCGTAATAACCTCTCATTCGGCGTTATTATAAAGCAGAGCACTAGGGCTCAGGAGCTCAGTCCCTGAGTAGGGACCGGGTGCCCGAAGCTAGCTCGCTCATGCCAACGCTGTGGGGCTACCATCTAGCAAGCATGGTGATTATCAGCTCTATAGTGATTGCAAGCTCTCAGGATTTCAGCTCTGCTTGCTAGGTAGTGATGCCCTGGGCTGGAGGCTGCAGCAGACGGAGAGAGAGGAGAAGGAGAAGGAGCAGGCTGTTCCACGAAGATGGCTTTATTTGGGGAGGTCCGTGAAGGGTCTCTGCTCTTCTTCTTTCTCCCCTAATGGGGTACAGTATGCTTCTTTTATAGGGTTGGAAAGGATCCAAGCTTGACCAATGGGTAAGGGGTTAACATGACATTGCCTTATAGGGTTACAGAGGTAGGTTAAGGGGTGGAGGACAGGAAAACAGGAATTTTCTTTTGCTGTTTCAGCATTCCTATTGTTCATATCCTCCATGGTGCTTTTCCTAAATCTGTGGGGTTTACTACAACTCCACTTTCTGTTTTTACAAAAAAGGCGTTCGTTATAGTTCTTTTGAAACAGTGAACAAGGCACGAGAACATAGCTAACACAATAACAACTACAAGGAGAATCAACAACATTCCCTTAACCAAGGATGCAGCCCATCCTGTTAATCCCCATTGCCCGAAAAGTTCATTGACCCAGTCTGGGATTCTTTCTACTTTCAAGTCCTTCACGAGATCTTTCAGTTTCTGGATGTTAGCATGGATGGATTCCGAGCGTGAAGAGAGGTTGAAGCAGCACATCCCTTCAAAGTCTTCACAGCCGTGTCCATGGGCAAGCAGCAGGAAGTCGATTGCTGCTCGATTTTGGAGAGAAGCTTGTCTTGTGGTTTCTTCTTCCTTTAAGAGATCACTCAAGGCTGCAGAAGTAGCGTTAGCTTGTTTACTGAGCCAGCACCCAAGGTGATTGATTTCACCGAGGGCTTTAGCTTCAGCTACCCAGGGTAAGAACAGGGAGACAGCAATCTTTTTTGGTTTGTTCCAATCGTATAATTTAGGATCACAATTTTCATCAAATTCAGTGTAGGACCTTTTTTGTTGTTTTGATTCGCTTTCTTTTTTCCAATTATGTAACAGGGTGATGTTTGGAGTAAGAGTAGAAAGTTTTCCAAGGGTACAGGGACCTCCCTGGAGTTGGGAGGGGATCCCAGCCCATACTCTGTCACCACAGATGAGAAACATTCCCTTGGGTAATACTTTGGGATGGAGAGAGGACACAGAAATCACACGAGCTGTGTAATTGCACCAATTGTGAGAGTTATAGGCTTTGTTAATTGGTGATATCTCTTTTCGATATGTGTTTTTGTTCTGGTCAATTTCTGGCCAATTGTTTTTTGGACGTCTAAAGTAAAATTTGACACAGTATGTGGCCTTGGAGGACCCCAACAGATCTAATTCTTGGGGTTCCTCTCGAGCATCTGGCAGAATTTTTGTCCACTCATCCCAAGTATCAGCCACATTGGGTCTCTTACCTGTGGTGCGGAGGATCTCTGAGTTATAGACAGGCCAGTCATCTGCTACAAAGGGAATTCCTACTAGACATGTGGAAAGTGGGTTATCAATGCTTCCAATGGACAAGCACATGTTGTCCTGTTTTAATGTTTTTGCTAAGGTTACCCAAACATTATGGCTAGGCTGTGGGCTAATCCAGCCGAAGGCACGCGGTACGGTGAAGAACATCCAGGCAGCAATGAGGACAGCAGCAACGGAGATATTTTTCATCTTTGGGCAGGAATAGGGCTTCTGATAGGGAATATAAGCAGAATTTGTTATCTTTATGATGAGAGGGTTTTCTGCCTTGTTCTTTTCTTGTTCCCCTCCTCCCCCCCTTTTTCTTTTAATTTCTAAGCTACACTATGGGAGGACGAGTGGGTAGAGGGTTAAGGGGTTTTAAAAGGTTAGGGAGACGGAATAACAGGTTTTTGTGGTTTTTTTTGTTTTTTTTTTCTTTTTTCTTTCTTTAAATACAAAAAAACAGTGTAACAACATATAGTTCAGAGAACACTTTTGTGTTAAGGCTATCTATGGCCTAATACAGTGGACTGTTGTTTAGCTTTCAGTTTTGTCTGCCGTCTTGTAATGGGGCGGTCTGTTCTTGAGTTTGTGGGTATTCGGCGACGTCTTCATCTCCAGGCAGAGCTGGTTTGGTTTTGAGGTGGTCTTGTGTTTGCCTCAGGAGCGTTCTTGTCCCCGTTTGTAGGAGTAGTGTTCTCAGTGCCTAAGTATGGCTTTATGTTTTTTCCTGGGTACCACCTTGGACCGGATGGTAGTAGCACGCACGCATATCCTCTACCCCAGGTAATCAACTGGTGAGGCCCAGAAATTTGGTGTGTTTCAGGATCCTTCACGAGCACAGGTGGTTTCTCAGTGAGCTTTGCTTGGGTGGTATTTGCAAAGTGGTGAAGTATTGGTGGGTCAGGCTCTGATGCTGTACAGTTCAGGAAGTTGATGACGTAGAGAGCCTTGCCAAGTCTTTCCACTGGAGATGTGATTCTCGTGTCTCTGTTCTGTTGATCGAGGACTCTTTTGAGGGTTTGATGTGTCCTTTCCACGATGGATTGTCCTGTGGGGTTTACAGGTATGCCGGTCTTGTGTGCTATTCCCCATTCATTGAAAAACTCCTTTAACTTGTGGGAAGTGTAGGCTGGTCCATTATCTGTTTTAATCTCTTTTGGTACACCCAGGGCGGCAAAAGCGAGGAGAAAGTGTTTTATTGTGTGCATGGTATTTTCTCCTGCATGTGATGATGCAAATACTGCTCCTGAAAACGTGTCGACCGATACATGCACGTATTTTGACCTTCCAAAAGGTGTGAAGTGAGTTACATCTGTCTGCCACAGCTGGCAGCTATTCAGACCTCAGGGATTGACTCCCATCCCCATGGATGGTATCTGATAGTTCTGACAGTTCGGACACATAGCCATGATAGCCTTTGCCTGATCCTTTGAGAGCTTAAACATTCTCATAAGGGCAGGTATATTTTGATGAAAAAACGCGTGTGACAACTTTGCCTGGGCAAAGATGTTAGGAACATTAGCAGTTTCTGCCGCCATTGCTAATGCATCCGCTTTTCTGTTGCCTTCTGCAACAAAACCTGGGAGGTCTGTGTGTGACCTCACATGCATTATATGGTAAGGTTGTTTTCTGTGGGAGATTAGGTATATTAATTTAGAGAGCAGTTGGTACAACTTTGGATTAGAGACCTCTTTGAGAAGAGCATGTTCTGCTCTCATCGCTATCCCAGCGACATAAGCTGAATCTGTAACCAGATTGAAAGGCTTGTTTTTAAATTTTTCAAAGGCTCTGACAACAGCTGCTAATTCTGCGATCTGTGGAGATCCCTCCACTATTTGTATGTCAGAGTGCCAATCTTGTGTTTGGGGGTCTCTCCATGTAACCACTGACTTGTGGGAAGACCCTGAGCCATCTGTAAAGAGGGTTAGAGCCTTGAGAGGTTTTCTACTTTGGATTTGTTTTGGAATCAAATGGAAGGTTACATCAGGGTTAAAAAGTTTGTGTTTTGGGATCCTAACTGAAATTTGGCCCATGTAGCTATCCAGGGCAAACTGGAGGCTTTCATTGGTCTGGAGCAAATCCTCAAAGTCTGTAAGAGTTATTGGTAAGTATATGCATTCGAACTCACAACCTGAAAGAGAGCGAAGGCGAGTCCTTGCCTTTTTTATTAAATGTGCTATGACCTCCTGGTAGGTGGTAAGTGTCTTTGTGGGCTGGCTACTTGTAAAGACCCATTCCAGTATCAACAAAGGGTCTCAAAGCTGGGAGTCCCATTGGAATATCAGTCCATGGAATCGAGGTGCTTTTCCCAGGATGATGAACTGGAAAGGCAGACTGGGCTCGAAGCGATGGGCTTTGCGTGAAGACAGGGCTTCCTGGACTTTGGTGATGGCACCTCTGGCTTCTTCTGTGAGAGTGCAGGGAGAGTCCAGGTCTTTAGGTCCACTAAGAAGGTTGAACAGGGGAGCGAGATCCTCTGTTGTAATTCCTAGCAGTGGACGTATCCAGTTGATGGATCCGCACAGGCTGTGTAAGTCCCTGAGGGTTTTTGGGTTGTCATTTATGGTGATCTGCTGAGGTATGATGGTCCTTTCCCGGATCTGGACTCCAAGGTAAGTCCATGGCTTGGTGTACTGGATTTTGTCCTCACGAATCTCCATTCCTGCCTTTTCTATGGTTTCAATAGTCTTTTTAACTGTTTTGTCCAAGTAAGCTTTGTCTGAAACACACACCAGGATGTCATCCATATAGTGATGGATGATAGCATCAGGGAATGATTTCCGAATGGGAGACAGGATGTGAGCCACGTACCACTGGCAAATAGTGGGCGAGATTTTTAGTCCTTGAGGAAGATAACGCCAATGATATCTTTTGAGCGGGGCCTCCTTGTTAAGAGAGGGAACGGAAAAAGCAAACGATGGAGCATCCTCAGGGTGCAGAGGAATGCTGAAGAAACAGTCCTTAATGTCTATGATAGCAAGTGTCCAGTCTCTAGGCAGCATTGATGGGGAGGGCAGGCCAGGCTGGAGGGGGCCCATGTCCTCGATGACCTTGTTGATTCTGCGAAGGTCGTGGAGGAGCCTCCACCTGTTTGTCCCAGCCTTTGGTAGAACGAAGACTGGAGAGTTCCAAGGGCTGTTGGACTCCACTATGTGGCCTTTTGCAAGCTGTTCTTCCACGACGGTGTTTAGGGCGCACAGTTTGGCTTTATTAAGGGGCCACTGTTCAATCCAGAGTGGCTTGTGACTTTTCCAGGTGAGACGAGGTGTTCCTGGCAGCGCGCTTACCTCAGTGGCCCCGATTAGAAATCCTGAGTGGGAATACGTAGGGAAGCTCCCCACTGGGATAGAACGTCTCTGCCCCAAAGGGTGATGGGGGCCCTTACCATGAATGGACGAATGGTTGCCAGCTTGCCTTCAGGCCCTTCCACGAGGATGTTGTTCTTGCTTCTCATGGACATTGTGGCTCCGCCAATCCCTGAAATCATGCCTGCAACAGGTTGTAGATCCCAGTGTGCTGGCCATTCTGAGCGGGCGATGATGGTCACATCAGCACCGGTGTCCAGCATGCCTGGTAGGTGGGTCTTCTCGCCTTTGCAGGTGAGGCCGCACTCGATGGTAGGCTTGGATGGTCCCACGACTTGTGCCCACATAGCTGTAGGGTTGAGAGGAATCTGTTCCCTGTGATCCTTTGGGAGTAAAAAGGCTTGTGCTATTGGAGTTCCCTTTGAAAGAAAAAATGGTAAGTCTATGCAGTATACCTGGACGAGAATCTCTTGTCCTGGCTGCACTGTCAGCACTTCTGGAACAATGAAGATCTCCTTTGGGGTATTAAGAGAGTCACCTATAATTAAAATGTGCGAAGGACCACCTTTTGGCCCATATTTGCCAGTGGGAACACGGTGAACATTCTCATTATTAAAGTCAATGGACAAAGCAGTTACCAGTTGACGGCGGGTTCCCATCTGGGTTGCCCCGTGGGTTGGATCCTCTTCTTGTGGTCCGGAACATCCTGGGTTGGTGTGGGGTTGGGTCTGGGTGGCCTTTGATTTGTTGTCAGCGCCCGGGGCTCGACCGGGCTGCGCAAGGAGTTTAACGGACGCTGCTGGTAGCGCTGCTGATTCTGGGGTCTTTGGTAATTGTTACGGTGGTATCGGGGGTGTGATCTCTCTGGGCAATCCTTTATGTAATGTCCAAGATCCCCACAGTGATAGCATCTAGCTTGGTCTTTAGAAGCTATTACTGCATATGCCCCAGAAACTCCTTCAGCAATACCTTTGGCAACTGCTTGGGCCACTGTATTTTCAGTGGACATGTGACGTGTACAGCATTCCAGCATTTGCTCTATGGTGGAGTCTGTATCCATGGGTAGAGACCTCAGAATGGCTTTGCATTTTTCATTAGAGTTACACAAGGCAAGTTTACATAAGAGTTCCTTCTTTGCCTCTGTGCTCTCTATCTGTTTCTCCAGAGCATCTCTAAGTCTGTCCACAAATTTGATAAAACTTTCATCTGTCCCTTGTTTAATAGTAGAAAAATGCATTGTTGGCATTGACTCATCATGCACGAGAAGTAAAGAGGTTTTGCTGCGAGAGCGATGTCCTGCAGTGCCTCTTTATTCAAGGTTTCCAATTGGTCTGCTGGTTTCTGTAAGTCACCTTCACCAGCTAGTTGGACTACCGTAAAATTCGTCTTATTAGCATCCGCAGAATATGAATCTGATAATGTTTTTAAATGTCTTTTCCAATGCCGGTCCCATAACAAATATTCTGCTGGGGACAGGAGGCAGTGTGAAATATTTTTTACATCGTGGGGAAGTAAGACATGTGCTGAGAACATGGCTTCTAAGAAATTTCTAAAAATATGTGAGCTTTGCCCATGTTCTTTGGCTATATTTCTTAATTGCACTAGCTCCTTATTCGAGTTAGCCTTCCATGTCTTTATAGTGGACTCGCCACCATTCCATCCTTGCTTATATTCTACCGGGAAAGCATTAATTTTCTGTGCCAGCTCCCAGTCCCCAACTTTTGTCGCTTCTATTTTAATAAGAGCCCATGGATCCGTGTGGATCGTATCAGAATCAGATTCACTGCAAGAGCTCTGGTCCTCTGAGGAGGACTGAGGGGGGGTTGCTATCTGTGACTTACGCTTTTTTCGTTTAGAAGCGTTTTTCAAAGGTTTCAGTGGCTGGGGGGGGAGACATGGCATGACCTGGGCAGGGGGAGGTGCCACTGGAGCTGGGATCGCAGCACAGCACGCACAGGACCGGGTGGGGGGGGTAGCACCTTGGGGGGTCTCTGGGATTCCGTTCGGGTGGCATTGAGGGTGGGCAGGGGGTTGGGGGGATGCGTGGTGGGGGCAGGGGGGCTGGGCGGGGTGGGGGTGCGGGCATGGGGGGAATGAGGGGAGGCAGGCAGTGGTACCAGTCCGTGGTGCCGCGGTTACGGGGTGGGTTGGTGGCACTGCGCTTGTGTGAGGTCTCCCTGCTGTGGCAGGCAGGGAGCAGGGGGAGGGGGCAGGGATGGACACGGGCTCGGGAGCGGCGGGGGTGAGGCTCAGGGAGCCATCGGGAGGGGCCAGGCCGGTCGGAGCCGGGCCGGGGGGAGAGGGGGGGGCGGGCGCGGCGACAGGAGGGACGGTGGGGGACACCAGTGCGGGGGTGAGGGGATACGCAGCGGAGGGGGGCAGAGCCGACGGGGGGGTCGAGGGGGCGGCAGAGGCAGGAAAAGGGACCCCCGGGACCGGAAGCAAGGAGGAAGCCGAGCCGGGGGTAGGGGGGATGTGTGGAATTATAGATAAGATAGGATCCGCGGAGTTGGGCAGCGCAGGTCCCGCAGGGGTGGAGGATGTGGCGGGGGGAACTGTGGTGGGCAGCGTAACCTCTGCTTTAGGAGTAACGGAGGCGAGAGGGACTTTAGGACCGAAGGGGTGGTGTGAGATATGCAAGTGACATTCCTCTGAGTCCTTATAGATCTTGTTAGTATTTGAAGAGGAAGTGTCTGTTACCGACTGCAAAATCTTTTCTCTGTTAAATCTTTCAACGGTTTTAGTTATTATATGGAATAAAGGCAAATAATTAGTTACAGAGAAATCCTGGTTTGTTTGGGAGATATATATTGTGTTCCTGATCATATCCCAAAACGAGTTTTCAATGACTGTTTTCTTATCAGTATCAGGGTATTGCGAAATAATCCAAGTTATAAATTTTTTAAAGTTAGTTTTTGAGAGCTTGCCTTTAGAAAAGGAGAAGTTGTTAGCAGATAAGATTTCTAAAATAGTTAAATATATCTCTCTCTCGGTTTTACTTAGTTTTAAAGTACTAAAAATTGTACCCATGTTAATGGTTAGCCCTTCCAGCAGAAAAAACGCAAAAAAAAAAAAAAGAAAAAAAAAAACAAAAAAAAAAGTTTTGGAGCCCCGAAGTTATGCGCGCAATATTAGCTAATACTTACAGTTCCTGGGGTCCAAGATCTGTGGAAGGGGTCTGCTGCGTCAGTTCTTCTCGGAACTTTCTCTCGTTCAGATGTAAGTTTTGAGTGTCGAACTGACACTCCTGGGGAAAGGATTTTCTAAAATGAAAAGTCCCTTCACAGAAGGAGCAGCTTCCCGAACAGGCAATCACAGAAAACCCCGGGGGGGCTTCGTTGCTCAACCGACGGATATCGCCTCTGGGGGGTCCGAAGTCGTTGGGACGCCACTTTAATAACCTCTCATTCGGCGTTATTATAAAGCAGAGCACTAGGGCTCAGGAGCTCAGTCCCTGGGTAGGGACCGGGTGCCCAAAGCTAGCTCGCTCATGCCAACGCCGCGGGACTACCATCTAGCAAGCATGGTGATTATCAGCTCTATAGTGATTGCAAGCTCTCAGGATTTCAGCTCTGCTTGCTAGGTAGTGATGCCCTGGGCTGGAGGCTGCAGCAGACGGAGAGAGAGGAGAAGGAGAAGGCGCAGGCTGTTCCACGAAGATGGCTTTATTTGGGGAGGTCCGTGAAGGGTCTCTGCTCTTCTTCTTTCTCCCCTAATGGGGTACAGTATGCTTCTTTTATAAGGTTGGAAAGGATCCAAGCTTGACCAATGGGTAAGGGGTTAACATGACATTGCCTTATAGGGTTACAGAGGTAGGTTAAGGGGTGGAGGACAGGAAAACAGGAATTTTCTTTTGCTGTTTCAGCATTCCTATTGTTCATATCCTCTATGGTGCTTTTCCTAAATCTGTGGGGTTTACTACACGGTCGGGTGGAAAGAATGAATCAAACTCTTAAAAGAACTCTAGTTAAGCTAATGATTGAAACCCAGATGTCATGGATAAAATGTCTCCCTTGGGCCTTATTAAGAATTAGAACCCAACCCCAGTCAGATCTGGGGGTGTCACCCTTTGAAATGATGTTTGGTTCACCCTTCATAACCTCACCCCAGAAGGTTGCCATCTATGAGGCAGGGGAAACCAATGCCAAGAAATATATTATGTCTATAGCACAAACTTTAGAAGGGCTAAGACATAAAGGGGCAATTCCTCAAACTACCACCCTAGATTTCAGAATCCATAATATTAATCCTGGGGATTGGGTGATGATTAAGTCATGGAGAGATCAACCCCTAACTCCTGAGTGGGAAGGTCCCTTTCAGGTACTACTCACCACCAAATCGGCCATGCAAACTGCAGAGTGGGGATGGACTCATGCTAACCGAGGTAAAAGCCCAATAGAAGAATCCAAAGAATGGACTGTAACATCCAGGCTGGGGGAAACGAGATTGACTCTCAAGCAGAGACTGAGAGACAACCAAGAAGACACCAAGACACTCAAAAAGTAGAATCAAGCTTTCACCAGCCAACCCAAGAACTGTTGTTTTTTTTCATGTTTTAATGGGGAAGATTATGAGTATCTGTTGAGGGGAAGTACACAAGGGACTGTAAAAAGTAATGGGACAGCTTCCTTAAGAAAAATAAGAGAAAGGAAAGAGGGCAAGACCAGGTTGGCACCTTTTGTTTGCTACCGAGAAGACCCCAGAGCCCTGCTACGGGTAGCAACCCCATAGGCATGGTAAGGTAGAGACAAAAGGCCATACCGGACCTCTATAATTCCCCAAATGTCTTTGAATATAAAAGGGACTAGAGGCCAAGACTGAGTTGGCCTCTGTACTCACCACTAAGATAGACTTACTATGGGTAGCAACCCCATAGGCAAGGGAGATGGGGGTAAAAGCCATATCGGACCTCTGTAAAGGCTTTCTGTTGATTCTGGATAAGGGTGTCTAAGGAAGTTTTTGTTTCTTTTCCCTTTCGTTCCCTCTGTCCTTGCCCACATCAACAGATGCTAGTATGACTCAGTGAGTTAAATTGTTCAAGCCAAATAATCTGTAGAAAAGGAAAAGGGGGAATTGTGATAGAAGAGTATTGCCACGATTGACTCTCACAATTAATAGACAAATATCATGTATATAAGTTAAGAAAAGTTTTATAGATTTATAGTTATGTTTTACCCCCTCATGTGGTTATCAAGGGACAGCTGGAGTTGGGATGTCTGGGAGGGCTGGCTTGTCACTATGGCGACATCTGACCTCCAATCAGGATTTGAGGAAGAGCTTTCCACCACTGGACAGTGAAGAAGGGGTTGATGGACAGAACTTTGGGAGGGGTTAAAGGGTTAAAAAGGGGTGTCCTAGGGTGACGTTATGATGCTTGTATCCCCATTCATGTGTTCTGTTAATGTTGGATATTATGTTCTGTACCTTTAAGACTGGCTCTGAAGAGGGAAAGTTTTGTTTTGGTTTTCTTATCAGCCTGGCGGGACACAGAGACTGCAGCTTTTGCTTTTTCTGCTTTTGCTTTTCGCTTTGCTCTCTCTCGCTCTTGCTTGCTTCGCTTCTGCTTGCTTTTGCTCATTAGCTAGTTTAGCTAAACTGTCCAATTTCTTCCTGGACTGTTTCTCCTCTCCTTTTTCTGACCATTTCGAACCTGCTCCGGACTGGGACCTGGGAAACACCAAGATTCTGCACCTTGTGGCCTGCAGCAGCTGCCCCAGCACCGGAGGGACTGAGAACAGAGTGACCACCCCCCAAGAGAGACTTTCTGAATTTGTCATCTTTTTTCAGAGTGGTGTCATCCGGTATTGTTCATTTTGTGTGCTGGGGGGGTGCTGTGCTTGTTAAATAAACAGGTTCTTTCCACTCCTCTCCGAGGAATCCTTCCCGAACCGGTTGGGGGGAGGGGCTGTGTGGGTTTGCTTACTGGAGGGGCCCTAATTTGGAAATTCTCCTCCACATTTGCCCTAAACCACGACAAGGGGAAACCTCCATTGTGAGGGGACTGAGCACATGGCGGGGAAAATCTTTTGCTCCCAGTGCCGTAACCTTTTTTTCTTTATTCAGTCTTCTGTTGTATTTTTGATAAGGTTTAATAAACCTTCCTAAACTATCAAAAGTGAGTAGCAATTTCTCACACCACCTAGATCTGGAGGTAGTAAATAAGACACTGGCTCTTTGTAACCACTGAAGCAGGGCAATTCTGTAGGCTGGGCACACCTGTACTAACTGTTAAAATCATTACAGTCTTTCTTAATTAGGATTGGCACAGTGCTTGCTGCTTGTAATATATCTTCATAATGGATAAACCATCTAATATATTGAAGCAACAGCTGAAAAGGTTTTAGAGTGTCCCCTTTGGATTAAGGGCCTACATTTTCTTGAAGATCTTTTATTTGTTGTCTGGTTTGGGCTGCTTCTTTTTAAATAAATGTTAGCAATGCAAGTATTGACTTTTAGAGAGAAGGATGAGGTTTGGGGTTTTTTTCTGTAACCATAACGATTTTTTTCTGATTTAATTGGAAATGGAAACCATATCTTAATCCTAATTTGGCAGCACATTACTCAGTCTTCCTGCCCTCATATAAATAACAATTTAGCAGTTGTACACTCTGGCATCTTCTAAGACAGACCAATGTATACAGTTCCAAATTCCTTTGCATTAATTAGGATCATGAGCTAATCAGCACTAATTAAGAAGAAAATAAGGATAATAACAAATGAAACAAAGCTAGTGATTTGTATCTGTTCAGTAGCTCTTTTCCCCTCTGCACTGTTGCAGTAGTATTAATCAAGTTATAATAAGCAGCTTAGCTCAGCTCCATGGAGCAGCCTCTGGGCTGACTGACAGAAGCTCACAACCAATGGGAGCTTTCCTAGGATGCAGGCACCTTATTGGTTCAGAGTCTGGGGGTACAGAGATAGACCAATGAGCTGTCTCGACCTGGGAGTTTGGAATGGGATAAAAGGGTGCGAGACACAATAAACAAGGCTGTTGTCTGATGACCAAAAGGGAGTTCTGTCGTGTGTTACGTCTCAGACATACAAACATTGTGGATTATACTGTAATACTGCACTTTATCAAATAGGTGTAATGCATAGGAACTTCTAATTGTAACTAATTATGAGGTTTTCCCTGCTTTGATCCTCATGTTTAAATCCCACAAAGCTCATTAAATAAGTAACAAAGCTGAAATCTAGCACATAGTGTAACTTGGTTCATGTTAATTAGCACTGTGAATAACAAGGTTCACTCTCCTGGAAAAATTTAAAAGTTTAATAAAGGACAATAGGAGACAACAATAAAGCAAAGTTTTTACAGCCGGGTGCTTGCATTCAGCCTAGAGCACACCTGCTATTTCAGAGACACCCTTTACACACCTTTCCTATTGCATATTCATAAACAGTTAGGCATCTTTAAAATTTTCTGCAAACTAGTTTACACGTTCCAAGAACTGTTTACCATGGCTCCTCCTTGGGTCTGCCTTTTTAGAGCATGCGCATTTCTTGGCTGTGGTTTTAATCCATTCTTATCACCTCCAGTTTGCGCTTTGGTCCATATTTTCTACTGACAGTGGATGCTGATAATTGGCTTGTCAGTAGCAGGAGTCTCCATCATATGTTCACTGGATGTTATCCCAATCAAGCAGGCAGTTCAATTATCACGAGCATAACTATATCAGCTATTTCACTACTATGTCTAAGTTTAGTTAATAGCAGAAATAAAAACTATATCTTTATAGCAAAGTTATTTTAACATTATACATATAGCATCCATCTTAACATTTGCAAAAACCCAATATTATAATATGAATTTATAACAGCACTATGTTTTGAAGGCAGTAAGAGGCTGTTTGTGGTATTTGCTGGGGTCCCCAGGACGAAGGAGGAATTGAGAATCTGACTCCATGTTCTTAGAAGGCTAATATTTATATTATATTATATTATGCTATACTAAAACTATACTAAAGAATAGAGAAAGGATACAGACAGAAGGCTTAACAAGAATTATAATGAAAACTTGTGACTGCTTCTAGAGTCCTGACACAGCTGGACGGTGATTGGTCATTAAGTCAAAACAATTTCCAATCAAACATCCACCTGTTGGATAAACACTCTCCAGACCACATTCCAAAGCAGCAAAACACAGGAGAAGCAATCAGATAATTATTGTTTTCATTCTTCTCTGAAGCTTCTCAGTTTCCCAGAAGAAATCCTGGAGAAGGGATTTTTCAGAAAATATGACAGTGACATTTCACCTTTTTTTGTATAATTAAAATAAAAAGAACAGTGACATTTCACCCTTTTGGTATAATTAAAATAAAAAGAAAACCATGTTTGTAATTCTTCTGCTGGGCCCTTGCAGAAGAAAGAACAAACATGTCTGGAGAGGTTTATCCATTGCCAATCAAAACCTCAACCAAGTGCTGATGTGGAATGATCAAGGAGATTCTTTACCTGTAGAACATCAAATTCTATCATATCACTAAAACAAGGCTTACAATATAAGAAAATGCAAAAAACCATGCAAAGAATTGTTTATTGTTTCAAGTCCAAACAGCTGAGTTTCAGGAGAAAGTCCACTGACTGAAGATGCTGATCTCTGACATCTCTCAAAGGTCTTCTTGGTCCTGAAACAGACTTGCAGAATCCTGAAACAAAGAACTGCTAAAGAAAATCATCAATAATTATTTAAAAATCCATTGACAGTTATTAAACAATTTTGAGAAAATTTCTGGAATGCCCTGGCCACAGCCCTTAATTGAACCACTTGGGCTGAGGCTATTTCATGGCTTTGAATACTTTGAGCTGATAGCTCTTTCTACTTTTCTATTTTATTTTAATTTTTTTGGGTTTTGTTTTGTTTGTTTTTAGAAAAGTCAGCAGCAGAGGGTTTTAGGACCCTGCGGGGGCCCTGGTCCTAGTGGATGGACCAAGGACCCCAGACCCGGCCCACAGAATGGTGGCCCAGGTCCGGGTAGGGGGTCAAACCCCCCAAACCTGGCAGCGGGCAGAGCGGAGGCCCAGGCCCAGGGGAATGGGCCAAACGGCCCAGGCCCAGCCTGCGGGGCGGGCTCTTGGTTCTCACAACCCACCCCCACCATGCCTCCAGTGCCTTGGCAGCAGGAATGACTGAACGACTCTTCCCCCCAGAACCACCGGCGCACGCCGGCAGCTGGGGCGGAGAAACTTTCCCGGGGATCTTCATCCCGGATCTGGGGGTTGTCTGTTCCCAGAGCAAGGGAGCAATGCTTGCTTTCCACTGTTTCTTTCGCCCCCGCGGTGCAAACAACAGTGTTCCCGCTTTCTGCCCCTCGGCACCACCCCCATCCCGTCCGGGCTTGGGGCCAGAGGTAGCACCTTGGGGAGCGACCTCCCTCACGCCGCTGGCGCCCGCGGGGGTAGTCAGGCATTCCAAACCCCAGCGAGAAGCCCCCGACCCAACGCGAATCGGCCCGTGAAAAACGCTGTGTCCCAGAAAAACAGAGTTTGAAAGTGTTCAGCCAGCAGGCATCGGCTGTGAGCAAACGAGCCACGCATCCCCTGGGGGACAGGCCGGCGTCCCCTTCCTCTGTCCCAGCTCCCACCGCAGGGACAGCACGAAAAACCCGGCGGGGAGCCGGGCTGGTCGCAGGTGCCGCGGCAACCACCGCCGGGGATGGCGGGGCCACGGGCGGCACGCGGGGAGGTTCTGCCGTTGTCTCCCTTGGTTCCGAGCGAGGCGGCGCTAGCGCGAGCTCCGTCACTGCAAGAGGGGCTGCCGGGCTGGGTGCCGACACCAAATCAGATCGCGGAGCGGCCGGTGCTGCTTCTGCAAGCGGCACAGCAGGCACGGCGGCTTCTCCTGGTTCCGGGAGCGTCAGTGCAGGCGCAGTTTGCGGCGCCGCTGAACCGTTGCTTAGCAACACGCCGGAGGTGGCAAGGAACGGTCCCGGATGCGGTGGGAGCGGCGGAGACGGCAGCACAGCAGTCAGTGGGGCCGACGGAGGCGACAGCGCCCGCGGGGCTGGTGGGGGCGGAGTCGCTGGCGCGGCGGGTGTCTCTCCCTGCCCTGGGAGGGGTGAAGGAGGCGGCTGAATTGGCGGGGGTTCGGCCCCCGCCGACGCCGCATGCACCGTTGTCGTGAATTCAATTGCCGGCTGCGATGCAGAGGGACCGGGCGTGCTGTCCAGCGCGGGGCTGCCGCTCTCGGCGGGGCCGTGAGCAGGTCCGCGCCCTCCCGGGGTGGGGGAGGAGGAGGGGGGGGGGAGGAGGAGGAGGGGGGGGGGGGGAGGAGGAGGGGGGGGGGGGGGAGGAGGAGGGGGGGGGGGGGAGGAGGAGGGGGGGGGGGGCGGGGGGAGAATTCCGCGGCAGAGCTGGCCGGGGACCTCCCTCCGCGGCCGCCGGGGCGTCCTCAGGCGGGCAGACAAGCGGCGGGGGCACGCTCCCTCTCTGAGACAGGCTGCCGTTGCTCACCGCTGCTGTCGATCGAGTTGCCTGGCAACCCGGACGAAACAGCAAGAGACGGTGCTGCTGCTGGAGCTGCGGGTGGCTCCTTTTGCGCATGCTCCAGAGAAGAAAAAAACTTCACCTCAGCCGTGGGCAAAGCGGCTCCTCCCTGCGATGCGGGGGGGGCTGGGAACAAGCAGTTTCTGTCCTTGGACAGATCCTTGTCCTGCTGGCCCTGGCGAGGGGGCTGGGAGCTCCCCGCACAAAACGAGGAGCCCCATCAAGGGGGCTCTCCCCTTCAAAACAGAAAAAAGCGCTGTGAACGCTGGATAAATTCGAGGCAGCCCAAACCCCTGTTCGTATTTCTCCCAAATATGGGGATCCATGGACTCCCAGATGCTCAGGTCGAGCGAGCATGTGAGATCTGTAAAAAACCCATGGAACTTTGCCCATCTGAAAAACTCATAGAAATGTCTCTTTACCATATGAATTCTGTCCTGCAGACCCCAAAATCTCCACAGTAAAATAATGTCCTCCTCAGAAGGAGAAAATTGAACCTTGGTTTCCAAAGGCACCTCTTCCCAAATGTCACCCCACATTTTGCAAAGGGCAGTATTTTCAGGAGGGAAAGAGTTAATAGTACCTTGAGACAGTGTCCAACTTCAGCAAGCTGCTCAGCATAGGAATTCTGTTCTGCGAAGGTCTCCGGACAGCTGTCTGGGAAAACTCAGGAGATTCTTCAGTGTTCAGCCTTGGCTGTGAACTCTGCCCAAATTCAGGGTCTCGGTTCTTGAGATCCAGGCTACAACAGATGTGTGAGGTCACCATTTGTGGGTCTGTTCTTCAGTTCAGGCTACAGCCAATGTCTGAGGTCACCATTTGTGGCATTTTCAGGGTCCTCAGGATAAAGGAGGAATTGAGAATCTGACTCCATGTTCTTAGAAGACTAATTTATTATACATGATATGATATGATGATATTAAACAATGCTATACTAAAACTATGCTAAAGAATAGAGAAAGGATACAGACAGAAGGCTTAACAAGAATTATAATGAAAACTTGTGACTGCTACCAGAGTCCTGGCACAGCTGGATGGTGATTGGTCATTAAGTCAAAACAATTTCACATGAAACCAATTAAACATCCACCTGTTGGATAAACACTCTCCAGACCACATTCCAAAGCAGCAAAACACAGGAGAAGCAATCAGATAATTATTGTTTTCATTCTTCTCTGAAGCTTCTCAGCTTTCCATGAGAAGAAATCCTGGAGAAGGGATTTTTCAGAAAATATGACAGTGACAGCTGTTCATCAGCAAATACTTTCTAAAGGGACATTAGGTAGGGATTTTTGCAGATCTAATAGGCTACACAGAGACCTGAGCCAGGTATTATCAGATATGACTGACATGTCACATATCTGCCTCAAGACTGTATGCTAAATATGTTACTTTTGCAATTCAGCCCATTTTGACCCTCTCTTAATGTCTGTTGTTATTTAGAGCAAATATCTGGGGAAACATAGGTACTTCAATATGTAATCACTACATCTGAAGGTCATTCCTGTCTATTGGTGACTGTATCATAAAGTAGCATACATTTTCCACTGCTGTTTTGGGTATCATTAGCACCCTTTCTCTTTCAGAAGTGGGAAGCAAATAAACATCAGCATCTTTGCAGATTCCAGGCCTATTTAACAGATTGAAATTGCTACATTATGTTTAATGATGCTAAAAATATATATGATGGTATGTGCTGTCTCCATTTAATTATATGTAGTAATTTAAAAGTAGAGAGTTGGTAAGTACTGAATACAGTTCAAGGTGGGTCAAAGAAATCCGGACCTCTAGTTTTGTGTCTTCTCACTACCAATTCACCTAGTCTTAAGCAGTTTTCAGTACAATCTTATGAGAAAAAGCTACACCCTGATCTCCAAGAGGTTGCTGCCTTGCTGCTGGTACTGTCACTCTCAATCTTCATGAAAAAGACATGTATGACCTGATCTTATTGGAAAGTCTCACATGCACTGAAACCAAACTGAATTGGAGCAAATCAAAGTCTAGTTTGTGCTTACATGCTATCCCTTTCCAGCTGAGATTGCTTTGAGAACTCTAATTAATTGACTAATTACTTAAAATATCCTAAAATTGGGACAGTAACCCTCGCGTCTTGGATATTTTGTAGTTGTTGGATCTTCTTTGACTTCTCAGTTGTGTGTGTGCAGGTTGTCAGAGATCTCTCACCCTACCAGCAGCCCCCAACTGCTCTTCTTGTGTCTTTGAGTCTGGCCCAAAAGTCATATATTTTCAGACATTTTTTCATTGGATAGCTATTATAATTTGAAGTGTTGTTCAAACAAGTAATGAGACAAAGACCACAAAGGATCATTGCAATCTTCTCAGATGAAAAAAGATGCTCCATGTAAATTAAGAAACTCTGAAAAAGCATGCAATCCAAAATTATTGAGAATATGTAAAATGCCTTCACTTGAAATCTGATGGTCACCAAATGCAGATACTACCAAGGAGAGAGTAAACATATAAATGGAGGCAATCAAAAAATAAGGGTTTTTTTTTTTCCCCTTGTTTTGGATAAGATGACCAACACACGTCATGCACAGCCTGTATGTTTTTAGTGTGAGTACATCAGAGAGTATAGAGATCCACTCTTAGCAAAGTTGTCTTCTACCAATGATGAATGATGTAGTCATCCACCTGGACAACTTAGTTCATAAATGATCATACCTAGAGCACTAAATTGTTCAAGTACTTCTTTGTGAAGTTGAATCCAGTGATGCCATCATCCCATTGCCCTGTCATGCATTGTAGTAAACCCCATGGACCTGGGAAAGGCACCATGGAGGATCTGAACAATAGGAATGCTGACACAGCAGCAAATAAGTTCCTGTCTCCCTGACCCCCCGCCCCATAGCCTATCTCTGTAACCTTATAAGGCTATGTTACTTTAACCCTTACCATTGGTCAAATCTGGATCCCCCTGAGCCCTATTAAAGAAGCATACTTTAGCCCATTTGACAGAAGAAGAGCTGTCGCTGGGACCCTTCACAGACTTCCCCAATAAAGCCATCTCTGTGGAACCAGCCAGCACCTCTCCTTCTCCTCTCTCTGCTATCTGCTGCAGCCTCGAGCCAAGGGCAAACTTACCTAGCAAGCACGAGCTGAAATCCTAAGAGTTTGCAATCACTATAAGAGCTGATAGCCACCAAGCTTGCTATGGGGTTTGGCCTGCGGCTACCAGCCTGAGCTAGCTTAGCCTTCGGGCACCCCATCTCCCTGGGGACTGGGCCCCCAGGCTATATTGCTCTGCATAATAATAAGGCCAAATCAGAGGCTTTATTAATGCATGACAGCCAAAGAGGGTGTAGGCATTGATATTTCTCTGAACTGATCAGTGAATCAAAGGATTCCCTTTTCTGAGGAGTCAAAGCCTCAAGTTGCTCATGGCAGGTTTAGATTAGCTATTAGGAAAAATTTATTCACTGAAAGGGTGGTCAAGCATTGGAACAGGCTGCCCAGGGAAGTGGTGGAATCATCATCCCTGGAAATATTAAAAAAACCTGTTGATATGGTGCTTAGCGACATGGTTTAGTGGTGGGTTTGGCAATGCTAGGTTAATGATTGGACTTGATCTTAGAGGTCTTTTCCAACCTTAAGGATTCTATGATTCTATCTTTAGTAAAAACTTTTTGTGATTTCCTACATGTCAGAGAAGCAATATGATTGGAGGTGTCTCCAAGTACTACTTCGATAACTTGCCTTCTCCTAACATCACCCTCTAAGAAGCAGAGGCAGCATGGTTGATGTTACCCTTGTCAGGAAAATTAATCCACAAACATCAGAGGTTTCTGTCCAAAAAGGAGACAGAGGAGTCCTTTTACTTTATTTGAATAAAGGGAGAGGCCATGGGACATTCCTCTGGGGTCTCTCAAATTTTTGGAGGACGTAGCCTCCTTTTTATCCTAATTTGCCGGCATCATTCCCCTTGTCTCTTTCCCCATTGGCTGAGGTACTTGAGAGGTACAGACTTCCCGGAACATCCGATACTGAAGGTTACCCTCCCTTTTAATTTTTGATTCTTATGGATTTTAGGTTTTTTCCTGATTGTTTCTTTCATCTTTCAATATCCAATTTAATTTATCAGCAAACCTACAGGTTTTTTTTGTAAAGGGAAATATCTTTTTCCATTGATCAATCAGTAGAATCCTTCCCATTGTTTCTTTTATCTCTCAGTGCTAGTTTTATCTACCAGCAGACCTAGAGTTTGTTTGTAAAGACAAATCCCTCATTCCTCTCACCCTTTTAGGTGTTTTTGAGGAAGAAATAGAATAAAAAATCTTCAGCTGCCCATGTTTGCTTTTTCCTTTCAAGCACGAGGGGAAGTTATATAGAGGAAAATGGCTACAACAGGCTCTGCCTCCCCCTTGCGCACAGTGAAAGCTTCAGTATACATCAAAATTAATATATAGTACTCTATTTTCTGTGGCACACCCCTAAAGAAAGAAAACAGGCAGCATCTTTCTTAGGAATTGTGTGACTTGCCACATATAAGTAACTGAGAACAACTGTGAAAATAATGTTCACTCTCCTCTGAAAAATTGAAAAGTTTAATAAAGGACAATAGGAGACAAGGACCATAGAGCAAAGATTACTATGGCCGGGTGCATCTTGGCACTCAGCCAAGAGCACACTGTTACCTTTGGGGATACCCCTTAGATACCTTTTCCCTTACATCAGCCTGTTGCATATTCATAGACCCTTATGCATATCCATAAACTAGTTTACATTTTCCAGGAACAATTTTACATGGCCCCTCCTTGGGTCCACATTTTTAGAGCGTGCATGTTTCTTGGCTGTGGTTTTGGCTCCTTCTCTTTATCACTTCCAGTTTGGGCCTTGGTCCACACTGTCTTCAGACAATGAGTGCTGATAGTTGGCATATCTGTAGCAGGTGTCCTCATCCTATGTTCATTGGATGTTATCCCATCCAAGCAGGCATTTTACACAAGCATACTTATATCAGCTATTTCACTAAGCTTATTTAACAGCAGAAATAAAAACTATATAACAAAGTTACTTTAACATCACACACATAAAATCCATTTTAACGTTTGTGAAAAGCCAATATTATAATATGTATCTATAACACAACCATCAAACGACAGCTGAAATGCAAAGAGTAGATAATGCAAAGAGTAGATTTATTTCATTACGTCGCTAATGATGCCAAGCAGCAGAGGCTCATGGGAACACAGGCTCCTTTACTCTTTGCTCATCCCAGCAAAGGATGGGGGCTCACTGCCTGTGTCACTGTAAAAAAAGACTTTGTGCATGTATGTGACAGTGTGTTATCTCTCCACAGGAATTCTACTTACCAGAACAGGCAGAGATGAACAACACTAACATAAGAAATGGAGTTTTCCCACCCTAACATTTTTAGCATTCCCAGCTGCAAGGTCACTTTGAGCAAAATCGTTTCCTCCTACTTTTCAAATCTTCTGGTTTTAACCGTTACCTCCCAACAGGAATATATCAAAACAGTTAAATAACTGGAGCAGCTGGTCCTGCAGGAAACCTTCTAGGGCTTGCTGTGGGTCAAAAGTGCCATTCTTCACATTAGGTTTTTTTACCTGAAAATACAATACCTTCTGCTGGTTCTTGGATTCTTTGTTCTACCTCTGTAGAGGTCGGTGTGAAAAACGCCATTCACCTGTGATAAAATTTTAGAAGTTTAATAGTAATAAAATTTTAATGAAAATAGTAATAAAAATTAGGACAATAAGAATTTGGAGAATCAAAGTTAGGACAATAAAAGACCATAAAAAGTAAAGAATTATGGATGTCCGGGTGCTTTGCTCTGCCCCAGAGCACGTTTTGCTAACAAAGTGTGAAAAATGCATTTTATATGATCGGCTCTTTGCAAATATTAAAATGAATACTATATGTGTTATGTTGGAAAGCTATGCTGTATAAATCTCTTTTAAGTAGTGCTGTGATGAGTAGAAAAGTTGTCCGTTTTTTTAAAGGTTGCAGAGTTCACAAGTTAAACCAATTGCTGCCAAGTTAGAGTTCTATTTGTTGTTAATAATTTCAGGTTGTAATCCCCTGTTGTTAATAGTTTTCCTTTAATTACCTGTTCTTGATGGTTAGAAATCCCCCTTTGTCAAGTATCCCCCTGCTGCTTCCTGAAAGATGGCACCTGGGACTGTGAGGAGGAGGTGACATCGGGGTTGGCATGCAAATGTGAGGAAACCCCTCACCAAATCTAGTAGGAAAAACCCCTAAAAACAATGAGCCACCACGGAATTAAGAGATTGAAGTGATGCCTAGACGTGAGGAACAGAATCCAGTGTCCGCTAAGACCCTTTTTACCCCTCACCCTAACCTAAAAAATGTCAGCTAGAAACAGGACCTCGAATGTCAGACAGAATAACTGGGAATCTCCTGGTGCTCTCGTGAGGACGGAAGCCCCACCTCTGTCTGCATACCAGCGTACACAGCTGCGCTCTTCCTCCTCCTCTGTGCCATTCCTGGGAGCAGTGGCGGCGTGAGCGCGACCCGGCAGTTCTCCCCACCTGAGCTGATTTTTAATAGAGACATTAAAAAGGAGAAAGATCTCCTGCCCTATTTATTTCAGTGCTGCATTAATCTTTTTCAGTAGTGTGGTAAATATAGGGTTTTTTGGCTATAGCATAATAATAAAATAGAAACTATGTGATGTAAGATACTTTTTCTAACTAGCTCAAGGAATGGATAAGATAATCAAGAATTTTTTTGTATAGAGATAGCAGTAACAAGACACCAAGATCGCAAGAGAACTATTGCCTCTTTAACAGAAAACCCCAGACTCCGAGGGGCCCAAGACTATTGATTTACAAGATGAGGGGGGAAGTTGACAATAACCAGAAAACACCCTTTGTTTGAAAAGAATGTTTGCATCATGTATGAGATATATGAATATACAATAGGCTATTGCTTTTAAGGGTTAATCCTTTGTTAGTGAGGATGCTTTTTGTGGCTTAGTGCCCAAGACCATCCAGACGTCCATAATTCTTTGGTTTTCATTGTCTTTTATTGTCCTAACTTTGATTGTCCAAATTCTTATTGTCCTAATTTTTATTACAATTTTATTACTATTAAAATTCTAAAATTTTAACACAAGTGATTGACGTTTTTCACACTACACACCCGTAATCCAGGGTGGAGAATGCACTTCTCAATTAGCATTGAGAAGAAGTATTTAAAACCATGTTTTGTAATGTTTAGAATATCTACTGTGACATCTCCTTTCTTGAATAGTACATGCTTCTACACCTGTAATTGTGACAGTAACCATAATTCATGTGCGGAAAAAATAGGTTGTAGAAAACTAACATCAAAGCAGTGACTGATCAAGGATTAAAAATAAGTATCATTGACTGATTACTTATCAAAACTTTCATACATCTCTCCAAAACATCCAGTATTGTTAAATCTTACCCTAGTGAAATGCCAGGACTGATCCCATATGTCAGTTTCTCATCCTCTTTTTTAATAATAAAACAAGTCTTTTAATAAATAGAAATACCCTCCAGCTTGCAATATGATCTGAATTATCAGTCTTCATATTTGTAAAAGACTGAAACAACTACAAATGGTTTTACAGTAGAAAACAAGTCTTTAACTTGCCTAGTCTTTTTAGACACACACAAAGTTGAATATTATTACATAACAAGACATGCTCTATTACCATCAGCAGAACAAGTTATTAAGTAGTCAGTACTGCCACACTATGCGGTGACAGTACATATTACAGACAAATCTGTATTCAGTAATCAAACTTAACTAAAGCTAGAGTCGCACAAGAAAAAATCCTGTACATCACTGGCAAAAGCTTAAGACATTTAAATTTAACTTTTCTACCAAATAAGCTTCTCAAAGTGACATTGCTTTAGTATGTAATTCTTACTAGTTCCATTTAAAAAATATGTATCATCAAGAGTGTAATAAAGTATTTACTGCTCAGATGACAACACACAAAATTGGGGAGAAAAATCCCCAATTTTAATTTACGACTAAATTCAAACGAGACTTGTTGTAGTGTGTTTTTATATTTTGTAATACTTTGAAGTAGTTATGTTTTGTATTCCTATATTTTTCCCAAATGGTTTATCCCAGACTGTACTCCCCTCCCTTTATCTGTGGTATCCCTCTCCTGGGATGAGATCATTCCCTAAACCCCCACCCTGGCTCTCTGTCTATCATTCAGCATCCCAGCCCCCCATCCAGAAGTTTCGGTCCAAGTGGTCGAGTGATTTGCCAGAGGCCAGGGGTCAGCCCCCCAGGCCTGGTCCCATATGCTGTCCGATATGCCTGTCCCCCAGTATCTGTCCCCCAGAGATACCTATTGGTCAGTAAATGTTATCTGCTTTTGGTTTCCTCCCCCCTTTAAATGTGAACTCCGGACATCCCCCTGGGCTCTCGGCAGGAGGCCCCCTGGGGTGCAGGAGTTCCTCCGGGACTCTTAATAAACCTTGGACTAACCCCTGCTGAGAGTCGGCCCCTTCTCTTCTACCGATGTCTCTGCTGTCTCTGCTGCGGCGAAGGCAACCAGCCTAAGTGCCCTCAATACCCTCGGGGCACAGAGAGTGTCTCCCTGCTGTCGGCCGTGTCGGGGCTGCCCGGCCGTGTCGGGGCTGCCCTCCCCGGTGTCTGCCGACTCGGGACTGGCCCAGGGTTCCTGAGAGGCTCGCAGAGAGATAGAGACAGAGACTCATCTACCCTTAAGAGAAGTCACATATCACTTTAATTTCCCTAATAAGCAAGATGAAATCTTCTACTTCCAATTCAAAAAGAAAAGGCTACACTACAAAACAGTTTTACGGTAATATTCAAGCAGTAGCTAAATGTGTTAACAACAGTAGAACAAATTTTGCACAAAAGTTTTGCTCAGCTGTTTTTCCTTTTATAGTATGCCACTTTTCTTGCAAATTATTTCAAGTTCAAAAGTGACAGTATATTGCAGAAGATAATAGGACTTCAATTTAATAGGTGTTCATTAAATCAAAAAAGAATGATCGACAAAGACTAGCAATACTCCTAATATCCAAAGGAACATATTACTTACTGAATTTTCCAGAAAGTATATCTTCAGCAGGTTGAACAATGGCTAAGATTTACAATGTTAAATTGCTTAAGCTTAAAATCAGAATTTTCATTGCATTTCATATTTACTTAAAGACATGGAAATTACCTTTTACAGCATAAAAAGGTTTTCCTCCTCACAAAAGCACACCCCTTTAAGTATAAGAAGAAAAGAGTCTATGCAGATACATTAGAAGGAAAAAAAAAGGCAGTTACCAGCAAAGAAGTCTTCTCTATTGTCATCTGGCATGACTTCTATTGGCTTTGGACCACTGGAGTTTGTGCTGAGGTCTTTTGTAGGAAGACTTGCTGGCTCTGCAGATGAAGGACTTGACTGTTAAGAAAAAAGTGAAATAGCAGAGAACTAGTTGTCACATATCAGTATATAAGTATTGTAGTAAACATTCTTTCATTGCAAAGAAACAAGCAAGATGTACAGAAAGGAAGCCCAGTCAGCTATTTCAATTTCCTACAATAAGAACGAAGAAAGTTTACAAACTAGTCAGCAGCTCTTTTTCTTTGTCATGAAAAAAAAAAACAAAAAACAAACAAACCCCAAACCACTTCCTCAAGTTTCATTTACATTTAAAACTGTTACAGAAATATCTAGAATAAGCTTGATAGCATTCTGAATGTAGTTTAATTATAAAGGTCTTTTTGGAAAGGCTTATATTTAGATTTTGTGCAGTAATTTCTTCTATGCAGAAAAAAGTCTCCAAGTGCTTCTTACCAGTTTTTCAGAGATTAAGTGAACAAGTTAGCTTCATTCAAGCAATACACAGATCCTTGCAGCCATAAGAAATCTCAAAGTTTCATTTTTACTGTTCATAATATACATGAAATTTATATTTTGTTGGAACAAAGGTAAGTTAACAAAATTTCCTCTTACAAAACAAATGTTAACACTGAAGTTATATGGAAGAAGTATTAGCAGTTTTACAGCTTTCCCACAGCTTAACTTAGCCAAATTGTAGGTATGTTCCAGACATCTTTTATGAAAAATCCTTTCCTTAGGATTTTTCCTCCTGAGAAGCTGAGAGGCCTCAGGAAAAAATGTAAACAATGATTATCTGCTGCTGTGGAATGCAACAGGTGGCTCTTTGATTGGCCCATGTTGGTTGTTTCTAATTAATGGCCAATCACAGCCCAGCTGGCTCGGACAGAGTCCGAGCCACAAACCTTTGTTAGCATTCTTTCCTATTCTATTCTTAGCTAGCCTTCTGATGAAATCCTTTCTTCTATTCTTTTAGTATAGTTTTAATGTAATATATATCATAAAATAATAAATCAAGCCTTCTGAAACATGGAGTCAAATCCTCATCTCTTCCCTCCACCTGAGACCCCTGTGAACACCGTCACATAGGTAAAAACAACAGCATGTCTTCTGTCAGGGGCAAAAAGAATGGAAAAAAAAAAAAAAAGGGGGAGGAAGAGGGGAAAAGGGGGGGGGAAGGAGGGGAGCAAGAACAGAAATTAATAATGCAAAAAGCAAGGTAACAGCTCCAAAATTAAAACAGTTAGACATTCTCTTAAAGCGCTATAATCTCCACATAAATTGGATTTGGACCTCACTGTAACCTGTCATACTCTCCTCTTGGTTAATCAGCAAGCAAACATATGATCTAGATTAAGTCAGCTCTGTTTTCATTTTAGTAGAGCTGCCATTGCCATTTACAAACAGGTACTTTATTATAGGACTATAGCAACACTCAAATGTATAAGTTTAATTAGACCCATACCATGTCAAATCATTCTTCTCTGGACTAAGTGCCCTGTACACTTAAACAATCTAGCTTTAAGATAGGGAGAAGTTCAAACTCAATCTTCATGGCCTCTTCCTTCCAAATTGGCTAGAAATTCACAAGAGCGGGATTCTTTCCTAGGCACTCTATTTGATTAAAAGTAAAAACATGCTTTGTCTTCAAAGTGCCTCTTGAAGCAAGGAAGCTACTCTTCACTACTTAACTACTTTCTTCCAAATAAACTGACCACAGAAGCAATGCAGCACAACAGAGCTGTCAACCAAACCACTCAATATGGAGGAAGTGCATTTCTTCACTTTTTTCCCCAGCTATAGAAGTTTTCAGTAACTATTTTTAATCATTAAGATGAGGACTTTTCATTGTTAGACTGCAGATTAGGCATTAATTCTATCACATATCTTAAGAGTTTAATTCAAGAGCACATCAATAAAGAAATTATTTATGTTTTATTGGTTTTTCTGAAAGTACAAAACAAGATTCCAATAATACACCCTGCACCACACACAGATGTGCATAAGTCCTATTAAAACAGTTCTTGACAACTGCAGGTGAACAAATCACATAATTTGTTATTCCTTTACAGTATTTTTCCACAATTTTTCTGTAGCATTGCACAAATTATCTACAAAAAAAAAATCCCAACATTTTTAAACTACTTCAGATAATGCAAGTGCCTTTAAAAAACATAGTTAAGAGCCTCTTTACTTACTGATGTGACCAACAACAGAGCAAAATAGAAATACACAGTGATCCTATCATAAGGGGCAGGAAACTCTTCAGGAAGAGGAACACAAACAATTCTCTTTTTAAATAGTTAACTGTGTACAGGGAAAACAAAGATTTTCCATAAGAACCTAGTTGGGGTGAAACATGGCTACAACTTAGAAAAAAGTTCCCACTATAATGAAGATATAAGCATTTTTCAGAACTAGACAGTATTTACATATACAGTTGTAATGGACTTTATTAGACTCCTAACACAGAAAGCAAGAGTGATCTATAGATGCATTCACGAGACATTTTTAGGTCTTCCAGACTCTTGATTTCTCTGAACAATTATAGGTGTGATATTTGGAGAATGACTTTCCCGTGGTTTGGTTTTGTTTTTTGCTCTTTTTTTGACAGAAAAAGACTTGAGGGGAGCAACTGAGTCCACATGGGGCTGAGGGCCCCAGAGGGCCCCTGGTGAGGCAACTCTCCCCACCAAATGACACAGGCCGAGGAGCCGCCGCTCCCAGAGGGCAACAGCTCGAGGCCGAGATGGGGTAGTAAGAGACCTCCGGTAATTGGAGAGAGCCCCCTGGCCACCGGCACCATCACACTCTACCACAGGGGTCTGGGCAATGACTGAGTCCCGCAGTTACAGACTGCACCAGGGAAGGAGGGAGGGAAGCTGCAGGACGGGCGGGCTCTCACCTCCAAAGTGGACACGGGGATAGCAAAGATGTTCTTGCCATTTTCCACCTCCTCAAAGTCGGCGGGACGTACAGTCGCCAATAACAGAAACACTCTCTCCACTGCCATCTTCCCCTTCAGTCTGGGTCATCAATCCCAAACTCCTGCTCTCACGTGACACCTTGACCCCCGCCTCCTCGCAACATGTGATTGAAAAAGCTATAGGAAGGGAAGGAGAAGGGGAAAGGGTAGTATGCGTGTTTATATCATCGCAGCTCCTTGTCTTTCCTGCTGCATTAGGGGGAGTATTGCCGCAATTGGACTGGAATGGTGCTAGCCTCTCGCATTGCTGGGGTCGTGTGTATTCGCCTTCCTTCCTCTTCCGTGTTCTCTCCTCATAGGGCAAGATGGGAATGGTGAGCTAGGGGGAGAGGAAGAGGGGTGTGAGTGCCTGTGCCCGTGCTCGCTGATGTCTGCCACCTCTGGAGCCTGCAGGCTCCATCGCAGGGAGGTTGCACACTGACATAACAACTTTTTGACCTTGCTGGAGGTGGGCTCTGTTGAAGCACTGGGATGGCTGTATACCTGCCTAGGCCTGACTGGGATTAATTTACCTGGTATGAGTAAACCTGTAGATGTAAATTCCTGCATTAGGTTACAGCATTACCAGTACAGCACTGCAAGCAAATTGCCCAGCTTTTAGTTTCCTTCCCCTTCTGTTATAAATACATATTATGTTGTTGGCTTTTTGCAAATATTAGGATGAATGTTATATGTATAATGTTAAAATAACTTTGCTTTTATTTCTGCTATTAACAAAAACTTAGACATAGTAGTAGTGGTAGCTGATATAGTTGTGAGTCAACTGTCTGTTTGATCAGGATAACATCCAATGAACATAGGATGAGGACACCTGCTACAGATATGCCAACTATCAGCACTCACCGTCTGAAGAAAGTGTGGACCAAGGCCCAAACTGGAAGTGATAAGGAGAA
Source organism: Molothrus aeneus (assembly GCF_037042795.1). NCBI lineage: Eukaryota > Metazoa > Chordata > Aves > Passeriformes > Icteridae > Molothrus > Molothrus aeneus. The sequence continues at coordinate 6,104,259 of NC_089679.1, read as the reverse complement.
GGAGCCAAAACCACAGCCAAGAAACACGCATGCTCTAAAAAGGCAGACCCAAGGAAGTGCCATGTAAAATAGTTCCTAGAAAATGTAAACTAGTTTATGGATATGCATAAGGGTCTATGAATATGCAACAGGCTGATGTAATGGAAAAGGTATTTAAGGGGTATCCCCGGAGGTGAAGGTGTGCTCTTCAAGGCCGTAATCTTTGCTTTACTGTCTTTGTCCCCTATTGTCCTTTATTAAACTGTTTAAATTTTCACAGGAGAGTGAATGTATTTTTCACACCTTCCTACAAAAGGAGACAGCTGTAGGTGCACCATGTTAGGGCATCTAGATAAAGTGAGAAGCTAGATGTTTGCTGGTAGCTGGGATTTGAAATTGTTATTGTGAAAAAAATAGTTTAATAAGACTAGTAATTTTAATCTAGATCCAACAAAGCTTTTTTCCCCCATAAAATGCAAAGTCTGTGTTCCAAAATATTTGTAATTTAAGAATCTCATGTCACAAAAATTTTGAAACTGCCTGTGCCAACTGAGGAGAGGGGCTAGGACACAAAGTATAGAATTATAAGGGTAATTCTTTTATTCATGTGCATGACGTATCCCATTCAAACTGGTGTCATGGTCTGACACTGGCCAAACACCAGGCACCCATGAAAGTCACTTGCTCACCCTCCCCTGCCACATCTGAACAGAGGAGAGAAAAATTTAATGAAGGTTTCATTAGTTGAGCTAAGGACCAGGAGAAAAACACTATAAGGGCAAAATCAACTCAACTTAGAGGTACAAAGTGAATTTATTACTAACAAAATCATAGGAGGATACTGAGAAGTAAAATAAGCCCTTAAAAACACCTTTTCTTCCCCCAACCCCTCCTTCCTACCCACCAACAGCACAGGGGACAAGGTGTGGGGGATTTGGTCAGTTCATGACCTGAGGTTTTCCACTTGGCTAAGGGAGAGAAGTCCTTCCCCTGTTACGCTGTGGGGTCCCTTCCCACGGGAGACAGTTCTCCATGAACTTATCCAACATGGTTCCAATCTCACAAGCAGCAGTCCTCCCAAAAATGCTGCAATGTGAGTCCCTCCCACAGGCAAATAGTCCTGCCAAAACAGCTACAGCATGGGTCACTCTTCCGTGGGGTGCAGTCCTCCAAGGACAGGCTGCTTCAGCCTGGAAGCAAGGGCCCTCTCTCTCTCTACCAGGTCTCCCACTGGATCACAGCCTCCTCCAGGCATCCACCTACTCCTCTATGGGCACCTCCCCCCCCAGGCTGCAGGCATATCTCTGCATCCCCCATGGACCTCCATGGGCTGTAGGGGGACAGCCTGCTTCACCATAGTCATCACCACGGCCTGCAGAGGAATCTCAGCTCTGCCACCTAGAGTACCTCCTGCCCCTACTTCTTCACTGACCTTGGTGTCACCATTTTGTTTTCCCTCACATGTTCTCACCTCTTCCTCTTCTCTGGCTAGGAAAAAATTGGGCCTCACTTTGTTTTGATTTTCTTCTGTTCTGGTTTGAAACCAAAACCAATGAGAGACTCCAAGTCAGAAATACAATTTATTAGGAAAAAGGGGAAAAAAAGCACCAAAATACATGCAATAATACAAAAGAAAAACCACCGACAAAGTCAGAATACAACCTGACACCCTGCTAGTTAGGGTGATGGTAGCAGTCCAGTTGGATTGGTGGCTGCAGTCCTCCTGGAGTAGCAGATGTGGTTCTGTTGGAGCAGTAATCCTGTAGAAAAGAGTGTAGTCTTCCTCTGACGATCCAGTAGAAAAGACAGCTGTTCCTCTGGGAACCCAGTGGAAAGACTGCTTGTTGTGTCCCAAATCCCAGATTATATCCAGGTGGGGATGCTTAGCTCCTCCCCCCTGGGCAGAGGCTCTCACAATGGGCTGATATAATTCTATGAGTCATGCCGTGGGTCCATTAAACAGAAATGGCTCCCAGAGGGAGTTATCTCTGAGTCATGAGGAAAGGCATTGATGGGCCCATCAACAGGAGATAAGGAAAAAACAATGCCCCTCCTGGTTTTAACAGCTCTTGAGGATGGGAATAGAATACATCTTAATATTGTAACCTAGGACATCTTCTTAAATATGTTATCACAGAGGCGTTATCACAATTTCTAATTGGCCCAGGCTTGGCCAGCAGCATGTCCATCTTCAGACCCATCAGGGATTGGCTCTGCCAGACATGGAAGCTTCTAGCAGCTTCTCAGAGATGCTACCTCTGTGCCCCGCCCCCCCCCCCGTCCCACACTATAAACCCATGTATGCAAATCCAACATAGCTGGGCAGCCCAAATGTGTTTTACACCAGGCTCTTATATGTTTCAATCATCAAGGTTGTTGCCTTTTTGGGAAGGCCGCGGTGACCTGGTTTCAGAGTCCAGCACGGCGATCTCCTCCTTGGGATCCTTCGGGGCCAATAACGGACGCTAACACCAATGTGGTGGACGGTTAAAGGCGTTTATTGAGGGGTCTCAAGGGTATTTATGGACTAAGGGGTTTCTCTACGTCAGATAAGGGTTTGGCTATACTTTCTAGGGTTAGTATGGAGTGGAAAGTTACTGGCATCCATAGGTTAGGGGGGCTACATGTTTGGCTACATTCCAAGGGTGATCCTTATCTATGGGGAGGGGGGCAGAAGGAGTCCTGTAATTTTCCGTCACAGCCCGAAACCTTCCGAACACCTGTCCCTTTCCTATCACACTTCCCCCCCCTCTTTCACAAATGAACGAGGTAGTCCTATACATAGGCACTGAAATGAGGTAGGAGGTTGAGATCTGACTAGGGAAAAGGGTCTTGGGAAACTTGAGTAAGTTTCTGCCAGGCAAGTCTCTCGTGACTGGCAGTGTTCCCTGTTGAATTCACAGTAAGTGTTGCTGTCCCACGAACAGGATGCTAGCCCGTTCTAGGCGGGCCTGAACGAATGAGACTAGCTTGTTCAGCAGGCATGGCCCGAAGGTAATAGCTAAAAGCAGCATTGCCAATGGACTTATTAGGGTAGAAATTAGGGTGGTTAACCATGGTGATCGATTGAACCAGGATTCGAATCAGCTCTGTTGGGCTTCCCTGTCTTTCTGTCTCTGAGCCAGTCTGTTTCGGAGTTCTGCCATGGAGTCTCTAACGACTCCTGTGTGGTCAGCGTAGAAACAACATTCTTCTTTCAAGGCAGCACACAGGCCTCCTTGCTGCATGAGCAGGAGATCCAGTCCTCGCCTGTTTTGCAGGACCACTTCTGAGAGCGAGGAGACTGACTTTTCTAGAAAGGAAATGGATTTCTCGATCCTCTGCAGGTCCTCATCGATGGTCATCTGCAGCTGGGACAGTCCTTGGTGTTGAGTTGCTAGGGCTGAGACACCTGTTGCCGTTCCAGCCGCTCCTAGGCCGAGCAGCATTGCGATAGTTATACCTGTTAGTATTTCTCTCTTGTGGAGCCGGCTGTTTTCTTCGAAAAGGTGGTACACCTCTTCGTCTGAGTGGTACAGGATCCTAGGGATGATCAGAACTTGAACACAAAAGTCGTTAGAGTTATCGAATTTGGCAAGAAACACGCAGGGACTCACTCCAGATCTCTGGCAAACCCACATCCCAGATGCGGATGGGACTACCCACTTATTATTCTTCCTGTCAGGCTCAACTACTTCGGTGCAGACGTCGCCTTTCCACTTAGCTAAGGTTGCATTGCCAAAGCATCTGCCCTGACTTGTGACTTGACTCAGGGTAATTCCTTTGCGGGGTGTGTCCCATCTGCACTGGCGAGGGGCATCGGCTGTGGAATAGCTGAAGGGGGTATCTAAATCGACTCCTTCATAAAAGGGGGGTTTAACATCGTAGCAAAGCCAGCAGGAGTTGGTTACGTTAGGGTTAGATTCATTCAGGGATGGAAAGGTAGCTTCTAACATGCGAAGGATTGGGTCCGAGCCTGACCTGGCTGAGCGGCCTATCTGGAAGGCTTCTTCATCGCCAGTCGGGACGTCGGTGACCCTTGTGGGCAAGGCTTTGGGGTAGGTCATGTTTCTCCCTTTCTGTGTGCTTTTATCTGTGGGAGCATAGGGTATGAAGATTCCCTGCCCCACTATGGGTTGGCATAGATGGGCTGTCTCGCATCTATAGCGGGAGGGGGCTGAATCCCGCACGTCCCCTCCCTCTCAGAAAGCATATGGCTTATTTGCACTATATCAAAAGGGAGTAAATCATCATTGCTAAAAAGACCGTCCACGAGAGTGGAAACCACCCCTGAGTTAATTCCTTTTTCTGAAATAGTTTTTACTATTGTCTGAACGTCTTTGGAATTAACGGGAGTATACGTTCTTTGCTGGTTCCCCTGGGGTCCTGTAATTCTCACCGGGAAGGCATGCACCGACGCTGCGGGCGCCCATCCCGCGCATTCGATTTTGATTTTACCCCAATCGGTGAGTTTGTATTGGGGCTGGTTCCCAACTGTGTTAAAAGTTTTATTTGGTTTCGTCCGAAACCGCATTGATTCTGTTTTCTCTGCTTCCGAGTCGCTGCTGGACTCAGTCGGCTCCGCAGGGCGGTCTGGGGAGATGTGATTCCCTTCAGAGTCGGAAGTCGACTGCCAATATACTTCCGGTCTCTGCTGCCGTTTTGTTCGGCTTCGGCCCCGCTCCTCCCCTCGGGGGCGGTGCCGCTCCCGCCCCCTGGGCTCGCCCTGCCTCCCGCAGGGAGGGATCTCTCCCATATATGGTGGCATCAGTGGGTGTGGCTCCCGGGCGAGTGCCCGCCCTCTGTCGCACCCCCACGCATGCGTGTCTGCTGGGATCCACGGCTCCCGGCTGGACATGGGCTCAGCGCTGGTTTCCCGCGCATGCGTGTCCGCGGCTGGCCGCGTTTCCGGGTTCTTCCCGCCGCGGGCCGACGGGCTCCACCCCTCTTCCCGGCCACCCGCGCCATATTCAAACGGGTAGGGCGGCGGATCCTTTCCGCCGCCCACCCGCGCGCTTGCCTTCTCGATATTTCGGGCTTCTGCCGCCAATCCCTCCCAAAAGGACCGCGCGCGTCCCTCCGCTTCTTGCGCTAAGTCGGCTATCGGCAGGGAAGGGATGGGCGAGGGGCCCGCGGGCACCCCGGGGGGCTCCGGAGGGGGTCCGGGCCCCGGCGGGTCCCCCGAAAGGGTCAGGGGGTCCCCCGGGGGCTCCGGGGGCTCTGGGCTCGGGGAGGGATGGGATGCGCCCGGCCCCCGCGTTTCCCCACTTTCAATCGGGTCGCCACCAGGAGGAGTTCGCGTTATCGCCCCCTCCCCCAGCTGTGGCGTGATTAACAGACAGGAACGCACAGCGTTCCACGTCTCCCGTTCTTCTAATGCTTTGCGTAGGGCTGCTTCTGCCTTCCCCCACGCTTTCAGGCTTTTGCTGCTGCCCGTGGCTTTTGTGTCCTCTGCTAACGCGACAGTGCATTTCTGCCACGCCTCAGACTGTAATATATCTATGGGTCGGTCAATGACCCCGAGCTCGAGGAGTCTCGTTAAAGCGAGATTAAAGTTCCTGACTTCACATTTGATTCGCCATTGCATATGTATCAAATTTACGACCTTCGCTATCGCTTCCATACGAATCGCGGGTCCCGGGGCGTCCCCCTGCTTCGCTATAGTCGTTCCAGCGCTGTGCATGCTGTCCCCTGGCCAGGAGTACCCCCGTCGCCCGGACTCGTCGTCCTGGGTTTCAACACCACTATGTTGCCTTCTTGGGAAGGCCGCGGTGACCTGGTTTCAGAGTCCAGCACGGCGATCTCCTCCTTGGGATCCTTCGGGGCCAATAACGGACGCTAACACCAATGTGGTGGACGGTTAAAGGCGTTTATTGAGGGGTCTCAAGGGTATTTATGGACTAAGGGGTTTCTCTACGTCAGATAGGGGTTTGGCTATACTTTCTAGGGTTAGTATGGAGTGGAAAGTTACTGGCATCCATAGGTTAGGGGGGCTACACGTTTGGCTACATTCCAAGGGTGATCCTTATCTATGGGGAGGGGGGCAGAAGGATTCCTGTAATTTTCCGTCACAGCCCGAAATCTTCCGAACGCCTGTCCCTTTCCTATCACACAAGGTGCAATATGATTTGACCAATTACTACTTAACTCATACTGCTGTTTTGCAAAGCAAATATAATTCTATAGCATGTACTGGTATTGGCTGGGCTAGAGTTAATTTTCTTCACAGTGGCCGGTATTGTGTTGTGTTTTGGATTTGTGCTGAAACAGTGTTGATAATACAGGGATGTTTTTCATTGTTTCTGAGCAGGGCTTACACAGAGCAAAGGCCTTTTCTGCTTCTTGCACTGCCCTGCCAGTGAGTAGGCTGGGGATGCACAAGATGCTGAGATGGGACACAGCCAGGACAGCTGATCCTGACTGACCAAAGAGATATTCTATATCAAACAATGTCATGCTCAGCATATAAAGCTGGGGGAAGAAGGAGGCATGGGGACATTTTGAGATATGGCATTTTGTCTTCCCATGTAACTGTTAGCTCTGCTTTCCTGGAGATGTCTGAACACCTGCCTGACAAAAGTACCTGATAATGGCTTTGCTTGCATATGTGTCTTTTGCTTTACCTGTTATACTGTCTTTATCTCAACGCACAAGTTTTCTCACTTTTACTCTTCTGATTCTCTCCCCCATCCCACCGCAGAGGAATGAACATGTGACTGCATGGTGCTTACTTACCAGCTCATGTTAAACCACAAGAGGCATCATCATCCATCTTCTTTCTTGATCTAAACATCCCTGGATTCAATCTTGCTACAGTTACTTACCTATGATGCCAGAAAATGGGAGTGTTTCACAGAGGTGTTAGAGTAGCTAGGATGCTGGTGTTAACTCTCAGTAGTCTAGGGGTATTCTTTATGCTTCAGGCTGGGGACTGTCCTTCTCTTTGCAATGAGATGGCATCCTTTAGTCATGCTTACTTAACAACGACTGTGCAGTAAACAATGTAAATATATATATATATATATATAAAAATACATATATATCTTAAAGTTCATACAATTACATTCTATAAAGACTAATTGGTACAATAGTTAGGGAATGAGATTTTACTAACATTATCCTGAGTAATGTTATTTCTTTCAACAGTACTCAAATGGATAAAGAGCAGCTGCTTATATGGTTTAAGATAAAAACTTTTGCAGGGAATGAGGATTAGAAGTATTATGTCCTATTCTTGCAGACCTGTCATTTAACCAAGTATAGTAGTTGTGACAGTCACTAAAGCAGTATTTCTCATGTAAATAAAGTATTTGCAGGCCATCTCCATATATTACTATTTCTAAATTGCTTTTCTTTTTTCTCCTTGTGACTTAGCTCACAAAATTATAAATTCTTCAAAAACTAAGATGTCAATAGTGTCTAGATGTAAGAATTAGCTAAAATACCAGTACTTTATTTGAACCATTTTTTCTGTTATATTGAAGACAAGTTTTTAAAAGTATATTTTGACTTTCAGTTTGGTCAAAGTATGGCATTCATCCCCTCAGATCTTTGTGAGGACTTGGTTAATATTTGCTGTGTTAATTTTTTAACTTTGTCCACTGTAGAATAGTAAGGTTGAGTCTTGTTCTACAGACTACAAGCTCTTTGGGGCTGTATCTCTCCAATGTTTGCAAAGTGCCTAATAAAGATTAAGAGGAAATTATACAGTCATACACAGTGTTTTCTTTCAGCCTCTTTCCAACCACAAGAAAGTCAAAAATATATAGAAATACATGTCACCTTGTGTGTTGATTTGGCATGGCCTGGTTTTTTGGCAGTGGGGGAGGGCCACAGAAGTGGTTTCTTTGAGAAGCTTCTAGAAGCTCCCACCATGTCTGACAGAGACAATCTCTGATCACTCTGAAGATGGACATGCTCCTGGCCCAATTAGAGAGGTTGGTAACGCCTCTGTAATGACCTGTTTAAGAAGAAAGTCAAAACAGTGCACGCACAGTTTTTTCCAGGGGTGGCAAGGCGCTGCCACTGGGGCCATCCCAGCGCAGTGCGCAGCTATGCGCCACAGCTGCCACCATCTCAGTGCAGCCCGTGGCAAGCTTTGCCTGCCTGGCTGCCCCTAGCCAGCCGCGCCATGGGCAGAAGGGCAGGGCCAGAGGCTTCTCCTTCCTAGCACTTGGCATGAAGAGAGGCATTAAACAGTGCTAGCGCTACAGCGGCCACCACTGCCTGTGTGGTGGTGGCAGAGCTGCCTGGTCGGTGGCAGAAACAGGGTGAACGACTCCCTGATACAGAACCTGACAAAAATCAACCTCTTGACATTGCAAAATTCTGCAAGAATCTTTGAATTAGTGGAACTTGTTGGCAATGGTACCTACAGGCAGCAATTTTTCTTCTAGTCAGAGTAGAGAAGGAAGTGAGGACAGGTGAGGGAGAACAACATGGCAGCACCAAGGTCAGTGGAAAAAGAGGGGGAGGAAGTGCTCCAAGCGCCAGAGCTAAGATTCCTCTGAAGGCTGTGGTGAGGACCGTAGTAAAACAAACTGTCCCTCTGCAGTCCATGAAGTCCATGGGGGATGCAGAGATCCATTTGTAGCCTGTGGGAGAAGTGCTCATGCCAGAGTGGGTGGATACCATAGAAGGCTGTGATCCAGTGGGAGACCCAAATGGAGAGAGAGGGCCCCTGCTTCCAGACATAGAGAAAGAGGGCCCTTGCTTCTAAACTACAGCAGCTTATCTTTATAGGACTGCACCCCATGGAAGAATGACCCACACCACAGCAGTTTTGGGAAAAGGGTTTGCCCATGGGAAGAACTCAGGTTGCAGCAGTTTTGGGAGGACTGCTGCTTGTTAGATTAGAGCCACACTGGAGAAGTTCATGGAGAACTGTCTCCTGTGGGAGGGACCCCATGGCATAGCAGAGAAAAGACTCCTCTCCCTGAGGAAAAAGAAGAAGATCACGAATGGCGAACTGACTAAAACCACCACACCCTGTGTCCCTGCACGGTCGGTGGGAAGGAGGGAGGGGCTGGGGGGAAAAAAGGTGGTTTAAAGATTTATTTTATTTCTCATTATCCTCCTCTGACTCTGTTTATAATAAATGTACTTTATGCCTTTACATTTGAACCTGTTTTGCCCCTAAAGTATTTTCTCCCAGTCCTCATCTCAACTCATGAGCCCTTCTGTTGTATTGCACTAAATAGTTTATTTAGTTGTAGTTTTTTGCACTGGGTGTTTGGTACATGGTCTGTCCCATTTCACATTTCCCCTTTCCCCCCAAAAGGCCTGGTGGTAATGGTTTGTCCCAGGTTTACCCCTCCCCTCGCCCCTACCTCACTTGGATCCCATTGGCCCTGGTCCTCTTCCTCTGCCCCCCCACTCCCCCAAGCTTAAAAGTCTCCCGTCATGAGGCATTCCCTCTCTCTTTTCCTGGGATATCGCCTGAATCCTGAGGTGACTCCTATCTAGGAATAAAATAGGACTTTGGTCCCGAGAAGAAGAGCACCTCCTGTCTTTTGCTTTTGTCCTGTGTAAGATTGTAAAGGCTAAGGTCCATAGCTAGCCGGATTGGACCTGAACTGCCCGCCAGATCAATCTTACTGCTGGCATTCACGTGGGTTCGTCTCCCACAAGGTCTGAGATGCCGTGCAGCAGCTGGTAATCCACGTGTGGATTACGCAAGCTTTTGGGCTGTCAGTCACCTCGAATCCTTCGTCATTTTTTGGATGGTGGAGATCCACAAGGGTGGGACTGACAATTCGTTCCAACCCTGAGTGAACCGGTCTCGGGACAGGAGACTTCTTTACAGAGTTCCAGCCAACCAAGGTCCCCAGGAAGGGTGAGTATACTCTGCATGTTCTAGTGGGACCCCAGAGAGGCCCCTGGGGCAGTTGGGGTTTCGTCTCCAGTGGAGGGAAAGGTCCGGCCCCGAGTGGGGGTGTTTGTCTGTCTGGCCGTTTTTCCTGGTCCACGCAGCGCTGGTTCACGTGGTCCGAATGCAAGCAGAGCAGCTCCAAGCTCCTCAGTTAGTGGTAGAGTGGCCCCGGTGGAGCGGGTCCGGGTGGCACGGCGTGGGGCGGAGTGGCTCCGGACCACAGCGGCAGCGGAGCGCGGTTCCGGGCAGCGCACAGCTCTGACCGTTGGTTTCCACAGCATGGAGGGTGGTTTCAGCTGCGCAGCAGTTTAGGCTGCGTGATGGGAGAGCGGGCGACAGCGAAGAAGCAGTGGCTTATATTTTTGCCACGAGCGGATGCGCGCAGGTGGTGGCAGCCCCCAGCAAGCAGCGGGGGACCGGCACAGCAGCCACATGGCTTGGGGCGGTCCGGCAGCTGCTGGCGGCCATTTTAAAAACCATGCGGGTTTCCACACACGTGGTCTCGCTTCCTGCTCAGAGAGAGGGGAAGGAGACAACCTGGACGCTTTCCCAGATTGGCTGTGGACAGAGTGCTTTCAGTTTTCTGTTTGTGCTTGTAAGGAAGGTAGATTCAAAGTTTTGCAGAAAGTGTGTAACATCAGAATGGGTGCAAAGTTTTCTGCAACACAGAGAGGCATTTATATCCAAGTTAGAGATACTCTAAGTAGTGGAAAGGCTAAGGTTTCCAAAGGAGTTTTGAAACTGTTTGTTCACTGGATATCTTTTTATTTGCCTCAGTTTACCCAGCAGAATATTAATTCTGTCTCTGCCTGGGACAAAATTGAAGCGCTGCTAACAGCAAAACTGGAACAGGGAGACAGAACAGTGTCTCAGTTTCTCCCTGTGTTCCTTGTGTCTCAGAAAGAAGTGATTAACAGGGATTTGAAGGGACAGCCACAGCAAACCTCCCCTACCGTGGCTTCCCTCACCCCTCCTCCCAAACCCTTTGCCCCTCAACTGAGGAGGACATGTGAGGCACCCCGAGAATCGCAGGGTACCTGGCACAGCCACTGTTTCCCTGGCCTCCCACCTCCTTCTCAGTATCCTGGCTCTGGCAGCTGTGCGCAGGCCAACAGAGTACCTTCCCTGCATCCCTTTAACCCAGTTGCTGTTTCCCCGATTTCGCGTGCTGACCCCCCCCATCCCCAAAATGGCAGCAACTGCATGGTCAGGGGCCAAAATGGCAGCGGCCACATGGCAGACCCCCCAACCTACCCTTCTTCCCACAATCCCTTTCACCCAGCTGTCCCCTCCCCCAACCCCTTAAGGTCCCACAACCCCTGCCTTCCCTTGGACACTCTCCCCCTCCCTCCATGTTCCTGCGTGATGTCACTGATGTCATCTTGCAACCCTGCCCCTGGTTCCCACGGTTTCCCCGCCCACCCCCAAGCCTCGCCCCCCTGCCTGTTCCTGTTTCCCACGCACCCCTACCCGGGTCCCATAAGGGTGGGGCCAAAGGGTGTGGGTCTCCCCCCTCCCAGTTACCAAGGGGGTGGGGGAGGGGGTGTCCCCCTGCCTGGTGCCCACGGGGGTGGGGTAGGGGGTGGATCCTCACCTGCTCCCCAAGAGGGTGCAGCTAGGGTGGGGGGTAGTCCCTTCTCCAGTCCCCAAGGGGGTGAGACTGGGGGAGGTCCTCTTCCTGGTTCCCACGGGGGTGGGGCTGTGGGAGGGAGTGGTCCCCCTACCGGATCCCACAGGGGTGGGGCCGAAAGGGAAAACCCTGGGGATCAAAACCAAGAAGAGGAAACGATTCCCTCAGTGGCCCTTGTCCAATACACTGGTGGTAGAAGCGGGCCTAGAAACTATCAGCCCTTCTCTTACCAAAGAGAGAGTTGTGTAAAAGTCAGTTAGAATTCGGAAGAAACAGTGAAATTTTTAGAAGCATGATGAGACCCACGTTAACATCCCTTGAATTTGGTCCTACTTACCTCCTAGATCTTGTCCGGTGCCTGCTTACCCAGTCAGAGTTTGATCTATGGGAAAGCTCCTGGAAGAGATCTCTGTGGGGACTCCTGGTGCAACTTAAGCAAATCACACAGGGTGCCAAAGATTTAGAAGATAACGACATCACTTATGAACATCTATGTGGCGAGGGGGAGTAGGCTAAGCCCGAGGACCAAGCTCGGGTATTATCAAAATTCATTCTAGATAAGATCTCAAAAGCTGTGGACAAGGCTTTTAACCAGCTACCAACTGTTGAAGGTAGGGGTAGTTACCTTAACATTAAACAGTCTCCTTCGGAGAGTTTCTTGCAGTTTGTCGACCGGCTCCATGCACAAGTTGAGAGACAAGTACGAGACCCCAGGACACAGGTGGAGATAGTGAAAGAGATGGCACAGAGAAATGCCAGTGAGGTCTGCAGCAGGGTGCTCCTGGGACTGCCTCTTGACCCTCCACCTACACTGGCAGAGATGATCAAGGCATGTGTTAGGAAGGCGGAACTGTTTTCTGCACAGGAGGCATGGGCAAGGCCGACAAACTCAGGGACTGTGGCAGCTGTATCTTCAGGAGTGAGGAGGCAACAGATGTCACCAGAGCAGCTTCAACATGTCATCTGCTTCCAATGCAAAAAGCCAGGACACTTTGCCCGAGACTGCCCCCAAAGCCAGCAACACAGGAAGAAAACCATCAAACCAAAAAACTAGGACACGAGCGCAAGCCCACACTGCACCATGACATAAATGCAGCGGGCTTCCCTAAGGGGAAAACCTCCCTCAAAACAGAAAAAGGGGAGGAAGGGAGGCGGGGTGTGGTACAGCAAAAGAAATGTTTGCCTAAAAAAATCTGGCAGCCTCACAAGTGTTTCAAGCTTGTGACCACCAAAGCTTTTATTTTCAGGTCTACCCAGTGGACAGTCATTGGAGTGGACCTGCCAGAGGACTCACAGGACTTGACAAAAGATCCCACAGGACTGGACAGTGAGTACTTTGTTATTGGGGACACTGCACATACACCCATGGAGATTGAGGTGGCTCCCATGACCATCAAGGGAGACATACCTAACCTCATTCTCCTGGTGTGCTGTCCACAGCCACCCTTCTGTTTTGCCAAGGGGCAAATCATCGCCCAGGCCATTCCTGTTCCAGCAGAAATCTCAGTAGATGACAAAGCACCAGGTGTCTACTGGGCAGAAGTGGTTGGTGAGGACAAACCCATTATGGGATGCTATCTAATGCGTGGAGCAGACCATCTCCACATGGAAGGGTTGCTTGACACGGGGGCAGATGTGACAATCATACCTGAAAGGTTGTGGCCGTCACATTGGGATTTGCAACCCATGGCTGGCAAAATCCAAGGTGTAGGAGGTTTCACATTGGCTAAGATCTCAAAAAGCGTCATGAAAATTGAGGGGCCGGACGGAAAATTGGCCAGTGTCCATCCATTTGCCACTGATTATAAATCTCCCTCATGGGGGAGAGGCACCATGTCCCAGTGAGGGGTCAAATTGGTCATGCCTTAGACACCCCAGGATTTTTAGAAGCAGACACTGTGGAGCGCTCTACCCACAATTTAACATGGCTGGATGATAATCCAGTCTGGGTAAATCAGTGGCCACTCAGCAAGGAAAAGCTGAAGGCGCTTGAGGAGCTCGTAGAGGAGCAATTGGCTAAAGGACACATTGAAGAGACAACTAGCCCTTGGAATTCCCCAGTCTTTGTAATAAAAAAGCCAGGAAAGGATTAGTGGCATCTCCTCCATTATTTATGGGAAATAAACAAGGTAATTTAGGACATGGGGTCACTCCAACCAGGGATGCCTTCCCCAACGATGCTTCCCCAAAATTGGCAATTGGCTGTCCTGGACATCAAGGACTGTTTTTTCCAAATTCCCCTACACCCAGAAGATGCCCCATGGTTTGCCTTCTCGGTCCCAACCATCATTTGAGAAGCCCCAATGAAGCGCTACCACTGGAAAGTATTGCCTCAGGGGATGAAGTGCTATCCCTCCATCTGTCAGTGGTACATGGCTTCATTGCTGTCCCCAGTGCACACCCAGAAAAGGGAGGCAATCATCCTACACTACATGGATGATGTGCTTATGTGCGCCCCCGATTATATAATACTCCAAGACACACTTAACCTAGTGGTTAAAGTTTTAATCTCTGCTGGATTCCAACTGGAGGAAGACATGGTTCAGAGGATGCCACCTTGGAAGTACCTGGGCTTGGAGATCACTGTGCGGACCATTGTTCTGCAGAAATTGGAAATCGAGTGATCTCAAAACCCTTGCAGATCTCCATTCCCTGTGTGGGTCTTTGAACTGGGTCAGGCCTTGGCTAGGCCTCTCCAACGAGGACCTAGCTCCCCTCCTCAATTTATTGAAAGGGGAGAGACAGCTAGTTTCTCCCAGGGAACTGACCCCAGAGGCAAAAACCACCATCAAAAAACCACAGAAGGCTTTGGCCGAGAGGCAGGCTCATCGTTATCAAATTCATTGTTTTGGGAAAGTTACCACACTTACGTGGTCTGATATTCCAATGGATCGAAGGGCAGAAGGATTCACTCTTAATCATAGAGTGGGTCTTCCTTTCCCACCAGCAATCCAAAACCATTACACAGCCACAAGATCTGATAGCTCAGCTGATCCAGAAGGCCAGGGTGAGGTCGCATGAACTGGCCAGTTGTGACTTTCAGTGTATTCACCTCCCGGTCAAACTTTCTAAGGAAGGAAAGAACTCTCCTGAGAGGTTGACCAAAGAGATGTTTGAGCACTTGCTCCAGAGCAATGCCAGTCTCCATCTATCTCTGGACAGCTACAGTGGGCAGGTATCAGTCCACGCCCCGTCACACAAGCTGTTTAATGAGGAATTCCACCTCATTGCTCCTGAGAAAAGGAGTTGGAGGCCACTCAAGGCGCTTACAGTGTTCACTGATGCATCCAGGGCATCCCAGAAGTTGGTGATGACAGAGAAATCCCCAGACTCAGCATTGGGAAGCTGATGTTGAGTTTGTGGAGGGGTCGCCCCAGGTTGCCGAACTGGCCACAGTCATAAGAGCCTTTGAGAAGTTGTTGGAGCCAATTAATTTGGTCACCAATTCACCCTATGTGGCAGGAGTAATGTCCAGGGTGGAGCAGGCAGTTCTCAAAGACACTGAGAACAAGCATCTCTTCAGGTTGCTCTCAAAACTAATTTAATTTCACAGCTGGAGCATCCATTCTATGTGATGCACGTGAGGTCACATACCGATTTGCCAGGAGAGATTGCAGAAGGTAATCATAAAGCAGATTCCCTTGCCACCCCAGCAGAAATGGCACACCTTCCGGACATCTTCCAACAGGCAAAGCTAAGTCATCAGCAATACCATCAAAATGTGCCAGGTCTGATGCATCAGTTCCAACTAACATGGAGACAGGTTCGAGCCATTGTGGCCACCTGTCCCAATTGCCAGCTCCAGGTAGTGCCATCACTGGGTGTTGGGGTTAACCCCCGAGGCCTTGGAAGCTGTGAAGTGTGGCAGGCAGACATCACACACATTCCCAGTTTTGGTTGCCTGAAATATGTACATGTCAGCATAGACACATATTCAGGTGCAGTTTATGCCTCTGCCCACGCAGGGGAAAGGGCTGTGCATGCCAAACAACACCTGGTGCAAGCCTTTTCAGTGTTGAGGATCCCTAGGGAGATTAAGATTGACAATGGCCCAGCGTATGCCTCCAAGGAGTTTCTAGAGTTTGTCCAGCAGTGGGGGGGAGCATAAGACCGGCATTCCCCACTCCCCCACAGGTCAAGCTGTGATTGAGCGTGCCCACCATATGCTCAAAGAAGTCCTTGCTAGGCAGGGCAGTTCAGCAGCGTGGATGACACCACAACAAAAGCTCTGCAAAGCCCTGTTTACCATCAATTTTTTTAATTGTTCAGTTGAAAACATGAGTCCTCCAGTAGTACGGCATTTCCACAGTAACAATTGGTTTAAGTTGTCACAGCGTCCACCAGTTTTCATTAAGGACCCAGAAACTTGGGAAACCAAGGGTCCTTATGAGCTTGTCACCTGGGGGCATGGCGATGCATATGAATCCACCCCCACAGACTCGCAATGGATACCCCAAAAGTGAGTAAAACCTTTCATCCCCAAAACTCCAGCTCCAGCAGATGGGGATGAGAAGCAAGCAGCCGTCGCCTCAAAGAGAAGATGCCACCAGAAAGAGGAGGGAAAATCTTCCTAATAGATTTAGCTACATTCCGGGAGACCCCTGAACTTTAATGTGCTTTAAAAATGTTTGTTTTCCTTTGTAGAGAAGAAAATCTACCTCCCACCTAACCTCACGATGAGCCCTGTCCGAGTTGTCATCCTGTTCATGCTGAGCAGTCTGACAGCTGCGTGGATCATCCCACAGCCATGCCAAAACATCTGGGTGACCCTGGCATGGATTCTCCAACAAGAAAATATATGCCTGTCCACAGCAGCAGCGAGAGACCCTATGTCTATCTGCCTGGTAAGGATTCTGTTGCAAGCTGGAGAGTTTACAGACAGGTTGGATACACCTATGCCTGACCCAAGTCCCAAATCACATCACGCAACCACACAATACCTGTCAGCGGCAGGCTGTAACGATTAGGAACCCCATAGAAGAGTGGCTGCCAAAGTTACCCAGAGCTGCTCAGCAATCCCAAGAGTTAGAGCTGTTGGGTTCCTCTCCTGCATCATATTGTGTACACTTTGTCTTTACCCCACGTTCCAACACCAAAACTTTTAACAACATACTACAGTATCGAGAGGAAATCACTGCCAGAAGGTGGTGTAAGGTTTTAAGCCATGTCACAGCAGATAACCCATACCATTCACATCCCAAGAGCCTCCCTAAAGGTTTGTTTTTAATTTGTGGGAATCGGGCATGGGCAGGAATCCCTTCTCGGTTTTTAGGAGGTCCATGTACCATCGGGCGGTTGTCCCTGTTGGCACCGAACCAAACCATGACTGGCGAATGGACTTGAAAGAACAATTCAGTCAGCAAATTTCAAAAGAGAATCGTTGACAATTTGGACCCAAATTGTGATGCAGAAATTTTCCATTGGGCCAAGTCAAAGCAAATCGCTGTATCCCTGTTCCTTCCATGGGTTGCAGCAGCCAAAGCTCTTGGTGAATTAGGCCACCTAGAGTGCTGGGTAGTCAAACAGGCAAACTTGACATCTGCTGCCATCAGCTCCCTCCTAGAGGACGAGGAGATTACCAGGCAGGCCACACTCCAAAATCGTGCGGCCATAGATTTCCTCCTGCTGCTGCATGGGCACGAGTGCCAGGAATTTGAAGGACTTTGCTGCTTAAACTTAACATCAAAAGCACCCGACATCCATGTAGCCCTCCAAGAAATTAAAAGCCTGGTTGGACAAGTCAAGCAAGAATCCAAGGACTGGTTCAGCAGACTGTTCAAGGACTGGGGACTCTCGGGGTGGTGGGCTTCCCTAAAAAAGACAATTATGTTGCTTTTTGTTGTTCTTTTTCTAATCATGTTAGCATTCAGAATTCTATGTCGCATGTTTTTAAAAGCTATCAGCGGTTTAATCTGCACTACCTCAGAAGTCAACCGCACAGAGTTTGTGGACCTAAAGCAAACTGACAGGCCTGCAAATCATGAGTTGTGGACGAATTCATAATCTGTATCAGAATAGCCCCGACAATTTCTTTTAACTTTGTTTTTAACAGAAAAGGAGAAGGTGTTGCATTGAACTAAATAGTTTATTTAGGTGCAGTATTTTGCACCGGGTGTTTGGTACATGGTCTGTCCCATTACCCCTTTCCCCCCAAAAGCCCTGGTGGTAATGGTTTGTCCCAGGTTTACCCCTCCCCTCGCCCCTACCTCACTTGGATCCCATTGGCTGTGGTCCTCTTCCTCCGCCCTCCATTTCCCCAAGCTTAAAAGTCTCCTTCCATGAGGTATTCCGTCTCTCTTTTCCTGGGACAGCGCCTGAATCCCAAGGTGACTCCTATCTAGGAATAAAATAGGACTTTGGTCCCAAGAAGAAAAGCACCTCCTGTCTTTTGCTTTTGTCCTGTGTAAGATTGTAAGGGCTAAGGTCCATAGCTAGCCGGATTGGACCCGAACTGCCCGCCAGATCAATCTTATGCCCTTTGTTAATTTTTTTCCCTCTCCTTAGCTGAAAGCAAGAGAGAGTGAGTATACAACTTTTTTGTGTGCCAATGTCAAACCACGAGATCTTGAAACCATGGAAATGTCATGCATAATTTTATCTGTACTGCTCAAGCTCTAGATATTAGAAGTTGTTGTGTATTGTAAATGCAGAACTACCAATGAAGGAAGGAATGATGAGGAGGACTCTATTTTATCAGAAGGCTAATTTATTCCTTTATTATACGATATTGTATTAAAGAATACTATACTATACTGAAGAATACAGAAAAGATACTTACTGAATGCTAAAAAGATAATAATGAAAACTCGTGACTCTTTCCAGAGTCCCAACACAGCTTGGCCCTAATTGACCAATGAGTTAAAACAACTCACACTGGAGTCCAATCAAGCAATCACCTTGGGTAAACAATCTCCAAACACATGCCACATGAGTACAACACAGGAGAAGCAAATGAGATAAGAATTGTTTTTCTTTTCTCTGAGGCCTCTTGCTGCCTTTCAGCTTCCCAGGAGAAAATCCTGGGCGAAAGAATCATGGTCAGGAAATGTAAATGCCACAGTTGTGGAGAGGTCTCTCCTTGGAGATTGACTGATGAGTTTGGAAAGAATGTCTCTCATTACTGCTGAAATCTGAACAAGTTTCAAATGTAATTTCTTGGCAGGAGGTATATAAGTTGACACAGGCAGGCAGCTGGGACAACTTCATACTCACAGCTAGAATACAGAGTAATTTCATATTCCTTACCTTACAAACAGGGGAATCCCTGAAGAAACACTTGGGCTGAGGCACACAAACAGAAAGACAGACACCATTAAACTCAGTCCATGCTAGAAGATCACTAGCATGCTGTTCACACTGGTTTATCCAAAGTTAGTCCCAGCTGCAAGGTCACTTTAGGAGTTTACAGTCCTCACCAGGCTTCTGATTTTAACCCATTTCTCCAACAGGAGGTCATTGAGTAAGACCTGACAAATCTAGCACTTGCTAAATTTGTGGTTTGGAACTCCAATTTACCAATTGCAAATAGCAAAGAACTTTTCAAATAAGAGATATTTATGACAGTAGAAGTTCTAACAAAGGAGCAATATCTCTTCTTAGACTAATAAATGTAGATGGAAAAGGAACAGCAAACTTTTGTATATTTCATCAGGTCTGAAAAAATTGTTCACTAATCTTAGAAATAAAAGACGCATCTTCAACATACCTACAATAACACTGTTGCTGTAAGATCTAATACGTTGCTTCTCATCATATTTGATTGTAATTTTAAGTTTCTTAGGAATGGGATATTTAACCAGCATATTCATATTTCCTTTTCTTCTCAATATAAATATAGTAGGTTGTATAGATATGTCATGAATTATACTCTATTCACATTTTTATTCTTAAACTCAACCCATTCACGTTTATTTCTAAATAATTTTCAGTTATTATTAAGATGTAAAAATATAGACTTAGAAACCAAAATAACTGAAGAAATCTGTGAGACTCCTGGAGTGCATTGAGTATAATTTCTTGGTCCAGGTAGTAGACCAACCAGAGGTGATATGCTACTGGACCTGGGACTCACCAATGCAGATGAGCTCATGTTCTGGTTTGAAAGCAAAACAGTGAGACACTCCAAGTCAGAAATACAATTTATTAAGAAAAGGAAAAAAAACCCCAAAATACATGCAATAATCAAAAAAAAAACCCCAAAAAACACTGACAGAGTCAGAATACAACCTGACACTCTGCTAGTTAGGGTGGTGGTAGTAGTCCAGATGAAATGGTCTTGTTGAAGTGGTGATCCAGTAGAAAAGTTCTGGTAGCTCTTGTCTTCTGGAAACCAGTGGGTAAGGGCAGTTTGTTCTGTCCCAAAACCCAGATTATATCCCAGTGGGGATGCTTAGCTCCTCCCCCCTGGGTGGAGCATCTCACAATGGGCTGTTATCATTCTATGAGTCATGCAGTGGGTCCTTGATTGCCCATTAAACAGAAATGGCTCCCGGAGGGAGTTATCTCTGAGTCATGCTGCAAGGCATTGATGGGCCCATTAACAGGAGATAAGGAAAAACAATGCCCCTCCTGGTTTCAACAGCTCTTGAGGATGGGAATAGAATACATCTTTATATTGTAACCTAGGACAAAGGTGTATTGCTTAAAGTGCCCACTTTTCTCAACACAACACAGCATACAAAACTTCAGCATCCACTCAGATTAGCTTTCTCTGGCCTTCACACACTCTGGACACAATCAAAATAACAGCACACAGTAAAATTCTTTACTGGATCTAGTGATTTACTGGATTCACAAATTCTTAGGGGCCAAGCCCGAACCACTGAGGCAGTGGAATCCCCTCAGTTCATCTAGTCATGGTTAAAACATGCACGATCTACACAAACCCATTAAAACACACTAGGTGTCCTCACTCACACTTCTCCGCTTGTTCTGCTTCTCACCAGCTGCCTCCCTATGGGACGCTATCTGCTCTCACAGCCTCCCAGCCAGCACACCCCAGCTACCTCCCCAGGGCCCGCTTGACCACTTCAGATGCGGGTAGAACTCTCCCTCCCCCCCATGCCATGGGTACTGAAACAGAGTGGAAATTTACCAGGGTGGAAATCCATTTCAGATTTAGGTGAAATATGCTGTTAAAAAAAACTGCCTCAGCCAAAGGAAAAATGTGAGAGAGATAAGAGGGACCCCTTGAACTTTGAAACAGACGAAAACCAAAGCTGAGGCTGCGGGAGACAGGGCAAGATGACCCAGGAGTTCTTTCTGTACTTTCTGATAAAAAACTAGCTCCAAGTGTAATGGAAAACCAGTAAAATGAATATGTTTGAACCTATTGTGAAATTCTATGCATATGTACCAGTAAGTGGGATAAAAAAGGATTGGGAGTTCTTAGGGGTGTGCATGTCCTTTGCGGGGAATGATCCCTACATGTATCCAGCGCTGTAATAAACATATTGGCTTTACAACTTTTACAAAGTTGTGGAGGTTTTTTTCCTTCCACAAATCAGTACACTCACTCGCTCGCTCCCCCTTTCATATAACTGAGCCCACCAAGCCACTCACTCACACAATTACAAACTACACTAACAATGTCCGGACACCACAAGCACAAAATAGTAGCAACAAGGTCCAGGTTCACTCGGCTCACCCCCAGACCCGCTAGTGGTCGCGCAATCGACAGTGAACCCCTCCACCAGCCTCTCTATCAGCCAGTGGACCCTTCCCCCAGCTGCTCTATTAGCCAGTGGACTCTTCCCCCTGCCGCTCTATCAGCAAGCAGACTCTTCCCTTTCCCGCCAGCCATGCTCGGACAGCGGCTGCTTGCAAGCCCCAAACTTTTACTCACACAGGGACTGAGCTGTGTGCCAGACGTCTCTGAGCAGCTAACCAGCAACCCTTTTGGGCAAGGTCTCTTTAAGCTTGATACATACTGTTTACCTGCACACCAGCAGGCCGTTGTCTGTCTCTGCAGGGGGCAAGCTGGGAGCCCCTCCAGGGAAAGTGCCCTGGGGTGTGCCAAGGAGGTCCGCCTCCCCGCTCTGCCACTGCAGGGCACAGAGACGATGTCCTGGCTGGCTCACCACAAATGATTTCCAGAAAAAAACTCCACAACTTGTAAAAGTTGTAAAGCCAGTATGGTCTTTCTGATGTATCCTTTCAATAATAGCTTGTCCTGTGGAGTTACCTGGAATACCTGTGCTATGCTTCACTCTCCAACAAGCCAAGAAATCCTGGGTCTGTTGGGCTATATATCCTGCCCCATTGTCTGTCCATCTTGATTTCCTGAGGCAAGCCCATTATGGCAAAGCAGCCTTGCAAATGTCGAATGACAAAATGAGACCCTTTGTTTGTCATAGGTTTGTCATAGGAGTGGCCCAAACCATGGCAGAAAAGGTATCTGTGGTTACATGAATGCATTTAAAGTGACCAAAAGGGGCATAGATAGTTACATCAGTTTGCCATAACTGCAGGGGCCCCAGGCCATGAGGGTTGACTCTAGGACCCAATCCGCCAATCATGCCCTGGCATTGCAGACAGGTTGTGAAAATTCCTTGAGCATCCTGGAGCAATATTCCAAATTCTTTGTGTAAAACTTTTGCATATTGGTGAAAAAACTTGTGAACCCTTCTGGCCTGGCCAAACTTATCAATGTTGGGAGAATCAGAGGCCCAGAGTGGTGCCACCAATTGGTCAACCTTCTCGTTTCCTAAGGCCAGGCCTCCCATCAATCCAGAGTGACTCCGTATATGGATAATAAAATAATTCTGTTTGCAAGAATTAAGTAACTGCCATAATTGCAAAAAGAGTTGCCACAACTGCCAGTTTTGAATTTCCTTCAGTAATGCTTGCTCCATGAGCTTGACAACACCTACCATGTAGAGAGAATCAGAAACAATGTTAACGGGATCATTGGGCCATTTTTCAAACACCCTGATAACAGCACATAGCTCAAGAACTTGAAAAGAGTCCCTTGGTCCCTCAAGGATTTCACTGAGCCATTTGTCTTTGTTCTGTCAAGTAAGACTGGCTTTAGAAGTCTTTCAACTGGTATCAGTAAAATGCGTGGGGCCTTCTATAAGTTGCCTTGATAGCCAAGGTAGTTCTTCCACCTGTTGATGCAAAGAAAAAAGCTTATGAGAGGGGAAAATGAGTGCTATTGAGACCTGGAAAGTTCAACAATGCCCATTGTAAGGTGTCTGAATTCTGTAATGACCATTTCAAATAGTCCTTTGCTAATGGGTGAAGAATATTTTGGGGTTCCATTCCTGCAATTTCCAGTGTCCACTTCTGTGCCTTGATCACAATTGTTGCTATAGCCTGGTCAAGGGTTTGTTCAAATTAAATGGTAAGAACACCCATTCCAAGATTTTTAGTGGCTGTTTAGCCTGGTCATCCCACTGCATTAGTATAGCCATCACGTGTTTTTCTCTATTCAGTACAGCCACGCACAATGGCAAAGTAGGGGACCAACGATCTGCAAAGGAATTACCCAATTTAGTGGCAATTTGAGTCAGAGCCTTCTGTTGTTTTTCAGTCAGTTCGCACGGCAAATTGGCCTGATTTCCCCCTTTCAATTATGGCATTAGGGGCTCAAGGTCTTAATTAGTAATGCCACAGGTTCTACGAATCCACTGTATATCCCCAATTCATTTTTGAGCATCCATCAAAGTCCAAATTTCCATACAAATAGTTAATTTTTGGGGCCAAATTTGGGCTTCAGTGATAAGCATACCCAAATATTTGCACGGGGCCTGTTGTTGGGCTTTTTCAGGGGCAATTTGAAGGCCTGCCTCTTGTAATTGTTGCTGTAAGGCAGGTAGCAGGTTTGCTGTATCTATGTGTTCTCCTGCGATAAGAATATAATCCATGTAATGAGAGATAAGATACTGTGGGTATCGTTTTCTCAGCAGGGCTAGTGCCCAGGCAACATACAGCTGGCACATCATGGGAGAATTTTGCATCCCTTGTGGCAATACAACCCATTGATACCTCTTTACTGGCTCTGCCTTGTTAATGAATGGCCCTGAGAAGGCAAACTTCTCGCCGTCACCCTCATGCGGGGGGATTGTGAAAAAGCAGTCTTTTAGGTCCATATTAACAGTCGCCAATTGACAGGTAAAATTGATGGCGAGGGTAGGCTGGGCTGCAGAGGTCCCATATCCTGCATTACAGAATTAATGGCTCGAAGGTCATTTAATAATCTCAATTTTCCTGATTTTTTAGGGGCTGTAAAAATGGGTGTGTTCCAGGGGCTCATAGAGGGTATGATATTGCTCATCAACCAATTCATTAACATGGTCAAGCTTTTCTTTAGACAGCAGCCATTGATCAACCCAGACTGGCGTTTCTGTTAACCTCAATGGCCACTGCTAAAAACCCTCATTGGTGAGACAGAAACCCATCTGGCTCAATGTGTCCCATCCAAGTAGCCAGATTGTTGTATTCATCACGTAAGGTCTCACCTGGGCCCAGAGGTGCATCTTCATCAACCCACACTATTAAGAGTGTTTTACTTACTCAAGTCTTTTGCACGCCCCCCATCCCCATAACTGGTGTTCCCAGGGTATTCAGAGGCCATGTTGTAGGCCATGAAAATGAGGGAACAAGGGTGACATCTGAACCTGTGTCCAGCAATGTGGCTTTTGTCGTAAGAGTTCCTCCATCGGGGTGCTGAAAAGGAATGGGTTTAATTGGTTTTGCTCCCGATAATGGTAATGTAAACATTACCTGAGGTGTTCCCGTAGACCCAAAACCTCCATTCCCCCTCAGCATGACCCCTTGTCTAGGAACTGTAGCATTAAAGGGTACCAACTGTGCAAATCAGGTGCCTTTTGGAATGTGGATGGGTGGCCTCAATGTTTGCACCATTATCCCAATATTGCCCAAATAATCTGCATCAATTAGTCCGGGCAAAACAAAAATGCCTTGCTTTGATGTGGATGATCTCCCTATCAGCAGGGCACTGACCCCATACCCTAAGGGTCCCTTTGCCGTTGATGGAATGACCTGTACATTTGTGTTTTCCAGGGTTACTTCTGCTGCTGTTGCCAAGTCCACTCCGGCACTTCCTGCTGTTGCTAAGTGGAGGATATCCAGGCAGCCCCCTGGTTGTGAGGGAGCATTTGTGTCAATGCGTGTGCCCCTTCACACTCTTTCATTTCCCATAGGTGTTCTGCCTTTCTTGCATTTCAATAGACATTTACTGGCCCCATGACCAAATTTATCATATCTATTGCAGTTTCCTGTGAAACCAGTAGATGTTGCTGTTGCCTTACTTTGCTTTACGGCTGTAGCTCAGCACTGGGCGTTAAAGTGACCAGGTCTAGCACAGTTGAAACATTTTGGGCTAGAGTCGTCTTTTCCTTGTTGAACCAGTGGTTTAAGGGCAACTGCCATTGCTTTGCTAGGTAAGTGGCTTTTTCCTCTGGAGTTCCAACCCTAGAACAAGCTTCAATCATGTCCATCAAGGTGGCTGCTCGAGGCAAAGTCTGCAAGATCCTCTGACAAGTGGAGTTAGCATTTTCCATAGCCAGCTGCATTCCCAGTGCGGCTTTGATATCTGGAGACATTCCTGGAACTCGATCAATTGCACATCTAAGACAATCTAGAAAACTCAATAAAGTCTCCTTTGTCTCTTGTTTAATGGTTGTATAGGATGGTGGTGGAAGTCCCATATCTGGGACAGCGTGGAATGCTTCCTGTGCCAGCTTCTGAGACTGCTGCAAAATTGCTGTATGTAAATGTGCCTGAGTTGCCGGTTGGCAAAAGGCCCTTTCCCCAACATCACATCTGGGGTGACAAACTGCCGCGGGTCCCCTTGAGGGAGCCTGAGAATTTCAACCACAGCAGCATCTACCTGCCTTTCCCAGTCTGCTTACCACAGCAGTCTCTGTGTGGGTTTTAAAAAGGTTTCTGCCAGCTTTTTACAATCAAACGGAGCCATTAAACCGCTAGTAAAAATGTGGTCCAGCAAGGTCTGTACATATGGATTAGTTAGTCCATACTGCATTACAGCTTTCTGCTCCTCTCAGACAAGCTTCCAATCCAGCCCAACCCACTGGTATTGATTTGGATTACCAGGGACAGAGATTACCAGAAGTGCTCGTGGAATAAACTCACCCTCGATCAGGGCCTCTCAGATTACACCTTGCTACCGATGAGCCGGGTTGCATTCATTGTCGGACACAGGGCAGCTGGTGAATCTCTGTTCAGGATTCTCTCTCCTTCGCTCTGGGCTTCTCTCCTCCTTCGGCTGTAGCGTCTGCTCCTGGTTGTGTCGAGTTGGGGGATCAGTCATTCTTCGCATACCATGGTACCGGTCAAAATCCTGCTCCTGCTGCACTCTCTCCTCTTCAGCTTCTCACTCCCATTGTTTTCTCCACTCCTGCCTGGCTCGCGATTCTGTTTCAACATCAGGAATCATAGGGCGGGCAGACCTTCTATCAGGGCTACCTTCTCCCGAGAGCTGGGCTCGGCAATCCTCACTGCCATTACGGTACAAAGGATTGGTAATGCGATAAGCTGATCTCACAATTGATCCATTACTCCTTCTTCCTTCTGCCATCAGCAATAATCTGTTTTGTTTTTTTCTCTTTCCCTTATTTTTAGATCAATTAAAGCTCTGAGTTCAGCTATTTTTCTCTCCTGCTGCTGACATTCCTCCTCAAAGCAGCACAAGCATTCTGCATGTGAATACCCGCTTTCTGCATTTGAATACCCACGATGGCTAGGCAGAGGTGAGTCAGGCAGCGAGGGGGTAGCGGGGGGATATATACGCCCTCTTGATGCTGTTGTTAATTCCTCAGGGGGATACCACGGGGCACCCTGTGGGTAGTCCTGGTGCTGGAAGAGGGAGTAGCACATCAATGTCCATTTTCTCTGGTTTACGTGCGGGCTGTGGAGCCAGTGTGGGCTGTGGCACCGTGTTGTTACTGTCTGAGACTGCCTGTTAAACCTGTAACTTCGACTCCGGGGGTGCAGAAGGTAGGGATGGTATAATTTGGTCCAGCCCCATAAAAAATTCTCATGCAAACATCGGGAAGGCAACCGCAGGGTTGTCTGGCTCTAGGGCAGCTGCTGCCCCTGCTGCAGCTGTTCTTTCTGCTTTTAACTGCTTTAGCACCGTTATCATTAAGATCCATGCTGTGCTAAGTCCTTTGGTTTCTTTTGACCCTTCACTTACGGCATCCCAGAGAGCTAGTCCCAGCCTTTCCCACTTGGGGGTGTCGAAAACACTCTTAGGGGTGGCAAAAAATCCTCTCTCCTGACCCCATCTCAACAGTCTTTTCAGGACCTCTGGATCATACTTAATTGCTCTCTTAGAGAGAATAATCTGGAGGACACTTAACGTAGCCTGTTCTTCTTTTGATAGTGCCTTTCCCATCCTACCAGCCCCCGCTTGCCTCACCTTTCCTGGTGTCTGCTGCAGCGTAAGTGTCCTTTTCCTGGAGCCGTCCTGCGACTCCCCCGACCGTGGTCCTGCCACAGTGCTCTCCGACTAAGGCCTCCCACCTCCTTGCTCAGTAGACCCCCTTCAGAATCCAAAGGGTCCGGTCTACATCATCATGTCGTAGTTCACCGGCATGCGGGAGCACAGGACTCCTGGACAGCTAATCAATGTGATTAGCAGAAGCCACTTTATTGTTTACATTGTGCTCTATTTATACATTTTAATACTACTGCACACGCAATCACGCATTTCTTGATTGGTGCCGCTATCTTGTCCACGCGGTCTGCGTTCACTTTTCAGGATATATGACTGGTTGCAGTCCAGTGCTTCAAGGCCCTCCTTTATCTAGTTCTTGTGGTCTTGGCATTTTGTTTTTCAGCCTCTTTTTCATAATTTAGCACAATTTATGTCTTAGTAACCTTGACAAATTCCAGAGGGTTCTGATAAGAATAACTGAAAATGGTTTGCCTGGAGAACACCGTGGCCTAAGCTGTTTAAGTACATTGCTACAGAAGGGTACACCCAAGCTGTTAAATTCCTGTATGAAAAACTGGTAAAAGAAGAGATTACATGGGAAAAAGAGGATGGGCAGAGATTTAAAAGTTTAAAACAAAAATTGATTACTACCCTTGCTCTAAGTCTTCCTGCTTTAGATGAACCTTTTTACCTATTTGTAGATGTGGAAAATGGGGTAGCCCATTGAGTCCAGCCCAAGAATGGCAGGGGTCCATAAAACCAGTGGCCTATCTGTCAAAACTGTTAGACCCTGTTAGCAGAGGGTGGCCAACCTGTAGCAAGGCAGTAGCCTCCACTGCCTTACTAGTAGAAGAAAGCACAAAATTACCTTCTGGGGAAATTAAAAGTGCACACCCCACATACAGTTAGAAATATTTTGAACCAGAAAGCTAAAACAATGGCTCACTGATTCCCGAGTGCTAAAATATGAAGCAATTTTAATAGACAAAGATGATCTGGAACTAATTACAGATAAGCACCTCAATCCTGCCCAGTTTTTGTATGGAGAAGCAGTAGAAGAACTACTGCATGATTGCTTAGAAATTATAAACTATCAAACCAAAGTGAGAGAAGATCTGACAGACCAACCCCTTCAGGGGGAAAAGCGATTACACACTAATGGATCCTCGAGGGTGATTCAGGGGCAGAGAATGTCAGGATATGCTATAATAGATGAGAAGTTAGTATCCATAGAAAAGAGAATATTACACTCCAGCTGGTCAGCTCAAACATGTGATTTATATGCTTTGAAATGAGCCTTTGAAAAATTAACACGAGAGGGGGACTGTGTACACTGACTCCAAGTATGCCTTGGGAATGGTGCATACTTTTGGGAAAATCTGGGAAGAAAGACGACCACTAAACTCAAAAGGGAAAGGATTAATTCATTAAAGGCTTATTTCAGAAGTATTAGAAGCCTTACAGTTGCCAGAGGAAATTGCTGTGGTGCATATTTGGCAGTATCAGAAAGGAACCACCTTAGAAATAAGAGAGAACAACTTAGCAGACTTAGAGGCTAAAAATGCAGCAGTCAGGGGAAGAGAAAGTCATGATGATCCTGACCCCTACTGGAGAAATTCAGGATATACCAGTATTCAGTAAAACAGAGGAAAAGAAATTCCTTGATATAGGAGCAAAAAAAGGCAATAAAGGGAAGTAGGTGTTATCTGATGGGAGACAGTTGTTAAATAAACCACTGGCAAGGAAAATATTAGAAAGCATGCATAATAAGAGTCATTGGAGTACCCAAGCACTGAGTGTTCTGTTCCTGAGAAATGTGGGTTGCATGGGAATTTTTGGAGTAGCTAAGCAAATAACTGAAAAGTTTGCAATATGCCAAAAAGTAAGCAGAAAAGCCATGAGGAGACCACACTGACGAGGGTGAGAATTAGCCTTATGACCCTTTCAAAGTATCCTAGTAGATTTCACTGAACTCCCTCAATTGCAACGGTGGAAATTTTTGTTATTAATAATAGATCATCTAACCCACTGGGTGGAGGCTGTACCAACAGTTAAAGCTACTGCCAATGTTGTATGCAAAACTCTTCTAGAACTAATCATTCTCCAGTATGGAATAGTGAACAATATTGACTCAGATCAAGGAACCCGTTTCACATCAAAATAATACAGCAGGATGTCCAAACTCTGGGTATAGAATGGGAATTACACACTCCATGGCACCCACAGAATTCAGGGCGGGTTGAAAGGATGAATCAAACTCTCAAGAGAACTCTGACTAAACTGATGATTGAAACCCAAATGTAATGGGTCAAGTGCCTACCCCTAGCCTTGCTGAGAATCAGAACGCAACCTAGATCAGATTTAGGGATTTCACCCTATGAAATGATGTTCAGCTTACCCTTTCTGATTTCACCAAATAATATTGACACTTCTGAAGAAGGGGAGGACAGTGTCAAGAAATATGTTCTGTCTAGAGGAACTGCGAGGAAAAGGGATACTCCCTCAGACTACTATCCTAGATTTCAAAACTCATAATGTCAATCCTGGGAATTGGGTAATGGTTAAATAATGGAAAGAGCAACCTTTAATCCCCCAATGGAAAGGTCCCTTTCAGGTGTTGCTGACCACCAAATTGGCTGTAGGAATGGCAGAACAAGGATGGACTCACACAAGCAGAATAAAAGGACAAGTAGAAGAACCCCATGACTGGAAGATCATCACTTCCACAGAAGGACTAAAAATAACTCTGAAACTAAATCCGCAGGCTCAATGTGGTAAGTAAACTACAGGCAACCGCACATCAATCCAGACTGGGAGGGAGTTCCCTGTTGGTTTTATTGGTTCTTGTGTATGCCCAAAGGCCAGAGGCTCTCCAAACTCCAAAACAACCAAGTAGTAGTGGTTTTGGTTCGCTAATTTTAGATTTCCCGATCAATGTACTAATTAATGTGGTGGGTTCAGTGTTGGCTAATTGTCCTAGGGTGACGTTATGATCCTTGTATCCCCATTCATGTGTTCTGTTAATGTTGGATATTATGTTCTGTACCTTTAAGACCGGCTCTGAAGAGGGAAAGTTTTGTTTTGGTTTTCTTATCAGCCTGGCGGGACACAGAGACTGCAGCTTTTGCTTTTGCTGCTTTTGCTTTTTGCTTTGCTCTCTCGCTCTTGCTTGCTTCGCTTCTGCTTGCTTTTGCTCATTAGCTAGTTCAGTTAAACTGTCCAATTTCTTCCTGGACTGTTTCTCCTTTCCTTTTTCTGATCATTTCGAACCTGCTCCGGACTGGGACCTGTGAAACACCAAGATCCTGCACCTTGTGGCCTGCAGCAGCTGCCCCAGCGCCGGAGGGACTGAGAACAGAGTGACCACCCCCCAAGAGAGACTTTCTGAATTTGTCATCTTTTTTCAGAGCGGTGTCATCTGGTATTGTTCATTCTGTGTGCTGGGGGGTGCTGTGCTTGTTAAATAAACAGGTTCTTTCCACTCCTCTCCGAGGAATCCTTCCCGAACCAGATGGGGGGAGGGGCTGTGTGGGTTTGCTTACTGGAGGAGGCCTAATTTGGAAATTCTCCTCCAAATTTGCCCTAAACCACGACAAAATCTTGGAGCCCAACGTGGGGCTCGAGAGAGAGTGAGTGGAAAAACCCTGCTTTGAGTGTATTTTGGTTGCCATTACTCTCTGTTTGTTTGAAGCAGTTAATAGTCATGATTTTTGAATTCATGATGAGTGTTGGGGTGAAGGCTTGCATGTGCTTCTGGTCCCTAGGGTTTTTCGAGATTTTAATACCTCTGTGGTCCCTAGGTTTATTTTCCTATCCTGAAATAGTTCTAGCATTGTCCCTCATACGTAGTTTTTACAGTAGAGGGGCAGTGACCAGAATAACTATCCTGCTGGGCTTGATGGCAATGATTTGCAAGAAGTTTATAAACATGTTGGGGTCTGCTACCAGGTATGAATGGTTCTTGGCTATGGTTATTCGTCCAGTTTGTTAGAGGAGGAGCAGCAGGGAATGAGGCTTTTCAGCCTTTGCTTTCCTTCTTCTCCTATGAATCGGTTGCATCAGTAGTGAAGGATGTTCAGTTTCCCCTGAATGTTAAAGAAACCATCTTTCTTGTATTCAATCTGGTAACCTTCTTCTATACAGTCTGCTGTTTCTCCAGAATGAAGGCTGAGATTTCTAGATGGGCTGATGAGACCCCTGACTCAGGAGTAGACTCAGGTGTGAAACATCCTGAGTGGTGTGGGAAATGGGAGGAAATGGGCCAAATCCTGAAGGAATTCTCTGACCCTATAGTCTGGGATTTTCCCCATAAACAAATTCAGAACCCAGCTGAGGTGGGGAAATATCTGAAAGAGAAATACCAGGATGAGCCTAAGGAGAGAAAGGTCATTGCAGTGAGCTGGGCCCTGGTATATGCTTATCACACTCTGTTGGAGACTGTAGGACAGCAGACAGAGGCAGGGGGGCAGGGAGATAAATCAGCTATCCCAGTCACTCAGGCTGCAGCCAACACCACAGGCTCAAAGCCAGCAGCCAAACCAGATAGTGAGCCTACGCCAGCAGCTAAACCAATGGCTGTTGCTACCAGTACTAGAAGTGGGAAATGCATGGACAAGACCAATCGACCAGTGGATGATGATGATGATGCAACAGAAGGAACCTCAATGCCTCCTGACATAAAATCAGGAGTCAAAGCAGCAGGTGCAAGACCAGATGCAAATATTGAGCCCTTTTCCCTGAAGGACCTTCGTGGCTTACGGAAGGATTACACCCGACGACCTGATGAATCTATAATTAGTTGGTTAGTCCGTCTCTGGGATGCTGCAGGCGAGGCTACAATTCTGGATGGCACTGAAGCGAGGCATTTGGGATCCCTGTCACATGATCCTGTCATCGACCAAGGAATGATGAGGGGGGCTAACCCTCAGAGCCTCTGGGCACGGGTCTTGGAAAGTGTTGCACAAAGAGACCTGTGTGCAGATGATCTTTATATGCAACAAACACAGTGGAAGACCATAGAGCAAGGGATCCAACGCCTGAGAGAGATGGCAGTGGCAGAGATTATCTTCTCAGGTGATGTAACAACTAGGAACCCAGACTTGGTGCCATGCACGTCTGTGATGTGGCGGAAACTTGTGTGACTTGGGCCACACGAATATGCTTCTGCCCTAGCCATAATGAAGCGGGATGAGAGGGATGAGACTGTGCTGGATATGGCAAGGAAGCTCCGAGCATATGCAGATGCTGTGCATGGCCCAACACATGCCAGAATTGCAGCGGTAGAAACACGTCTGCAGAACTTAGAGGATAAGATAGAGGAGAATCATAAGAAGCTCAGAGAGGAGATTAAAGAAGACCTTCTCCAAATCTCGGCAGTACAGATCAGAGGTTCTGGTATCCAAGGCAGACGTTTTCCAGATGGCGAGAGAAGGTACACCCCACGAACAGAGCTGTGGTTCTACCTGCGTGACTGTGGAGAAAACATGAGGAGGTGGGATGGAAAACCTACTGCTGTTCTGGCACGATGGGTGCGTGAATTGAAGGAAGCCACCAGGAAGAAAGCAGCTCCAGTTGCCCGTAGCCAAACCACCAGGTATGATGCTGATGATGCCATGTCTGATCCCCTTGAAGGAACATCCAAGACATATGCCCAGGGAAAGAAGGATAACCAGGCTTAGAGGGCCCCTGCCTCTAGCCAGGTAGAGGCCAGGGAAAATCGTGTTTTCTGGTTTGTGTGGATTCGTTGGCCTGGCACATCGGAACCACAAGAGTATAAAGCTTTGGTTGATACTGGTGCGCAATGTACATTAATTCCGTCGAGACATGTGGGGACAGAGTCTGTTTCTATTGCTGGAGTGACAGGGGGATCCCAGGATTTCACTTTGGTGGAAGCTGATGTAAGCCTCACTGGGAATGAGTGGAAGAAACATCCTATTGTTACTGGCCCAGAGGCCCCATGTATTTTGGGCATAGACTACCTTCGAAGTGGGTATTTCAAAGACCCAAAAGGACTCAAGTGGGCATTTGGGATAGCTGCTGTAGAGACAGAGGGCATCCAGCAATTGAACACCTTGCCTGGGATGTCTGAGAATCCATCTGCAGTAGGATGTCTGATGGGAGAAGAGCAACGAGTGCCAATTGCCACCTTCATAGTGCATCGACGACAGTATAGAACCACTCGAGATGCTGTGATCCCCATCCATAAGATGATCCGAGAGCTGGAGAGCCAAGGGGTGGTCAGCAAGACCCACTCACCCTTCAACAGCCCCATTTGGCCTGTGCGAAAATCTGAAGGAGAATGGAGATTGACTGTGGACTACCGTGCATTGAATGAGGTGACTCCACCACTGAGTGCTGCTGTGCCAGACATATTAGAGCTCCAGTACGAGCTTGAGTCCAAGGCAGCGAGGTGGTACGCCACTATAGACATTGCCAATGCATTTTTCTCCATTCCTCTGGCAGCAGAATGCAGGCCTCAGTTTGCTTTCATGTGGAGGGGAGTGCAGTATATCTGGAACCGACTGCCCCAGGGATGGAAGCACAGTCCTACCATCTGCCATGGACTGATCCAGACTGCACTAGAAAGGGGTGAGGCTCCAGAACATCTGCAATATATTGATGACATCATTGTGTGGGGGAAAACAGCTGCGGAAGTGTTTGAGAAAGGAAAGGAAATCATCCAAATCCTCCTGGGAGCTGGTTTCGCCATTAAAAAGTGCAAAGTAAAGGGACCAGCTCGTGAGATTCAGTTCCTGGGAGTGAAGTGGCAAGATGGACGGCGTCAGATTCCTACAGACGTCATCAACAAGATCACAGCAATGTCTCCACCCACCAATAAGAAAGAGACACAAGCTTTCCTAGGTGCCATAGGCTTTTGGAGGATGCACATTCCTGAGTACAGTCAGATTGTGAGCCCTCTTTACCTGGTCACCCACAAGAAGAACACTTTCCACTGGGGCCCTGAGCAGCAACAGGCCTTTGTCCAGATCAAGCAGGAGATCACTCATGCAGTAGCTCTTGGCCCAGTTAGGACGGGACAAGATGTGAAGAACGTGCTCTATTCTGCAGCCAGGAACCATGGCTTGTCCTGGAGCCTTTGGCAGAAGGTGCCTGGGGAGACTCGGGGTCGACCACTGGGATTTTGGAGTCGAAGCTACAGAGGCTCTGAGGCCAACTACACTCCCACAGAGAAGGAAATCTTGGCTGCCTATGAAGGAGTCCAAGCCGCCTCAGAGGTGATTGGTACAGAAGCGCAACTCCTCCTGGCACCCCGACTACCGGTGCTGGGGTGGATGTTCAAAGGCAAGGTTCCTTCCACTCACCATGCCACCAGTGCCACATGGAGCTAGTGGATTACTCTTATCACTCAGCGCGCCCGTATAGGTAAACTGAATCGCCCTGGGATTTTGGAGGTAATTACAAATTGGCCCAAAGGTGAGAATTTTGGTGTCACAGATGAAGAACAAGAACCAGTGACACGGGCTGAAGAGGCTCCTCCATATAACCAACTGCCCCCAGAGGAAACACACTATGCTCTTTTCACTGATGGTTCCTGTCGCATCTTAGGAATGAACCGGAAGTGGAAAACAGCCGTATGGAGCCCCACATGACAGGTTGCACAAGCTACCGAAGGGGAAGGTCGATCAAGTCAACTTGCAGAACTCAAAGCCGTTCAACTGGCCCTGGACATTGCAGAAAGAGAGAAATGGCCAAAGCTCTACCTCTACACTGATTCATGGATGGTAGCCAATGCTCTGTGGGGATGGCTGTAGAGGTGGAAAAAGGCTAACTGGCAGCGTAGAGGAAAACCAATTTGGGCTGCTGATGAGTGGAAAGATATTGCTACCAGGGTAGGGAGGCTACCTGTGAAAGTCCACCACGTAGATGCCCATGTCCCCAAGAGTAGAGCCAATGAGGAGCACCAAAACAATGAGCAGGTAGACCAGGCAGCAAAGATAGGGGTGTCCAAGATAGACCTAGATTGGGAACACAAGGGAGAGTTATTCCTAGCTCGATGGGCCCATGATGCCTCAGGCCATCAGGGCAGAGATGCCACCTATAAGTGGGCAAGAGACCGAGGGGTGGATTTAACCATGGACAGTATTTCACAGGTTATCCATGACTGTGAGACGTGTGCTGCCATCAAGCAGGCCAAGCGAGTGAAGCCCCTATGGTATGGTGGGCAATGGTCCAAGTACAAGTATGGGGAGGCCTGGCAGATTGACTACATCACACTGCCCCAGACAGGCCAAGGCAAGCGCTACGTGCTGACCATGGTGGAAGCCACCACTGGATGGTTGGAAACCTACCCTGTGTCTCATGCTACTGCCCGGAATACCATCCTGGGCCTGGAAAAGCAAATCCTGTGGAGACATGGTACCCCTGAGAGGATTGAGTCAGACAATAGGACTCATTTCAAGAACAGCCTTATCAACACCTGGGCTAGCGAACATGGCATTGAGTGGGTGTACCATATCCCCTACCATGCACCAGCTGCAGGCAAAGTGGAGAGGTACAATGGACTACTAAAAACCCAGCTGAAAGCTTTGGGTGGGGGATCTTTCAAAAATTGGGAGCAGCATTTAGCAAAGGCCACTTGGTTAGTTAACACCCGAGGTTCCACCAACCGAGCAGGTCCTGCCCAGTCTGAGTCCCTGAATGTAATAGATGGAGATAAAGTCCCAGTGGTACGTGTCAGAGGTTTGTTAGGGAAGACTGTGTGGGTCAATTCTGCCTCGAGTACAGACAAACCCATTCGTGGGGTTGTCTTTGCTCAGGGACCAGGTTGCACATGGTGGATAATGCAAAGAGATGGAACAACACGATGTGTACCACAGGGAGATCTGATTGTGGGGTGAGAATGATATGCCATATCACCGTTCGTTGGATGTAACTGCCATTGTCTGTACATTAAACCATACAGACATGAGATAGAAGGAAATGTGTAAGTGTTGGAGGTCTGGGCAAGTGGGAGATGGAGAAGGAGATGTGCAAGTGTTGAAGGTCTGAGCAAGTGATAGATGGAGCTTTGAGTGAGTAAGGTGAAAGGGGTGAAATCCTGCCGCTCTGTAGTATAGGGCATGGATTCAGTGGTCCAGTGTGGGGATGTGATGAGGGCATGATGGGTATCGCTTGTAAATTTTGGGGGAGCAGATGGAAATTTTGTGTGAATAAATGCACGATGTGTGGTAGTATGTTGATGATATGAGGATAAGGGGTGGAATGTCCTAGGGTGACGTTATGATCCTTGTATCCCCATTCATGTCTTCTGTTAATGTTGGATATTATATTCTGTACCTTTGAGACTGGCTCTGAAGAGGGAAAGTTTTGTTTTGGTTTTCTTATCAGCCTGGCGGGACACAGAGACTGCAGCTTTTGCTTTTGCTGCTTTTGCTGCTTTTGCTGCTTTTGCTTTTTGCTTTGCTCTCTCGCTCTTGCTTGCTTCGCTTCTGCTTGCTTTTGCTCATTAGCTAAACTGTCCAATTTCTTCCTGGACTGTTTCTCCTTTCCTTTTTCTGATCATTTCGAACCTGTTCCGGACTGGGACCTGGGAAACACCAAGATCCTGCACCTTGTGGCCTGCAGCAGCTGCCCCAGCGCCGGAGGGACTGAGAACAGAGTGACCACCCCCCAAGAGAGACTTTCTGAATTTGTCATCTTTTTTCAGAGCGGTGTCATCCGGTATTGTTCATTTTGTGTGCTGGGGGGTGCTGTGCCTGTTAAATAAACAGGTTCTTTCCACTCCTCTCCGAGGAATCCTTCCCGAACCGGATGGGGGGAGGGGCTGTGTGGGTTTGCTTACTGGAGGAGGCCTAATTTGGAAATTCTCCTCCAAATTTGCCCTAAACCACGACACTAATCACTAGTGCACTTACTAGAATGTACTTACTCATTTCTTGCTGTGAGGTAGAATTAAGAGAAAGGCAAAGCAGGCTCAAAACTTTGAAAGGATATAAAGAAAATTTTATTTACAGTAACTAAAAGAAAGAGTAATAAGAATCAGAACAAAACCTTCAGGACACTTCTCCTCCCCCTACAACCTTTTCTTTCCCACTGAATGTAAAGAGACAAAGCCTAAATTTTTCACTCAACTTACCACCTCTAGAATAGTCTTTCTTCACTTCATTTAGGGAGAGAAGTCCCTCTTGTTAATGTTATGGAGACTTCTCCACAGGAAAAACAGTTCTCTTGTGGCTCTTAATTTCCACGAATAGCAGCCACCCGGGGAAATGTGCAATCATGAAATCTCTCCCATTTTCCACAAGCTTTTCCCACAGCTGTGTTTATGGGCCACTATCGAGCTTTTACTAGGTCTAGGGTCTTCAAAGAGACACAAGCAGTTGTTGGTTGCTATAAGGTTGTTTATTACATGAATATATCAGTCTCAAAGGCAAAGAATTCAAGGTGTTAGAGTCCATGTCAAAGCTTTCTGGCATAAAGTCCCAAGCAGGAGCAGCAGCTGCAAGGCTGCTTTCTGGTATAGAGTCCCAGGTTCCATGCAGGAACAGCAGCAGCAACAGTTGCTCCCTGGCGTAGAGCCTGATATCCGGGGCAGCGGCAGCAGCAGTAGTAAGAGTCCGATGTTCCAAGAAGCAGCACCAGTAGGGACCACAGCTTTTCTTTCTTCTTTCCTCTTTTTGTCTTCTTTTTGTGGTTGCTGATGTGTTGATGCTATGGTAGTCGATGATGCTGAAGATGATGTTGCCAATGATGATGATCC
Organism: Molothrus aeneus; assembly: GCF_037042795.1. Lineage (NCBI taxonomy): Eukaryota > Metazoa > Chordata > Aves > Passeriformes > Icteridae > Molothrus > Molothrus aeneus. Next base: position 6,066,656 of record NC_089679.1, on the reverse strand, counting down.
TTGTACCCCACTATGGGGCTTTTTATTTATAAAACATCCAATCAGCTAAAACCATTATTCTAAAACATTCTTTCTGAACCAATCTGAACTTGATTCTATCGTGCGAAACTAGTATGAAAGTAGAGTCAGTTCTTACCTAAAAAACTACGCATATAATATTACCTATTTACGCAAATGTACCATCTGTTTTCTTACTTGAAATTTACGTGAATAAATTTATCTATTTACGTGAATAGTTCTATCTATTTACGCATGTAGTTTTGCCTGTTTTCCATGAATAATTCTATCTGTTCTAGTGGCAAAGTTCTGCTATGGGTTTTTTATGCCTAGGACTAAGTTACTGAACTTTAAACTAGGCCTTAGGGCCTTACTAGCTAGCTAATGCAGTTTCATAGGGTACTTAAAATATATTTCTACTTGCTTAAAACCTAAAACTTAAACTTACTTAAAACTATAACTTACACTTCTATTTACTTAAAACTTAAACCTACACTTCTACTTCATATCTATGTGGCTTAATATATCTTAATTTCTCTAAAGGCTTTAATTCAACCCCTGCATTCATCTCCCTCTCTGAGGAACTCAGAGAGGCTTGCATTCCAACAGGCCATGTAAACTTATGGGGTACTGTTTTAAAGATGAGCTGTTCAAAAGCAAAGGTTGGCATTATCTCTGAAATCATCTTCATCTCTAGAAACAGAGATCTTCTCCTCTTCCTGGGGCACAGGATCATCATCGCTCTCCTTCTCTGTTCAAACTTCTCATAGGATCACTGTGGAGAGCTAGGGACCTGCGTGCGGAAGATCTCGGGCTGTACGGGTAGATAAGAAGCTCCCCCTCACCCTGCAGTCTGACCTTTGCTCTGTACCCGGCCGCACCCGGCCGGACGTGAGCAGAGGGAAGTGACACAGACTGCCCAGTCCATAAATGCCCCTGAAACCCCTCAATAAAGGCCATTTGCTGTCCACCACATCGGTGTATGTAGCATTGGACCGAGTGACCCTGGGCCTTGGGTCACCGTGCCGGACCCCTCCGAACCAGGTCGCCACGCCGTAACGGCAACATCTGGTGCCGAGACCCGGGACAATCGCAGCGCCCGGAGTTCGGGATTTCGCCTGGACAGGGGACCGGCGGCTGCACAGCAGGCCTAGTGCAGCAGGGGGGACGCCCCCGGACCAGCGTGGACCATGGAAGCCATAGCGAAGGTCGTAACTCAGATGCATGCTCAATGGGGGATTGATTGTAAGCTAAAAGATTTATGTCTTGCTATACCGAGACTTATTAAGCTGGGGGCGATAGACAGCCCGGTGGACATTCTCCATCCGGAGATATGGGATACTTGTACAAAGGTTTTAGCTGAGGAGACTATTTCCTCAGGCTCAGGGAAAGCTCTAAAGTCATGGGGCAGAGTCGTGCAGGCTCTGCAGAAAGCTAGAGAAGAGCAGGAGACCTGGAAAGCCGCGCAGGCTTGGCTATTAGCCACGCTGCAGTTGGGGGTGAGCGCGGCAACGCAGACCGCGGAGGGCTTCGATCAGATCGGCACCATGGAACCGCGAGCGCCGGATTCCCCCGAGCAGACAGCCTTACCATCAGAGGGGGTGGAACGCGCGCAGGCGTTTTGGCGGGGGTTAACGGAGGACCCCGAAGGGGTGGATAAAAGCGCACCCCCTCCGTATGCGTTTGAAAATGGCGCCGAACCGCGTGTTCAGGGCGGAAAGGAGAACACGGCGGGCGGAAATGCAGTCAGCCTGCTTAACAACGCATGCACGGGCGACCGGGGGGACGGGGCGGCCCCCGCGGAGGAGCGTAAGGCCAATCAGAGCGCTCAGTTCACATTAGGTCCTTATAGGGCAAGGACCTCCCCCAGCAGGAGGCGGGGGGACCCCAGGGGGAGGGAACGGCCCGACCCCCGCAAGAAGGGGCGGGGTCGGAGCCCGAGAAAAAGGCAGAGCAGCCCGGAAACATCCGGGCAGTCGACTTCCGGCTCGGACTCGGACTCGAGCTCCGAGCTCGAGAGGGGATCGGGGAGTTCCGACTCGGATTCGGGTTTTAACAGAAGGAGAGCAGCGGCATACAAGGTCACTAGCCACAGCGCTCCTGCATGGGTGAAGGGGATATCGGAGAAAGATCGAACTCCGCTTACAGACTGGCGGAAAATAAAAATAGCGTGTGCTGAATGGACTCCGTTGGCGAAACTGGTGTTCCCGGTTCGGGTGGGGGGAGCTGGCGGGAATCAAAGGACCTATTCCCCGGTAAACCCGAAAGACGTGCAGGCAATTATTAAAGCAATTGCAGATAGGGGAATTAATTCTGCCATGGTTTCCACACTCATTGACAGCGTTTTTGGAGGGGATGACATGTTACCTTTTGATATTAAGCAGACTTGCAGAATGATTTTTGATGGGGCAGGGATGATCGTTTTTAAGCAGGAATGGGAGGATAACTGTATTAAGCAGCTAGCCCTGGTAACAGGGGCAGATCATCCACTGCACGGCTCCAGCATACAGAGGCTAATGGGCACAGACCCTACAATGATCACCCCCCAGGCACAGGCTGAGGGCTTGCGGGCACATGAGGTTATGACAACAACCCGTGCTGCCCGAGAAGCCATCCGTGTTGCTTCCAAAGTAATAGCCAAACCGTCGCCTTGGTCCACAATAAAGCAGAGTGAGAGTGAAAGCTTCACTCAGTTTGTGGATCGTTTACAGGCTGCCTTGGACGCCTCAACATTACCCTCAGAGGCAAAGGGTCCTGTGCTGGCAGAGTGCCTACGCCAGCAATGCAACTCAGCCACCAAAGACATTTTAAGATCACTGCCGCAAGGGTCTAATCTAGCTGCCATGATCAGACATGTTGCAAAGGAAGAACACCTAGCTCCCATTCAAGCAGCAGTTCACACTGCAATAACGAGTGTCATGGCATGCTTTAAGTGTGGCCAAGCTGGGCACGTGGCAACAAACTGCCCCCAGTCAGGGCGCCCACCAGCAGCTGCTCCACCACGCCAGGGGAGACCTAGGGGACCATGCTGGGCATGTGGAAACAAAGGGCATTTAGCTAAGGAATGCAGATCCAGGCATCAGGGAAACGGGAGAGGGAGGGGGCAGCTGGGCCGTATCCAGCCTCCTCCCACCTGGAACATGCAGCGGCCCAGCTACAGCAACCCCCAATGGGGCACACGGCTTTCATACCCACCACCTCCACCCTCTCAGGGAATGACCAACTTTGTCGCCCAGCCAATGGCTCAACCGAACCCATCTGCACCTCAGGAATACCAAGAACAGCTCCCTGGGGTCGAGGCCCCTGGGTGGCTTTGGCCATGAAAGCATGGGAACGGGACCCATGGGTGGCCTTCGCCGCGAAGGTGGGGAAACACCCACTGATCGTGTGGGCAGTGTGTCGTCTCCACAACAGCTCTGACGACTCGGCCATCTGCCTTCCCTTTTGGGTGGACACAGGGTCAGATGTCACCGTCATCCCAGACATACATTGGCCTCGACCATGGAAGCTAGAAGTAGCCTCCATGGTGGGCGGAGTTGGAGGGCTGTCCCGAGCCCACAAGAGCACCCAACCAGTGGCAATAACCCTCTGCACCGAGAGAGGACCGGGAAGAACTATCACCCTCACTGCATATGTGATGTCGGACTGCCCACCCTTGCTAGGGAGGGATGCCCTAGCCCTGCTGGATGTTAGGGTGACAAATTTATTCTAAGGGCCACTGTCGCGTACCCGCCATTGCCCATCAAGCTGACTTGGAAATCAGCCGACCCAGTGTGGGTCGAACAGTGGCCCTTGTCAACGCCTCGAATGACTGCCCTCATTGAGTTAGTTAGCCGTGAATTACACAAGAATCATATAGAACCCTCCACAAGTCCATGGAACACTCCGATCTTCGTAATACCTAAGCGATCTGGTGAAGGCTTTCGACTCCTGCACTACTTGCGAGAAGTGAACAAGAGAATCCAGCCTATGGGCCCTGTGCAAACTTCGCTGCCCATGAACTCTGTGATACCAAAAGGACAACCCTGTGCAGTGCTCGACATCAAAGACTGCTTCTTTTCTATTCCCCTGCACGAAGACGACAAGGAGCGTTTCGCCTTCTCCATCATCTTCCCAAACAGCCAGTGGCCCAACCTACGCTTCCAATGGAGGATGCTTCCACAAGGAATGCTCAACTCCCCGACTATCTGCCAGATCACCGTGGACCGAGCGCTAGCACCAGTCCGGCAGAGCAATCCGACTGTAACCATCGTGCAGTACATGGACGACATCCTGATCGCCGCACCATCCACGAGACAAGTGGACCAGCTGGTGTCTACCATCTCCGAGACCTTACGGACAAATGGCTTTGAGGTAGCGAGTGCAAAAATAAAAAAGGGACCGTGCGTGACCTTCCTAGGAGTGGGAATCACAAGCTCCTACATAACTCCTCCCCAGATGAAAATCCGCCGAGACATCAAGACGCTCCACGACATGCAACAGCTGGTAGGGTCCTTACAGTGGCTCCGCAACATCGTCCTGATTCCTCCCGAGGTCATGGACCCTCTGAATGACCTCTTGAAAGGGAAGAACCCATGGGAGCAAAAAACCCTGACACCGGAAGCGGTAGGCTCGCTCGACTTCATCGAACGTCAGATGTCAGAGAGCATGCTCACCAGATGGGACTCAAGTGCTCCAGTCGATCTGTATGTCCACTTTACAAAAAAGGGGGGAGTGGGAGCCTTAGCCCAAGGACCCCCCGACAAGGCCCAACCAATACTATGGGTGGTCTTGGGGAAACTGTCGCGTGCCTTTTCCCCGGGAGTAGAGTGCCTCTGCAGCCTCATCATGAAAGGCAGGAAATTTGCCCTAAGACATCTGGGCATTGAACCTTCCAGGATAAGCTTGCCTCTCCGCAAACAGCTCTCTGCACAGTCAACAACAATATCGGAATATCTAGCCATGGCCCTTACAGGCTTTGGAGGAGAGATTCGCTACGCGGAAAAACCCCCTTGGACTCGGCTGCTCACGGTCATCGATATCGACCTCCCACCAAAAGTACTTGACCGACCGCGGGCGGGACCAACCATCTTCACGGATGCATCATCACAGACCTCCACCGCGGTGGCAGTATGGCAGTCAGGAGAACAGTGGCAATGTGTCAAGGCAACCGACCCCACGCTTTCGGTCCAACAGCTTGAAGCAGCAGCTGTAGTGCTAGCGTGCGGACTGTTCCCAGAAGAACACCTTAACATTGTGACTGATTCCATATTTGTGGCCAAGCTCTGCCTAGCCATGTCCGGACCAGGTGTGTCAGTGTCCACAGTGGCAACGATGCTGGAGGAAGCACTCTATTCACGGAAAGGCACCATATCAGTCATCCACGTCAACAGCCACGACCCGGTCAAAGGATTCTACCAAATAGGCAACGACAAGGCTGACGCCGCCACAAAGGGCGTATGGACACTGAAAGAAGCTCATCAGTTGCACGAATCCCTTCACATTGGAGCTAAAGCGCTTGCGAAAAGGTGCGGGATTTCTACCGTGGACGCAAAGCACGTCATCGCTACGTGCCCCCACTGCCAGAAGTCGCCACTGTGGTCAAGTGGCGTCAACCCCAGAGGCCTCAAAGCCTCAGAAATATGGCAAACAGACTTTACACAATGCCAGCTGTTGAAACCCCGAGCGTGGCTCGCAGTTACCGTAGATACATACAGCGGCATGATTGTGGCCACACAGCATCTCAAGACTGATTCCAAAGCGACCATCCAACATTGGCTAACAGCCATGGCATGGCTTGGAGTTCCAAAACAGATCAAAACAGATAACGGCCCAAACTTCATCTCAAAGGTAGTCCAAGCATTCGCCTCAAAATGGAACATCGCCTTGGTGCATGGCATCCCATACAACAGCACCGGGCAAGCCATCGTCGAAAGAGCAAACCAGACTCTGAAAACTAAGCTGGAAGTGCTAGCAAAGGCAGAAGGCTTCACCAATGCCATTCCTCCGGGTGACCAGGCGCGCATGCTGGCAACTGCGCTGCTAGCGTTAAATCAATTCCCTAGGGGGGATGAAACAAACAGTCCTGCTCAGAGACACTGGGCCACTCGGGCGCTAGAGGAAGGCCCACGGGTGGTGATCAAAAATGAACTAGGGGAGTGGGAACAGGGTTGGAGATTGGTGCTCACGGGGCAGGGATATGCGGCCGTTAAAAAGGACGGGGACATTAAATGGTGTCCACTCAAATCTATCAAACCAGACCTTCATAGGGAAACTCATGAGAATTGTGAGACTTTGTTTGCAGGACTGGTTCATTGGACGTCCCCGAAACTCATGTGCCCCACTACTGGGAAAGAGAGAGAGGCCAACGAGCAACCCGACATCTCCTGAGAAGCTCGTGCTATCAAAATTAAAGCAACAACGGTGTTTCTGTGTGATTTTGCTGTTGGGGCTTGTCGCCAGAGGGCAAGCCAGTCCAGACTACTACCCTCATCAGCCCTTCAGGTGGGTCATGCAGCATCTTACTGGTGACAAGATGCTCAGAGACATCACCACGCCGAACGCCCCGTCCTTCGTGCTTCGCGTCACCGACCTGTTTCCAGGACAACCAAAGGTAGACCCCTATTCTTCACACGCCACACACATGTACCTATCCTACTGGTGCCCAGCCTCAAACCCAGGAAAAAGTTATTGCAATCACCCAGGGTGGGGATACTGTGGGCACTGGGGCTGTGAAACAATAGTTACAGACGCCAGGCCGTCAGGACCTGGGTGGGACCCACAAGAGCCTGACAGATTCCTACAGTTCACCTGGGCACCCGCAGGCTGCAAAACACCCGTCTTCCTTCAGGGAAGTTTCTATGGAAACCACCATAAAGTCCCCGAATCCCGAAAATGCACTCACTATAACATGACAGTTTTGCAGCCGAATCACCCTAGCTGGGCCATGGGCAAAGCATGGACAGTAGTCCTTCAAGGGTCAGAAAAGTGGGTGAATGTGCGAATTGCCAGACTCCCAGCTTCAGTATCCCAATCAGTCGGACCCAATCCGGTTCTAGTAGTAAGTAGACCCAGGGAAGAGATCGCAGCTAACGGTAGTTCTAGCCGCGAAACACAAAGGACGAAACTAGCCTCCCCATCCGATCTCTTAACCAAACCAACCCTCTCCAGTCCATTCTTAAGTGTGTTAAATGCTACCTTCTTATCGTTAAACCAATCCAACCCGAACTTCACAGAATCATGCTGGTTATGCTATGATGCACAACCCCCTTTTTATGGAGGTGTTGCCTTCGATCTCCCATTCATCTTCTCTAAGTCAAACAATCCACGCCAATGCAGATGGGACACCCCCCGGAGAGGTATCACCCTAAGTCAGGTTACGGGCCAGGGCAAATGCTTTGGCAATGCAACCTTGGCAAAGCAGATGGGCAACGTCTGCAAGGAATTTGTCAAACTTAAGGGAGGGAAGTTCCAGTGGGTGATCCCAGCTGCATCGGGAATGTGGGTCTGTCACAGATCCGGGGTAAGCCCATGTGTACTCCTTGACAAATTCGACCATTCTACTGACTTTTGTGTCCAAGTTCTAATTGTCCCCAGAGTCCTGTATCGCCAGGAAGAAGAGGTGTACCGCTTGTTCGAGGAACCCAACCGGCTCTACAAACGGGAGGTGATAACAGGCGTCACCATCGCAATGCTCCTCGGTCTAGGAGCTACCGGCGCTGCCACAGGCATCTCGGCCCTTGCAACACAACATCAGGGACTGGCACAACTGCAGATGACAGTTGACGAGGACTTGCAAAGGATCGAGAAATCCATCTCTTCCCTGGAAAAATCCCTTTCCTCACTCTCAGAGGTTGTCCTCCAAAACAGGAGAGGACTGGACCTCTTGCTCATGCAGCAAGGAGGCCTGTGTGCTGCCTTGAAAGAGGAATGCTGCTTTTATGCAGACCACACCGGAGTCGTCAGAGACTCCATGGCCGAACTGAGAAATCGGCTAAACCTAAGGAAAGCAGATAGAGAAGCTCAACAGGGCTGGTTCGAGTCGTGGTTCAACCGGTCTCCATGGCTCACCACCCTGATTTCTACCCTAATAGGCCCAGTCACTATAATCTTACTAACCCTAATCTTCGGGCCTTGCATATTAAACAAACTGGTGCAATTTGTTAAAAGGCGTTTGGAAACGGCTAACATTTTGTTTCTCGAGCGCCGACAATTACTTTAAGGCGTGCCACTTACTAACACACTTACGATTTTACGCTAATTCTACTAACCCATGAAATTTTGTAACCTTTACATTTTATAAGATTTTTACTAATCATGAAGGGGGGGGAAATGTGGAGAGCTAGGGACCTGCGTGCAGAAGATCTCGGGCTGTACGGGTAGATAAGAAGCTCCCCCTCACCCTGCAGTCTGACCTTTGCTCTGTACCCGGCCGCACCCGGCCGGACGTGAGCAGAGGGAAGTGACACAGACTGCCCACTCCATAAATGCCCCTAAAACCCCTCAATAAAGGCCATTTGCTGTCCACCACATTGGTGTATGTAGCATTGGACCGAGTGACCCTGGGCCTTGGGTCACCGTGCCGGACCCCTCCGAACCAGGTCACCACGCCGTAACGGCAACAGATCACAGCTACTTTAACATCTGCTTACTTTAGTATGGAGGCCTTTGCTTGATATGTACAATTTGAACACTTTCATCTACCCATACTTTCATGCGTTACAGGGAAAAAAGTCCTTCTCCATATCTTTACAAGAGTATTTCAGCCTAAAACTAAAGGCATCTCCTCATCTCTGCCATCTGGGACTTGATTTCTTCTTCAGTGACCTTGGTGTTCTCATGTTGCTCCTCTGCATGCCTGCATTTTGTTCCTTTCTCTCACTCGAGGAAGGATTGAAGCACTGAAAGAGTTAATATCTTGCCCAGGGACTGCAGATGGACACATGGCCCTGGCCTGGCTCAGTAGCTTGCAGCAGGAACTGAGGAGAGGGTGGGGAAGCAGCTAGGATCTCAGCAGCCAGCACACCAGGGCTGATGGCTTCTCCTCTCCCCCTGCCCGGCAGTGGATGGTGGGGCCCGACGGGCATCCCGCGGCAGGGGCTGCCTGGCGCGGCCTAGCCGAGACAGGGGCCAGCCACGTTACCTCTTTGCCGGCTGGAAGGGAAAAGAGAAAGTAAGTTCCCAGGTTTCTTTTGTCTATAACATATTGTCCTGGTTTAGGGCAAATTTGGGAGAAAACCTCCAAAGGGGGCCCCTCCAGAAAGCAAACCCACACAGCTCCTTCCCTCAACCAGTTCAGGAAAAATTTGCTCAGAGAAAAGTGGAAAAAACCTGTTTATTTAACAGGCAAAGCACTCCCCAGCACAAAAAAATGAACAATACCAGATGACGAAACTCATTTGCCACTCTGAAGAGAGGACAAATTCAGAACATCTCTCCTGTGGGTGGTCGCTCTTTTATCAGTCCCTCTGGTGCTGGAAAAGGCTGCTGCCCAGAGTAGGCCCCGGTAGGCCACAAAGCGCAAGCTCTCTGTGCTCCCCCTGGGTCTCAGTCCAGAGCAGGTTCGAATGGTTCCAAGAAAAGGGAAAGAAAAAAAAAAACAGTCCAGGGAAAACTTCTCTGCCTCAGCTAGCTAAACTAACTAAAAAGCAAAGGAGAGCTCTGTTCTGCTCTGTCTGTGCCCAGACAACACAGTCCCCAGGGCAGAATGTGGAGGAGTGAGTAGTCTGATAACAAACTTTGTGCTTCTTCTTCTCCCCTCCTTCGCTCCTAGAACTAGTCTTGAAGGCACAGAATATAATATCCAGCATAAACAGAACACACAATTGAGAATACAAGCATCATAACATCACCCTAGGACATGTGCATTTTTCACAGAGGCGTGTACACCTTTCCAGTGGTTCAACAGATTGTTAATTCCCAAAACCAACCACGGATTGGTTTCCTATCAGACATGAAGGAAACTGCCAGCTGCCTCTCCCAAAACATCTTTCGTGATGCAAAACCAGCACAGGGACGGAAATTTACAACCTTCCCAATCGGGGGCATCAGGGTTTTATAAATTAATAAATACTGGGTCCTTAGGCAATCCTAGAGTTTTTGCCATTGCCTGTGAAAAACCACCAGCTCTTCCTGCTGAGACATCTCCCAGATTTATTCCTTGTCACATACCCTGCTTAAAGCACCCTAGGGTGAGACACAATCTGAGTACAATGTCAGTGTGAAAATTGTGGCCAGCTCTGGCGTTGTAGCTCCCCCAGGTGGCAAGCACGTTGCCAAATTTGTCGAGAGAAAGGGAAAAGTTCAAACACAAATCAGGGTCAAGCACCAATTTTAGCGCTTTGTTGTGGAGTTGAATAGATGCTCCCCAATGCTCACAAGCTATTAGAAGCTGAGTGGGAGGCTGTAGCGTATCAAAAACTGGGACAATATTTTGAGTGCAGACAACAACTCCATATGGTGGGGAGGTATTAAGACCTAGATCTGCAAATAAAATTAATAAGTGCTGGCTGACTAAGGAACAGTAAAGAACCACAATATAAGAAAAGCAGGTGACATAGATAATTTTGTAGTAAGGAGATGAGGAGCAAGACCAGATTAACCACTATACTCGCCACCAAGAAGATCATACTTACATGCTGTAGGCAGAAATCCCATCAGGCATGGAAGGTGGGGGTACACATTGTACTGGACTCCTATTACTCCTTCTTTGTCTTCTCCCTCTTGGGAATCTGGATGACCCATGTCACCGATGCTACAGACCACTGTACCATGGAAAAACTCAGGGCTTCTCTTTTACTTTTCATACCTTCCTGTGCCATCACTGTTATAATTCATCTAAAGTAGACACCTGCCTACAAAATGGCCTAATGTATGGGGGTTATGAATATTCTAGGGTCAAAACATGGATGCCCACAGGGAGACAAATGGGTTTATTTCTCCATGGGTCAGACTCAAGAAAAGAAAAAGAAATGAGATTTGATATGAGATTTGATACAAGAACCAATAATAGGCAGACAAAGAAAGAAGATACAGCAATCCAACCTAGAGCCAACTTCACGTGGAGCTTTTTATACAAAGCTCAAACAACAAATAGAAAATTAGATAGAAATCCCAAGGTTAGGGAAGAATTTGTAGATCTGGGAGAAAGAATCAGCAAAGAACTAAATGTTGCCAACTGCTGGGTATGTGGGTGGGCTTTAATGTCCAAAGAGTGGCCATGGAAAGGTAGTAGCCTAGGATCAGTTGAATTTTTCAAATGGAATAGAACCAACATGAAAGGAGAAAACTGACCAGAGGAGTGGATATTAAGTTCAGAAATAATAGGAGAGGAGCACCTCTGGCATATGGGAAGAAAATTCTTGGATAACGTAGGACAAACCTCCTGTAAAAGATATTAAGTCTATAATGGAACTTCCATGTGGTGGATTCCTGAAAAACTGACACACTATTGGGCCGAAGAGAGGAAAAAGAATTGTAACTACGAAAAAGAAATTCAAGTTTTCCTGTGTAATGATCCTGGGAAAAAAAACCCTATTATGGGATCCCCGAAATATCTAAATTTTGGGAAAACATGAATAACCAAAGAAAGGAGTACTGGAAAGCACGAGATGGCTTGTTCTGGAAATGTGGAAAGAGGGCTTATCCAAAACTCCTTCCCCTATGGAAAGGAAGTTGTACTCTAGGAATTATACAACCATGATTTTTCCTGTTACCAAATCAAGATGGAGATAATTTAGGAATAGCAGTCTACAATGCCTTAAAAAGGGACAAAAGAGAATTAATCAGAGAAATTGGGGGACATAAAAAATGGGGTATTAAGGTATGGCCTCCTGAACTAATAATACAAATTTTTAGTCCAGCCATCTGGGCACAGAATGGGAGTTGGAGATATCGTACCCCCTGTCCTGGTTTAGGGTAAATTTGGGAAAGAAACCTCCAAAGGGGGCCCCTCCAGAAAGCAAACCCACACAGCCCCTCCCCCCAACCAGTCCAGGAAGGATTCCTCACAGAGAAGTGGAAAGAACCTGTTTCATTAGCGGGTAAAGCACTCCCCAGCACACAAAATGTACAATACTGGATGATAAAACTCATTCCCTGCTCTGAAGAGATGACAAATTTAGAAAGTTTCTCCTGTGGGTGGTTGCTCTGTTTTATCAGTCCCTCCAGCACTGTGAAAGGCTGCAGAGTAGGCCCCGGCAGGCTGCAAAGTGTTCTCGGTGTTTCCCCTGGTCCCAGTCTGGAGCAGATTCGAATGGTTCCAAGAAAAGGGAAAGAAAAACAGTCCAGGGAAAGCTCAGACTGCTTCAGCTAGCTAGACTAACTAACCAGCAAAAGGAGGGCTCTGTTCTGCCCCTTCCATGCCCAGACATCAATAGTGTTCCAGCAGACTGTGGAGGAGGAGTCCAGTCCCTGATAACAAAACTCTGTGTTTCTTCTTCTCCCCACATTCATTCTCAGCCAGTCTTGAGGGCACAGAATATAATATTCAGCATGAACAGAACACACAATTGGGGATACAAGCATCATAACATCACCCTAGGACACCCCCATATATAAGCTTAACTGTATCATAAGACTCCAAGCAGTTGTAGAAATCATAACTAATGAAACAGCTGGAGCCATGAAATTAATCATTAGCCAGCAAAGGCAAACTAGAGCTGCAGCGTATCAAAATCGGTTAGCGCTATTAGCAGAAGGAGGTGTTTGCGGAAAGTTTAACACATCTGATTGTTGCCTACAAATTGATGAAAATGAGGATGCAGTTTTTGATATAGCTAAAAACATCCAGAAAATAGCCCATGTTCCAGTCCAAAAGTGGGAATCTATAATGAATAAAGGATGGTGGGAAGACCTTTGGAATATTCTCGTGGAAAAAGGTGAGATTTATAATGCTATGTGGAATAACAGGTTCAATTTTTCTTCCATGTTTAATGCCATTTCTTATCTGATTAACTAATACGGTTCAAGATATGCAATTAATAACAATGCATACCAATCCCAAGTCAGGAACTTCAAGGTGAATGCAGAAAACTATGGTGTTAAAGAAAACAAAAGATGATAAAAATCACAAGGAGGCACTTATGATCTACAAAAGGTATCAGTGTGCCAAGAGCACAGAGGTTCAAAAGCTGCAGCTCAAGTCAAATAAAGTAAGAAAGCGAAAAGGGAGGGAATTGTTATAGATGACAATATAATATTGGCTTTCGCCCTTCTGTATTAGCTTTTGCATGTTGTTATTAACCACAAGTATTTTGATATGGTACAACATATAATTACTTTTAACTGCTTTTGGTATAGTATAATCTGTCAGTTTATGTACGCACCATATAGCTTCTATAAAAAGTAGCAAAATATATATATTATATTTTAGACCATAGCATAATAGAGACGGTGGGATATTGTCTCAGTTTGAAAATACAGGTGTCTGCTAAGGAAAGCAGGAGCCTCTCTTGAAACAGAAAATGCAAACCCCCTCCCTCTGAATTATTATAATTTTGAAATTAAGGGGTTCTCAGACAAAGATATGGGAGTAGGAATAACAGTTCTTTTATTAGAAAATTAAAAAATAAAAATAAAAATGCAGTAATGCAAAACAACACTGACAGAGTCAGAATACAGCCTGACACCCTGTTGGCCAGGGTGTTGGTAGCGGTTTGATTAAATGGTGGCTGCAGTCCTCCAGGAGTGATAAATATGGTTCTTTTGAAGCTGTGATCCTGTAGAAGGGTGTAGTCTTCCTCTGAAGGTTCGGTGGTGGTGTACATCAGCCTGGTCTTCCTTTGGGAATCCAGTGGAGAAGAAAGCTGCTCCTCTGGGAATCCATTGGGAAAAGGCTGACTGTGGTGTTCCAAATCTCTGCTTATATCCAGGTAGGAATACTTGGCTCCTCCCTGTGGACAGAGCATCTCATAATGGGATGATGTAATTTTATTAGTAATGCAGTGAGACTCAATGGCCCATTAACAGAAGATATCTCCCTGAGGGAGGATCGATTGGGGAAGAGATAACAAAAACTGCCCCACCTGGTTTTAACAGGTGGCCCAATTAACAGACAATAACTGCCCCACCTCTAACAGATGGCAATAGAATACACACACCCAGCTACATCTTGCAACCTAAGACATGTTAAAATGTTTTTTCATGTAACTAACTCAGAGAATGGTGTAAAATAATTAGGTGATTTCCCTCATTTAGGGACTATCTTTTCTGAAAGACAAGATAACAGAGACAAGAACCAGAACACTAAGAAAATTAGATTTTATTGACCCTCGTTATCAGGGAGTGAAAATACAACAGGATGGAACCACAAGAAGAAATAAAATTTATTGATCTAATCAACAGGATGGCATGCAGACAAGTCAAAGGTTAAAACAAAGCAGGAAAATCACTGAAACATCTAAAATCACAAGAATGTTTGAATAATGCATGAAACTCATGAATATGTATGTACCCCTGTAATGTAACAGTTTATAGGGAACATTGTTTTCCACTAATGGTGTGTTTTCTGGCCCATCACCAAAACCACCCCAGTGCTGGATTTGTCCTTTTTTTTTTTACACCTTATTAAACTTTTAAAAATTCTGAAGTGAACTTTGTTTTTCACAGGACAAACCGAAATTCTCCAACCTGGCTCCATAATAATCCAGATAGGGGTGGGGGTGTATCCTGGAAGCTGGGAATACAAAAGACTTGCAGCTGGCCCTGTATTAGATGGCAGATTTTGAAGACAAGGCATAGAACTTCCCAGTCTTTCCTTATCACATAGCCTCCCACCTCTCTTTGCTTTTTCCATATTTCTCCACACTCTCCTTCGACCTGTTATAAATGACAATATAACATTGACTTTCACATTTATGTAATGACTTTTGCATATTATTATTAATCACAAAGATTTCGATATTGTACAATTTATATTTCCTTTTAACTGATTTTTGGTATAGTATAATCTGTCAGTTTATGAATGGACTGTATGGCTTATATAAATACTAGTGTGATATATATATCTTATATATATCTTACGCAGTAGCATAATATTAAAATAGAGACTATGTGATGTTAAAATGCTTTAATTTGTGTAACTAACTCAGAGACTGGTGTAAGATAATTAGGTAGTTGTGGTATTTGCTGGGTCCCCAGGACGAAGGAGGAATTGAGAAATCTGACTCCATGTTCTTAGAAGGCTAATTTATTATTTTATGTACTTATATTAAAGAATGCTATACTAAAACTATACTAAAGAATAGAGAAAGGACACAGGTTACAAAGTATGATAATGAAAACTTGTGACTGCTGCCAAAGTCCCGACACAGCTGGACGGTGATTGGTCATTAAATTAAAACAATTCACATGAAACCAATCAAACAACCACCTGTTGGATAAACAATCTCCATCAACATTCCAAAGCAGCAAAACACAGGAGAAGCATTCAGATAATTATTGTTTTCATTCCTCTCTGAGGCTTCTCAGCTTCCCAGGAGAAGAAATCCTGGTGAAGGGATTTTTCCAGAAAATATGACAGTGAAAGGTAGTTCCTCACATTTGTGGAGTATCTTATCTGAATGAAAAGATAGTGACAAAAACCAAAACACCAAGAGAAGAATTCACTCTTTGTTATCAGGGAGTGTATAAACAGGATAGAACCACAGGAAGAAATAAAATATATTGATTTAATCTACCAGATGGCATGATAACAAGTCAAAGGTTAAAACCAAGCAAAAGAATTCCTGGAACTTTTAAACTCACGGGAATGTTTGAATAATGTATAAACTCTCATCAATATGCATGTAACTCATGTAATAGTATATAAGAACATTGTTTTAAGCTAATGGTGTGGTTTTTGGCCTATTGCCAAACTGTGGTAGGCATAGGGACAGGCGTTCGGAAGATTTCGGGCTGTGACGGAAAATTACAGGAATCCTTCTACCCCTCTCCCCATAGATAAGGATCACCCTTGGAATGTAGCCAAACATGTAGCCCCCCTAACCTATGCATGCCAGTAACTTTCCACTCCATACTAACCCTAGAAAGAATAGCCAAACCCCTGTCTGACGTAGAGAAACCCCTTAGTCCATAAATACCCTTGAGACCCCTCAATAAACGCCTTTAACCGTCCACCACATTGGTGTCAGCGTCCGTTATTGGCCCCGAGGGATCCCAAGGAGGGGATCGCCGTGCTGGACTCTGAAACCAGGTCATCGCGGCCTTCACAAGAAGGCAACACCAAACACCCCAGTGCTGGATAGTGTCCCTTTTATCCCTTATTAAACTTGTAAAATTTCAGAGACAGAGCTCTGTTTCTCACAGACCAATCCTTTCGCAAACCAACACCATATTGCCCTCTCTAGCCGTGGTTTGTGAGACCCTTTCCCAGTGCCTCTTATTGCCCCCTCTGGGCACCCATGTCCTTAACTACCTCTAGGAGAATGTGCAAACCATCTCAGCATTCTCCTAAAGGAGCCTTTGGAGGTATTTTGGGATCATCATCTGCGGTAACCGTGACTTTAAAAGTTCCTGCCTGCACTGCTGTCCTCGCCTGCCAGCAGACGGAGCGGGAGGAATTCGCGGCTTCTCGGTTCGGCGCACGGGAGCTGCTCCGTCATCAGGGACGCGCTGGATCGGCGTTCAGCTCTGCCAGAGGTGGACAAAAAGGCACGGCAACAACAGACAGGGATGGGAGAGTGTCCCCCCGACCGGGGCAAGTCCAGGTTTTATTCCAGAACGCGGAGTAACACCCAGGGGAAGCTGCCGGATCAAAGGGCGGCGGGGGGAGGGAATACACGTGTTATATAGGAGAAATGGGAGGGGGAGAGCTCAGACAGGCAGCGAATGGGGGCCCACGGTGAGCGTGGGCTTTTCAGAGACAGGACGGGTAACCAACCGAGAGAGCTCAAAGGTGGGACCCCGGTCCCCGGCCCAATAATTCTATGTATAACACTGAAGTTTCTGGATAAAAGGGGGGCATTTGGGGGTGACAGAAAGGGTGCGAGTTTCTAGGGTAACTGGTGATGGACAGATAACTGGGAAAGAGGGGGAATTCCAGACAGAACCATTATACAGAAAAAAGGGGATAACAGAACATTCCAGCTCAAACTGGGGGAGCATAATAACACAACACAACATCTCCCCGTTTTTTGTTAAAAAAAAAAAAACAACTTAAAATGAGGTGAACGGAGTCTGACTAAGGCAGCCTGAGTCTGGGATGGAATCTCCGAACCAGGGGCGGCTGAAAGGTGCAGAAGCCCATTGGTCATCATCCACGGCTGAGGAGGCCTCCGATCTATCCGATTCCGAAGCTTCTACTTCGCTGTACGGTCCTGGAGCCACCACCTGGTTTACCTCGAGGGTAGGAACAATCCTACCCAGCAGTCTCTTCATCAGACTCCAAATTATAGAACAAGCAACTAAAACTACAACTAAAATAAAAAGAACCAACAGAACAGTTTTTAGAATTGACCTCATCCAGGCTGAAAAGCCCCATCCTGAAAAGATGTCCCCCAGCCAGTCTGATGTTTATTGGCTTTGGGCTGAGGGACAATCCAGGTGCCTGAAGGTGGAAAGTGGGACCCGAGTGCTGTCACCAGCAGCAGGATGGTAGATGGAGAAAAGGCCATTTGAATGGGTGTCACTGAAACATCAAAGAAAACAGGGTGAAAAGGTGAACTTAAAATTTTGGTTCTGCCCAGAGGGAAACTTAGAGGACATCAAGGTCAAGGGAAAAGGGTTTCTGCCTCCTCCTCCAACAAGCCTCCTCAACCTGTGCCACGCCTCCAACCTTTGGTGCATTTTTCGGAAGGAAGGGCCTGACCCACTTAGATGGTACCCACTTAAGCCCCAAGGGAGTGGACACGCAAGCGTATCCCCTCCCCCAGGTGACCAGGTCGAAAGGCCCTTCTGTTTTCCAGGTCTCCAGGTCCTTAACTAGGACCGGAGACCTGGCTTTCAGCTGCAGCTGGTTGTGTTGCCCGAAGTGTCGCACTATTGGAGGATTTAAATTCTCAAAGGATCAGTTTAGAAAATTGATAGTAAAAAGTGCCTTTGCGAGACGGACATGGGGAGATTCCACCTTCACAGCCATATGTTGTTGCTCTAAAACCCTCTTAAGGCTCTGGTGGGTCCTCTCCACCACGGCTTGGCCTGTTGGGGAATAGGGGATGCCTGTTTTGTGCTCTATTCCCTGTTGCTGCAGGAAACTTCACAGTTCCCTGGACTTGTATGCTGGGCCATTGTCAGTTTTGATGACCTTGGGGATGCCCAGGACAGCAAACACCTGCACAAGATGTTTTTCGGCGTCAGCTGCCTTCTCACCTGTGTGGGCAGAGGCGTAGACTGCACTGGAGAAAGTGTCCACTGAAACGTGTATGTAACTCAACCGGCCAAAAGAAGGGATATGTGTAACATCCATTTGCCACACCTCGCAGCTAGAAAGACCTCGGGGGTTAGCCCCAGAGCTGAGTGATGGGAGCTGATGGGACTGGCACTGGGGACATGTAGCCACGATCGCCTTGGCCTGTTCGCGTGTGAGCTGGAACTGACGAACCAGGCCAGGGGCGTTCTGATGGAACTGCTGGTGGCTGATCTTAGCTTGACCAAACAGATCTGGGAGCGGGGCCATCTGAACAGGAGCAGCCAGGGCATCAGCTCTTCGATTGCCCTCTGCAATGAACCCCGGCAGATCAGTGTGTGACCTGACATGCATCACAAAGAAAGGTTGCTCTCGGTGGGAGATCAGTTTTACCAATTTTGAGAGCAAATTAAATAGGGGAATGTTGGATACCTTTTGAAGAACTGCTTCTTCAGCTCTGGACACTACACCAGGGACATATGCTGAATCAGTTACAAGATTGAATGGTTCAGAGAACCTCTCGAAGGCCCTGATGACAGCGTCCAACTCAGCTACTTGTGGAGAACCTTCCACCTTGGCAACTTCGGCCTCCCACTGCTGAGTTTGAGGATCCTTCCAAGTCATTACTGACTTGTGGGATGCTCCAGATGCGTCGGTAAACACAGTCAGTGCCTCCAAAGGGGTTCGGCTCTGAATTCTTTTTAATGATAATGAAAATTCTTGATTAAACAATTTGTGGGCCGGCTGATCAACTGCAATTTGGCCGGTGTAACTGTCCAGTGCAAATTGCAACATTTCATTAATCTCAAGCAGTTTATCAAAGGTTTTCTTTTTGAATTGGCCTGACTCTAATTTAATTGGAATGTGGATGCATTCAAAGTCACACCCCGCCAACTCCCTGATCCGCGATCTTGCTTTACTGATCAATTCTGCCATCAGCTCTGATGGCTGTGTCATCCTTTTGGACCTGTGGTGGCTGAGGAAAACCCACTCTATGATCAAGAGGCGGTCCTCCGAGCCTCGGTCCTTGCCTTTGAAATAATCGTCCCATTGAAAAATCACCCCATGGAGGTGTGGCAATTTCCCTAAGATGATAAAAATGGATTGCTGGATTTTTTCCAGTGCTGCCTGAGCCTCTGGAGTAAGGGCCCTAGGAGAACTAAGCTCCTCTCCCCCTTTCAATAAATTGAAAAGAGGGGCTAGGACATCAGTAGGAATGCCCAGCCAAGGCCTTACCCAGTTCAAAGACCCACACAGCTGATGGGCATCTGCCAAGGTCTTGATATTTGTACGAATAGCCAATTTTTGCGGAACAATGGTCCGCTTATTTATCTCCAAACCCAGATACTTCCAGGGTGGCATCCTTTGAATCTTGTCCTGCTGAAGCTCGAACTCTGCAGCAATCAATGCATTGATTGTCAGGTCAAGTGCATGTGTGAGCATGTCGTCGGTCGGAGCACAAACAAGGATGTCATCCATATAATGATATATTATTGCATCCTCGGCGGCTGCACGAATGGGGGACAGCAAGGAAGCGACATACCACTGGCAAATCACAGGGCTGTTCTTCACCATCTTCTGAGGAAGAACATGCCAATGGTAGCGCTTGCTCGGGGCCTCACGGTTGATGGCAGGAACCGTGAACGCAAAATGCA
Source organism: Molothrus aeneus (assembly GCF_037042795.1). NCBI lineage: Eukaryota > Metazoa > Chordata > Aves > Passeriformes > Icteridae > Molothrus > Molothrus aeneus. The sequence goes on along the minus strand of NC_089679.1, from coordinate 6,046,682 downwards.
GGGTGTCGTCCTGGTGAAGTGGAATATGGAAAAAACAATCTTTAAAATCTATAATTGCCAGATTCCAATTTTGAGGGAGCATCGTTGGGGACGGCATCCCGGGTTGGAGGGGACCCATATCTTCAAAAATATTATTAATTTGTCGGAGGTCGTGAAGGAGCCGCCACTTATCTTTGTTTGGCTTTTTGAAGACAAACACTGGGGAGTTCTGTAGAGAGCTTTTTGGATAATTGGTTAGCTGAGAAAGGACATTTCGATGTGATACCGATGGATAAGGATAGGGGGAACAAGCTGGGAATTATGTAACCAGTGTCCAATCACTGACAAAGGTCACAGTAACCTTCGCTGAAACGGGAAGACGGGGGAGAAAATCGCTTGCCAGAAAATGTAGATATTCTACGTAGAGAAGCTAGAAGAATGCAAACATAGAAACAAAATAATCATTAGAGCATAGAAGTAGGTGTGGTTGATCTAAGTGTGCTTTAACCAATGATGAGCTCAGCTTTTGCAATATGTATAAGCTTCATTAACACCAATATAAATATGTGTGAGTTTTCAATAAACTTTGGGATTTGTCATCCACGCATAGCGTGTGAGGCATTTCTTCCGCCATTCACGACAAATGGCAACCCCGGACGTTCTTCTTCGACACGAGCCACGGTCGAGCGGCGTACAGGGTTCGGGTCCTATCGCAGCTGAGGACGGCAAAAGCACCGCTGAAAAAGGGAAGGTGCCGTGCCCTGGGGACCTCATTGGAGACCCCGGCCGATACGTCCTGCCGACGCCTTGAAGGGCTGCAAGAAGCGCGCTGTTATCTTTAGGCAGAGGAAAGAGCTGCCCAGCAGGCTAGTGCAGCCCATGAAAGAAACAGGAGTTACGGAGACTGGTTTGGCTCCCCGCCGACGCTAGCTCCCGCTCTAAACAGCAGCTCCCTGCAGCTATCAGCTCCTGCTTCAGGCGGCAGCCCCTCCCCGCGCGTACTCCAGCCGTGCCATCCGCGCTGCCTGTCCCGGTGTTAAACCCTACACCGCCTCCGCCTCCTCCTGCTCCGGACCCGTGCCCGGAGCCGCCCCGCCGGAGAGGCTCATGCCAGCCCCGGCCCTAAGAGGCTTAACAGCTGCAGCACGGCCGCCTCCCGCTCCGCTCCGCAGCCGCCCCGACCCCCGAGCCGGGGGGGCGGCAGGACGGGCCTCACACCCCCCGTGGGGAAGCAGGCTCCGGGGAGTCCGCCCGCCCCGCGGCTGCCCGGCGCGGTTCTGCTTCCCGGCAAACAGCCACCGCGCCCGGACACAAGTAGCAGCTGTCACCGCTTCAGCTCGACCTGCCTCCAGCCCGCCACCGCCGGGAGCCTATGGGAGCCTTACAACGAGGATTACCTAATCGGGCTATGCTGCCAAGGGACTGGCCACTTTTGATTATTGATCTGAAGGACTGCTTCTTTACTATTGCTCTGCATCCTCGAGACACTCGGAGGTTTGCATTCACTCTGCCGGCTTTAAACAGAGGGGAGCCGGACAAGAGATTTGAATGGGTATCTTTACCACAGGGCATGCGGAACAGCGCCACCTTGTGTCAACTTTATGTCGATGCAGCTTTACAACCCTTACGGCATGCCTGGCCTGACACAATCATTTACCATTATATGGATGATATTTTATTTGCACAACCAGAACCTTTTGCAGGTCAACAAATTCAGGCAATATATGATGCTTTGAAGCTCTATGGATTGACTGTAGCTTCTGAGAAAATTCAGTTATCTGCACCGTGGAAATATCTGGGGTGGACACTTACTGATCAAATTGTTACCCCTCAGAAATTGCAATTAAACATTAAATTACATACATTGCATGATGTTCAGAAATTACTGGGGGACCGACAGTGGCTACGCCCCATTGTTGGCATCCCTAATGAACTCTTGGATGAGCTTCGACCTTTACTGAAGGGGACTGATCCGGCACAGCCTGTTCGTATAACCCCTGAACAGGTTAAGACACTGCAGCAGATATTGGACTGTATTACACAAGGCAGTGTTCGGAGATGTGATCTTGATCTCCCTATACAGCTGACAGTTTGGTGTGGACCAAAATTTTTACTGGGTGCACTTACTCAGCATAACAGAAAAACGGGGGAGATATGGGCCTTGGAATGGATATCTCCTCCACTTCAACAACATAAAACCCTTCTTCAGAAAATTGAGATTTTAGCTGATTTGCTCAAAAAGGGTCGTGATAGGACAATGGGGTTGGATTCAATGCCCAAAAAGATCACTAAAGCCCTTATCGGATGCTATAACTGTCTACACAGACGCAGGAAGAAAATCCAAAACTGCTGCAGTGACCTGGCGAGAAAAGGGACAATGGCATCATCACATACTCCAAGCTACTGAGTTGGACACTTTGCAAACGATGGAGCTATTGGCTGTTGTATGGGCCATGATGCATTTCTCTGGACCTCTTAACATTGTAACAGATTCTTTGTATGTTGCAGGCGTGTGTGAGCGAATAGAGGATGCCTCTATAAAAGAGGTTCAGAACAGGAGGTTACATGAGCTGTTTATGCAACTGCAGAGAGCAATTAAGCTAAGAAAGCATTCCTTTTGTGTTATCCATATCAGAAGTCACAAATGGGATATTGGTCTGGGAGAAGGTAACATGCGAGCAGATAAATTAGTCTCAATCACACAAGCAACTCCGATTCCCAAACAAACCATAGCCAGAGAGGCACACTCCATGTTCCACCAAAATGCAAAAGGCCTCCATAGAGAATTTCAGATATCTATGGAGGAGGCACAGGCAATAGTCAAAGCCTGTCCTATATGTAGTCATCATAATGGAGGCTGTGGTTTAGGATTGGGAGTTAACCCAAGAGGGCTGAGCACAAACGAGACCTGGCAGATGGATGTCACACATGTAGCAGAGTTTGGGAGGTTGAAGTACGTACATGTTACCATAGACACTTACAGTCATTTTATATGGGCCACAGCACAGACTGGTGAGAAAGCAGGGCAGGTAGAGAGACATCTCAGCAGTTGTTTTGCAGTAATGGGAGTGCCACAGTGCATCAAGACAGATAATGGGCCTGCTTACTGTAGCAAAAGAATAAAGCAATTTTTGCAGATGTGGGGGATAGAACACATAACAGGCCTCCCCAATTCTCCTACAGGGCAGGCACTTCTTCCGCCGTTCATGACAGAGTTCCACTCTGACATGGTCTCCACCAGGTTGCCTTTAAGTAACTGCTCCTTGACGAGCTCATTGAGTGCCTTCAATTTTTGTGTATTGAGCGGCCACTGCGCTACCCGTACTGGTTTGTCCGATTTCCAATTCAGTTTCCAGGTAGAGCGCTCAGCAGCGACCGCTAATTGAAAAACCTGAGGAGCCACTGGTAGGTCAATTCAGGCTCCCCACTGGGCAAGGAGGTCCCTCCCCCACAGGCGTATAGACGCCAATTGCCCATCCGGCCCCTTAATTAGCACAGTGCTCTTTGATTGTTTGGCCAATTGAAGACCCCCAACACCACGGACATGACCAGCCACGTCTTGCAATTCCCAATGCGATGGCCATTCCCGAGAAGGAATGATCGTCACATCTGCCTCTGTGTCCAAAAGACCCTTAAGGGGTATTTGGTCTCCTCCCCTCGAGAGTTGACAAGTAATTTTTGGTTTCTCCCGCCCAAGGATCTGAGCCCAGGCCACCGTAGGATGTTCGTCTTGAGGTGGTGTAGAGGGCGGTCCTGGGACCCAGGTTAGCTCAGGCACTGGAATGGCCTGAGCAATAATCTGTCCCTTGGGCAGGAAGAGGGGAGGGCGGACACAGTACAGCCCCATTGAGAATTGCCCCGGGTCTGATGTCAAGAGACCCGGGACAATGTTTACCTCTGATGGTGTGAATTTTGTGTCTCCGACAACTACATACCTACAGTTGATCCGTCCCCAGTTACCTGGGCACTCCGGGCACACAGTCACAAGATGAAAATCGGAGTCCTTCAGATGGAGTGGCTCCGTCAGCTGCAGCCTGAAAGGTTCAATTTTGGAAAAGGTGGTTAGAATAGGCATAGGTCGGAGGCATGATAAGCATGACAAGTCCGGTAAGAAAAAGGTCACATTTGGTTGAGGTGGCAGGCGGTTTTCCCTTTTTCCCCTCCCTGCATAATGCTGTTGAACCCGCCTTATTTATTTCTGCACGCAGGGGGGAACTGCGCTCAGCTCCTAGTTTTTTGGCGGGGGGGTTCCCTCGAAGTCCCTGCCCCCTTTTAAACTCATAAAACTGCTTCCGCAGGGGGCAGTCAGGCATCCAATGCCCTAACTGTCCACACAGATGGCAGGGGGAAGTCCTCCTGTGGACAAGCCCAGGGGTACTGGATGGCGGTGGATGGCTCATCTGGGAAGCAGGAGCAAGGTCAACTGGAGTGGCATCCCAGGTATCAGCAGCAGCGATGCGTCTGGGCGGTGGTCGGGCCCTTGGGTCAAGGTTCCCGGAAGCCAAGGAGACTTTGCGGGCGCAGATCTCCAGCATCCGCTGCAGGGTTGGAGGAGGGTCCAGCGGCAGGCTCAAGATAGCATCCCTGCAGGCTGGATTGGCATTGGTGGAGGCCACTTCCTTTACGAGTTCTTTCCTGATCTCCTCCCTCTGCACCTGCGATTCAATAGCTTTCTGGAGAGGCTCAACAAAAAGAATGAATGGCTCGTCAGCTTGCTGCATGATTTTTAAATAGGGAATTTGGGGCAGCCCTGATGGCAACCTTAAAAAAGCCCTCTCTGCTGCTCTCTGGCTCTCCCTTAATACTTCAGGCTGGATGATTCTGGCCTGGAACTGCCCATCAGCAAAAACTCCTTCCCCACACAGGTGTTCGACCGAGATGCCTTCACCATTACGATCAAGCCCCGTGTGGGGGTACACCCACAAAGAGGGAAGGATCCCCACCACCTCCCTTCTCCATGCCGCCTCCCACATTTCATATTCAGTGGGGTTGAGGAGGCATGAGAAAAGGTTTCGGAGGTCATAGGTAGTGACTTCTGTTCCTGCTAAAGTGGCCCTTAGAATCCCCCAGAAGTATTCACTCTCCCGGGAGAAATCCTTTTGGGCCTTGCAGAGTTCTTTAATTTGGTGGTGGGGAAAGGGAGTCCACTGGGCTTGGGTTCCCCCCGCCCCCTCAAGGTGGTATGAGACCGGAGCTACTGATGGGATGGAAACCGGCTCTGAATCCCGGGTCCCTTCCCCCCGCCCCCCGGATGCCGAAGCGTGGGAACCGGAAGGGGGAGGGGGAGTGGCTGGAGGACTTGTCGGAGGACTGGGCGGGGGCATCAGATGACGAAGGTGCCGCCCCAAGGGAGGAGTTGGTGGGCGTGGTTTGCTGGTAGAGAGGGGGAGGAGAAAGGGGAGGTGCTGATGGAGGGGGGGGGGGGGGAAGGGAAGTTGGGAGGAGTCTGGAGACTGAAAAGGATTGTGGGGAGAAGATGGAAAAAGGGCGGGAAAAGCCATGTGGTCCCCTCCATCTTGTGCTCCACAGGAGCCATCTTGGGAGGGGAGCTGAAAACGAAATTGAGAGGTTTTAACTGGGGATTTGGGAACCGGGAGAAAGGGAGAAGGAAAAGATCCCCTAAGAGTCTGGCCAGGACTCCTAGGGCGGGGGGATTGGGATTTCTGAGAAGAGCCAGGGGAAAGATGACCACCCTGCGCCCTGCTGGAGTGAGCTGCTCTTCTCAGAATCCCAGTATTAGGACAGGCAGGGGAGGGAAAAGGGCTAGGATCAGGGTTAGAGGGAGAACTGGGTTGCAAACTCGAAGAAGAGGACTGTTTTCTCAATTTAGAACCTGATTTTAACAATGTTTTAACTTGGGAGGACCAAAAGCTGATTTTTGCCAGTTTTGTCTCTCCATTTTTTACAGAGTCGTGTAATTTCTTAGTTATCAGATCCCAAAAATTATAATTATCTAATTGATCAGTGGAAACTTCAGGAAATTGAGAAAACAGCCACTTTATTAATTTATTCAACTCATTTTTTGGAATATGAAAACCCCCCCAGCAAGGATATCCCCAACTTGGATAAAAGCTCTCCTTTGACCTCCTGACTGCTTTGCACCCATTGCAGAGATGTTAAGAGCAGCTCAAACCACCCACCACTTCAGGAAAAGGAAAAAGAAATCAAGAAAACTCCACGCTGGCCCCTGTCTGAAAAGGGAGTAGCTGCGCAGCCGAGGAAAGAGGAAAATTGCCTCTGCCCGCCCAGGGCAACGAGGAATAAAAGGGTTAAAAGGACAGGGGGGAGAAAAAGACTCACGGAATTCCAGCGAGGGCGAAAAAAAAGTGAAGTGGTGTCCTGTCCCGGGACGACTCCTGAGGTGCTTCGGAGCTGCCGTCCCGTCCTCGGGGCGTACAGCGTGCTAAAACGCCACCGAATTCGCCCCCGGGGGGATTTTGCGACCAATTGAGACTGTTTGTCTCGGTACGCGGGTCCCGCAGTTCTCTTCGGCGAGGCGGTTTCCAGCGCCGTGAGTGCCGAGGGAATACACACGTGCCCGACGTCTGGGCGCCAAAATCTGCGGTAACCGTGACTTTAAAAGTTCCCGCCTGCGCCGCCGTCCTCGCCTGCCAGCAGACGGAGCGGGAGGAATTCGCGGCTTCTCGGTTCGGCGCGCGGGAGCCGCTCCGTCGTCAGGGACGCGCTGGATCGGCGTTCAGCTCTGCCAGAGGCGGACAAAAAGGCACGGCAACAACAGACAGGGATGGGAGAGCGTCCCCCCGACCGGGGCAAGTCCAGGTTTTATTCCAGAACGCGGAGTAACACCCAGGGGAAGCCGCAGGATCGAAGGGGGGCGGGGGGAGGGAATACACGTGTTATATAGGAGAAACGGGAGGGGGAGAACTCAGACAGGCAGCGAATGGGCGCCCACGGTGAGCGCGGGCTTTTCAGAGACAGGACGGGTAACCAACCGAGAGAGCTCAAAGGTGGGACCCCGGTCCCCGGCCCAATAATTCTATGTATAACTCTGAAGTTTCTGGATAAAAGGGGGGCATTTGGGGGTGACAGAAAGGGTGCGAGTTTCTAGGGTAACTGGTGATGGACAGATAACTGGGAAAGAGGGGGAATTCCAGACAGAACCATTATACAGAAAAAAGGGGATAACAGAACATTCCAGCTCAAACCGGGGGAGCATAATAACACAACACAACAGTCATCCGCATAGTTAAGACCCTTTTACTCTTTTCTCGACTTTCCTTAGTTGCCTATCCTGGATGTCCTGCCATGTTTTCCTCCCAGAAGTTGTAATCACAGGTGAGATTTGATGAGACCCTTCTTTACTCTCCCTTACTCTGCCCCCTCTGGGCATGCATGTCCAGATGCAGGTCCAGTGGTCCTTTCCTATGGACTCTTCGCTGCCTCCCCCCCCCCCCCCATTCACCTCTCCCTGCAGACTGTTTTGTGGAGATAAACAAAACTCCACAACTTTCACATGTGGAGATTACTCTCCTTAAAAGACATGCATACCTCTGGGAACTCTAGATCTCTTTTTATCTCTCTTTCAAATACATATGCATGTAATCTAATTTCACAATAGGTTCATACATATTCATTTTTACAAATTTCGCGTGACATTTGCCGCTCGTTCTTCTTTATCAGAAAGAATTCCTAGGTCAGGTTGACCTGCTCTCATAGCAGTTTCTCTGTCTCTCTGTCTCTCCCCCCCTAATCTCTGTCCTTCACTGAAGCAGTTTCTCTAAGCCTAGGCTTTTTACGAGAACAGGCAGTCAGACTAAACAGCTATGTTTTCAAACTACAGACTTAACTCAAAGATGTACATTTCACCTAAATCAAAATGGATTTCTACTCCGGAATATTTCTACTCTGTCTCATTTCTCCCCTTTTCTAGAAAATAAGTAAATTCTTTTACTTAATGCAAACTTCTAAGACAATAAGTGTCCCTTAATGCTTTACTATGTACGTTTGATAAGGAGGTTAACACAGCTACTCCCTGTAGTATTTTCTAATTCTAAATTAGCAATATAATGGATAATCTTAAACTTATTCTAACTAATATTAACAAAACTACAATGGGATGACACAACTTATTAAAGATTCTATTTGCAGTTGGTGACTACCTAAAGATCACATCCCACCAGTGATGATCTGCATTTTGTTTTATTCTTTGCAGAATTCTGGTTATTTCTTTTGTATCATGTTGGACAATAATTAAGGTTTTCTTTCTGCTTTCTTGGATTTCTTTCAAGATCTCTAGTAGGTCTTGGTGCTTAATTAATTGTTTTACCAATGTAAGGTCTATCTCAATAGGAGTACGTGATAGTCTGTGATACATTGTGTAGTTGGTTTTAATCAACTGGTGGGATGTCACTGGGGCCAAGTACAAAAAATCACACTCGATAATCTTAAAAAAATGACAAATACAAAAATTAGAATGATTTCTACTAGACAAAATAACATCGTTGTTATCAATTTTTACAGCAGCACAAGCAGTTCTCAAGCACACACAACCTTTACTAGTATATACGAGCACAGTTTTCTGATCAGTGACTGGATGAATTTCAAAGTGGCAAATACTCTGTTCAGTGTCTAGACACACATCTTGAGCATTAATAGTATTGCTTTCACAAATGAATCTTAGTTGTTCTCTAGTAATGCAGGATTCTAAGTTTACTGTTTGCCACTTTTCATTCACTTTTCGTGCCCACACTCGATGTTCTGAAGGGTAGAGTATGACAGTGGTCACAGGGGTTTTCAGGATGAGGGAAGAGACGAGGATTTGACTCTATATTTCAGAAGGCTTGATTTATTATTTTATGATATATATTACATTATAACTATACTAAGAAGAATAGAAGGAAAAGTTTCATCTCAGAAGGCTAGCTAAACTAAGAATAGAAAGGAATGAATAACAAAGGTCTGTGTCTTGGACAGAGAGTCCAAGCTAACTGGGCTGTGGTTGGCCATTAATTGTAAACATCGAAGATGGGCCAATCACAGACGCACCTGTTGCATTCCACAGCAGCAGATAACCACTGTTTACGTTTTGTTGCTGAAACCTCTCAGCTTCTCAGCAGGAAAAATCCTAAGAAAAGGATTTTCATAAAAAGATGTCTGCGACAGGTAGAGTACTGTTTTTTTATGGTTTAATCTTAGTGCAATGATGGGGTGGATAACGTAAACAGTGGCATTATGTATGGTAAGCACAAAGGCAGTGGCCACATTAGAAGCAGGATCATAGGTGAAATTTACCATAGTCTACCAGGATTGAAGCTTCTTTTCAAAATCAATCGCATTATCTCAGACAACTTTCCGAATTTCAGTTGGAAAATTACCTTCACAGAATCACAGAATTTCTAGGTTGGAAGAGACCTTCAAGATCATCGAGTCCAACCCATGTTTTAACACCTCTTTACCCCCTTCCCGTATGATCAGAGCTGCTGTTGCCTGCATCCATAACTGTGCTTGTATACAACTGAAAGCTAAAGACACATTATCTTGAACTGTACTGAGTGCTTCTACTATTAACTTGTGGTCTCGGTCCCCAGCCTTTTCTTACTTTGGCAGTACTTTTGAAATTTGCCACTGACTAGTTCTTAATGCCAATAGAGATGATTGTAAGGGCTGTTTCAATTTTGCTAGGCCACCTGCTGCAGTGGCAAGCTTATTCATCAGTATTTTTTAATCAATTCTATTTAAAACTCTTAATCTTGTCTCTAATATCTCAGATCTTTTCTTATTCTGCTCTTGAGGTATACTTGTCTTTGTAACCATGTTGTCCAGCTCTCAAAGGATGTTTTTAGGAAAGAGGAGCAGGCTGGTTGTATTTTTGAGATGTTAATTTGCATTAGCAACTTAACACATTTGAGAGACTATTTTGGATTGAACAACAGTTGCTGTTCACCCACATTCCTCGCTACATAGGGGCCTATTTCATACACTTCAGGCTCAAGTTTGGGTTGGGTCTGAACTATCTGAGTACTAGCGTGAGTTGTATAAGGACCTGATGTTGTAAAAAGTGCAGTATCTATTTTAAATTTAAATGAGAGCTTCTCAGAACTTCTACAGGCTGTATCAAGGTGAAATTACACCAACAGTCTGATTCACTTGGGCTATCACAAACTTCCTGGTGTTCGTATACAGAAGAGGTTGAGACACTAATTTCATCTGGTCTCTCATAAGCTGTCTTATTGACTACTTGGCACTCTACTTTGATTTCTTCTCTTTTGATTCTTTGAAGTGTCTACAGTTCCCGTTCTTGCCACTCTTGCTCTTCATATACCTGATTCTCATGGATTACTACAGTGGATAGGTTTAAATCTTTTATCTCAGAAAGTTCTCCCATGGATCTAGTATACTGATTAAAAGCCTGGGACCTAGGCCATTTAGCATCGCTTTGGATAGAGGTACTCTCTAATTTTAAGACTCCAGTTATAATTATATACAAAGCAATTCTGTAAGTGAAAGTACAAACTACCCCTGGCTGCAATATACTAATTTTGCCCAACTAAGTTTTAGTCTCAGTTCACTGTCTCTTGGTGTCACTCTCCAAGGGGCTTCTGGGGCCTTCTTCACTTGAGAGTGATGGAGCTAGGCATTCTGTTCTTTGATCTTTATTGCAGTGAAGGTGGTGAAGCACCTGGAATGGTCCCTCCCACTGTGGTTCCAGAGTCTTTTCTGTACTGTAAGAGACTTAACATATACATAATCCCCAGGCTGTATGTTATGTACTGGCTCACCTAACTCTTTGCTCTGAGTTCCAGCCACATGTTTCTCAATTTCTCAATAGTTACTTCACCTTTCGCTGCTTCCTTTGCCTCTCTATCTGCTAGCTCATTTCTTTCTTCTAGTTCTGAGCTCACTCTTTAGTGTGCCTTAATATGCATAATTGCGACTTTTTCAGGCAGCTGAACTGCTTCCAGCAGCCGGATTATCTCTTGTGCATGTTTGATGTTCTTTCCTTGTGAGGTTAGCAGTCCCCTCTCTTTCCATATGGCTCTATGTGCATGCACAACTCCGAATGCATACCTCGAGTCTGTGTAGATGTTTATTCTCTTTCTTTTTGCTATTTCCAAGGCACGGGTCAGGGTAATTATCTCGGCCTTCTACACAGAGGTACTTGTTGGTAAGGGTCTGGATTCTATTACTTCCTTGCAGGTAGTCACTGCGTATCTGGCATATTGCTTTCCACTGGAAACGTAGCTACCCTTGTCAGTGAACCAGGTCTCTGTATCGTCCAAAGGAGTGTCTTTTAAGTCTGGGTGGCTGGAGTAGGTAGCTTCAATGGTCTCTAGGCAATCATGGTGTATTGCTTCTCTTTGATTTTCACTGAGAAAGGAAGCTGCGTTGACAATATTAGTCACCACTATCTCTACATCATCTTGCTCTACCATGATGGCCTGGTATTTCAGGAACTTCTGCGGTGAAAGCCAGTGGCTACTCTTTACTGCCAGTACTGCGACACTGTGTGTGACACTGGTACAGTTATTTTCTGTCTTAGGGTAAACTTGCGTGCCTCTTGAATATTCAGCACAACTGCTGCTACAGCTCTGAGGCAACCTGGCTATCTTTTGGCTGTTGCATCTAGTTGCTTGGAGAAGTAAGCAACTGCCCTCTGGTATGGACCCAAGTCTTGAGGCAATATTCTCAGGGCAATTCTCTGTCTCTCATGGGAAAACAGAAAGAATGGTTTACTTACATTTGGAAGTCTCAAAGCTGGAGCTGACATGAGGGCACTCTAGCTGGTTAGAGGCTTGTGTGGCTTCTTTTGTCTACTGGAGATCTCTGTTTCTATTGGCAATAAGAGCAGAGAGGGGTCTGACAAGCAGTCCATAATTATAAACTTACAGCTGGCACTACTCTGCCATGCCTAAGAAGGTTCGGAGTTCCTTTATTGTCTGGGGTTTCGGGGTTTGGCATATGGCTTCTTTGCGAGCCTGCCCTAAAGTCTGTTGCCTTGCACTCACCTCATACCTCAGGTAGATTACTTTCTGTTTCACTACTTGTGCTTTTTTCTATGATACTCTGGATCCTTGGAGTCCTAGGAAATTCAAAAGGCTTACCGTCCAGGCCACACACGCTTCTCTTGTCTGAGTGGCTACTAGAAAATTATCTACATACTGCAACAGCCTTCTTTTTTCCTGTGGAGCTTCTCAGGACTCCAGATCTTTTGCAAGTTGCTCCCCAAACAGAGTGGGGGAATTTTTGAAGCTTTGAGGCAACACGGACTATGTGAGTTGGGCTTTGCGCCTACTTTTAGGGCTTTCTCATTCGAATGCAAAAATTTTCTGGCTGGCTTCATGGATAGGGAGGCAAAAGAAGGCATCTTTTAGGTCTAAAACAGTAAACCATGTTAGCTCAGGTGTCAGACAAGTTAATAAAGTATATGGATTGGCTACTACAGGATACAAATCTTTTGTTACTTTATTGACAGCCCTCAAATCTTGTACTATCCGGTATGACTCATCAGTTTTCCGAATGGGTAAAATGGGAGTATTGAAATCAGATTGGCATTCTTTTAATAACCCTAACTGCAAAAAATTTTCAATTATTGGGCTGATTCCTTCCCTGTCTTCTTTCTTTAGGGGGTACTGTCTAATCCTCATTGGTTGTCCCCCTTCCTTGAGCTTAATTACTATGGGGGAGGCATTTTTCTCCTTCCTAGGTACATCAGAGGCCCATACCCTGGGAAATACTTGACTTAGTATCTCTTCATCAATTTCCTCCTCAATTTCAATAGCTGTTAAAGTTAAACTTAATACCTCTATGTACTTTTGATCAATCACTTCCAGAGTAACCTCTCCATTTTTGAATGTAACGGTTGCTTGTAACTGCTTCAATAAATCTCTCCCTAAAGGTGCCTTTGGTGAATTGGGCATATACAAAAACTTATGAATACCTCATTGTTTTCCTAATTTATACCTTAAAGGTCTGCAAAAATATGCCCTTTCAGATGGGCCAGTTGCCCCCTGCACTACAACATAATAATTTTCCACAGGTACTAAAGCTTTATTTAAAACTGAATATGTGGCCCTTGTGTCAACTAAAAATTCTACCTTTTTCCCTTCTACCCCCAGCTTCATTTTTATAACTAGTGGATCTGCTGGGGTAGAATCTCTTGGTCTTCTTCAGTTGTTTTGTACGTGTGCAGCTACTTGTTGGTCACTTTGTCTCTGTTCTGGCCATTGATCTTTCTAGTAACCAGTTCCTTTGCAGATTGCACACTGGTTCTTGCCTAGCCAAGGTGGTCCTTGTCTGGGTGGTCCCTGGTTGCGTTTTCTTTACCTTTCCTCCTGTACCACTGCTACTAAATTTTTCATTCCTTGTTTATATCTTTCGTCTCAGCTACTAAATACTTTTTATGCCTCCTCTAGCAAGACTTCGAGATTTCTCTCTTCTGGCCTCCAAATTTTCTGAAGTTTATGTCTAATATTTCTAGCAGACTGCCCTAAAAATGAATTAACTAGTTGATTCATCCCTATCTCAGACCCTGGATCTAATGATGTATGACGATGCATAGCATCTCTTAAACGCTCTAGAAACTCAGATGGAGTCTCAGAAGGCCCCTGCTTAAGGGAATATAAGGCAGACTAATTTATGGTTTTTGGAATAGCTCTTTCCACTCCTGTTGCTATCCACTCTTGATAATCTGCTAATTTCTTTACTTCTGCTGATACATTAGGATCTCATTCTGGGTCTTGGAGGGGGAAATATTCTTTTACATCTAGCTGCTTGCTCTTGCAGTGATCTTCTGCTAAAGTCCCTGCTGTCTTTAAGATCAGCTGTTTTTCTGTATCAGTGAAAGCATCCAGTAGTAACTGGATGTCAGCTCAATCTGGATTGTGTTGTTTGATAACATATCGTAGACATTTGGCAGTAAGTATCAGATCAATACGATAATTCTTAGCAATCTTTTATTGTGCTTCTAAATTAAGAGTGGTAAATGGCACTTTAATCATTAATCTCTTTTCTTCTGATCCCACTGCTGGTCCCACTGCCTCTCGCAGAGGGGCCTGTAACACTGCTTGCTTCTTAGTTCTAGATGCAACTGGACTGTCGGGGGGAGGAGGGGGGTGGATTTTAGTGGATGTGCCTTCCCAGCCTGAGTCCTCCTCCCTTTTGGGGAAGTCCTCTTCATCTTCGTCTTCAACCTCCCTTCTCCTAGGAGAAGCTTTTATCAACTCAAATGTATCTTGTTATTGCCCTTCAGAATGATAAACCTTGTTTGATCTCATACACGGTTGTCTTATACTGCATGCTGAACAACAATGTTTGATTTGCCCTCTCTTTGCCTTGTTTTCCTTTTCAAGGGCTAAGACCAGCGGGTCTGAGGGGGGTCTGATCTCACAGTCCCTTTGCCATTCTTGGTGATTTCTTAAAACAAAATCATATCAGCATACGAAACTTCATCTCATTTACCTTCCTGTCTTAAAAACAACATTAACTGCAATAAGGTATTATAATCTAAAGTTCCAGTGGGTGGCCACTTCGCTCCATCCTCTAACCTGTATAATGGCCACCAGCATGTGCACTATTGGATTAGATCCTTTTTGTTCTCAGAGCCCCCCCTACTGGTGACTTCCTTCCAGTGGGCCAAGATGTACCTCAAGGGGCTAGTCCGAGGAGCTTCTTTGCTCTGGTTAGTTCCCATTATTTCCTTCTCCTTGCCCTATCTCGCTTCTACTCAAACTTCTCTTCACAGAGCTTCACAGTCGTTTCCCAGTTTTCCTCCCACACACAACTCCAGGTGGCAGGTATCAGATGTGATTTCCCACACACAGGCTTTAAGATCTTAGGTGCTTGATCAGGAAACTAATTTACACTCGGGGCATATGCTCCGACGCTTATTAGAACAGCAATACCAGCGTCTCTAACAAACTCCCCACTGCAATAATACCCACGCAGCATGCCAGCCTCTTGATGCACCAAAGGCTCTCAGTAATTGCCCGCAGAGGCAGGCTATTCCTTTTATCACAGGGAACTCTAAATCCTCTATGGCAGGTTGTTCTTAGTCTAGACTTACTATAAGTACTAGCTGAAGTCTGATAAAGCTTCTCAAAATGAACTTGTTCGTCTCCTCTATCTATCTAATAATTCACAGGATTCACAAACTCCCAGGGGTCGAGTCTAAACTACTGGGGCAGAGGAACTTGTTGAGTTCATCTAGCCATGGTAAAAGCATGCACAATCTACACTACAAATCATCACCTTTACTCAGTCAATGTCTTCACCCACGCCTCTTTACTACTTGCTCTACTTCTCTGCCCGGCGCTTCCTGCCCCCACAGCCCGCCCCGGCCGGTGCCTCCGGCCTCACTCGGCCCCTTCAGTCGTGGGTAGAAACCTCCCCCGCACTGTAGGTATACTCACTCGCTCGCTCTCTTTTGTACACCACGAACTCGCACGATTACCGACACATTAACCCCACAATGCATTAGCTATACAATGATACAGTGTCCAGACACCACACATACACACACGCGAGTCCACTCGACCCACCCCCAGGGTCGCTAGCGGCCGCTCTATCAGACAGTGACTCCTCGTCTCCCAGTCGCTCTATCGACCGGTCTGCCTGCAGACACAGGAATGAGGCTGAGCACTCAGACGTCTCTGAGTGACTTATTCAGCTGTCCTATCTCTCTTTTCCCCTGGGGGCCCCTCAATACACACCGTATCCTCTGCACACCAGCAGGTTCTTGTCTGTCTCCGCAGGAGGCAAGCCGAGACAAGCAGAGCTCCTCTGGAAAAAATCCCAGGGCGTGCCTCGGAGGTCCGTCTTTCCCTCTGCCCCTGTAAGGACAGTCTCTCCTGGCTGGCTCACCAGAATGTTTTGCGGAGATAAACAAAACTCCACACCTTTGTGAAAGTTGTAAAGCCGATATGTTTATTACAGCGCTGGACACATGTGGAGATTACTCTCCTTAAAAGACATGCGCACCTCTGGGAACTCCAGATCCTTTTTTATCCCCCTCTCAAATACATATGCATGCAATTTCACAATAGGTTCATGCATATTCATTTTCACAAATTTCTCGTGATATTTGCCTCTAGTTCTTCTTTATCAGAAAGAATTCCTAGGTCTGGTTGACCTGCTCTCATAGCAGTTTCTCTGTCTCTCTGTCTCCCCCCCTTATCTCTCTCCTTCACTGAAGCAGTTTCTCCGAGCCTAAGCTTTTTACAAGAACAAGCAGTCAGACTAAACAGCCATATTTTCAAACTACAGACTTAACTCAAAGATGTACGTTTCACCTAAATCAAAGTGAATTTCTACTCTATAAAATTTCTACTCTGTCTCAGGACCACTTCATGCACCCCCCCTTGACACGCGGAATAGAGATTCCACAACCAGTGGGTTTGTGAAGTAGGTATGTTTATTCAGCGCTGGGCACACGGGGAATCCCTCTACCCCAAACATGCCGCCAAACAGAGCAGACGCTCTTTAAATACACTTAAAATCTTTCATATTTACTAAAGTTTCAACATCGCCTATACATATTCATGACCTATCCTGCCTACTCTCTCTTTGTATGTTAATCAGCCTTTCATTGTTCTGTGCTTGCACATTTGCACTTCTGGTGGTCTGGGGTAGGGGTTGCTTGATTGTTGCCTTCTTGTGAAGGCCGCGATGACCTGGTATCGGAGTCCAGCACTGCGATCTTCTCCTTGGGATCCTTCGTGGCCAATAACAGACGCTGACACCAATGTGGTGGACGGTTAAAGGCGCTTATTGAGGGGTCTAAAGGGTATTTATGGACTAAGGGGCTTCTCTACGTCAGACGGGGGTTTGGCTATACTTTCTAGGGTTAGTATGGAGTGGAAAGTTACTGGCATGCATAGGTTAGGGGGGCTACACGTCTGGCTACATTCCAAGGGTGATCCTTATCTATAGGGAGAGGGGTAGAAGGATTCCTGTAATTTTCCGTCACAGCCCAAAATCTTCCGAACGCCTGTCCCTATGCCTACCACACTTCCCCCCCCTCTTTCACAAATGAACGAGGTAGTCTTATACATAGGCACTGAAATGAGGTAGGAGGTTGAGATCTGGCTAGGGAAAAGGGTCTTGGGAAACCTGAGTAAGTTTCTGCCAGGCAAGTCTCTCGTGACTGGCAGTGTTCTCTGTTGAATTCACAGTAATTGTTGCTGTCCCACGAACAGGATGTTAGTCCATTCTAGTCGGGCCTGAACGAATGAGACTAGCTTGTTCAGCAGGCATGGCCCGAAGGTAATAGCTAAAAGCAGCATTGCCAATGGACCTATTAGGGTAGAAATCAGGGTGGTTAACCATGGTGATTGATTGAACCAGGATTCGAACCAGCCCTGTTGGGCTTCCCTGTCTTTCTGTCTCTGAGCCAGTCTGTTTCGGAGTTCTGCCATGGAGTCTCTAACGACTCCTGTGTGGTCAGCGTAGAAACAACACTCTTCTTTCAAGGCGGCACACAGGCCCCCTTGCTGCATGAACAGGAGATCCAGTCCTCGCCTGTTCTGCAGGACCACTTCTGAGAGCGAGGAGACTGACTTTTCTAGAAAGGAAATGGATTTCTCGATCCTCTGCAGGTCCTCATCGATGGTCATCTGCAGCTGAGACAGTCCTTGGTGTTGAGTTGCTAGGGCTGAGACACCTGTTGCCGTTCCAGCCGCTCCTAGGCCGAGCAGCATTGCGATAGTTATACCTGTTAATATCTCTCTCTTGTGGAGCCGGCTGTTTTCCTCGAGAAGGTGGTACACCTCCTCGTCTGAGTGGTACAGGATCCTAGGGATGATCAGAACTTGGACACAAAAGTCGTTAGAGTTATCGAATTTGGCAAGAGACACGCAGGGACTCACTCCAGATCTCTGGCAAACCCACATTCCGGATGCGGATGGGACTACCCACTTATTATTCTTCCTGTCGGGCTCAACTACTTCAGTGCAGACGTCGCCTTTCCGCTTAGCTAGAGTTGCATTGCCAAAGCATCTGCCCTGACCTGTGACTTGACTCAGGGTAATTCCTTTGCGGGGTGTGTCCCATCTGCACTGGCGAGGGGCATCGGCTGTGGAATAGCTGAAGGGGGTATCTAAAGCGATTCCTTCATAAAAGGGGGGTTTAACATCGTAACAAAGCCAGCAGGAGTCGGTTAGGTTAGGGTTAGATTCATTCAGGGATAGAAAGGTAGCTTCTAACATGCGAAGGATTGGGTCCGGGTCCGACCTGGCTGAGCGGCCTATCTGGAAGGCTTCCTCATCGCCAGTCGGGACGTCGGTGACCCTTGTGGGCAAGGGTTTGGGGTAGGTCATGTTTCTCCCTTTCTGTGTGCTTTTATCTGTGGGAGCATAGGGTATGAAGATCCCCTGCCCCACTATGGGTTGGCATAGATGGGCCGTCTCGCATCTATAGCGGGAGGGGGCTGAATCCCACACGTCCCCTCCCTCTCAAAACGCATACGGCTTATTTGTACTATATCAAAAGGGAGTAAATCATCATTGCTAAAAAGACCGTCCACGAGAGTGGAAACCACTCCTGAGTTAATTCCTTTTTCTGAAATAGCTTTTACTATTGTTTGAACGTCTTTGGAATTAACGGGAGTATACGTTCTTTGCTGGTTCCCCTGGGGTCCTGTAATTCTCACCGGGAAGGCATGCACCGATGCTGCGGGTGCCCATCCCGCGCATTCGATTTTGATTTTACCCCAGTCGGTGAGTTCGTATTGGGGCTGGTTCTCGATTGTTTTAAAAGTTTCACTTGGTTTCGTCCGAAACCGCATTGATTCAGTTTTCTCTGCTTCCGAGTCGCTGCTGGACTCGGTGGGCTCTGTAGAGCAATCCGAAGAGCTGTGGCTCTCTTCGGAGTCGGAAGTCGACTGCCAATGAACTTCCGGTCTCTGTTGCCGTTTTGTTCGGCTTCGGCCCCGCTCCTCCCCTCGGGGGCGGTGCCGGCGCCGCTCCCGCCCCCCGGGCTCGCCCTGCCTCCCGCAGGGAGGGATCTCTCCCATATATGGTGGCATCAGTGGGCGCGGCTCCCGAGCGAGTGTCCGCCCTCTGCCGCACCCCCACGCATGCGTGTCTGCTGGGATCCACAGCTCCCGGCTGGGCATGGGCTCAGCGCTGGTTTCCCGCGCATGCGTGTTCGCGGCTGGCCGCGTTTTTGGGTTCTTCCCGCCGCGGGCCGGCGGGCTCCGCCCCTCCTCCCGGCCACCCGCGCCATATTCAAACGGGTAGGGCGGCGGATCCCCTCCGCCGCTCGCCCGCGTGCCAGCCCTCTCGATATTTCGGGCTTCTGCCGTCAACCCCTCCCAAAAGGACCGTGCGAGTC
The DNA here is from genome assembly GCF_037042795.1 of Molothrus aeneus. Lineage (NCBI taxonomy): Eukaryota > Metazoa > Chordata > Aves > Passeriformes > Icteridae > Molothrus > Molothrus aeneus. Next base: position 6,027,416 of record NC_089679.1, on the reverse strand, counting down.
CCTCCGCTTCTTGCGCTAAGTCGGCTATCGGCGGGGAAGGGATGGGCGAGGGGTCCGCGGGCACCCCGGGGGGCTCCGGAGGTGGTCTGGGCCCCGGCGGGTCCCCCGAAGGGGTCCGCGGGTCTCCCGGGAGCTCCGGGGGCTCTGGGCTCGGGGAGGGATGGGATGCGCCCGGCCCCCGCGTTTCCCCGTTTTCAATCGGGTCGCCACCGGGGGGGGTTCGCGTTATCGCCCCCTCCCCCCGCTGCGGCGTGATTAACAGACAGGAGCGCGCAGTGTTCCACGCCTCCTGTTCTCCTAATGCTTTGCGTAGGGCGGCTTCTGCCTTCCCCCACGCTTTCAGGCTTTTGCTGCTGCCTGTGGCTTTTGTGTCCTCTGCTAACGCGACAGTACATTTCTGCCACACCTCAGAGCGTAATATATCTATGGGTCGAGCAATGACCCCAAGCTCCAAGAGTCTCGTCAATGCGAGATTAAAATTCTTGAGCTCACATTTGATTTCCCACTGCATATGTATCAAACTTACGACCTTCGCTATTGCTTCCATACGAATCGCGATTCTTTGGGGCGTCCCCCTGTTTCGCCACAGTCGTTCCCGCGCTGTGGACGCTGTCCCCTGGCCAGGAGTTCCCCCGTCGCCCGGACTCGTCGATCCCGGGTTTCGGCACCACTATGTTGCCTTCTTGTGAAGGCCGCGATGACCTGGTATCGGAGTCCAGCACTGCGATCTTCTCCTTGGGATCCTTCGTGGCCAATAACGGACGCTGACACCAATGTGGTGGACGGTTAAAGGCGCTTATTGAGGGGTCTAAAGGGTATTTATGGACTAAGGGGCTTCTCTACGTCAGACGGGGGTTTGGCTATACTTTCTAGGGTTAGTATGGAGTGGAAAGTTACTGGCATGCATAGGTTAGGGGGGCTACACGTCTGGCTACATTCCAAGGGTGATCCTTATCTATAGGGAGAGGGGTAGAAGGATTCCTGTAATTTTCCGTCACAGCCCGAAATCTTCCGAACGCCTGTCCCTATGCCTACCACACTTGATGAACTAAGTAGTCATCCTCACGATGTCTTCTGGATTAACCTGGTCCCTGCACAGGGTGTCTTGGTGTCTGGTAATCCTTCAAGGCTTTTGGCCACAGTCCAAACTAACGATACAGTTTTTACTGGTTTTTAGCACACTATTTCCTGCTTTATCAATCTTAAATAATAGACGAAATCCTGTTGTTGCATAGCAGAGGATTATCTGTTCTTAACACATTTGATTACACAGCAAACTAGTTGCATAAACTTGGTTATAAGTTCCCTATATCAATCCCAATGGGATAACCTTAGGAGAGGAGTGAGGGGAGTGGTTTACAGAGCCAGTTCCAATGAGAGCAAAGGGGAGGAGAAAGGGGAGTGGTTTACATCAGGGGTGGATACAACTTAGGGAGAAACCAACTTGGAAACACGTAGGGAAGGCTTTGGAAGCAACCATTATCAGCGAACCCAGATTATGAAACTGAAAACTGGGGTAACACAAACACTAACTGCAACAGTGCCCGATAGGAGAAGTCACATCCTTCAATTTTGACAAAGTTACAAATGCACAAGTTAAATTGAGTTTCATTCACAGTAATCTCATCCACCATTATAGTGGGGCATGCTGTCCTGAGACAGATACAACCTTGTCCTGTATACACAAGCAAGGTTGTCTGTTTAATGGGATGCATTTCAAAGTGACAAATGCTTTGCTCTGTATCCAAATATCTTTATCATCACCTACATTACCTTCACATATAAACCCCAATTGTTCCCTCATTGAGCAGGGTTCTAAGTTAATAGTTCACCACCTTCCTTCAACTTTTTGTGCCCACATTCTGTGTTCAAAAGGATATAGTATGGTCCCCTGGTGATTTAGCCCTAAAGGAACGATTGGATATATTAAACTTACTGATGCATCATATATGGTTAAAAGAAAAGCCATTACCATACTTGTCATGGGATTATAAGTAAAATTAACAAAAAACCCATCTGGATTGAAGTTCCTTTTCTAAATCCTAGGCATTATCCCAAACAACTTTACGAATTTTGGCAGGGAATATGCCTTCTCCCCCGTCCCTAACGACTGAGGTCACCACTGATTGCATCCATAATTGTTCTTGTGTCCACCCGAGAGCTAAAGAAATGCTCTCGCTAGTTGTGCCTAAGGTATTATCAGTTGATGATCCCTCTCTTCTATATTTTCCCATTCTGGTAATATCTTGGACAACTTCCACTGACTGGTACCTAATGCCAATAAGGAAGATTGTAAAGGTTGTTGCAATTTAACCATATCATTGTCAATTATTGTCAGTTTGTTCATTAATACTTCTGAATCCATTGTGTTTAGAACCCCTAGTCCTGTTCCCAATATCCCAGTAGGGTCTGTCTTCTGTCTGGACATATAGGGCATATGCTTCTGCAGACAGGTGGTCCAATCCATAAAAGAGGTCCTTAAAAATGGAGCACACTCGGGCCGAATTGTTGCAGCCTGAATCGCTGCTGGTAAAGTCCAGGGTAAAGAAGCAAAAAGGGCCTTTGCATAATATCCACGGATGTTTAATTCAGCCGTGCGGTGAGATGTTCAGGTCCCAGGCGCACACACACCCAAGGTCCACCTCTCTCTCTCTCCAGGGGCCCTCGGGGCTGACCTTGGTCTCTGGGCAGTATAAAGGTGAGGGCCAATCAGGGAAATAGGAGGGAGTGGCTCAGGAACACCTATGTTCAGATATAGGAACAGGGGAAGGAGCCAATGGGGTGTAACTTAGGAGATGCCCCCCCAGGGCTTCCACACCAAATGGCAGACACATTCACTTGCATTGCCATCTCTACCCTTTTTAATGACCACTTTGGATTAACTAGCAATTTTTTATTCTTGTCTTCTTAACAGCATATGGCCCAATTTTGATAATTATGGGAACTGTGGGTTCTAAAGTAATTTGTGTAGCCGTGCTTTCTCTTAGTGTTGACACTGGTCAAGTTATCTTAACCTCATCTTTTTGGGAATCAGTAAAAATTTTAGTTATACTATAATCAATCTTAAAATCCTTGATTGCACAACCTTCTATTGTGAGCCTAAACTCGGAACAATTGGTTAAGCATTTGTCACAGCATTCAGGACCAATTCGAATAGGTTTCTTGGGTTCTTGATGAGATTTATGAAATCCATCCTGGACAAACACATATTCACATCCCCAAACATCTCTTCCTTCCCACACAGTTGCATTTGTAACTTTTAGCATCTGACCCAGAGACCTACAGGAGTCAAAATCATAGGCTTTCCCTTGGCACTTATATATACCAGTCACATTATATGCAAGTGGTACTGCATTAGCTGTAGCTATAGCGATAGTCACAAATGCCACAACTCTCCAACTCTCCAAGCTACACCTACTTGATTATCCATTAAAACTACAAGCCTTTCTATTCTTTGGAGGATTGTTAAACTATGATTATAATTTCACCCACACTTTATTTATTTTCCTGAGAAAGTTTTAATTTCAGTTTGTTGTCACCCGGTATAACTTTCCAAAGTCCCTCAGGAGCCTTCTTCACTCAGGAGTGATGGATCCAGGTGCTTTGTTCCTTAATCTTGATTGCAGTAAAGGTGGTGAGGAGCACTTGGAATGGTCCCTCACACTACAGTTCTAGAGTCTTTTCTGCAAAAGGCTTAACATATACATAATCCCCAGGCTGTACATCATGCACTGGTCCATCTAATAATCTGCTTCGAGTCCCAGCCATGTTTCTCAACTTCTCTGAGTTGTTTGTTTAGGGCCACCATATATTTGTATAGGGTTTCTTCCCCTACTTGAGTAGGTGTTGTCCCTTCTTGAATTCCATATGGCCTTCCATACAGTATTTCAAAGGGAGCAAATTTTTCTTTTACTCTTGGCTTGGTCTGAATTTGTAATAATGCTAATGGAAGAGCCTGAGGCTAAGGTAACTTTGCCTCTTGTCCCAGTCTTACTATTTGCTGCTTAATCAAGTGATTCATTTTCTCCACTTGGCTGCTTGACTAAGGATAATATGGAGTATGAAGTTCCGAGTCTATGCCTAAATGGCAGCTAATTTGTTGCACAATTTTTGAAATAAAATGTGGCCCCCTATCTGAAGTCATTGTGGCTGGGACTCCAAAATGCAGTATTATTTCTTGTAACAATGCTTTGGTTACCTTCCGGACTTTGGCAGTTCTAGCAGGGAAAGCTTCTGGCCACCCTGAAAAGGTATCTGTTAACACCAATAGGTATTGATCACCCCCTCTCCTGGGTAGTTCGGAAAAATCAATTTGCTATTGTTGCCCAGGTCCATATCCTCTCCAAATTTGCCCAAGCTTTGATTTAGGAATATTTTTGGGATTAGTTTGGAGGCAAAGGCTACATCAGCAAGTCACCTGAATCACTGTACTTTGTAAGTTTCTGGCTATGATTCTGTCTTTCAAATAATTATACAAGGCATCTATTCCCCAATGTGTTTTCTCATGCTCCTCTTTCTCTAATGACCATAGCATATAAGAGGGGATCACAAGCCTTCCTTTCCCTTCATCTGTAATAGCCCACCCCTCTTGATTATAACATCCATTTTCTTTTTCAGTAAGCCTCTTTTCCTTTTTACTGCACCTTGGCTTACCTTTAATAGTAATTTGCCCATCTGGAATTAAGGCTGCCTCAACTGCTTCAACAATTACCTCACCTTTAGCTGCTTCTTTTGCCTTTCTGTCTGCCAGCTCATTTCCTTCGTCCAATTCAGAGCTCACTTTTTGGTGTGCCTTGATTTGCATGATGGCTACCTTTTAAGGTAGCTGGACTGCTTCCAACAGTTTTATTGCCTCTTGTGCATGTTTAATGCTTTTTCCTTGTGAGTTCAACAGTCCTCTTTCTTTCCAGATGACTCCATGTGCATGGACTACCCCAAATGCATACCTTGAGTCTGTGTAAAAATTAATTTTCTTTCCATTTGCCATCTCTAAAGCCCAGTTTAAGGCAATTATTTGAGCCTTCTGTGCCGAGGTGTTGATTGGTAATGATCCAGACCCTATTACCTCGGCTCGTGGTAACTGCATACCTAACATGTCTTTTTCCACTGATCACATAGTTGCTTCCATCAGTTAACCAGGTCTCAGTGTCCTCAAGAAGGGTGTCCTTCAAATCTGGGTGACTGGAGTAGGTACCTTCGATAGTCTCCAGGCAATTGTAGATCACCGGTTCTCCCATACTGCTACTGAGGAACGAAGCTGGGTTCACAATGTTAGTTACCACAATTTCTACATCATCTTGTTCTACCATTATGGCTTGGTACTTCAAGAATCTCTGCGGGGAAAGCCAGTGTCTGCCTGTTACCTCCAGCACTGCAGACACTGTGTGGGACACTAGCACAGTCATCTTCTGGCCTAGGGTGAACTTGCATGCTTCTTGGATGTTCAGCACTGTAGCAGGCACAGGGATTGCAAAGGCCCCATGGAGAGCAGAGGCCTAAAGATAGGAAATGCCAAGTCATGGCAAGCCCCTGTCTTCCGCCTTTCGGACCCCTGCTTATCTCTCTGTAAGCCCATAAGTCACTTCCCCTTAACCTCTGCTATTGGTCAATTTCTGATCCCCCTATATCCTATATAATGGGCTGTTTTAGCCCGGTTTGGCAGAAGAGCCGTCACTGGAACCCTTCGCAGAACATCCAATAAAGACATCGCTGCGGAACGCCAGAACGGCCTTCTTTTCTCTTGCCTTGCGTCTGCCGGCCTGCCTAGGCACCTTGCAAGCTAAGAGCTGGAATCACAAAGAGCTGATAATCACTAAAAGAGCTGATATACCTTAAGCTTGCTAAGGTTGCCAGCAGCTGAGAGCTGCTTGGGTTCTCAGGCAGTCAGTTCCCTTAAAAGACTGAGTTATCCGGCTCGTGCAGCCTGATCTGCACCCAGCAGGAGGCCGAATTACAGTACCACTGCTGCAACAACTCTGAGGAACCCTGGCCATCCCTTAGCTGCTGCATCCAACTGGTTAGAGAGGTAGGCGACTGCCCTGCGATATGGGCCCGGGTCTTGTGCTAATATTCCCAAAGCAATCCCCTGCTTTTCGTGAGAAAACAAAAAGAATGGTTTACTCACATCTGGAAGTCCCAGGGCTGGAGCTGACATGAGGGCCTTCTTTAGTTGGTTGAAGGCTTGTGTTGCTTCTTTTGTCCATTGGAGGTCTCTGTTTCTTTCTGTAATCAAGGCATATAGGGGTTTGACTAACAGTCTGTAATTATAAACCCACAATCTACAGCACCCTGTCATGTCCAAGAAGATTCTCAGTTCTTTTACTGTCTGGGGCTTTGGGGTCTGGCATATTGCTTCCTTGTGATCCCATCCTAATGTTCTTTGTCCAGCACTAACTTCATAGCCCAAATAAATAACTGTTTGCCTCACCATCTGGGCTTTCTTCGGGGATACTTGATACCCCCATAGACGCAAAAAGTTCAAGAGGTTTACTGTCCACTCCACACATGCCTCGAGTTTCGGTAGCTATCAGGAGGTTGTCCACATACTGTAACAGTTGTCCTTCTCCTGATTTAGCTTCCCAGGATTTCAGATCTTTTGCTAGTTGTTCTCCAAATATTATGGGAGAGTTCTTAAAACATTGAGGTAGAACTGACCATGTGAGCTGGGTTTTGTGTCCAGTTTTGGGGTTTTCCCATTCAAATGCAAAAATTTTCTGTCTGGCGTCATGGAGAGAAAGGCAAAAGAAAGCTTGTTTTAAATCTAAAATGGTAAACCATGTTAGTTCAGGTGTTAAACAGGTTAACAAAGTGTAGGGGTTGGCAACCACTGGGTATAAATCCTCAGTTATATTATTAACAGCTCTTAAATCTTGTACTATTCAGTATGATCCATCAGGCTTTTTAACATGTAAAAATAGGATTATTGAACTCAGACTGACACTCTTTTAATAGCCCCATCTGTAAAAAAATTTCAGTTACTGGGCTAATCCCTTCTCTATCTTCCTTCTTTAAGGGATATTGTCTAACTCTAACTGGCTGTTTTCCTTCTTTAAGCTTAACTTGCATTGGGGGTGCATTTTTTGCTCTCCCTGGTATATTAGAAGCCCATACCTCTGGAGATACCTGATCCATTATTTTCCTGTGAATCTCATCTTCACTTTCAATTTTAGTCTCATTGGTCATTAGCATCAGGCTTAACAATTCCACATATTGTTGGTCCTTAACCTCCAAAGTAATCTCTCAATTTAAAAATATTTTTGCTTCTAATTGTTCCAATAAATCTCTACCCAAAAGTGCTGATGGAGCACTGGGCATATACAAAAACTTGTGAATTCCCCATTGTTTCCTAAGTTTATATTTCAATGGCCTACAAAAATAGGCTCTTTCAGATTGGCCAGTTGCCCCCTTTACCATGACATAATCATCTGTCATTGGTATTAAAGCTTTATTTAACACCGAATATGTTGCCCCTGTGTCTATCAAAAATTCAATTTCCATTTCCTTGTTCCCTAGTTTCATTATAACCAGAGGGTCTCCTAGGGTAAGATCCTCTGATCCACCTCAGTCTTCCTTAACATGAGCAGCCACTGCCTCCCCTTTTCAATCTCCTCTTCTTTGATCATTACTTTTTCTTCCTTCTGGTCACTGCTTCTTCCAGTGTCCAATTTTATTGCACAATGCACACTGATTCTTCCCTAGCTGAGGTGGTCCCTGCTTTAGTGGTCCTTGTCCACACCTCTCTTTTTCTTCTTCTTCTCTTACTACTGCTACTAATTTTCTTATCCCTTCTTTACACTTTTCTTCCTGGTTACTAAATATTTTCCATGCCTGTTCTAGCAAAGTCTCTAAATCCCGGGCTGTTGGACCCTGTATCTTCTGAAGTTTGTGTCTAATGTCCCCTGTAGATTGTCCCAGAAATAAACCCACTAGATGTTGTATCCCTTCCTCATACTCAGGATCTAAGGTTGTATGATGACGCATTGCATCCCGCAAATGTTCTAGAAATTCAGAAGGTGTTTCGGAGGGACCTTGCTTAATAGTATATAGGGCCGACCAGTTTATTGTTTTAGGATTTGCCCTTTCTAACCCCCTCACTGTCAAGTCTTGATAATCCTCTAGTTTTCTCATATCATTATTATCATTAGGGTCCCAGTGTGGATCTTGAAGAGGAAAGACATCTCTCATGTCACTCCATGTTATTCTACAAGCATCTTCTGCTAAACCCCCAGCTACCTTTAAAACCAGTTGTTTTTTTGTCTCTGTTAGGGCATCCAACAGCAGCTGGATATCTGACCAATCAGGTTGATGCTGTTTAATCATAAACTTTAATTTCTTTGCAACATCTATTGGGTCACTTTGATAACATTTAGCAATCTTTTCCCAAGCCTCTAAATCCATTGCAGAAAAAGGAATTTTAACTAACATTATTTTCCTGCCAGAACTTACTGCCCCCCTCAAAGGTGAGACAGAGTGGAAATTATCCAGAGTAGCAATCCATTTTGATTTAGGTAAAATGTACATCTTTGAATCAGAGATAAAGAGATAAGGGGGGGGGGGGGCTTGAACTTTGAAGTCTGTAGCTTGCAAACATAGCTGTTTGGTCTGACTGCCTGTTATCGCAAAAAACCTATGCTCGAAGAAACTGCGTCAGCCGAAGGGCAAAAAGACGAAGAGACTGCAGGAGGCAGGGCAGGGTGACCCAGGAGTTCTTTCTGTACTTTCTGATAAAAAACTAGCTGCAAGGGTAACTAGCTGCAAGTGTAACTCGAAATCACTAAAATGAATATGTATGAGCCTATTGTGAAATTCCATGCATATGGATTAGTAAGGGAGATAAAAAAGGATCTGGAATTCCCAGAGGTACCATGACTTTGAAGGGGAAACGATCCCCACATGTGTCCAGTGATGTAATAAACATACCGGCTTTACAACTTTCACAAAAGTTGTGGAGTTTGTTTTCTTTTTCCACAATTCAAAGGTGCTTGTATAATTTCCCTGGTTTGTTTCCGAGTCCGGGATGCTGTAGGACCCTTTGGAGAAGGTTCCTCTTCCTCGCTGTCACTGTTGGATAGTGGGAGAGATTTAGGAGTAAGTGGAGTAGTCGAAGTGGGGGATAGAGTAGAGGTTGGAGCTGAACTTGAAATAGAAACTGGAGTTGATTCAGCTGAGCTTAAAACTAGAGCTGGAGTTGAAATAGTAATAGCTTTGTTTAGAGCTGGAGCTGGAATTGAAATAGAAATATCTTTAATTGGAGTGGGGGATGGAATGTGAGCTGGAGTTTGGACAGAGATGTCAGGAGGTGGAATAAGAACTGGAGTTGGAGTTGAGGTTAATAGCTGTCTCAAATTTGTTTGCCCCCCAGGCCCCCTTGCCTTCTAGGGGGTGGTTCTAACAGATTCCCCAACTCTTGCTCCAATGACTCAGCTGGGTACACCTTGTCCGGATGTGTGCAGCGTTGATTTATGGAACATGTACTACTAATAACCTCTCATTTGGAGTTATTATAAAGCAGAGCAATAGGGCTCAGGAGCTCAGTCCCTGGGTAGGGACCGGGTGCCCGAAGCTAGCTCGCTCATGCCAAGGCCGCGGGGCTACCATCTAGCAAGCATGGTGATTATCAGCTCTATAGTGATTGCAAGCTCTTAGGATTTCAGCTCTGCTTGCTAGGTAGTGGTGCCCTGGGCTGGAGGCTGCAGCAGACGGAGAGAGAGGAGAAGGAGAAGGCGCAGGATGTTCCACGAAGATGGCTTTATTTGGGGAGGTCCATGAAGGGTCTCTGCTCTTCTTCTTTCTCCCCTAATGGGGTACAGTATGCTTCTTTTATAAGGTTGGAAAGGATCCAAGCTTGACCAATGGTAAGGGGTTAACATGACATTGCCTTATAGGGTTACAGAGATAGGTTAAGGGCGGAGGACAGGGAAACAGGAATTTTCTTTTGCTGTTTCAGCATTCCTATTGTTCATATCCTCCATGGTGCTTTTCCTAAATCTATGGGGTTTACTACATACTACAACATCGTTTCAGCCTCCTTCTACTAGCCTTATCTTTTTCCACAGCCAATACCAAGGGGTCAGAGGGTGCCCTAATTCCACAATCTCTTTGCCACTCAGGATGGTTCTGAAAGGAGAAAAACATGTCAGCATATGTCACTTTTTCCCATTTCTGCTCCCGTCTCAAGAACAACATAAGCAGTAACAAAGTCTCATAGTGTAAAGATCAAGCTGGGGGCCACCTGGCCCCTTCTCCAAGCCTGTAAAGTGGCCACCACTGTGTACAGAATTTCAAGAGTGCCTTTTTATTCTCTACCCCACCATACCCTACTAGTTCCCTCCAGTGTGCCAAGATATACCCTAAAGGACTACTTTTAGGGATCTCTTTACTCTGGTTAGTTCCCATCACTCCTCTTGTCCTTAACAAAACCATCACTCAAAATTTTTTTATCTTCTTGTTTGCTTCCTGTCTCGCTTCCACTCAAACCTGGCTTCACAGACTTGTACAGTCCTTTCCCAGTCTCCTCGCACAGCCCACAGCTCAGGTATTAAATGTGACTTTCCACACACTAGCTTTAAAATCTTTGGTTCTAAATCAGCTCAAGCAGGGAGCTGTCGACACAGCACACGCTCTGTACCGGTTAGCAGAAGAACAATAATAACATCCTGCACAAATCTTACACTCCAATAACACCCATGCACTATGCCAACCTCTAGATGCACCTAAAGCTGAAGGACAATTCCTACAAATACAAGCTATTCAATTCACTCCTCCTTAGCTTTCTAAATTCTCCACAGCCTGTTGCTCCCAATACAAAGCCACTAGTCTCCCAGCAGATACCCAATATAAACCTTATCTATGTATTCTCTCATTTCCCCTGTCTATCCACCAGTTTACTGGGTTCACAAACTCCCATGAATCGAGTTCAAACCACTGAGGCAAAGTAGTTCGCTTTATCCATCTGGCCTGATTGGATTCTCAGACTAAAACAACCCCTATTATAATTCTAGCAATCAGCATCCATGAACACAACCTCTGTGCCTAAAATCACAACTAAGCTCTTATCAAAGGCTTCTATTCTTTACCAAATTGGTCCTGTCCTTTATCTGTCCCCAATCTACTTCAAAACTTTCACGTCTCAGCTCTCAAAGACTCATCAACTCTTTTAAGCAGACCAATTTTACTGTTTCACACTCAACATGCACTGCACTTTTTTTGACCCAAGATGGCAGTGTTGCCTTAAAAAGGCACCACAGCTCCAAAACACAACTCCGCCCACACACAAGCAAACTGGCAGCACCACAATCTTATTATTCCTGGGGGAAACACTTACAAACACACTAAACTAAGGCACTCAACTTCTATATTTCAAATTCCACAGGCATAAACATCCAAACAGCAAAACACTGCCTCTATAATCTCTTGGAGTCCAGACCCTTTTAACATGAACAACGGGTGTTACAGTAAATGCTGTCCCCCGTAACTAAAATACACACATAACACAGTTATAACAACCTTAGACCAGGATTTGCCCTTATGACTGCTAGCCCCAAATTGCTGGCAAACTGAGCCCTCTATGGCACAACAAATGGCAAAATCCCCTTCTGCCAGCAACCAAAACCCGAGTTTGCCTGACCCAGTACAACAATTCAACAGCTCTTTCTGCTGGCAACCAAATACCACTGACCAGATACCAGCTGCAACTTCAGCTTGCAAGCACACTCCAGAGGCACAAGTTGCACGTGGGATGTCTCCTACAACTTATCAAATGGCCTTTCCTGAACATGTGTACGCCTTACAGGTCACTATTTAAAACTGTTTGAATTTTTTTAAACATACCGTTTTGTCCGGAGTTTTAGTAGTCAGGGGTCCTTGTCTGCTGCTGGAGGAACAGTATAGGCAGCAGAGCCCACTCTTCCAGGAATATCCCAGAGGCGCCCCAAAGGGATCCGTGACCCAAGCTGGCCTCACAGTCGAGCAGAGTCTCCTCCTGGCTGGCTCGCCAATTGAGTCATTAAAACTGAAGATCATGGACAAAGACTTTCTAACTAATCAAAGTTAGAAAGTGGTATGTTTATTAACACTGGCGGGCGGCACGGGGGGTCATCCCCAAAAAGCGTGACTGCGCTGTACAAGGTTCTTAAACCCTCTATTTATTTCCCAAGATCTTACATACAATACATGTGCTTAACCCCAGCACCTCCCCTTCTTGCTCTGTATTTAAATGAGGTTATTAGTCCTTCACGCATGCACAATTCTTCTCTTGAGTTGGTGGTCTCGAATTGGGTCAGTGTGTCGGGTCGGCAGAAGAATTGCAGCACACAATATGCGTGAACAACAAATCTCAAAGTTTATTGACAGCTCACACATATTTATATTGGTGTTAATGAAGCTTATACATATTGCAAAGCTGAGCTCATTATTGGTTAAAACACACATGAATCAACCACACCTACTTCTATGCTCTAATGATTATTTTGTTTCTATGTTTACATTCCTGTGGCTATTCTACCTAGGCTATCTTCATTTTTCTGGCAAAAGATTTTCTCCCGCATCTTCATGTTGCAGCAAGGTCACCATGACCCTTGTCAGTGATTGGACACTGACTACTTAATCCCCAGCTTGTTTCCCCTATCCTTATCCAACGGTATCACATCAAAGTGGCCTTTCTCAGCTAGCCAATTATCCACAAAGCTCTCCATACACAATTCTTCTCTTGAGTTTGTGGTCTCGAATTGGGTCAGTGGTCTTAAGGGATGAAGTCAGGAACGTCTTCATCGGGGCTCTGTGACCCTCTGGCTCGATCCAAGTCCCACTACTTTGTGATTGATTGACATAAAGCCCAAGTGCTAACCATTGTTCTGCTGGTTTCAATATGTTCTTAAAACAGTTCACTTACTCCACTTTCTTCTATAAACAAGCTCATAATAGCAAACAATATAACAGTCAGCTCTAGCTTAAGCATCTAATAATCATTAACCTATCATCTACTTACCTAACTTACATCCAAATCACTATGAATTTCCTCTAACCCTCAGCTGAAATCTTAACTTTTTAAAATCATGCTTCACCGGAGCTTCACCCTTTTCTAGTGCATCATGGATCAGTCCATGGCAGCTGGTAGGACTGTGCTTTCACCCCTGGGGCAATTGGTTTCAGGTGTACTGCACTCTCCTCTTCATGAAGGCAAACTGAGGCCTGTCGTGAACGGCGGGAGAAATGCGACACACCATATGCGTGAATAGCAAATCCCGAAGTTTATTGAAAACTCACACATATTTATATTGGTGTTAATGAAGCTTATACATATTGCAAAAGCTGAGCTCATCATTGGTTAAAGCACACTTAGATCAACCACACCTACTTCTATCTTCTAACAATTATTTTGCTTCTATGTTTGCATTCTTCTAACTTCTCTACCTAAGATATCTACATTTTCTGGCAAGCGATTTTCTCCCCCGTCTTCCCGTTTCAGAGAAGGTCACTGTGACCTTTGTCAGTGATTGGACACTGGTTGCTTAGTTCCCAGCTTGTTTCCCCTATCCTTATCCATCGGTATCACATCGAAATGTCCTTTCTCAGCTAACCAATTATCCAAAAAGCTCTCTACATCTCCCCCGTTTTTCTGTTGAACAAGCATGGTTTGATTAAATGCGGTAGTTATCATCTTTCGCACCATATTCTGCAAGCATATACAAAAACAAGGCAAAACTAATATTAACAACAAAGCTACAATAGCTACTACAATGCTAACCTTAACAATAGAACGTAACCATGATCCTAAGCTTAAAGATTTGAGCCATCCATCAATACCAAGGCCTGATTCCACCTGTAAGTTCCCAGTTAACCTCCGTAACTCAGAGAGCTGTGAGTGTACAGATTGTGAATGATCAGAGAGATTCATGCAACACATGCCCTCAAATTCATCACAGCCATGGCCTTGTGCAAGTAAGAGAAAATCAATTGCAGCTCTATTTTGAAGTGTCGCATGGCGAATAGAATCTACATCAAGCAAAAGACTGGAAATTGCTAAAGAAGTTGCATTTGTTTGTTTAGCAAGCCAACACCCTAACTTATTTAAAATAGCATGAGCACCTGCAGCTGATACTCCTGGAGCTAAGAAAGATGCTGCAACTATGGCCGCTGGGGACCAAAACTTTACATCGTCTCGGCAGTCAGCTGCAAAGGCATGAGCCATTTGTCTGCCTCTACGATGGCGACGGCTCATGTTCAGTATCATGGACATGTTGGGTGTAAGTAGAGACAGCCGTCCAAGTGTACATGGTCCCCCGCGCAGCATTGATGGGATACCAGCCCAAGCACGGTCTCCACATATCAGGAAGTATCCTGCTGGCAATTGAATAGGGTCATTTGATGAGACTGACACTCTCTTGGTTGTATAATTGCACCAGGCCGATGCATTTTGGTAGACAGCCATGCCAGAAGTTACAACATTAGAGTGGTTCTTGACTGACAGCAGGCTTCTATGGTTAAAATGAATGCATGCATCTGCCATCACTGACCCTAACAACTCCAACTCTTGGGGTTCCTGTGGTGCTATAGGAAAGCGGGAAATCCACTGATCCCAATTATCCACACTCATCCTAGCATTGCTGACCTTACAAGTTGGTACATGTAAAGGGCACGGCCAGGAATCTGCTGGTAATCCAACCAAACAAGTTGTGAAAGGATTGCCAGGAGAAGATAATGACAGGCAAATAGTCTCCTGTTTAGTTAGGTTTGCCAGGGTGACCCATATGTTAGTCTTGGGCTGAGGTGGGGCCCATGCCTGATGGTCTACACTGTCTACAAAAGAAGCAAAAATTTAACAAAGCAATAACATAAAGTTTCCATCAAACACAGCTGCTCGGGTCCATTTAGCAGGTACTCACAGAGATCCTGCAGGAGTAGAAACACAAAGATATCCGCGGCCCCAATATAACACCTTAGCAGGACCTTGCCATTGTCCTCTCTTGGGATCCCTGTATCTCACCCATACATCTTTCTTTACACCATCTGTTTCATGTACATAGTGACGAATCACAGCAGGAACCTTATTTTCCCGAAAAACACACAGGTGGTTCAAAACAAACAAGCACTTTAACAATCTCTCTTGTGGCTCTCTGGTATCCCTATATTTACTCAAATATTTTTTCAAGGTACCATTCGCTCTCTCCACAATCGCTTGTCCTGTAGGAGAATTGGGGAGGCCTGTTATGTGCTCTATCCCCCACATTTGCAGAAACTGCTTTATTCTTTTGCTACAGTAAGCAGACCCATGATCTGTCTTGATGCGCTGTGGCACTCCCATTACTGCAAAACAACTGCTGAGATGTCTCTCTACCTGCCCTGCTTTTTCACCAGTCTGTGCTGTGGCCCATAGAAAATGACTGTAAGTGTCTATGGTAACATGTACATACTTCAACCTCCCAAACTCTGCTACATGTGTGACATCCATCTGCCAGGTCTCATTTGTGCTCAGCCCTCTCGGGTTAACTCCCAATCCTAAACCACAGCCTCCATTATGATGACTACATATAGGACAGGCTTTGACTATTGCCCGTGCCTCCTCCATAGGTATTTGAAATTCTCTATGGAGGCCTTTTGCATTCTGGTGGAACATGGAGTGTGCCTCTCTGGCTATGGCTTGTTTGGGAATCGGAGTTGTTTGTGTGATTGAGACTAATTTATCTGCTCGCATGTTACCTTCTCCCAGACCAATATTCCATTTATGACTTCTGATATGGATAACACAAAAAGAATGCTTTCTTAGCTTAATTGCTCTCTGTAGTTGCATAAACAGCTCATGTAACCTCTTGTTCTGAACCTCTTTTATAGAGGCATCCTCTATTCGCTCACACACTCCTGCAACATACAAAGAATCTGTTACAATGTTAAGAGGTCCAGAGAAATGCATCATGGCCCATACAACAGCCAATAGCTCCATCGTTTGTAAAGTGTTCACCTCAGTAGCTCGGAGTATATGATGATGCCATTGTCCCTTTTCTCGCCAGGTCACTGCAGCAGTTTTGGATTTTCTTCCTGCGTCTGTGTAGACAGTTATAGCATCCGATAAGGGCTTTAGTGATCTTTTTGGGCATTGAATCCAACCCCATTGTCCTATCACGACCCTTTTTGAGCAAATCAGCTAAAATCTCAATTTTCTGAAGAAGGGTTTTATGTTGTTGAAGTGGAGGAGATATCCATTCCAAGGCCCATATCTCCCCCGTTTTTCTGTTATGCTGAGTAAGTGCACCCAGTAAAAATTTTGGTCCACACCAAACTGTCAGCTGTATAGGGAGATCAAGATCACGTCTCCGAACACTGCCTTGTGTAACACA
This sequence comes from Molothrus aeneus, assembly GCF_037042795.1. Classification (NCBI taxonomy): domain Eukaryota; kingdom Metazoa; phylum Chordata; class Aves; order Passeriformes; family Icteridae; genus Molothrus; species Molothrus aeneus. The sequence goes on along the minus strand of NC_089679.1, from coordinate 6,011,085 downwards.
GTCCAATATCTGGTGCAGTGTCTCAAGGATGCAGAGCAATAGTAAAGAAGCAGTCCTTCAGATCAATAATCAAAAGTGGCCAGTCCCTTGGCAACATAGCCGGATTAGGTAAAACAAATAATCCCATCATTGTAGCCGAGGAACGTCCTAAAAGCAAAGCTCCCATAGGTAATCCATCAATAATAAGTGGTCCCTTCACTCCAGTTGGAACCTTTTCTGGGTGAATAGTCATCAAAGTCACTGTCCGCCGCCGCCGCCGCCAGGTCCACTCCGAGGCTCCCGGCGGTGGCGGGCTGGAGGCAGGTTTAGTCGAAGTGGTGACAGCTGCTATCTGTGTCCGGGCGCGGGGAGCTGGTGGCCGGGAAGCAGAACTGCGCCGGGCAGCCGCGGGGCGGGCGGACTCCCCGGAGCCCGCTCCCCCACGGGGGGTGGGAGGCCCGTCCTGCCGCCCCCTCCCTCGGCTCGGGGGTCGGGGCGGCTGCGGAGCGGAGCGGGACGGGAGGCGGCCGCGCTGCAGCTGTTAAGTCGCCCAGGGCCGGGGCCGGCACGATCCTCTCCGGCGGGGCGGCTCCGGGCTGCGCTGCGGCGGGGAGGCTGAAGGTGCGGACGGCACGGCTGGAGTACGCGCGGGGGGGGGCTGAGGCGGTGTAGGGTTTAACACCGGGACAGGCGGCGCGGACGGCTCTGCTGGAGTACGCGCGGGGGGGTGGGGGCTGCCGCCTGAAGCAGGAGCTGATAGCTGCAGGGAGCTGCTGTTTAGAGCAGGAGCTTGTGTCGGCGGGGAGCCAAACCAATCTCCGTAACTCCTGTTTCTTTCACGGGCTGCACTAGCCAGCTGGGCAGCTCTTTCCTCTGCCTGGTATTTCAACAATTCAGCATGCACGACCCGCCATAAATTTCCCAACTTTCTCGCGGCTTTATCATCATCTATGACTGCCTGCCACAACTTATTCCTGAATATACGGCAGTCTGATAACCTATGCACTGTGCGAGGAGTCCGAAAAAGTCCTTGAGCATACCCATGAGCTAACAACCCATGAAGCTCTTTCTGCAAATCTATACCCTTAACCTTACGCTTTTATAAAAAGCTAGGAAATAAATCATATGCTGCTTGCCTTTCTTTATCCGTGTTGAAGATAACAGCGCGCTTCTTGCAGCCCTTTCGGACTCCGGCAGCATGTCTCGGCCGGGCTCTCCTTTGAGGTCACCCGGGGCACTGCACTTTCCCTTTTTCAGCGGTGCTTTTGCCGTCCTCAGCTGCGATAGGACCTGAACTCCGCTCACGCCGCCGACCGTGGCTAGTCCCGAAGAAGAACGTCCGGGGTCACCATTTGTTGTGAACGGCGGGAGAAATGCGACACACCATATGCGTGAATAGCAAATCCCGAAGTTTATTGAAAACTCACACATATTTATATTGGTGTTAATGAAGCTTATACATATTGCAAAAGCTGAGCTCATCATTGGTTAAAGCACACTTAGATCAACCACACCTACTTCTATCTTCTAACAATTATTTTGCTTCTATGTTTGCATTCTTCTAACTTCTCTACCTAAGATATCTACATTTTCTGGCAAGCGATTTTCTCCCCCGTCTTCCCGTTTCAGAGAAGGTCACTGTGACCTTTGTCAGTGATTGGACACTGGTTGCTTAGTTCCCAGCTTGTTTCCCCTATCCTTATCCATCGGTATCACATCGAAATGTCCTTTCTCAGCTAACCAATTATCCAAAAAGCTCTCTACAGAGGCCTGCATTTTGCTGCCAAAGGAATGGAGAAAAATGTATTGGCAATGTGAATAGTGGCATACCACTTTGCTGCCTTGGACTCCAGCTCATACTGGAGCTCCAACATCTCTGGAACAGCAGTACTTAGCGGTGGAGTCACTTCATTCAAGGCACGACAGTCTACAGTTAATCTCCATTCTCCTTCATATTTGTGCACAGGCCGAATGGGGCTGTTGAAGGGTGAGTGGGTCTTGCTGACCACCCCTTGGCTCTCCAGCTCACAGATCATTTTGTGGATGTGGATCACTGCATCTTGAGTTGTTCTGTACTGCCAGTGATGCACTGTTGAGGTGGCAATTGGTACTCGTTGCTCTTCCACCTTTAGGAGTCTTACTACAGATGGGTTTTCTGATAGTCCAGGCAAGGTTTTCAATTGCTTGACACCCTTTGTTTTTATAGCTGCTATCTTAAATGCCCACTTAAGTCTTTTTGGGTCTTTGAAATAGTCACTTTGGAGGAAGTCTATGCCCAAAATGCATGGGGCCTCTGGTCCAGTCACAATAGGGTGTTTCTTCCACTTATTTCCAGTTAGGCTCACATCAGCTTCCACCAAAGTGAAATCCTGTGATCCCCCTGTGTCCTGGATTGAAAGATAATGCATGTATTCTATTTGCCATCTTTCAGAGGTAGGGCAGTTATCTTCTGTTAAAAAGCAGTTTTCTTTATGTCTTCCACAAACCAATCCTCCCTCCAGGAAATATCTTCTGTTAATGGACCATTGAGTCTCACTGCATGACTGATAAAATCACATCATCCCATTGTGAGATGCTCAGCCCAGGGGAAGGAGACAAGCATTCCTACTTGGATATAATCAGAGATTTTGGGATACCAGAGCCACCTTTTCCCACTGGATTCCCAGAGGAAGACCAGGCCCATCTACACCACCACCAGACCTTCAGAGGAAATCTACACCCTTCTACAGGATCACTGCTTCAACAGAACCACATCTGTCACTACAGGAGGACTGCAGCCAAAACCCTGACCGACAGGGTGTCAAGTTGTATTCTGAATCTGTCAGTGATTTTTTTTTCTTGTTTGTACTACTGCATTTGTATTTTTAGTTTTCCTAGCAAAGAACTGTTATTCCTATTCCCAAATTTTGCCTGAGAACCTTTTAATTTCAAAATTATAATATTTCGGAGGGAGGCGGGTTGCATTTTCCGTTTCTGGGGAGGCTTCTGCCTTGCTTAGAAGACACCTGTCTTTTCAAACTAAGACAGCCTGTCACGCCAGCAATAGAGACAGATTCTGTCCCCACATGTCTTGATGGGATTAATGTGCACTGCACACCAATGTTGACCAAGGCCTCATATTTTTATGGTTCTGATGTGCCAGGCCAATGAATCCACACAGTCCAGAAAACACAGTTTTCCCTAGCCTCTACCTGGCTAGAGGCAGGGCCCCTCTAAGCCTGGTTATCCTTCTTTCCTTGGGCATATGTCTTGGAGGTTCCTTCAAGGGCATCGGACACGTCATCATCATCATCATACCTGGTGGTTCGGCTACGGGCAACTGGAGCTGCTTTCCTTTTGGTGGAACTTCCTCTCTGAGTCTTGCCTTCCTTCAATTCACTCACCCGTTGTGCCAGAGCAGCAGTAGGTTTTCCATCCCACCTCCTCATGTTTTCTCCGCAATCACGCAGGAAGAACCCCAGCTCAGCTTGTAGGGTTTACCTTCTCTTGCCATCTGGGGAACGTCTGCGTTGGGTACCAGAACCTCTGATCTGTACTGCTGAGATTTGGAGAAGGTCCTCTTTAATCTCCTCCCTGAGTTTCTTGTGATTCTCCTCTATCTTGTCCTCTAATTTCTGCAGACGTGTTTCCACCACTGTGATTCTGGCATGTGTTGAGCCATGCACAGCATCTGCATATGCTCGGAGCTTCTTTGCCATATCAAGCACGTTCTCATCCCTGTCATCCCACTTCATTATTGCTAAAGCAGAAGCATATTCATGTGGCCCAAGTCATACAAGTTTTTGCCACATCACAGACGTGCATAATACCAAGTCTGGATTCCTAGTTGTTATGTTATCTGAGAAGATAATCTCTGCCACTGCCATTTCTCTCAGGCGTTGGATCCCTTGTTCTATGGTCTTCCACTGGGTTTGCTGCATATAGAGATAGTCTGCACACAGATATCTTTGTGCTACACTTTCCAGGACCTGTGCCCAGAGGCTGTGAGGGTTAGCCCCTCTCATCATTCCTTGGTCGATTACGGGATCATGTAACAGGGATCCCAAATGCCTCGCTTCAGTGCCGTCCAAAATTGTAGCCTCGCCTGCAGCATCCCAAAGACAGACTAACCAGCTAATTATAGATTCATCAGGTCATCGAGTATAATCCTTCCTTAGGCCATGAAGGTCCTTCAGGGAAAAGGACTCAATATTCACTTCTGATCTTGTGCCTCTTACTTTGACTCCTGATTTTATGTCAGGAAGCACTGAGGGTCCTTCTCCTACATCATCATCATCATCGTCCAAATCATCATCATCATCCACTGGTTGATCAGTCTTGCCTGTGCACTTTCTGCTTCTCCTGCTAGTAGCAACAGCCATTGGTTGAGGCTTACTGTCGGGTTTAGCTACTGGCTTTGTAACTGAGGTGTTGACTGCAGCCTGAGTGACTGGGGTAGCTGTTGATTTATCTCCCTGCCCCCCTTCCTCTGTCTGCTGCCCTACAGTATCTAGCAGTGTGCAATAAGCATATGCCGGGGCCCAGCTTACTGCAATGATCTTTTTCTCCTTAGGATCATCATGGCACTTCTCTTTCAGGTATTTCCCCACCTCAGCTGGGTTCTGAATTTGTTCATGTGGAATGTCTCAGAGTATAGGGTCAGAGAATTCCTTCAGGATTTGGCCCATATCCTCCCATTTCCCACACCACTCAGGATTTTCCACACCTGGGTCTACTCCTGGGTCAGGGGTCTCATCAGCCCCTCTAGAAATCTCAGCCCTCATTCTAGAGAAACAGCAGACTGTATAGAGGAAGCTTACCAGGTTAAATACCCAAAAGATGGTCTCTTTAACATTCAGGGGAAACTGAACATTCTTCAGTAGTGATTCAACAGATTCAGAGGAGAAGAAGGAAAGCAAAGGCTGAAAAGGCTGAAAAGCCTCATCCCCTTCTCCTCCTCTAACAAACTAGGTGCATGTCCTGGTTCAGGGCAAATTTGGGAGTGAACCCCTAAAGGAGTTCTTCTAGAAAACCAGATTCAATTTGCCCCTCCCCCAAACCAGTTTGGGAGAAAATACTTCGTTGGAGAAAAGTGGATAAAACTGTTTATTAAACAATAAAACCTAAGCAATATTAAACAATAAAGCCTCTTGCTGCTTTAAAAGAGATGACAAACTCAGGAAAGTCCCCTCTCCAGGTTGTAGCTTGGCTCACTCAGTCTCTTATCAGTCCCTCTGGTGCTGGAAATGTCGTGGCCCAGGCCCGGCTCGGTGGGCCTCAGGTGTGAGCTGCTGGTGCTCTTCTGGGTGTTCAGTCTAGAGTAGGTTTAAAAAGGTCCAAAGAGAAAGGAAAAAAAAACAAACCTACAGTCTAGGGAACTTCTTTGTCTCAGCTAGCTAAAACTAACTAAAACAAAGGAGAGCTCTGTCCTGCTGTCTGTCCATCCGCAGACAACAACAGTTCAGGAGCAGGAATGTGGAGGAGTGAGTGCAGTGTCTGAAATCAAACTGCACACTTCTTCTTTTCCCCCTTCACTCTCTGGAACAAGTCTTAAAGGTGCAAAACTTATCATTCATCATAAACAGAATAAGATGATTTGGGATAAAAGCATCATATAGTCAACCCAGGACAGTGCATAACCATAACCAAGAACCACACATACCTGGAACAAACCCTAGGACCTTTATAAACTTCCCACAAGTCATTCCCACCAAGCTCAGCCCAACAGCTATTCTAGTCTGTGCCCCTCTACTGCAAAAACTACGTATTAGGGACAATACCGGAGCTATTTCTGGATAAGAAAATAAACCGAGGGACCATAGAGGTATTAAGACCTCAAAAAAACCTAGGGATCAGAAACACATTCAGGCTTCCACCCCAAGAGACATTATGAATTCAAACAACATGGCTACTAACTGCTTTATCCCAATACAGAGTAATTGCAACCAAAATACAGTTCAAACAGGGTTTTTTCCACTCTCTCGAGCCACGCGTTGGGCGCCAATAATTTGACCTGGTTTAGGGCAAATTTGGGAGAAAACCTCCAAAAGGGGACTCCCCCAGAAAGCAAACCCACATGGCCTCTCCCCCCAACTGGTTTGGGAAAATTTTCCTCTGAGAGAAGTGGAAAGAAACTTGTTTATTTAACAGGCAAAGCACTCCCCAGCACAAAAAATGAACAATACCAGATGATGAAACTCATTCGCCACTCTGAAGAGATGATAAATTCAGAAAGTCTCTCCTGTGGGTGGTTGCTCTGTTATCAGTTGCTCTGGCACTTGGAAAGGCTGCTGCCCAGAGTAGGCCCCTGTGGGCCACAAAGATCAAGCTCTCTGTGCTTCCCCAGGTCCCAGTCTGGAGCAGATTTGAACAGTTCCAAGAAAAGGGAAAAAAAGCAGTCCAGGGAAAACTTCTCTGCCTCAGCTAGCTAAACTAACTAAAAAGCAAAGAAGAGCTCTGTTCTGCTCCGTCTGTGCCCAGACAACACAGTCCCCAGGACAGAATGTGGAGGAGTGAGTGCAGTCTCTGATAACAAACTTTGTGCTTCTTCTTCTCCCCTCCTTCGCTCCTAGAACTAGTCTTGAAGGCACAGAATATAATATCCAGCATAAACAGAACACACAATTGGGGATACAAGCATCATAAAGTTACCCTAGGACAGGGTGTCAGGAGCTCTATCTCCTGGGGGCAAAATACCAGCAGGAGCCCTTGATAATTTTAAAAGTAGGTTCCCAGGTGGAGGTATTGGGGTTTTTAGTAGATACAGCGGCAGAGAGCACATGTGTGTGTAAAATTCCAACAGGGTGCAAGAAAAGCCAAGATACAATTCAAGTTTTAGAGGCAAAAGGGGAAGGATTTAGAGCACCAGTCATAAAACATCTGGTATTTGAAGGAACCAACAAGATAGGAATGGGGCACGTTTTATTTGTACCAGGGGCAGGATGTAATCTGCTGGGAAGGGACTTAGAAGTACAATTAGGCATAGGGGTCCTTCTAGAGTGGGATAAAATGGTAGTTAAACTTCTCAGGTTAAAAGAGGAGGTTGAAAAGCAAATGAAGAAGTAGTTTGGGCCAAACCTGGAAATAGGGGTAAGTTAAACATAACCCCTATAATAATTGGAATAATGAATAAAGACTGCTCTATTCAGGTATGGCAATATCCTCTCTCTCGAAGGGAGAAATGGGTTGAAAACTGTAATTCAAGAATTAATCAAAGATGGAATTTTAGAGCCCTGCATGTGTGAGAGTCTGTCCGAATTTTCCCTCATCTGCCTCACGATTGTCATTGGGGGACCACTGAAGAGAAGACCCCCCCCTGTCTAGAATCTCTGGCTCTGAAGGAGAAAGTCACACGCCAAAGGCCCTGAGACCTGAAAGGACAGTGTTAAGTTATTGTTTTCACAGGTGTGTTTGCTGTATGCTACACTAAGAAGAAGAAGGGGCACCGTGCCCTGTTTGCAACAATAGCCTTGGAAGCTGTCCCACCTCTTGGCCTGGCTGGACTTCTCCTGAGTTTCGGGTGGTCTCCCACAGAAGACCCTCACCTGCTTTACAACCACCATGACAGACAGACTGAGATGTAAGAAGCCTCTCCATCAAGGACTGAGACGAGAAACCCCCATGTGAAAAGGCCCCTCTCCTCCTTCCAAGGACTGGGATGGAAACCCCCAACCCGGTGGAGGTGTGCGGGGGAGGCAAGCTGACCAAACCGAGATGTTTGCCTGCAGGTTGTGACCACTGGACCAAGAAAACAATGGTTCTTGCCTGCTGCCTAGCTTGGACTCTGTGTACCCCCCTTTCTATTCTTCCCCCCGAAGACCTTTGTTTCAGTTGTGAAATTTATTCTCCCTTCCCCCAACAAAAAAGAGTATAATTGGGGTGCAGATGAACTGTGCCTTTGAGATCTCCCCAGCATAACAGGCGGATCCTTGACTGGACTGGACCAAAGGACTTCGTCTCTACGTTGGTAGCTATATCCCCCTCTCTCTCTCTTCTCTCTCTTTCTCTATCTTTTTCTCTCCATTAATCCCTCTATCGCATTTTTGCTGTGGTTATATAAATAAAACTGCATTTGTTTTGATTATCACTGCAAACCCCCTTGTACCGTGTCAGTTCTTTTGCACCCGGAGATCACTCCTATGAACCACCACGTTACCCGTTCACTAGGACGGGTCGTGACAGCATGTCTCCCCAAAATATCCCCATACTACCAGTAAAAAATCAAATGGGACATACAGGCTCATCCAAGACCTGAGAGAAGTAAACAAACAAACTGTAGATCTATATCCAGTAGTACCAAATCCCTATACACTGTTAAGCAAAATTCCTCCATCACACCAATGGTTCAGTGTGATAGATCTTAAAGATGCCTTTTAGGCTTGTCCCCTTGCAGAGGAGAGCAGAGATATATTTGCTTTAGAATGGGAAGATCCTGATACAGGGAGAAAGCAACAATTCAGATGGAACAAATTGCCCCAAGGATTTCCTGAATCTCCCAATTTATTTGGACAAGCCTTAAAAGAAGTACTGCAATGTTTCCCCATAATGCCAGAGGTAAAACTTATCCAATATGTTGATGACTTACTTCTCTCAGGGGAGGATGAGGAAAAGGTCTGAGAATCCATCATATCATTACTAAATTTTTTGGGGAACCTGGGGCTTTGAGTATCAAAAGAAATGCTCCAATTTGTAGAGAATGAAGTAAAGTACTAAGGGCATATAATAAGCCAGGGGACCTGGCAATTAAATCCTGAAAGGATCACAGGAATAACCTCACTCCTTCAACCAAAAACTAAAAAGGAAATCAGAAAACTATTGGGGTTGTTAGGATATTGCAAAATATGGATTGAAGGATACACCCAAGCTGTTAAATTCCTGTATGAAAAACTGGTAAAACAAGAGATTACATGGGAAAAAGAAGATGAGCAGAGATTTGAAAGTTTAAAGCAGAAGTTAATTAGGGCCCCTGCTTTAAGTCTTCCTGCATTAGATAAGCATTTTTACCTATTTGTAGATGTGGAAAATGGCGTAGCCCATGGTGTTCTAGGCCAAGAATGAGGGGGTTCCAAGAAATCAGTGGCTTATCTGTCAGAACTCTTAGACCCTGTTAGGAGAGGGTGGCCAACCTGTAGCCAGGCAGTAGCCTCCACTGCCTTATTTGTAGAAGAAAGTAGAAAATTTACTTTTGGGGGGAAATTAAAAGTGCACACCCCACATACAGTTAGAAATATTCTGAAGCAGAAAGCCAAGAGGTGGCTCACTGATTCTCAAGTGCTAAAATATGAAGCAATTTTGATTAAGATGACCTAGAACTAATTACAGATAAGCACCTCAATCCTGCCCAGTTTTTGTATGGGGAACCAGCAGAAGAACTAGTGCATGATTGCTTAGAAATTATAAACTACCAGACCAAAGTGAGAGACGATTTGACCGACCAACCCCTGCAGCGGGGGAAACAGTTATACATCAACAGATCCTCAAGGGTGATTCAGGGGCAGTGGATGTCAGGATATGCTATAGTAGATGAAGGGTTAGTGACCATAGAAAAGAGAAGGCTACCCCCCAGTTGGTCCGCTCAAGCATGTGAATTGTGCACTTTGAAACGAGCCCTCGAAATATTGACACAAGAGGGGGACTGTATATACTGACTCTAAGTACGCCTTCGGGGTGGTGCATACAGTGGTGCATACATTTGGGAAAATCTGGAAAGAAAGAGGACTGTTAAATTCAAAAGGGAAAGGATAAATTAATGAAAGACTAATTTCCAATGTTTTAGAGGCCTTACAATTGCCAGAGGAAATTGCCGTTGTGCATATTTGGGGGCATCAAAAAGGGACCACTTAGAAATAAGAGGGAATAACTTAGCTGACATAGAAGCTAAAAATGCAGCCGAGTCAGGGGAAGAGAACGTGATGATGATACTGACTCCTACTGGAGAAATTCAGGATATACCAGTATTCAGTAGAACCGAAGAAGAGGATCTTCTTAGAATAGGAGCAAAAAAGAACAATGAAGGGAAGTGGGTGTTATCTGATGGGAGGCAGCTATTAAATAAACCATTGGTCAGGAAAATATTAGAAAGCATGCATGGTAAAACTCATTGGGGTACCCAAGTGCTGAGTGATCAGTTCCTGAGAAAGTGGGGTTGAAATGGAATTTATGGAATAGCCAAACAAATAACTGAAAAATGTGCAATATGCCAGAAAACAAACAGAAAAGTCATGAGGAAAGCCCCCCAAGGAGGGCAAGAATTAGCCTTACAACCTTTTCAAAGCATCCAAGTAGATTTCACTGAACTCCCCCAGGTGCAATAGTGGAAATTTTTGTTGGTAATAGTAGATCATTTAACCCATTGGGTAGAGGCAGTACCAGTAGTTAAAGCTACTGCCAGTGTGCTATGCAAAAGTCTTCTAGAACTAATCATTCCCTGGTATGGAATAGTAAATCACATAGATTCAGACTGAGGGACACATTTCACCTCAAAAATACTATAGCAAGTAGTCCAAGCTTTAGGTATAAAGTGGGAATTACACACACCATGGCATCCACAGAGTTCAGGGCATGTTAAAAGGATGAATCAAACTCCCAAGATAACTCTAAGTAAGCTTATGATTGAAACCCAAATGTCATGGATCAAGTGCCTACCCCTAGCCTTGTTAAGAATTAGAACACAGCCTAGATCAGACTTAGGGGTTTCACCTTATGAAATGATGTTTGGTTTACCTTTTTTGATTTCGCCTGATAGTATGGCCACTTATGAAGAAGGGGAGGACAGTGTCAAGGAATATGTCCTGTCCATAGCACAAACTTTAGAGGAACTACGGGAAAAGGGAAGAATTCCTCAGACTGGTACCCTAGATTTAAAAATTCATAATGTTAATCCTGGGGACTGGGTAGTGGTTAAATAATGGAAAGACCAACCTTTAACCCCTGACTGGGAAGGTCCTTTTCAGGTGCTGCTAATCACTGAATTGGGTGTATGAACTGCAGAATGAGTATGGACTCATGCTAGCAGGAAAAAAGGACCAGCTAGAGAACCCTGCAACTGGAAAATCATCACTTCCACAGAAGGACTGAAAATTACTTTAAAATGGAACACGCAGGCTCAATGTGGCAAGTAAACCACGAGCAACCATACATCAATCCAGACTGGGAGGGAGTTCCCTGCAGGCTATATTGATTCTTTTGTATTCCCAAAGGCCAGAAGCTTTTCAAACTCCAGGGCAGTGGTTTGCTACCTCCCCAATTGGGGAGATCAGGTGTATACAGATTAACAAACAACGGGTCCATAAACAATCCAAAGTTTTTGCTTGTGCCTGTGACATGCATAAAGAACAACCATTAGCCCTCTCTGCTGAGATATCTCCCAGATTTATTCCTGATCACATACCCTGCTTAAAGCACCCTGGAACTAGACACTCAAGTTGGGTGCAACGTCAGTGGGAAAATTGTGGCCAACTCTGGCGTTGTAGCTTTCCCAAGTGGCAGACATGTTGCAAAATTTGTCGAGAGAAAGGGAAAAGTTCCAACACTAATTGAGGGCAAGTACGAATTCTAACACTTTGTTGTGGAGTTGAATGGATGCTCCCTGATACTCATGAGCTATTAGAAGCTGAGTGGGAGGCTGTAGTAAATCAAAAACTGACCATATTTTGAATGCAGACAACTACTTCATATGATGGGTGGTAATAAGACCCTATTTCGAGAGTGAACTCAATAAGGGCTGGCTATTTAAGGAACTACAGAGAACTACAATATAAGAAAAGCAGGTGACATAGGTAATTTTATGACAAGGAGATAAGGAGGCAAGACCAGATTAACCACTGTACTTGCCACCAAGAAGATCGTATTTACATGCTGTGGTCAGCAATCCCATCAGGCATGGAAGGTGGGGGTACATGTTATACTGGGCTCCTAATATTCCTGGTTAGTCTTCTCCCCCTTGGGGGCCTTGAAAATACATGTCACAAATGCTATCAGTCACTTTATATAGGTTCTCTTTTTATTACTCACACCCTTGTTGATCCACACTGTTATGACTCATCCAAGCTAGACACCTGCACACATGCCGAGGAAACATTCTGGGTTGCAGAAAACCTAGGACAGAGCAGTACAAGGCAAGGGAGTGAATGCCCAAAAGGGGAGAAATGGGTTTGTTTTGAAAGAGCTCTCAGGGGTGGAATTCAAAGAGACTTAGTGAAAGAACAATTAGTATCCCCAAACCCCCTGCAACTGATGCCAAATATTCTGAAAACACCTACAGGAGACGCCTTATTTGGTAAAGTGTTTACAAAAAGGCCAGAGCCAACTCCTCACAGAAATTTCTATGAAAAGCTCAAACAACAAATAGAAGCTGAGATAGAAATCCCAAGGTTAGGGAAGAATTTATTTGTAGATCTGGGAGAAAGGATCAGCAAAGAACTGAATGTTACTAACTGCTGGGTGTGGGGAGGGGCCTTAATATCTGAAGAGTGGCTGTGGAAAGGTAGTACCCTGGGCCGAGTCGAACTCCTTAAATGGAATAGAACCAACATGAAAGGAGGAAACCAACCAGAGGGGTGGATATTAGGTACAAAAATAATAGGAGAGGAGTGCCTCTGGCATTTGGGAAAAGAATTTGTAGATAATGTAGGACAAACTTCCTGTAAAAGGTATAACGTTTATAATGGAACTTTCACATGGTAGACCCCTGAAAAACCCGTGGACTATTGGACCCAGGAGAGGAAAAAGAACTGTAAATATGAAAAGGAAATTAAACTTTTCTGGTGCAATGACCCTGGGAAGAATCCCTGTTATGGGATCCCTGAAATATCTAAATTTTGGGAAAACATTAATAACCAGAGAAAAGAATACTAGAAAGCACCTGATGGCTAATTCTGGATATGTGGGAAAAGGGCTTATCCAAAACTTCTTCCCCTATGGAAAGAAAGTTGCACTCTGGGAATTATACAACCAGGATTTTTCCTGTTACCAAACCAAGATGGAGATGATTTGGAAATATTGGTATATGATGCCTTTAAAAGGAATAAGAGAGAACTAATGGGAGAAATTTGGGATACCAAAAGTGGGGCAATGAAGAGTGGCCACCTGAATGGATAATAGACATATGGTCCAGCTACCTGGGCACAAGATGGAAGTTGGGGATATCAAACCCCAATTTATATGTTAAATCACATCATAAGACTCCAAGCAGCTGTAGAAATCATACCTAATGAAATGGCTGGGGCCATGAAATTAGTAGTCAAACAGCAAAGGCAAAGCAGAGCTGCAGTGTATCAAAATTAGTCAGTGCTAGACTATTTGTTAGCAGAAGAAGGGGTTTGCTGACAGTTTAACACATCTGATTGCTGTCTACAAATTGATGATAATGGGGATGCAGTTTTGGATATAGTCAGAAACATCTGAAAAATAGTCCATGTGCCACTCCAAAAATGGGAATCTATAATGAATAAAGGATGGTTAGAAGATTTTTTTGGAATATCCTGGCGGAAGAGGGCAGGATTTGTAGTGTTATGTGGAATAATGGGTCTAATTTTTTCTTACATGTTTGATCCCATGCTTTATTCGATTCATTACTTATGTGGTCCAAAATATGCAAATAATGACAGTGCCCACCAATTCAAAGTCGGGAACCATAGGACAAAGGCAGAAAATTATGGTATTGAGAAAAGTAAAAGATTATGAAAATGAGGCATTTAAGATCTATGAAAGGTATCAGTGCGCCAAGAGCACAGAAGTTCAAAAGTTGCAGCTCAAGCCAAATACAGCAAGAAAAACAAAGAGAAGGGATTTTAAAAAATGACCAGATAATATTGGCTTTCGCATTTATGTATTAGCTTTTGCATGTTGTTATTGATCATAAGTAGATATGGAACAAATTATAACTTTTGTTAGCTGCTTGTTAATATAATATAATCCCTTAGGTTAAATATGTACTGTATTGCTCATAGAAATCATAGTGTAATGAATATGATATCTATGTATTGCTTATATGTCGCAGACATCTTTTCATGTAAAATCCTTTCCTTAGGATTTTTTTCTCCTGAGAAGCTGAGAGGCCTCAGGGACAAAATGTAAACAATGGCTATCTGCTGCTGTGGAATGCAACAGGTGGATCTTTGATTGGCCCATCTTGGATGTTTATAATTAATGGCCAATCACAGCACAGCTGTCTCGGAGAGAGTCCGAGACAGCTGCCTTTGTTAGGATTCTTTCTCTTTCTATTCTTAGCTTAGCTAGCCCTCTGAGATGAAACTTTTTCTTCTATTCTTTTAGTATAGTTTTAATGTAATATATATCATAAAATAATAAATCAAGCCTTCTGAAATATGGAGTCAAATCCTCGTCTCTTCCTTCAACATAAGACCCCTGTGACCACGGACACACTTATAGAAATAGTAGTGTGATGAACTTATTGTACTATAGACCTTAGCAAAAACATAAGATGTCAAAAAGCTTTTGTGTAACTATGAAACAATGTAAAGCCATTCGTGGACTGACCTCTCCAAGTGATAAGATAACAGTGACACAAGACAGAGCACCCAAGGAGACTGGGGAAGAGCTCGCTAACTTCTCTTATCAGAAAAGTGTGAAACAACAGGGATGAAATCACAGAAAGGAATAAAATTTATTGACTTGATCTCAGGATGTCATACAGATAAGTCAGGACGGGAAACTTAAACATGAAGAGCCCCTGCAACATCAAAATATTGAAATAATGCATAAGCCAATGAATATGCATGTAACCCCAGCAATGTAACCCTATATAGAGAACATGATTTTAAGTTATTTTGGTGCTCTTTAGCCATTCGCCAAAAGCACCCCAGCACTGGAAATATCGTCCCTCTTTTATCCTATTATTAAACTTTTAAAAATTCTAAGGAGTGAACGCTATTTTTCACACAAACAATGGTGTAAAGTGATTGTGTTGCTCCCCTTTTCCATTGACTGAATCCTCCAAGTGATAAGATAACCATGACACAAACCAGAGCACCGGAGGACAATTAGAGAATACCGTGTTAAAGTTAAGGAGGACATACTAAATCCTTATCAGAGGATGTGAAACAGCAGGATGGAGACACAAGAAGAAATAAAATATATTGACCTGACACACAAGATGTCATGCAGATAAGCCAGAGTGTGAAGAAGCCAAACAAAGGAGTTCCCAAAACATCAGAAAGTTCACAAGAATGTTTGAATAATGTATGAAACACATGAATATGCAGGAGATGGAACAGTATAAAGATAACACTGTCTGTATATACCTGCATGTTCTTTGGCTGTCCGCCAGGAGCACCCCAGAGCTGAATTTGTTGTCTCTTATTTTATCCCTTATTAAACTTTACGAAAATTCTTTATCTTGAACTCTGTTTTTCACAGGGTGCAGCCAGGGGTGCCCAGGACTGTCCCACAGAGCAGCATCCCTGTGCTTCAGGGCTCTGTGTGCTAGGGCAGGAATTCTGCTCCCTGCCAGGGGCAGCTCTCAGCTTCCTTAAGGAGGTCCCCACAGCACTGCGGGAGAGAAGCTGAGGTCCAGATCACCTCATTTCCAGAGGTGCTTTTCAAGTAGCACATCAAGGTCAGGGCTACCCATAAGAAAATGTACTTTTGGAAAGGTGATTTCTGGGGTCTGTGCTTTCATCTTCCTGCTGTGGTTGGGAGACAAAGAGTGGGTGGTGTGTCTGTCAGTGGGTGCAACCACCAGCAAATACCAAACCAAGCAGCCAGAGTATATAAAAAGAGGTCTGAGATCTAGTTAGTTTAGAGACCATAGGCCTGGATCAGATTTTGGAGAGCCCCAGGAACCTGTGAGTTGGTATGATAAATATATTACAGTGTTGGCTTTTGAAATTGTTAGAATGAATACTATGTGGTTTATAATGTTGATTTTTGTAAGAGAAGTTTTGCTAAAGTTTGGAGTTCTTTTAATGTGAATGTTGTGTTGTGATACCAATGTTGGTGAAGAGTTGTAATGTTAATATTTAACCAGTGAAGGAATCGAAACCTGTTAAACGTATCAAAAAGTAACAAATGACCAGGACTAGGACAACTGCACATGCTCCAAAAAGGCAGGACGGAGGAGGAACTATGTTAAAATGTTTGAATATGTAGGACAATTTATGAATATGCATTTGGCTGATGCAATACCCAGGGTATATAAGGGGTGTTGTTGTGTTGACTGGTGTGCCTCTGGCAGTGACTAAGCACCTAGCGCTGTTCCTTTTGCTTTATTGACTTTGTCCCCTATTGTCTCTTATTAAATTTCCTTTAAATTTTAACTGAGGAGTGGACTTTGTTTCTCACAGTTAGCTACTGGATGGACACTGTGACCTAAACGCTCTTGGAGAAACTGAGGAGTCCTGTGAGGCAGGTAATGAGAATGTCTTAATTTTGGACCTGGGGGTGAAGTTCCCTTTGTGTGAGAGAGCAGCAGGAATGTGTGGGCACTGCTGGGAATGGGCAGTGGGGCAGTCCACAGGAAAGAGCAGGACAACAGGAGGGTTGGTGGGAGACATGCGCTGCAAACTTCCTGAGCAGGAAGAAGTTGCTGCGGCCTTCTCTGACAACTGAAAGAAACCTCATGTTTCCCGGTGCTAGTCCTCATAGGAGGCCTGAAGTATCCCAGTATCCGATGAAGGGGTAACACAGCAAGCCAGCCAGGAGGTTTTTGGAGCTTATTAAGAGTTTTTCTGATGAGGGTGATTGAGAAGCCACTGACAGAGGGTGTCTTGCAGGACTTCACACTTAGAAACAAGGTCAGGACTGTAACAGTCAGGGGTGAGGAAGCAAAGGTGAGGGTTCTGAGAGAGTGGAAAAAGGCAGAGAGCAGGACTTCAGAAGAATAGCCTTCAGCCTGCTTGGTGACCTGCTAAGAAGAATTCCATGGGATACTGTCCTGCAGAGAAGAGGAAAGAACTATTTCACACTCAAAAATCTTGTCTTCAAGCTCCAGAATACCTCACCTTGTCACGCAGGAAGGCAAAAAACACTGTAGGAGTCTGGTATGGATGGGAAAGGAGCTCCTGACAAAAACCAAACATGAGGAGGAAACACAGAGACAGTGGAAGCTGCCTGCCAGCCTCAGTGGTGCTGGAGAGAGCCATTTGTGAGTGTGTTTGTCTGTGCAGAGGGAACTGGAGGGGAGATGCCAGGGACAGCTCCTGGATAGATTGAGAACCCAACATCAGCTCCTGGAGGGATCCACACTCCCTGTGAGTCTATGTAGGCCTATATTTTCCACTAACACAAACAGTCCAACCCTCATTTCTCCTTCCTCCACTGACAGTGGTTTTCCTTGGCCTACAGACCTGCTGAGGTCCCTTCCAGGTAAGGTTCTGGAGGCCTGCCCTGCACAGAGATCTGGGGCATGGGGCTCATGGCAATATGTCACCAGTGTGTCCTGGCAGACCAAAAGGCCACCGTGTCCTGGGAGGATCAGGCCCAGCATTGCCAGCCAGGCCAGGGAGGGGATTGTCCTTCTCTGCTCTGCTCTGGGGCAGACCCACCTCCACTCCTGGGGGAAGTTCTGAGTGACACAAGAAAAGAAAGACATCAAAGTATTAGCATGCGTCCAGAGGAAAGTGAGGAAGATAGTGAAATGCCTCAAGGGCAAAACTTAGGATGTGCAGCTGAGGTCACTTGGTTTTGTTCTGCTTGGAGAAGGGAAGGACAAGGGGTGACCCCACTGAAGTCAAAGGGGGCAGTCCATGGGGTGTGCTGGTCTCCTATGACCATCAGTGACAGGACACAAAAAAATGGAGTGAGATGGGGTCAGGGGAAGTTCAGAATGGACATTAAGAAAAGGGTCTTCACCCAGTGGCTGGTCAGGCACTGGAACAGGGTCCCCAGAGAAAGTGGTTGGGCATCAAGCCTGCCAAGACTCAAGCAGTGCACAGATAAGGCTCTTAGTCATATGATTTCATTTCAGGTTGTCCTGGAAGCAGCAGGGACTCAAGGATCTTTATGAGTCCCTTCCCAAGTTGAGAGAGTCTATGATCCTGTGATACTGGGTGCTAGTGAAAGAACCAAGAAGGACAAGGTAAACATCAGGCACAATCAACATGGGTTCACAAGGGGAAACTGCTTTTTAACCAATTCAAGATATTCTATAATTCCCTGATTTGTTCCTTCAGAGACCTCTCAGTTTGCAAGCTGTAGCAGGATGTTCTGCCTTGGAACGTGGTCAAGTAACTCAAACAATGCCCTATTTACAAGGCTCTCAGTGGTGGACTGAGAGCAGGTATCATGCTGGTTTTGGTGTTGAATTATGCTAAATCCAGTCTGGCTCATCAACCCCAAAATTAACATCCTGATAGTGAGGCAAAGATTTGGCAGAAAACCTGCTAAACTGACCCAGACACATATGACTGTCCTTTACACCTTAAAAGTCCAGTCCTCTTTCATAGGGTAGGTTCTTCTGGACTGCATGGAGGTTCCTCCTTTGGGTGGGGACACCCCTTAGTGTCTTAGCAAATGAGATTTTGTCCACAGTCATTGATCTGGGTGAGCTACATCAATCTCTGCTGTAATAATTATTTCTTTTTTCTATCTTTAATACAATTATTTTAATTTGACTGCTTTGATATAGTAAACTATCCTATCCTATCCTAGCAGTTTTAGGTTTTTTACTACTTATGTGTAGTTAATAATTCTCATTAAGATCTTTTTGTATAATCATTTATCATAATAAATTGCTAATTTTTATATAACTATATCTGATTTGCCATCCTTAATCCCGCAGGACAAAGTTGTACACAGGTTCAATCACACCTCTATAATTCCTTAGATTTAAGGCACTGACACTCTGGTGCTCAGATTGGATCTGGGAGGGCAACCTCCATCCCACTGTTCTGCATTCCCAAAATCCTTGTTCCCAGTTTCCACTGTCCTTGACTGTGGTATTCACATTCTCTGAACAGAGAGAGACATAATTCTCTCTGCTAGGATTCTCCCTGGGGAAGGCAGAGAGAAGCTCAGAGAAGAGAAAACAATTCTTATCTCTTCTTGCTGCGCCTGTTGTTTGGCACATGTGGAATGCGTTATGGAGATTGTTTACCGAGAGTGATTTGTTAATTGGACACTGGTGATGGTTGTTTGGATTGATTGGCCAATTGGGTCAAAGCTGTGTCATGACTGTCTCCAGACAATCACGGGTTTTTCTGTAGTATCTCTTTAGTATAGTATCTCTTTAGTATAGTTTTAATATAGTATTAATGTAATATAACCTAGCTAATAAAGCATTTGTTCAGCCTTCTGAAATAATGGAGTCAGAGCACATTATTCCCTGCATTGGGATCGCCCTGCATCGATACCTGACCACCAGATCTGCTCTGGGATCACTTTCCCTGTGGGCATTTTCCTTCCCTCTCCCTGTGTTACTGGCACTGGAAATTGGAAATTTGTATCCTCATCCAATTTTTCCTTCCTTTTCTTCTCTTATTATCAGGATTCCCTTGTACCCTCTTTTGCCAGGCACTGGGACCCCCCATTCTGGCCATCTCTGGTTTTCCAGCTTCTGGATCCCCCTTTCTTTGACTCTGGGACCCTCCTTCCCCACCTATCCCGGCAATATCACCTCTCCCGGCCCCTGGATCCCCACTTCCTTGCCACTGGGACCACACTAAACTCCTATTCCTGGGAACTGAGACACTCTTGCATGTGTCTCTGCACTTCAAATACCCCCCCTCAGGATTGGGGGGGTACCCCAAAACCACCTCAGAAACAGGGATACCCCAAAATCCCCTCAGGAATGGGAGATACTCCAATAGCCCCTCAGAAATTGTGTCTTCCCATGACTTCATCATACCCAACCTTCAGCTCTCATTCCAGACCCCATCGCACCCATGCTACCCTTCCCAATTCCCACCCCACGCCTCCTGTACATTAAGAGCCCCTTCTCAAGCCCTATTTACCCCATCCCACCCCTCCCAAACCCAATCCCATCCTCCTACTCCTCCCAATCCCCATCCCACCCCTTATTGTGGTCAGGGGGAGATGGAGAGACAACACGACAACGGAGTTCATGTAGCAGAGACAGCTTTAATGGCGTGCACAGCTCTTATATAGGCTATTTAAAAGACTCCATGTTCGAACCTGATTGGCTATGATCTGGTTACCACCCAGCTCACTGGCCAATAGCTACCTGCTTATGTTCTCATCAGGGATTGGCTGGCATCTGCTCTCCTATGAGGCTCACAGTCCAGTTGTTTGCAGTTATAGTTCCCCTTTCTGTTTTCAAAATATAAAAGCCATGTTTATCATGCTTTTACTAGTAATGTCCTTAAAGTCTCCGACTCTTGAGGTCCAGGTGAAGTCACGGGTGAGTTGTCATTCCAAAAGTCTTAGATTTCCATCCAGCTGGTGCAGAGGGTTGTTCTGGTCACTGTTCTACAGTGTCTGATGTGGGGCCATCAGGGCGGCATTGTTGGTTGTGGTCCAGAGCAGAGCATAGAGCAGGTCGCACCAACTGAGCAGGTACCCATTGAATATTGGCCTCTGTGTAAATACATGCATACTCATGCCCCCAAGTGACAAGGTCCCAAGGGCCTTCCCATTTGTTAGTAACGAGGTCCCGTACCAATACCTTAGGTTTCGGTAACTGGATGTCACTAGAGGACTGTAATGATAATAAATTATTTAAGATGACAGGGGTTTGGGAATTTGGCAATGTCGTTAGATGGTTTAACATGTAGAGAGCTTTGGCCACCCTACTCTGTGGGGTTTCACCACACGTTTCCTCTTTTTGTTTTTCAAGGATATGCTTTAAAGTGCCACGGGCACGGTCAACAATAGCTTGTTCTGTCTTCATTTTAGCTAATACTGTAATTATATTTTCCTGAATTCTTTCCAGCAGCTCATGCAAGAAAGTACTAGATGTTCCCATGCTATTCCATTTGTTATATAAACCATTCCATGATTTCTGGCTTAGTAAAGTCTGATTTCTTTTAAGCATGCATTTTGATATTGTTCAGTTGTCTCTAGCTCTCATCCGTGGTACATAAATCGAGCCGGACTGAATTCAGTTCAGGTAAAAGACCAGCTCTACAGTAGTAAGGCACAATATTTCACAGCTTAATTCTTTGATGCCCTGTTTTTTCCAATAAAATCTGTAGTTCTCACAAAAAAGAGGGAGTTATATGTTAAAAAATATTAGGGCAGATACTAGAATGAATTTAAACTCAGTGACAATTTTCTTACTTTCTTAATTATCTTTTGCAGATGCACTTAATAGATGTTCTTTGACTGTACATCTGGTATATGCAGATGCTGCCTTAAACAGCTGGAACAGAGGCTAGACAGAGTTAAGGGGAATAAAAGGATATTTATTGAAGGGCCTTCAAAGGCCACACCCTGGCAGTACCAGAGCCACGGCTTTGGTTCTGCCCAGATGGCTCCAAGATGGAAGCAAAAAGAGGGCTTGGTCTCAAGATCTCACATTTTTATAAGTTTTGGTCCATTAGCATATTGGACCTAATTGTCCAATTACAGCCCCAGCCCATGAAAGTCCCATCCTTCTTATTTTTTCTCTCTTCAGTCCATGTTGTTTATAGTCTTGGGCCTGAGGTCCAGATTGGCTGTCCTTGGGTAGAAGGAATTGTTGTGTCTACCTACTCTATGAAGAGAGCTTACTATCCCCATACATGAAAACTCACACCTTACTATCCCCTTATATGAAACCCAGACCCACAGAATCAAAAAAAGAAAAAAAATAGAAAGCCAAAACCCAAGGTATCACAGACCATTGGTATATGTACAAACTTAACCAGAATTACTGTAGTTTAATGGTTCTCAGTGAACCTCCTCTAACTGAGTTTGAGGACCTGCACACTAAACTTTGCCAGTCAATTTATCTGACATTTGCATTGACAGTTTTTCCTAAATATCTCGCTGGTCTGAACTTGCTGAGGCTGAGATACTAACTGCTAATCCCGTGGAATCACTTGTTTCTCACTTGTGGTGGTAGGATGAGAAATCTGAGTATTGTGGATGGACAGTCAGCCTACCAAAGAGAGGAAATAGTTAATGCTGTCTGTTGCAATCAAAGAGAAAATAGTTCACAGATCAGAACCCTACTGATGTTTTAGTTCTTTGACAATTAAGGCAATTACCTTAAAAATTAGTGTTGCAAGCAAGGAGACACTTCTCCTCACAGGTAAGTTTCAAGGCAGCTGTTTCATGCATGTTCAGCAGCACAGCCTGGCCCAGGTGAGTTGGTGATATCAGCCTACAACTTTGTAAATAGTTTGAGCTGTTGATATTAATACATGTGACTTCAGAGTAAAAGTTTGTTAGTCAGCCTCACTGATAAAAATTCAGTGGATTACAGTATCTTTGGACAATCCTTTAAGAAGCCTTAAGCTTATACTCAGGATGAATGTTGGCTGTCAGGCTGGGGTACAGTAGTTTTTTAAAGGATCACTGTGAATATGAACAAAAATATCATAAACATCAGTGAATAATGGGTCAGACAAAGTAATTTAAAGGGCTTCAATGCTCGTGCAGGCCTTGAACTGGTGAGCACTAGTCAATCAAACAAAATGCATATTTGTAGGTATCCTGAATTTAACTTTTTGTTTGCATGTCTGCTTTTAGACACAAAAACAGAAAATGCAGAAAGAGCACAGCACTGAGCAATCAGGCTGATAATTTTTCCAGTCTTTGATTCCCATTCTACTGTATAGTACCATTTAGATATGTTTACATCAAGGCAAATAAGCTCTGTTTGCTGTGGTAGCTGAACAGGTTATCAGTACCCACCTCTGTTTTCAGCCTTAACAACTATAACATTGTTGTGGTTTGCGTTTGGTTTGTTCCGTTCCCCCCTCTCCTAGCTTGGCAAGTTGGTCTGGCTCAAACCCCCAGTTATGTCAATCACGGTTTTCCCCTCCTTATTTTCCCTCATTATCCCTTATTTGTCCTTGTATCCCCTCCCCAGGCCTTCTGCCAGTCACCGGCACCCCGCCCCAAGTTCCAGAATCTTCCAGCTAGGGTGTCGAGTGATTGGCTGGTAGGCCTGGGCTCCTCCCCTGACCTATCCCCATTGATCCACACCACCCATCAGTCTTCAATGTATGCAAATTTTCGTTCTATGATTGGTTTCTTGTGTACCCACCCCTTCCCTGTAAAACCCGGTCCCCGGAGGGGCTCGGGGCTCCTCCTCCGCTCGCCACCTTTGGGTGGCCACCCTGTACTTCCCCTACCCTGGATTAAACCAAGTTAATTCACCCAGCAGAGGAGGGCCGTCTCTTTTCTTCACTCCTGCGGCGTGGTTGCTTCAATATCGGTGACTGTTTCCTCTCACCCCACCCACGGTCGGCACATGCTTCTGGCTTCGTGCCAGGGGAGTGCCGGTGTAGCTGAAGGTGGCTGGACTCTCTAAATCCCTTCAGCCGGGCCCCCCTTAAAAACAGCCACAGCTTCAGTTGCTGGCGCCCACGTGGGGCCCCTCTGCATCGATTGCCTGCTCCTGGTTGGCCGGATTCGGGACCAGTAGAGCCTGGACTTACAATCTTCGCAAGGACCCTACGGATTTTGGACTCCGTCCTTTGGACGCAGCAGCACCCCGAGGTGAGCAGGCCCTCTGAGGCAGCGCTCCCCGGGGACCGGACGGGACCTCGAGCACCCCGAGCCGTCCGGCCGCAGGACCCGCTTCGCCGCGCTTTCCTTTGATCGCCCACCGGACACGTGAGTGTTTCGCCGCTCTCCCTGTCGTCCTCCCCAGTCCCCAGGGTGTTCTGCCGCCCTCCCTTGATTTTACAGGCAGGGGCCGGTGGGTGGTCACCTTTTAGTTTTCGTTTTTCCTTTTGCGTGGCAGATTGGGCTCGAAGTTCGTAGTAGTGGACATTTGACTTCGTGGGAAGTCTCTACTAGCTATGGGTGCTAAGCTGTCCACTGCCCAAAAGAGACTTATTATCCAAGTTGAGGGAATCCTTGTTGGGGGGGGAATTGTTTATGAAAAACCTGTTGTTGAAAAATTAATAAAATGGGTCTCTTCTGAGTTCCCGGAGGTTTCGCCTGACCTGATCAAAGATCCGGTCTTTTGGCGGAGGGTCAAAACTCGACTCTCGGAGTTGTTCAGGCCAGGCGACGCTTCCCTCATACAATTGGCCAGGCTTGTTGCCCAAATTAGAAAAATATTAAAAGAAGAAGGGAGCTCAGAACAGGCCACAGTTCGAGTTAAACGTTGCCCCAGTTCGGTTTCGCACCCCAGTTCGGTTTCCTCACCCTCTGTCCCGAATACCCCTTCCCGTATGCCCAAACTTAAAACCGGGATTCTGAAGGGGGCACCCCCCCAGACCAGCCAGGCGCAGGGCGTTCCATCATCCCCTGGCCCTCTCCAGAATACCCGGTCCCCCCGCCCCGAGAGTTCTGGCCAAACTCTCGGGGGCTCCTCGACTTGTCCTGCCTCCCCTGCTCCTGTCCCCAAACCCCAGAGTTATGTACCCCAGTTCGTTGAATCCCCAGTTTGCCCCGGGTCGCCTCTGGTTTCACAAGATGGCCGCGGCGTGGCCCAAAATGGAGGCGACTGCATGGTCGAGATGGCGGGAAAACCCCCATCCTCATCCCAGAATCCTTTTCTTCCAAGTTCCAACCCCTTCCTGCCTCTCGGCCACTCCCCTTTCCCCGCCCCTTCCCTCCCGACCTCCCCCCAGCTCCACCCTCTATCTGATCCCTCCCATCTCGTTTCCCCGCCTCCCTTTCCCATGATAGCTCCTCCCATCGTTCCTCCCACAATCCCGCCCCTTTCCCCGCCCACCGCTTGCCACTGTGCCCCGCCTCCCGCTCCCGCCTCCGGGGACGGCCCCTTGTCATCGGGCCACCCAGTCTCCCGCCACGCCCCCTCCTCCCCTTCTTCCGGTTCCCACGCCCCTCCCTCCGGTTCCCACGGTTCGGGGCCCGGGGGGGGGGGTGGCCAAAGGCCGGGAACCGGAGCCGGCCATAGTACCATCGGCGGCTCCGGTTGTTTACCAGCCAGAAGCGGGTGGGGGAGTGCGTCGCCAATGGGTCCCATTGAGTCATTCACAAATTAAGGAACTGGTCAAAGCCCAAAAGGAGTACGGCCGGGAGAGTGAATACTTCCGGGGAGTGTTGGAAGCGACACTCTCCGAAGCAGAAATCACCCCCTTCGATGTCCGGCGGCTTTTCAATTGCCTGCTGAATCCATCCGAGCGGGTAATGTGGGAAGCCGCCTGGAGGAGGGGGGTGACTGAAGCCCTCCCGAGCCTGTGGAGTCAACCCCAATCGGGAGTTGATTTCATGGGTCGCCCTTTGGCCATCGACCAGCTCCTGGGGACCGGGGACTGGGAAGATGGGTACTCCCAGGCGAGTACCCTTCCCCGGGAGGCTCTTAAAGCGTCGGCAGCTGCCGCAGAAAAAGCCTTTTTGTTGCTGCCGGGGGGCGCGCCCCCAACTGCCTTTTCTAGAATCTTTCAGGGTCCAGACGAGACCTTCCTTGACTTCGTGGAGAAGTTGAGGAAGGCCATTGAACATCAGGTGTCGGACGAAGGAGCTAGAAGCACCATCTTGCAGGAGGTGGCGTCCTCAAATGCCAACCAGGCATGCAGGGATGCCATCCTCAGCCTGCCCCTCCACCCGGCACCGCAGATGGCTGATATGTTGGAAGTGTGCGCGCGCAAGGTCCCGCTATTGACCACCAGGGACAGCGAAAAGAGGAGGACTCAACCTCCCCGGGTTGCCGCAGCAGAAGAGCCCTCCACCGAGCAGGGTGTTGCAGCAGCTGTTTCGTCGAAGTCCTCCGCACCCTGCCATTTGTGTGGGAGGACTGGACATTGGATGCCGGACTGCCCCCTACGGGCAGAATTTTACAAATTCAAAAGGGAGCAGGGACAGTTGGGGGTCAACCCCCCAAAAAACTGAAATCGGAGCGCAGTGCCCCCCTGCGCTCTGACAAAAATCAGGCGGGCCATTTATCATCATCGCGTAGGGGGAAGGGAGATCAGGGACCGCCGCCAACTAAATGTGACCAATACTTACCGGACTTGACTTCTGTTTTACCAATTCAAACAAGACCTGTGCTAATGACCGCTTCTGCTTTTGCACCCTATAGGTTGCGGCTCTCGGAGGCTCTCCACCTGAGGACCTCCGACTTTCAACTCGTTGCTGTCGACCCGGAGTGCCCAGGTAACTGGGGACGGATTCGCTGCAAGTATGTTGTGGTCGGTGACACTAAGCACACACCACCGACGGTGAACGTTATCCCGGGCCTCTTACCATCGGACCCGGGGGTGTTCGCCGTCGGCCTGCACTGTGTCCAGCCCCCCATCTTTTTGCCTAAAGGGCAGATTGTAGCTCAGGCACTCCCAGTGCCTGAAATAACCTGGGATTTACATCAAACATCAGAAAACACCACGCCAACCATCGCATGGGCTCAGGTTTTGGGGCACGAAAGACCTCGCCTCGATTGTTATATTACAAAAGGGGGGGAAGGCAAACAACTAAAAGGCCTGTTGGACACTGGGGCGGATGTCACGGTCATTCCTTCTCGGGAGTGGCCGTCGCATTGGGAGTTGCAAACCGCGCCTGGACACGTCCGTGGTGTTGGGGGTTTACAATTGGCCAGACAATCTAAGAGCATCGTGCAAATCACGGGGCCGGATGGGCAATTGGCTTCTATACGCCCATTCGTTTTGGATTATACGGAGCCCCTGTGGGGGAGAGACCTCTTAGCCCAGTGGGGAGCCCGAATTGACCTTCCAGCGGCTCCCCAGGTTTTTCGGGCGGCGGTCACTGATGAGCGCCCTACCTGGAAGCTCAATTGGAAATCAGATAAGCCAGTCCAGGTAGTGCAGTGGCCGCTTAATAAACAGAAATTGGCGGCGCTCAAGGAGCTCGTTGAGGAGCAGCTACTTAAGGGCAATATCGTGGAGACCACGTCACCGTGGAATTCTCCCGTGTTTGTCATCAAAAAGCCCAATAAGGACAAGTGGCGGCTTCTCCACGACCTCCGCCAGATCAACAACATTATAGAAGATATGGGGCCTCTCCAACCAGGGATGCCCTCCCCAACGATGCTCCCACAAAATTGGGAATTGGCTGTGATTGATATAAAGGATTGCTTTTTTCAAATTTCCCTCCACCCAGACGATGCCCCGCGTTTTGCGTTCACGGTTCCTTCCATCAACCGTGAGTCCCCAAGCAAGCGCTACCATTGGCGGGTTCTCCCGCAAGGCATGAAGTGCAGCCCAGTGATCTGCCAATGGTACGTCGCTTCCTTGCTGTCCCCAATACGTGCAGTGGTAAACGATGCCATCATTTACCATTACATGGATGACATCCTGGTGTGTGCCCCGACCGCCGACATACTTGGCCACGCCCTTGACCTGACAGTCGATGCGCTGGTTGCTGCAGGGTTCGAGCTCCAGCAGGAAAAAATTCAAAGGGTGCCGCCTTGGAAGTATCTGGGTCTGGAGATTACTAAGAGGACCATTGTTCCTCAGAAATTGGCTATCATAACAACTATTAAAACCTTGGCGGATGTCCACCAGCTGTGTGGATCTTTGAATTGGGTAAGACCTTGGCTGGGCATACCAACAGAAGACCTGGCCCCCCTTTTCAATTTATTGAAAGGGGGAGAGGAGCTAAGTTCTCCCAGGACCCTTACCCCAGAGGCAAGGGTTGCACTGGAGAAAATCCAGAGACTCATTTCGGCTAGGCAGGCCCACCGTTGTCATCCGGGCCTGCCATTTAAATTCATTATTTGCGGCAAACTACCACACCTCCACGGGGTGATTTTTCAGTGGGACAACACCATTAAAGGCAGGGACCGAGGCTCGAGTGACCCCCTCTTAATCATAGAGTGGGTGTTCCTCAGCCACCATCGGTCCAAGAGAATGACACAGCCCGCTGAACTGGTGGCAGAGTTGATCCGGAAAGCTAGGCTGAGGATCAGAGAGCTGGCAGGCGTTGATCTTGCGTGCATACACATTCCTCTTAAATTAAATTCGGGCCACCTAAAACAAAGGGTAATTGACAGCCTGCTGCAAACAAATACATCTTTGCAGTTCGCTCTGGACAGCTACCCCGGCCAAATTAGTGTTGATCGGCCGGCCCACAAATTATTCAATCAGGAATTTGTGTTATCTACGATATCGATCCAGAGTAGAACCCCTCTAAAGGCAATGACCATTTTTACTGACGCGTCCGGAAGATCCCACAAGTCAGTCATGACTTGGAGGAATCCCCAAACTCGGGAGTGGGAGTCCGATATCACCGAGGTTGAAGGTTCACCTCAAATTGCCGAGTTGGACGCAGTCGTCAGAGCCTTTGAGAGGTTCCCTGGACCTTTCAATTTAGTTACGGATTCAGCCTATGTAGCGGGTGTAGTGTCCAGAGCTGAAAATGCTGTGCTGCAGGAGGTGTCAAACCCAAAATTGTACGACTTGCTCTCCAAATTAGTTCAATTGGTCTCCCACCGAGAGCAACCCTTTTATGTCATGCACGTGAGATCACACACCGATTTGCCGGGGTTCATAGCGGAGGGCAACCGGCGCGCCGATGCCCTTGCCTTGCCGCCCCTGTTCAAGCGGCCCCGCTCCCTGATCTCTTCAGTCAAGCCAAGATCAGCCACCAGTTGTTCCATCAGAATGCGCCTGGCCTGGTTCGGCAGTTCCATCTGACGCGCGAACAGGCCAAGGCCATTGTGGCTACATGTCCTCACTGCCAGTCCCACCAGCTCCCTTCCGTCCCTCTCAGAGCTAACCCCCGTGGTTTGTCCAGCTGCGAGGTGTGGCAGATGGACGTGACCCACTATCCGTCATTCGGCCGCTTTAAGTTTGTACATGTCTCGGTGGATACTTTCTCTAGTGCTGTCTTTGCCTCTGCCCACACAGGTGAGAGGGCTGCGGATTGCAGGAAGCATATGCTTCAGGCATTCGCGGTCCTGGGCATCCCTAAGGTAATTAAAACAGATAACGGCCCAGCTTACAAATCCAAGGAACTGCGGAGCTTCCTGCAGCAATGGGGAATAGAACACAAGACCGGCATCCCCTATTCCCCGACAGGCCAAGCCGTGGTGGAGAGGACCCACCAGAGCCTTAAAAGGGTTTTGGAGCAACAGCATTCGGCAGTGAAGGTGGAGTCCCCTCACATCCGTCTCGCACGGGCGTTGTATACTATCAACTTTCTAAATTGCTCCTTTGAAAATCTCAACCCGCCCATAGTGCGACACTTCGGGAAGCACGAGGAGCTGCGACCTAGGGCCAGGCCCCCGGTCCTCATTAAGGATCCAGAGACCTGGAAAACGGAAGGGCCATTTGATCTCGTGACCTGGGGTAGGGGTTACGCTTGCGTGTCCACTCCCTCAGGTCCGAGATGGATTCCATCAAAGTGGGTCAAGCCCTTCCGCCCTAAGCGGGGTGCAAAACCAGAACCGGTCCCACAGGTAGCAGAGGCGTGTTGGCGGCGGAAACGGAGGAACTGGTGGGCGAGCCACCATTGACCACGGTCCTGACCCCCCCCCCTCGAGCCAAACCTTCTTGACTTATATTTCTGTTTCCTTTTAGTTGATCTCCCGCCTGCATGGACCCGATGACCATCATTACCCTCCTGACAGTCCTCCTTATCGAGACTCTACCACCACCTGCGAACCCCTGGATAGTTCCCCAGCCAAAGGCGAACGTGTGGAGGACCCTCGCTCAAGCCATGGGGCAGGAGCACATCTGCCTGGACCTTGGCTCTGCTGAAGACCCGATGTCGTCCTGCCTAGTGGGGATCCCTCTCCCTCCTTTTGAGTTTCCTTACCCCTTTAATGTTAGACGCCCAGAACGCCTGGAGGGACGGGCTCAGGAAATTGACCCCCCTGCAGTCCGACCCCCCAGAGCTCCATCTAGTCGGCTCCGCTAGAGCATCGGCTTGTATCTGGTTTCAGTATTCCCCCCTTTTCGGTTCCTCGAGGTACTCCAACATCAGGCCGCCTAGCCCGGAGTACCAAGCAGCACGGTGGTGCAATTTCACCATCCGGTTGCCATTTGCATCTACCTCAGACACCAAACCGCTGGCGCTGCCCCGAGGAACATTTTTCATTTGCGGAGACCGGGCGTGGGCTGGCATCCCCCCTCGTCTGGCCGGAGGCGTCTGTACGTTTGGCAAGCTGACGCTGCTTAACCCCAACGTCACTCAAATTAGGGATTGGAAATATAAGAGATCGCAGTCTAAATTGGCAATATCCAAAAGAGATCTTCGTGATTTCGACCCGGACTGCGACTCCAAAATTGAACATTGGGCCAAACCAAAATCGGTCGCGCTCACTCTCTTTTTGCCGTGGGTGTCGATCGCGAAGTCTCTGGGTGAATTGGGCCGCCTGGAGTGTTGGGTGGCAAAGCAAGCAAATTTTACCTCGGCTGCCTTGACTGACCTCCTCGCAGACGAGGAAACAACTAGGAAGGCGACCTTGCAAAATCGGGCGGCCATCGACTTCCTCCTGCTACTCCACCACCACAGCTGTGAGGAATTCGAGGGCCTGTGCTGTTTAAATCTGTCATCCAAGGCAGAAGATGCGAGGGTCTCCATACGCAAGATGAAAGAGCTCGTCCACGAGGTTAAGAGTGAGACATTGGACTGGCTGGGGAACCTGTTCAAGGGCTGGGGACTGTCAGGATGGGCCGGGTCCATAGTTCGGTCCGTCTTATATTTTGTTTTAATTATATTCGTAATTGTCATCACCTGCTCCCTAATGTGGGGATTGGTTAAGAGACTTCTGCTGAATGCCTCAGCGGCCAACATAAACCATCTGGAGCTTTCAGATGTTGAGGAGGACCCTGCCTCGACTTCAGACTCTGAAAGCATGAGCGGTGGAAGCCTGGACTTTAAAACAGCACAAGAGACAACTGCCGCCTGATTATAAGGGACTGTTTGTTTTCTCCCTTCCTTTTCTTTTTAAAACAAAAAAGGGGGAGATGTTGTGGTTTGCGTTTGGTTTGTTCCGTTCCCCCCTCTCCTAGCTTGGCAAGTTGGTCTGGCTCAAACCCCCAGTTATGTCAATCACGGTTTTCCCCTCCTTATTTTCCCTCATTATCCCTTATTTGTCCTTGTATCCCCTCCCCAGGCCTTCTGCCAGTCACCGGCACCCCGCCCCAAGTTCCAGAATCTTCCAGCTAGGGTGTCGAGTGATTGGCTGGTAGGCCTGGGCTCCTCCCCTGACCTATCCCCATTGATCCACACCACCCATCAGTCTTCAATGTATGCAAATTTTCGTTCTATGATTGGTTTCTTGTGTACCCACCCCTTCCCTGTAAAACCCGGTCCCCGGAGGGGCTCGGGGCTCCTCCTCCGCTCGCCACCTTTGGGTGGCCACCCTGTACTTCCCCTACCCTGGATTAAACCAAGTTAATTCACCCAGCAGA
Organism: Molothrus aeneus; assembly: GCF_037042795.1. Classification (NCBI taxonomy): domain Eukaryota; kingdom Metazoa; phylum Chordata; class Aves; order Passeriformes; family Icteridae; genus Molothrus; species Molothrus aeneus. The sequence goes on along the minus strand of NC_089679.1, from coordinate 5,979,769 downwards.
GGAGGGCCGTCTCTTTTCTTCACTCCTGCGGCGTGGTTGCTTCAATATCGGTGACTGTTTCCTCTCGCCCCACCCACGGTCGGCACATGCCACTGGCTTCGTGCCAGGGGAGTGCCGGTGTAACTGAAGGTGGCTGGACTCTCTAAATCCCTTCAGCCGGGCCCCCCTTAAAAACAGCCACAGCTTCATAACATGAACATAGTGTAACCTGATAAATTCACAAGGGTGTTTAGCATAACATGCACTTTTCTTATTGTGAACAGTAAAACAATACATCTAATAAAACAACAAAAATCAACAAGGTAATACTTATAACTGACTAAATGTTTCACCATCACCCAGGGTCTGCCATCGCTGGGGAGTCCCATTTTGCAATAAGGAGTTGGAGAACCTTTTCTGGAAAAGGTTTCCAAGTTTACTTCAAAAAAAGGGGATCCAGCTTTTGTAAGATCAAATTAGCAAGTCAAAATGACTTGATTACACTTTCAGTGCAGAAACACCTGGGTCTGATGGTATAATCCCCAGTCAGCCAGGGCTAGGGCTTGGCCAGAGCCTTAAGCCTTGACTGAGAGGGTTTCCCTAAAATACCTGTAAGCAAATTTTTATTAATATAACTAAAGGAATGTGTATAAGTAACATTAAATAATTATCTTACAACCAAATCGCTTCATAAAAACTCTATGTATTAATGCTATCTCATTCCAGAAATACACTATAATCAGACAGCTAACCTTGAATTTCTCTAATGAGCACTCATTCAGTGAAAACATAAAGTTAGTTTTTAACAAAAGCAAAAAATGACTTGACAATACTTAAATTTGCTAATTTTCCTTCACAGAAGGTATATAAATCTAGGCTTGGGACATTACAATTATATTAACATTAACTCTCTAAGTGGTTTCAAGAGATAACAAGCCCTGAGTCAGAAGTTGCTTTAGGATGGGCGGGTTAGGTTTTTCATTCTAGTGGTAACCTTTTCCACGTCAGGGAAGTAGCAAGGTGGGAGCTGTTCTTTCAGAAAAGGGTACTTTGAAAAAATGTATCAGTTAATTTCTGCTTGAAAGGATAGCTTACAATTTAGAATTATTACAGGAGCATCTATCACAAAAAGCAATCATGATGCCTCAGGTTTAGCCTTTATATTTTTCAGATTATATTCTGCTTTAGTGTGTAAGTCTAGGCTTCATATTAGGCAATAGCAAGCTCTCTTCATAGAAAAGGTAGATAAAACAATTCCTTCTCTAGCTGGGGACCCAAGGACAGCTGATCCAGACCTCAGGCCCAAGAGCATAAACAACGGTGGACCGAAGAGATAAAACAAGGATGGGACTTCATGGGCTAAAGCTGTAATTGGAGAATTAGCTCCAATATGCTAATGGACCAAAATGTATAAAAGTGTGAGACCCCGTGACTGGTTGTCCATTTTTTGTGGCCATTTTGGGTTGTGATGCCCAAGGTGGATCTATTGAGACCTCTTAATAAATACCTACTTTATTCTTTAGCTTTGTCTCGTCTCTGTTCTAGGTCAGCCTTCACAAGGCATCAGTTTTTGGTGACCACAAAGGGAGGCAAGGCATCTGGGAAACCCCTGGACCAGAGCCAGAGGAACTGTGGATATGACAGCCTGGTCAGAGAGTGAGAAAGTTAGATAAGTTTTCCCAGAATCGGCCTGGGAGACTTTAGGGAGTTGAAGATAAACAATGATAACTTATTATTATAAACAACCTGCAGGTGTTGTTTTTCCTACTACCTGTTTTCTTGTTTTTCTCAAAGATTGTTAATAAAAAGGGCATCTTGTTAATTAGCCAATCAGGTGAAATGAATTAACTAAATGACCAATCAAGTCCACTAGTAGCGGAACAGTATACAAAAAGGAGCAGTCCGAAGTAAAAGGCGCGTTATGCCAATCAGTCTTCTGGTGAGACTGTGTCATTTCTTACTTAACAGTGACATCTGGTGACCACGCCGTGTGTTACATCGGTCAATCCTTTGTGGATTACAGGACGGACAGAGAGACGCCTCTAACCCCTATCGGAACTCCGCTGGGACACCACGGCGCCCGGGGGGCCCGCCCGTGTTTGGACACCCTCTGTTACCCCGGAGAGGTGAAGCCCCTAAAACAGTTACTTTCAAGAGATGATGGGTTAAAGCATAGAATATAAAGCAGTTATGAGAAATATTCAATGTTAGGAAATCACATAGAGCAATAAATTGGGTAAGGTATGGAACACAATGGCAGGGAAGAGATAAGGACAGGCAGTGATAAGTTCAGTGCATTTCAGAACCAAGAAGAACTGCTGGGTAAAGCACGTTTAGGGCCAACATGTCAAATTGACCCTGAGACCCTTGCCAAGGCCTGGAGACTAAGCCAACTACACCGGGAATTGACCAAATTTGGGGAGAGGTTCAAAAGTTTAAAGAGGAAGACTCCTCGAAGCTGATGAAGGCCGACCGGAACGACCCCTGAGAAGATCCTCAAAAGAGAAGTCCCCGCCCACGCTCCGCCTACACCACTCCCCATATGTATATGCATGAATATGATGTAATCCCAAACCTAAAATTGTATAAAAAGGTATGCTTTTGCTGTAAAGATTCAGAAATCCCATTTTAGGATTTCTCCGACGTCGTAATAAAATACCTCCTGCTTATTTGACTGAGTCTCTTAAGCAGTAATTTCTCGCCTTTTGGGGCAAAAATCGGCATCATTTCTGGCGACCCAGATGGGACGAAGCAGGGGATCCAGGATCTGAGGAGTCCCCTCGCTGGGTCCGGGGCTGGGACCCTCTGGGCGCCCCTGACGACTTTTTGTCAGAAGAGACTCCCCCTCGGACCAAGCGCTCTTTGGTGGACGAAGAGTTCCCTGCATCTCCTGCTTCTCCTGCTCCAAATTAAAGAGGTATTTTTTATCATTGTTCATTGGTTTTAGGATAAAGCGCTTTATGGGAACACGGGGTCAGACGTGACCACCGGAGGGTAAACCAGAGGACGCTCTGGTAAAGAATCCCTAATTGGTATTTTTGGGTACCTTTTGGTAATTGGTGTCTTTGCTAACCAGTAATTGATGCCTTTGGTGGGTACCTTTTGGTAATTGGTGTCTTTGCTAACCAGTAATTGATGCCTTTGGTGGGTACCTTTTGGTAATTGGTGTCTTTGCTAACCAGTAATTGATGCCTTTGGTGGGTACCTTTTGGTAATTGGTGTCTTTGCTAACCAGTAATTGATGCCTTTGGTGGGTACCTTTTGGTAATTGGTGTCTTTGCTAACCAGTAATTGATGCCTTTGGTGGGTACCTTTTGGTAATTGGTGTCTTTGCTAACCAGTAATTGATGCCTTTGGTGGGTACCTTTTGGTAATTGGTGTCTTTGCTAACCAGTAATTGATGCCTTTGGTGGGTACCTTTTGGTAATTGGTGTCTTTGCTAACCAGTAATTGATGCCTTTGGTGGGTACCTTTTGGTAATTGGTGTCTTTGCTAACCAGTAATTGATGCCTTTGGTGGGTACCTTTTGGTAATTGGTGTCTTTGCTAACCAGTAATTGATGCCTTTGGTGGGTACCTTTTGGTAATTGGTGTCTTTGCTAACCAGTAATTGATGCCTTTGGTGGGTACCTTTTGGTAATTGGTGTCTTTGCTAACCAGTAATTGATGCTTTTGGTGGGTACCTTTTGGTAATTGGTGTCTTTGCTAACCAGTAATTGATGCCTTTGGTGGGTACCTTTTGGTAATTGGAAGAAAAAAAAAAAAGAAAAAAAAAAAAAGAGGAAAAAAGAAAAAAAAAAAAAAAAAAAAAAAGAGAAAAAAAAAAAAAAAAAAAATAATAATAAGGAGAGTAAGAAAAAAGAGGCAAGACTCTGATGCACTTTTTCTTCTTGCATTGATCTTGTTGGTTTGTTTGAAACTGTGATTTAAGGGTTAAAAAGAGTGGTCAGTTTTTGTTTTTATTTGAACTGAACTAAATTCCGGGACTCGGTCCAATTTTCTCCACTCCCTTGGAGGAACTTGGAAGGAGTGTATATGTTTTATACCTTTGTTTAACCCTGTTGTATGCTTTGATGTATTGACTGTAAGATTTTTGCAAAGGGACGAGTTTAGTGGTTTTTATGTTGTCTGAAATTTGTTGTGATATTATCGGCAAAACCGTACTATTGATTTACAGTTTTGCGAGTGTGTGACGGCCTGGAGCCGACCAATATCGGTATCTTACGGTCTGCCGGCGACATCTTACGGTAAAGCAGTGTATTCTGATAGAACGGAAAGGTAGGACAGTTTGAATGAATTGGCACCGTGTATGAGAGAGTGTGTCTGAGACGCAGCCCGGCTGCGAAGCGAGTGGGAGTCCGGCTCTGCAGTTCCTGTCCCTCGCGAGAGGCCAGGTCAGAAAAGGACGAAGCGCTTGGATATTGTATGAATGAGGTGCTAAGATAAACTGGTATATAGTGCTTGTGGGAAGGAGATTTACTTGGTGGGATAAGAAACACCGACCCAGAAAATAGCAATGGGGAGTCAACCGAGCAAAGATATAAATATGAAAACCCCCTTAGGATGTATTCTGAAGCATTGGAAGGACTTGGGGGGGATTCCAGGAGGAAATATAAGTAAAAAGACACTCCTTAAATACTGCACGCAGTGGTGGCCGTTGTATAAATTGGATGATGGTGAGAAATGGCCACCAGAGGGGACAATTAATTACAATACCATTTTACAACTAATGCTCTTCCTCCGCCGGCTCAATAAATGGGATGAGGTGATGTATGCAGACATGTTCTTCACCCTGAGGAATAAACCTGAGTGGCAAAAGGAGTGTGGAATTAATCCAGCCCCCCAAGACCCTCTGGTACTAGCCCTGGAAAAGGATAAGAAAGGCTCAAAACCTAAAGAACGTTGCTGCGATGCATGTAGCATTGGGCAGCGATGTCTTAAGCTAACAAGGAGGGACAGTGGAAAAGAGAGTGAAATAAGCCTGTGGGAATACCATCCAGGGCCCCTCCCCAAACCAGGAGAGGAACGAGAGGATCCGACCCCATTAAAAGAACTGGAACGATGGTGGAAATCTAAGTTTGAGTGCAGCCCTGATAAGTTAGACAAGAGTTGGGGGGAGGCTAGCCCGTTAAGGACGGAAGATAACAGGGGAGAAGGCAGCCCACAGGGATTGGATAGTCCGCAGGGGTCGGGAAGCTACAGAGATGCTGGAAGCCCACCTAGATTAGAGATTGAGAGAGAGGAAGGCAGTCCGCCGGGAGCAGAGAGCCGAGGGGAGACGCGTAGCCCCCCCGAACTAAGCTTGTATGGGGACGGTAGCACACCCAGGAATGGAGGTGCTCGTAAAATGGAAACCAGCACACCAAAGACTGGGGACGAAAGCAACTCATCGGGAGGTGATGTCCCCAAATTGAGATACGGTGAAGAGAACAGTAATGAGACATGCGAGAGCGAGGCAGGGAGCAACTCACAGAGACTGAACATAGTAATTCAGATAGAGGATAAGAGAAGTGTAAGCGGAGTAGAAGATGAGAGGGACAGCAGCCCGGGACAGGATAAGAGCCGGCAGATACAAAGGAGGCAACAGACGCAGAACGAGAATCGGGTGGATTGTGTAATAGAGATAGGAGAGGAGACTGAAGAGCAGGAAGGGGGAAAAAGAAAAGAGAAGAGAAAGAATCGAGAAGGCACCGAGGTACAGGAAGAAGATCCCGGGGAAGGGATCAGCCACTCGTATTATACCAGATCTGTGGCACGGGAGGAAGCAAAGCAAAGAGAGGGGGGGAACCACACGATAGCTCCCCTCCGACAAGTTGTGCCAATGGTAGGGGAAAGGACAAGAGTAAAGGTGCCGTTCTCGACCAATGACTTAAATAATTGGAGGGATGAGGCAAAGAATTTTAGAAGGAATCCGGAGGGAGTAGCAAAGAGGTTTGAATTAATGGTAAAGAATTTGGATATTGATTGGGAGGATATAGAGGTGATGTTGTCAGAGCTGACAGATACAGAAAGGGAACTCGTATTGGAAGCAGGAAAGCGACATGCTCAACTATTATCGGGGAGACTAGAAGATAATTTTCCCAGCAGCAAACCAGAATGGGACCCGGGCAATGCAGACCACTATCAGCGGTTAGTGCAGTATAGAAAACTGATAGCAATGGGCTTGCGTAACGCGATCCCCAAGGCTATCAATTGGTCAATGCTATATGACATCAGGCAGGGAAAGGATGAGACCCCATCAGAGTTCTTGGATAGACTTAGGGCAGCCATGAGACAATACACACCCCTGGACCCAGCGACGGAAGAAGGGAAACAACACCTGTTAGGATTAATGATGGGACAAAGTAATCCAGACATCAGGAAGAAATTGCAAAAGCTTGAGCATCCAGCAAATAAAAACCTGGAGACACTGCTAAATGAGGCATGGAAGGTGTATAATAATAGGGAAATTGAGGAGAAGAAAAAGGAGGACAGGAGGATAGCTCGAGTGGTGGCTGTAGCCGTGGCAGCTCAGAATACAGGTTACTCGGGACCTGGAACCAGGGGAAGAGGTAGAGGCAATCCGGCAAGAGGGGGGGGGAGACTCCAACCCCATCCAACTAGAGTGGGGCCAAACCAGTGTGCGTACTGCCTGAAAATGGGACACTGGAAGCAGGAATGCCCCCAGTTAAGGGAGAGACTATTGGGCACTACTATGGCCACACAACAGGATAACGACTGAGGGGGACCGGTGGGCCGTTCCCTAGCAGACCCACTGGTTAAAATGGAGCTAGGGGAAGGTGAAAAGGAATTGGACTTTTTGATTGATACGGGAGCAACCTTTTCGGTTCTAAATCAGGAATTGGTACCTAAAAGTGATGAATTTGTGCAAGTTGTGGGAGCAACAGGCCAACCAGAAAAAGCTTACTTTTTGAAACCCATCAAATACAAAATTGGGAAACAAATGGGAATTCATCAGTTCCTGTATTTACCAAATTCGCCAAAGCCCTTATTGGGGAGAGACCTATTGGAGAATTTGAGAGCCATAATAAAGTTCAACAAAGACAAATTGGAATTCCAAGTAAATGAGGAACAGCTGATCACAGCTCTAAGCCTGACAATCAGCTGTGTGGAACCCAAGCCTGAGAATCACAACATCAGGCGAATCCTAAGTGAAGTATACCCACTAGTATGGGCTACTGATACACCTGGGAAATCAAAACAAGCAACACCTATCATTATTGAACTTATACCTGGAGCAAGGCCGGTGGTTAGGAAACAATACCCACTGAGGTTAGAGGATAGAAAGGGAATCGAGCCCATAATTAAAAGGTTCTTAGAATTAGGATTATTGATAGAATGTGAATCAGATTTTAACACCCCAATTCTGCCAGTAAAGAAACCTAACGGAACTTATAGATTAGTCCAAGACTTGAGAGCAGTAAATGAGATAACCAAGACATTACATCCGGTAGTTGCTAACCCATACACGCTTTTAACTAAACTGAAAGATAGTTTGACATGGTTCACCGTATTGGATTTGAAAGACGCATTCTTCTGCCTTCCTTTAGCTCCTGAGAGTCAAAAGATTTTTGCCTTTGAGTGGGAATTTGTGGATAGAGGAAGAAAGACCCAACTTACGTGGACAGTATTGCCCCAAGGATGGTGTAACTCCCCCACGATTTTCGGGAATCAGTTAGCCAAAGAGTTAGAGCAGTGGGAAAGGCCGCTGGGAGATGGCACTCTCCTACAGTACGTAGACGACCTCCTAATAGCAACAGTGACAGAAGAAGAGTGCATTGCATGGACTATTTCCCTGTTAAACTTTCTGGGTTTAAGTGGATATCGAGTCTCCCAACAGAAAGCGCAGCTGGTGCAAAAAGAAGTGGTGTACCTGGGATACGAAGTCTCCAGAGGACAGCGATCCCTGGGAGCAGCCAGAAAAGAGGCCATCTGCCAGATGCCTAAACCAGAGACGGTGAGAGAACTGCGTGCCTTCCTGGGGATGACAGGTTGGTGTCGGCTATGGATCTACCAGTACGGGATGCTCGCTAAACCGCTGTATGATTTGTTGAAAGAGACCAAGAGTGTCCTAGTTTGGACTCCCGAAGCAGAGGGGGCCTTCAAAAAGCTGAAACAGGAGCTAATGAGAGCACCAGCTTTAGGTCTCCCAGATGTATCAAAACCATTCTGGCTGTTCTCCCACGAGCGACAGGGGATGGCCCTAGGAGTCCTGGCACAGCAGTTAGGACCACGTAAGAGAGCTGTGGCCTACTTCTCCAAACAGTTGGATGAAGTAAGCAAGGGATGGCCTGGCTGCCTGAGAGCGGTGGCCGCAGTAATCATTAATATCGAAGAGGCCAGGAAACTCACGCTCGGCCAAAAGGTAACGGTGCTGGTGTCTCACACCGTCTCAGCTGTGTTGGAGCAGAAAGGTAACCACTGGCTGTCACCTTCCAGATTTTTAAAATACCAGGCCATTTTGGCTGAGTCAGATGACGTGACTATTCAGGTCACTAACATTGTGAACCCAGCTTTATTCCTAGAAGGGAGAGCCCCAGCAGAGCCGATCGAGCACGACTGCCTGGAAACAATTGAGGCCGTCTACTCCAGCCGCCCGGACCTCAAAGAAGAACCATTCGAAGATGCGGACGACTGGTTCACGGATGGAAGCAGCTTCGTGAGGCAGGGAGTGAGAATGGCCGGCTATGCAATTACCACCGCAGAAGAGGTAATTGAGTCGAACCCTTTACCCGCAGGGACTTCAGCCCAGAAGGCAGAACTGATAGCTCTGATTCGAGCCCTGGAATTGGCGGAGAACATGCGGATCAACATATGGACAGACTCTAAGTATGCCTTTTCCGTCGTACATGCTCATGGGGCCATCTGGAAAGAAAGGGGACTGTTAACTGCTCAAGGAAAAACAGTCAAACACGCAAAAGAGGTCCTGCGACTGCTGGAAGCAGTCCAGCTCCCAGCACAAGTGGCCATAATGCATTGTAAGGGACATTTAAAGGGGGACACTATCCCGGAGATAGGGAATAGAAAAGCAGACGCAGAGGCTAAATCAGCTGCTGCAAGAACTGAAGAAATAAAAGTAGCAGCTCTAGTACCAGGTGAGTTAGACACAAATTTTCGGCCAGAATATCAGGAGTCAGATCACAGGTGGATTCAGAGAAATAAAGGTAAAATGTTAGAGAATGGTTGGGGTCAATTGGAAACGGGACAGTTAATAATACCAGGGAATACGATGTGGCAGTTTGTGAAAGCAGAACACGAGAAAGCCCATTGGAGTTTGGACCCGCTATACCAGTATTTGCAGGCTCGGATAGCAGGACCAAAATTGTTCACCACTGTAAAACATGTCACATCCCAGTGTGAGAGGTGCCTGAAGAACAACCCGAATACAGGAACTAAGATACATCCAGGGGCCATAAATCGAGGTAAATTCCCAGGTGAAGTGTGGCAAATTGATTTTTCTGAGCTCCCAAGAAAAGGAGGGTTCCGATATTTGCTAGTATTAACTGATACATTTTCTGGGTGGCCTGAAGCATTCCCTTGCAGAACAAATAAGGAAAGAGAAGTGACCAAAGTACTGTTGAATGAAATCATTCCACGGTTTGGGGTACCGAAGAGCATTTCTTCGGATAGGGGTACACATTTCTGTGCAAAAGTGGTAAGGACAATAAGCAAAGCACTACAAATCAAATGGCAATTACACACGCCCTATCGCCCACAGGCCAGCGGCCAGGTGGAAAAGATGAACCATCTTATTAAGCAGCAGATTGCCAAAATATGCCAGGAGACTAATTTGCATTGGTATCAAGCTTTGCCTATTGCTCTGCTTAGACTGAGGGTCAAGCCAAGATCGAAAGAAAGGCTAAGCCCATTTGAAATTCTGTACGGCAGACCTTATGCTATGCAAACTGTAAATGGGGACGCTGTAGATCAAATAGGTAATCAGTATATTTATGACTATGTGATTATGGTAGGGAAGCAATTTGACAAGAATGCTGCGGTGGTGATTGACCACCAACCTAAACAACCTAACTGTAAGTTGCATCCTTTTAATCCCGGTGATTGGGTGTATGTTAAGAATCTTTCAGGAAAACCCCTACAAGAAAAGTGGGAGGGACCTTTCCAAGTGCTGCTGACCACCTTCACCGCGGTTCGAATTAAGGAGCGACCTACGTGGATCCATTACTCGCGGGTCAAGAAAGCACCGGGGAGTAAACAAGAGGAGTAGACACCGTGACCCGGATTCCACTCCAGACCCCTACTAACCTGATCATCAGACCCTTGGGGTTCCATATGAATGCCAGCCAAGTTCTGTTTGGATCCCAGTTAAATGGATAAGACCTGCCTTGGATGTGGAGCTTTCTGAATCAGCTGACCCCTCGGGATCACGAGAGAATCCAGCACAAACTGACATTAACTTTACCGAAACTTTTGTTTCCCATAGCAGAGTTTAATGCTGAAGCTAGAGCTGCACTAGACAGCGCACCGCTATCGTGGACAACGTGGATTGAAACATACAGTCATCAGGGGCCGGACCCACAGGAACCTGTCTACGACCAACCGTGTTACTGCTGTGGTAAAAAGAATTGTGTTGGACAGATTGGTTTTCTTTGTGGCGGGTGTGATAGGAAATTTTGGAATGTGCAAAGCAATTTAGGGGATCTTCAATGTTATGAATGTATTTCCAAAGAAATAAGAGATGATGATCCTTATTTAGCTTTGGAAAAGTTTGCTAATAAGTCTATTTTGGATGCCAGAGAATTGTATGAAGCCCCTGAACAAGTGGTATTAGGGTGGTGTTTTTGGAAAGCGCAACGCTGGTTTCAAAAGTGTTTAAAGCTTAGTCGCTCTAAAGTATTGACAGCCCGATGTCATGCATCTGTTCCAAAACATTCTTTTACAATTGAACAAATAGGACCATTTAAGAAACAGAGAAATTTGGACTCAGAATTAGAAAAGGTTATTATACGAGTTAACCAAATTTATTTTAGGCAATATAGACGTCAGAATTCAGCACCACCCACACTAAGGAAATACAAATGGTAGGAAGATCAATGGGGGAAACCATACTTATGATAGTTATTTTTCTAACATCCATACAATTCGGGCAGAATGTAGTTTTTCCTCGAAACTCTGCCCCAATAGACCCATGGTCCAATGCACACCAGTGCATTCATCCGGAGTCAGGGATGAAGGGGCCCCATTTTGAGGTTTATGCCTTACGTAACAATCAGTCATACCCAAAAGAGGAATGGGATAAGCGGACATACCTAGTGGCACAGAAGGGAGATCAAATCCAAATTGGGTGCCGGGAACTTGACCCAGTAGAAGGAAAAACAAGGCGGCTGGTATTAACAATCCAACCCTTGATGCCAACTCTTATACATAATCTGATTACCTTTAGTCTAGTGAAAATGGGCAAGCCCACCGTTTGGATCCAGCAAAAGGGCCCAATTTCATGTCTGTGGAGTGACTTCAGGGAAGACCCACCTGGATCACAACCCCGAAACTCGATAATTTATAGAGAAGATTCACTTGGGGAACTACATCCTCAAAATATAACCTTTGACCCTCACCCTCTCCTCTTTCCTGTGGGAAAGATTGTAGCATCTAGCGGTCCCGAGGAAGGGAAAGCACAGTGTGAGATGGCATTTAGATTAGATCAGTCGATGACGTTCGCATGTGAAAGGGAGTCGAAAACGCTGGAACAGGGTACTAGTTTCTCCAGACGTGTTACAAGATACGAAGTGGCATCACCGGAAGACGTGATCTCCTTATATCCAAATTTAGACTTGCCCCAAGAAATTACTCCACCAATTGAATGTAGAAAGGTGCATAACTTAACCTTTATCGGGCCCCAGGTAGTAAGGAGGTCAGATGAACTGAAACTACTGCTAGACCCCACGTACTCTCTGAAAAAGGTGCAGATGAATATTCAGACTAACATTACCCATCTGCAAAAGGACTGTCAACCGTTCATACAACAGAGCCTTAAAGGATGGGAGGCATGGCTAGCTACTAGGTCTTATCACAGGCGGGCGCAAAGGGATATAAGTGGATGGGTCGGCACTGGATTTGGAATACTGAATACCATAGATCAAGAGGTATTGGTTAACAAATTGAGTACTGTCACCACCAACTTAGGAAAACTTAAAGTGCCCCTGAGTTCATCTATGCTTACATTGGCAGAAACACAATCACTGGTAGTTAGGTTACTAACCCTGGTAGCAAATCACACTGCTGAAGATTTTGCTAGAATTGCCGGCTATACAGGAGACATTAGCAAGGAAATTGCGCTTGCTATCCAATGCACACAAACACAACAGTGGGTACAGTCAGTGGCAGCAGGGATAATAAGAGAAGGAACGTCAGGAACGCTGTCCCAGGAAATAAGAGAGACGATACTGAAGGATAGTCGTACTACACAATTTGAAAGGGACCATCAAGCCTGGTGGCAATTAGTAAACTTTACTTATGTACCACAGCATGAGCACATTGAAGCCTATGTTCTTACCATCAGTGCTGCAGAGGAAAGGGCGATTTTCCCTATCCTTACCTTAGGGACCATACATCAGAATGTCCTTGTTAGGCCAGTAGATCATAATGTTTGGGCGAGTTATGATGACGCCAAAAATAAGTGGCAGTCTGTTAGTACAGAAGCATGTATTCCTAGGGGGCAACTAGGATACATATGTGAAAATGCTATAGTAGATACAGAAGATTTATGCTTAGATGCTGAAAATAGTGTATGCACTTTTGAAATGCTTCCACACAATAGAGTACGGTCGCAGGTTTATTATGTAGGGAATGGATGTGCCTGCGTCAGAACAGCTTGCAGTAACGTAACTGTAGATAGTTGCCAAGAGGAAACTAACAATACTAACTTTTGTGTATGTAATTTTACCAAGATTATAGGTTGTGATTTTAACTATACCGCTCCTGTAACCACCCAGCAGCTAATTAATGCAGACTACGACCTGTATCATGAGTTGCCAAAATTACAGATAGGTATGGATGTTGAGGTTCTTAAGGCGATGCTCGTGCATCCAGAAGTAAGAAGACTGGTGCAAAAAGTGAACCAAACAGTCAAGCGCATGGTCCTACAGGTGGAGCACAACTCAGAAAGAATAAAAAACATCCTGACTGAAGTAGAACAAGTAGGCCAACACCACTGGTGGGACGTTTTCACAGGATTTTCCCCAACAGCAACACAGGTCTTTCATTACCTGATACACCCGATACTAATCTTAACTATAGCAATGCTTATACTGACTTTTATGAACCTATGCTTGTGGTGGAGGCTGAAATCCTTGATGAGTAAGATCCAAATGATTTGGGCGATGGTGCGGGCGTATCAACGCCCCGAAGGATTAGAACTTGACGAAAGAATTCGTAAGTTATAAGAAAAGGAGGGAAATGAAGCCCCTAAAACAGTTACTTTCAAGAGATGATGGGTTAAAGCATAGAATATAAAGCAGTTATGAGAAATATTCAATGTTAGGAAATCACATAGAGCAATAAATTGGGTAAGGTATGGAACACAATGGCAGGGAAGAGATAAGGACAGGCAGTGATAAGTTCAGTGCATTTCAGAACCAAGAAGAACTGCTGGGTAAAGCACGTTTAGGGCCAACATGTCAAATTGACCCTGAGACCCTTGCCAAGGCCTGGAGACTAAGCCAACTACACCGGGAATTGACCAAATTTGGGGAGAGGTTCAAAAGTTTAAAGAGGAAGACTCCTCGAAGCTGATGAAGGCCGACCGGAACGACCCCTGAGAAGATCCTCAAAAGAGAAGTCCCCGCCCACGCTCCGCCTACACCACTCCCCATATGTATATGCATGAATATGATGTAATCCCAAACCTAAAATTGTATAAAAAGGTATGCTTTTGCTGTAAAGATTCAGAAATCCCATTTTAGGATTTCTCCGACGTCGTAATAAAATACCTCCTGCTTATTTGACTGAGTCTCTTAAGCAGTAATTTCTCGCCTTTTGGGGCAAAAATCGGCATCAGAGGTAACAGCGACCTTTCCCCACGTCCTCCTGGAAAGGACTGGGATCACGGTTTTGCCCTGATAGCTTATTAGCTCGGGCGGGAACGAGTTCCCTAGCAAAGCAGACAGACAGTAGGTACCCCAAGATAGTCTTGCTGGAGGTTGGGGGCCAGTGTTTTCACGATGGGGAGTCACCTCTCTATGGAAGAATACGCAGTTGTTTCTGTGTGGAGGTACACAATTACTTTTATTAGAATCTCTGTGTCAGATTATTTGCTCTGCACTCTGTTTGCCTGGGCCAAATCTCATGATTTTCCGGTAAATATAGGCACCGCTTTTAGTCCTCAAATGTGGGACGCATTGGGCTACTGGCTCTGGGAAGAAGTTGCTAGTGGGGATTCCATCATGCCTCGACTTATACCTGTATGGGGAATCCTGTCCCTAGCCTTGTGAGGCCAGACTCTGAGGGGAAGCGAATCGGAAATGGGGAGGACCCCAGGGGGAGGATGGGCGGGCCGGGTAGCTGCTGGCTTTTCCCTGGCTCCGCATGGACCTGCAGGGGACGTGGGGGCCCCCCGCAGAACCAATCTCTCGCCTAGAGAATATGTTCCACTGAAATATCCTCATCCCTACTGTGAAAAATGCATATTTTATGATTGGCTTTTAACAAATATTAAAATGAATATTATATGTGTTGTGTTAGAAAGTAATGCTGTATTAATTCTCTTAAGTAGTGTTAAATATAGTTTTAGGTTATAAAAATGTTAAAATAGAAACTGTGCTATGTAGGATTTTTTTTTAAAGAAAGGACTTGCAGCGAGATAGCAGCCACAGGACACCTAAATCTTTCAGAGAAAAAGAATTTATTGCCCTCTTATCAGAAGAAACTAACTTCTTCCCACCTCGAAGGCACTGTTAGGATTCAGAGGAAGAAGTTGACTGATGACCTGACAGAATGCTGTATTTGAATGGAATTTATGCATCATGTATGAGGTGTATGAATATGCAACAGGCTATTGTTTTTAAGGGTTAATCCTTTGTTAACGGGTGTCTTTTTCGGGCTTGTGCTGCCCAGAAAAAGGTACCCGGACGTCCATAACTCTTTGTTTCTATTGCCTCATATTGTCCTAATTCAAATTGTCCAAATTATTATTACGTTAATGGTATTACTATTTTTATAACGATTTTATTACTATTAAACTTTTACAATTTTAAAAACAAGTGATTGGCGTTTTCCACACCTATGATTCTGTGAGGCCGACATATCCTCCTCCTACAAAACTAGCACAGCCGAGCGCAACAGCCGTGTTTCAGCCGCGCCCGGGGGACGGCCCCTCCCCGTCTGTGCCACTTTTGGCCCCTCCACCACCACTGGCGGCACCGGGACTGTCGCCGCCGCGGCCAGCAGATCGGGTTTTCCCTGCCCTGCAAAGAGTAGCTGGCGAGCTGCTGCGACAGCTGGCCCCGCTCCAGCCACAGGTGATGCCCGCCTCCATTTCGCGGGAGGCAGCGGACATGTCTGTGTTTCAGCCAGCCTCGCCCTGCCCAGCGGGACTGCCTTGCGCTGCTCCACAAGCCGCTTGGCCCCACCTGCCAGCCCCGTCTTCCCCCCGCAAGCTGGGGACCGACTCTTTCACGGCCGGCAGGAGCTGCTACTTCCGACTCTGATTACCCCCCACACCGCGGGTGAGGGTGGAACTAACCGCTCTGTCAGCGTCCTTGTCATCAACTATGGAGCCTGCGCAGATGTACTGGCCGTACCCTCCACGATCTTCAGCTCCGGCCAGCGGGCATTTGTTCCAGGTGATGTCACACCCCCCGCTGGTTCTCCCCCATCTTCCATGGCGCCTGCGCAGATGACAGCGACAGTAGCCGCCGCACCAGCAGCGTCTCTCCAATCGGTAAATCACACAACATGGGCTGTGGTCCCTTTCGCCCCCCCACCTTTAGCTGCGGAACAACTGCCTCCTCATACTCCCTGTGCGGTGGCTGACTTGGTTGACTTTTGCAGCTTTACCATTGCAGCCTGCGCCCGTGGCAGCAGTGCCTGTAGCCCCTGCGGCGGTGGCAGCCATGCCGCCGCCCGCTGCCGTGCCACACGCTGCCCCACCGCCGGCTGCGGCAGGGCCTCCGGCCGCAGTACAGATGGCGGCCGGCCCCCCCACAGCAGGGCTTGTAACCAGCCCCCCGGCTTTGCAGTCTGCAGTTGATTCCTCAACTTCGGAGCCTCTGGCCAACCCACCACCCCCTGCTGCCCGCAGGCTCTCCTCCCCATCCCAGGATGCAATGACTGCCAACAGCCTGCCCCTCAACGGGGGCGTGCCCCGGTGGCAGAACGCCGGCCCTGACAGGCGGCGCCATTGTCCCTGAGTAATCTCTGGACTTTGCCTCCCTGTCGGGTGACCATGTGTCATGGTGTGACACTGGCACAGTGCCAGTGCCCCCATGAGGATACCTTCTCCCTGGTTTCTGCTGTGAGATGTGACTAGGAATAAGAAAAGCAGGCTCCTACTTAGGAAAGAAAAGAAAACAAAACTTTATTAACTACACTACAACGATAGATAAAAAAGAACACACACAGGGAAAATGAAAACCCCACAAATACATTTCCTCCTCCCCCCACCAAATTTCCAATACAATACATCTATTCCCCAAATCATCAAATCTTGGTCCAGCACCACCAATCAGACAATCAATCCTCAGTTCATCAAGAGGAGAGGAGTCCTTCTTGTACCATGGGCTTCCCCTGGAAACACAGCTGAAGCCTCGTGTGTTTCTGTGTCACTCGTGGCACCGCCCGGAGTACATCTGCCTGCCGTCGTGACCTCTTCCTTTCATGTCCGGTGCTCTCACCACTGAACACGGACCAGAGCTGCTTCTAGGGTTGTCTTTTTAAGGATGTTTTGTCCCGTTCCAAAAAGAGCACAGTCTCTCCTTTGGGACACCTGTCCCCCCCATATTTTTTCACCCCCTGGGGCTGAGGGGTACCAACACTGAACCCCCTTGGTTCTGAGGCATTGCCTCCCCCTAGAATGCAGTCTCTGTATCACAAGGAACATGGTTCTGTCCATGGCTGTACAAAAAGAGTCCAGCAAAAGCCACTCCATCATCTCTTCCCACTAAAATTCTTCTCTATTCTTCCACTATCTCTCGCTTGCCCAGACCTCTCTCACACTTGCACATTTCCTTCTTCCATTTCCCACTCTATCTCTCTTCTAGGAAAGGTCAATGATCTGTAAAGTTCTCATTCTCCGAAAAGGGGTTAAAAGCTCCTACAAGCGGCCGGCTGCACCCCGCCCCCTTCTTCTCCTTCTCAGCCATGCTGCTGGCACAGGCCCATGTTTATCCAGTTTCAAGGTTACAGTCTCAGGCACCGGCTGTACTCTCTCTCTCTCTCTTGGGGGGGCTGCCCGATGCCTCCTGGTACTTCTCCCACCCTTCCATCCTCGGGGGCCTCTTCACCTCCCCTCTCAGTCCAAGCCTCGGCCTATCTCAGCCAGCCGCATGGCTCCCCTCTCCCGCCCAGCAGCAGCAGCTGGACGGGGGAGAGACCCGAACTCTTCCCTCACCAGAACCCAAGAGGAGCCTCCCAGGGGAGAGCTCTGCTTTTAACCCTGTGTTCTCAGAGGCGGATCCATGTCCCAATGGCCAGGTTAGATGCCAATATTAAAGTCTGAACATCCATTGGCCCAACCATAGCATCCCAAAAAACACATTTCCTGTCAAACCACCATACCATGCATCCCACGAACCCTCGCTACTTTTGGGAAGCAGTTAAGATGCGAGTTTTAGAGACTGGGGATTGGGACCTGTTCGAAAGGGTGAGAATGCCATGCTGTGACGCTGCCACCACACCAGAGCCGGAGGAAGGGGTCACAGATGACAGTCAAACAGTTAATCCAGCATCTGTGGAGAGGACACGGGTGGTTCAGGAAGACAATGTTCCGCCACAAAGAGAAATTAAAGCTTTTCCCATGTATAAAGCTGTTCCAAATAAAGGACAAGCTGACAGTCACGATGTGATTGCCTGGCAGGTGGTCCAAGATTTGCAAGATAAGGTAGCAAAATATGGCCTTGGCTCTGCACAAGTTATGCAAGTTCTCAGAGTGCTAAACACAGACCTACTTGCTCCATTTGATATTAAACACATAGCTCAAGTATTGTTCCAGCCTGTGCAATTTAGGGTTTTTCAGGACAACTGGAGGCAGGTCGCTGAAAGGGTTGCAACAGAGAACAGGCGATTTCCTCAGGGAGATCCTAGGTTTTACATGGAAGTGGATGTTCTCATGGGAGAACAGGTCTTTTCCAATCCTGATCTTCAGGCTACCTGGGACCCTGCTGTTCTTGAGCAAAGGGTAGGATTTATAGCACTGCTTAGAACTATAGAAATGGCCACTCCCAAGCCACAATATGCGACTAACTCAAGGAACAAAATAACCTTTTCTACCATTTGTTGAGAAACTTTCAGCAGCCCTGGAGAAGCAGGTTGAGGATGATATCTTGAGGCAGGTTTTATGCAAGCAGTTAGCTCGGGACAATGCAAACTGTGATTGCTGGAAGATCATAGATGCTCTTCCAGGTGACCCAACACTAACAGACATGGTCCAAGTATGTTCCAGACTAGGTACTGTAGACCACAAAGTGTCTGCTCTGGCAGTTGCTTTACATCCAGGCCAGAAATCCTCAGGGGGCGAGCAACAGAAAAAAGGCAAAAATAAGGGCAAGAAAAAGCAAGGAACACACAAACAGACAGAACCAAATACCAGTTTCTTCTGTTCTAGGTGCCTAAAGGCAGGTCATTTTGCAACCCAATCTAAGTCTAAATATCATGCCAATGGCCAAGGGAACTGCACTCTGACACAAGTGGTTCCTCAAGGCACAGCACCGGCACAGGCCTGCTCAGCCAGATCAGGAGCAGCACCCACGGCTCCACTGGGGTGGGTGTACATATCGCAACCACAGTCATCCTAGAGTCCTGTCGTGAATATAAGGTTCCTTTGGATGTGTTCGGACCTTTGGGACAAGGACTGAGCACACTGCTTGTGGGAAGACCTAGTGCCACCCACCAAGGAATCTTTGTGCACTCAGGTGTCATTGACTCTGGCTTTTCAGGTCAAATTTGTGCTATGGTTTCTATGCCCACCCCCCTGTCACTATTCCAGCAGGGACTCAGATTGCTCAACTTGTGCCTTTTCAGTCATATGTCCCCAGGACTGACCAGTGGACTCGTGGGGATGGTGGCTTCAAATCCACAGGACCACCACAAGTCTTCTGGTCTGCAGATATTTCTGCTCAGCAACCCCAGATGATATGTTCCCAGATCCTACTGGGTGCCTGCCTGCCGAAGATCTGGCTTCGAGGTTTGATTGACACAGGGGCGGATGTGACAGTCATCTCCTTCTCTGTGTGGCCTCCTACATGGCCTTTGGCTTGCATAGGGTCGGACATCGAAGGGTTGGGGGGTACAGCACAGACCTTTGTAAGCCAATGGTCTGTGCTGATCAAAAACATGGATGGGCAGACAGCTGCAGTTCGACCCTACGTCACTACAGCTCTGATCAATCTCTGGGGGCAGGATGTATTGGCAGCCTGGGGGGTACGAATTGGGATGGATTTCTATTGGGGCCACTGTGCTAAAGGGCAAAAAATATCCTATGCTGCCTTTATGGTGGCTGGTGGACAGACCCATTTGGGTTCACCAGTGGCCCCTGACAAAATAAAAATTGGTCACCCTTCGTGAATTGGTTCAGGAACAACTTCAACAGGTGTTGCAGTGTGTTTTGTTAAGTTATTAGGTTGGTTTGTTCCAATCCCCTTCTGTCTGAAAATGGTTCTGCCCCAGTTCTCCCTTCCCGCCTTTGGAGCTGTCTGTCTTCCTGGCTCCACCTCAGCCAACAATGTATCCCCTAAACTCCGCCCTGGTTTCCCTGGAAACCCTTGTATTTTTTCTTCTGATCCCTCCCCGGTACCCCGCCAATCACTCTCACTCCCCACCCTTACTGCTAGAATGTTCCAGCAGGGGAGTTCGATGGTTGGCTGAGGAACCGGGGCCCCTCCCCAGAATTTTTCCTGTTGGTGTTGCCCACGTGTCAATCCCTTGGACCCCACTCCCCACTACACCCCCATTGGCCCAATGCCTGGCACCTCCCTACCCTTAAAACTTGCTGTCACCCCCTCCCCCCTGTCTTCTCCTGTCGGTCCCTCTGGGATTCATTAAAGCCTGGATTAAGCCACAGTTGGAGTCCGCTGTCTTCTTTCCACTGGTTGCAGCCTTTACTAGACTCCATCCTGCACAAGGTGTGCCTACAGCCGCAAGCTGGGCACTGCCTTAGGCGCTATCCCGAAGCCAGCTCTCGGGAGAAGTGCCCCCTCGTGCTGCTAGCAGTGCTGGAGCTAGCCGGACGCTGACAATTGAGAGCCACTGCTGCAAACAGGGACACATTGAGCCTTCCACTAGTCCCTGGAATACTCCTGTCTTTGTGATAAAGAAAAAATCTGGGAAACGGAGGCTGTTACAGGACCTCCAAAAAATTAATGCAGTGATGGGAAGCATGGGGGCACTGCAGCCTAGTATGCCCTCACCCACCATGCTCCCCACAGGATGGGAGATCTTGATCATTGATTTGAAGAATTGTTTTTTCACAATTCCTTTGCATCCTGATGACAAACCAAAGTTTGCCTTTACAGTGCCTTCAATTACAATGCCAAACCTGTGCAGAGATATCAATGGAAAATTTTGCCACAGGGCTGTCACAATAGCCCAACTATCTGTCAGTGGTATGTGGCTCAGGCCTTGTCTGGAGTCCGCAAGCAGTTTCCTGGTGCATGTTGTTATCATTACGTGGATGGCATCCTGGTGGCAGCACCCACCCAGGATGAGTTGCTGAGGATACAGCCTCAGCTGTTTGATGCTCTGCGTTCTTATGGGCTGCAAGTGGCTCCTGAGAAGGTTCAACAGCACCCTCCTTGGAAATATATGGGAGTCAAAATTCTGGACCAAACCATTCAGCATCAGGAGGTGCAATTCTCGGATTCTATTAAGACCTTGAATGATGCCCAGAAATTGATGGTTGTCATCAGTTGGTTACATCCTTACTTGGGACTAACCGCAAAACAACTGTCCCCTCTGTATGATACTCTAAAGGGGGACCCTGACCTGAGATCACCTCGGAAATTGACTCCTGAGGTGTGATGAGCATTGGGGGAAGTCCAAAAGGCTGTTTCTGCTTGTCAGGTTCATCAAGTAGATATTTCCACCAATATCACTGTCTTCATTACCAATCCAGATTTTCATCCTACGGATATCATTGGCCAATGGAGTGACAAATGGTCTGATCCCTTGCACATTTTGGAATGGGTCTTTTTGCCCCATCAACCAAAAAAGACAGCACCCACATTATTTGAACTGATTGCTCATTTGATAATCAAATGCCGTCAATGGTGTTTGCAATTAATGACAGCTGATCCCGCAACAATCATTCTTCCAGTAGAACGGGAAGATTTTGAATAGAGCTTTGTTAACAGCCCTCCTTTGTAAAGTGCACTGAAAAACTTTTCAGGGCAGATTGCCTATCATATGCCCAGTCATAAGTTATTGCAGTTGGCCAAAACAACCAATCAGTCATTGCGGCCAAAAAGTAGTCGGGTGCCAGTGCGAGGAGCTACCTTCTTCACTGACGGTTCCAGAAAAATGGGGAAAAGCCATTGTTACTTGGAAGGATGAATCTGGATGGCAAATGTTGGAGGGCCATGAGTCAGGCTTGGCCCAACTGGTTGAGTTAAAGGCTGTTGCCATGGCATTCCAGAAATTTTCCCATGTGCCTCTGAACTTTGTCACTGATTATGTCTATGTTGCAGACATAACCAAGCATTTGGATTGCTCACTTCTAAAGGAAGTCAATAATGCAGTTTTGTTTCAGTTATTGAAAGCCTTGTGAGATGCAATTCAGGCCCAAGTTCATTCATATTACATCTTGCACATTTGGAGTCACACCAAGTTACCAGGTTTAATAATGGAAAGTAATGCCAAGGCTGACAGGTTAGCTAACCCTGAGTGGGTAGCGCCTCAGCCTGACAAAATTGTGCAATCCAAAGCGTCGCATGATTTTTTCCATCAAAGTGCACATACCCTGCAGAAACAATTTTACTTGACATCAACTGAGGCTAGTGACATTGTCAGTTCTTGCACTGACTGTCATGGACTGGCTGCACCTTTACCAGCGGGGGTGAACCCCAGAGGCTTAAGAGCCTTGCAGCTTTGGCAAACAGATGTTACTCACATCACTGAATTTGGCCAAGGATATGTACGTGTCTATTGACACCTTCTCCTCTGCCATGTGGGCATCTGCTCACACTGGAGAAAAAGGTCGCGACGTTATTGCCCATTGGAGGATGGCTTTTGCAGACTTGAGAATAACTTCTTCTGTGAAAACTGATAATGGCCCCGCCTATGTCTTGCAGAAGACGTGTCAGTTTTTGCGCTTATGGGGAGTGTCACAAAAACTTGGTATCTCGCACTCTCCAACGGGCCAGGCCATTGTTGAACACGCTCATGGTACCTTAAAGTGTGTTCTGGATAAACAAAAAGGGGGAATGCCTGGAGAAACCCCACACGGCCAATTGGAAAAAGCTCTATATACAATCAGTCATCTTACAGTGCCACAGAACTCAGAGAATCCTGTCATTCTAAATAATTTTCTCTTGTTGCAGTCTTCCGGTGAGATGCACCTGCCTCGAGCTAAAGTCTGGATACAGGACCTAGCCACTAATAAGTGGGAGGGCTTGTGCAACCTTATCACTTGGGGCTGCAGGTCTGCATGTGTTTCCACAGATACTGGAGTATGATGGATACCTGCGATGTAGTAAACCCCATAGATTTAGGAAAAGCACCATGGAGGATATGAACAATAGGAATGCTGAAACAGCAAAAGAAAATTCCTGTTTTCCTGTCCTCCACCCCCTAACCTATCTCTGTAACCCTATAAGGCAATGTCATGTTAACCCCTTACCCATTGGTCAAGCTTGGATCCTTTCCAACCCTATAAAAGAAGCATACTGTACCCCATTAGGGGAGAAAGAAGAAGAGCAGAGACCCTTCACGGACCTCCCCAAATAAAGCCATCTTCGTGGAACAGCCTGCGCCTTCTCCTTCTCCTCTCTCTCTGTCTGCTGCAGCCTCAAGCCCAGGGCACCACTACCTAGCAAGCAGAGCTGAAATCCTGAGAGCTTGCAATCACTATAGGGCTGATAATCGCCACGCTTGCTAGATGGTAGCCCTGCGGCCTTGGCATGAGCGAGCTAGCTTCGGGCACCCGGTCCCTACCCAGGGACTGAGCTCCTGAGCCCTAGTGCTCTGCATTATGATAAGGCCAAATAAGAGGCTTTATTACTGCGAGGTGTGTTCAACCTCATTTGTGGCACCAAAACCGGAATGCAGCTAACAGGCAACCTCCTAACCTCCAAATGATGATCAAGATGACGACCATCAATCAGATGGCCCCTCTACAAGTGGGGAATGAACATTCTATCCTTTCCTTGTTTCGGGAAAAGGACTGTTGACAAGTTAGACTGCCAGTTTTTGAACAAACTAACAATAGAGTGTTACTCTATTAGAATTAGCATTGATCTTTTATTAGAATAGGTAACTGATTTTAAGATTAATAGTGTATTTCTTGTGAGAGGAAACCACAAGATTTGATCTCTCTGACCATTTTAAATTGGTGTCCAGTTGAAGTTCTGATTGGTAACTAGCAACTACTAGAGGAACCTCTGGAGCTATGTTGGTTCTCGTTTCTGCAAGGGGCCCTGCAGAGGATTACAAATACCGCCTCCTCCTTTAAACAAAAAGGGAGACCTGTGGGTATGACAGCCTGGTCAGAGAGCGAGAAAATTAGATAAGTTTTCTCAGAATGGCCTGGGAAACTTTAGGGAGTTGAAGATAAACAATGATAGCTTATTATTTTAAACAACCTGCAGGTGTTGTTTTTCCTATTATGTGTTTTCTTGTTTTTCTCAAAGATTGTTAATAAAAAGGGCATCTTGTTAATTAGCCAATCAGGTGAAATGTATTAACTAAATGACCAATTGAGTCCATTTGTAGCAGAACAGTGTATAAAAAGGAGCAGTCCAAAGTAAATGGCCTGTTATGCCAATCGGCCTTCTGGTGAGTCTATGTCATTTCTTACTCAACAGTGACAGAGGAACCTCCAGCTCTTGCCCGCCCCCCCCTCTTACAGCACTCCCAGGGGGGGGCAGCTGCAGTCCAGTGGGTATCGGAGCCCAAGAACCTTTGGACCTGACAGAGACATGTGAGTAGATAAAGGGGTATTCTGTTTAACACCTAAGTTAGGTGGGAAGGGAGTCTTTTGTGTTCTAGAATCCGGGTGGGGTATGGTGGTCCGTCTCTCCCGCTGGTAGTAAGGGCGAATGCTCTCTGAGAAGCGGGATTAGATTACAGTGCTGCTGGCAGGAGGCCGGCAGGGGTGGCACAAAGGATAGTTCCAGTGCCATGACTCTGAAATGCCGGGGTTCGATCCTTGTCTCTTCTTTCTCTCTCTCTGTCTCCCTGGTTCTTTTAATTTCTACTCATAACTGTTAAAATATGGGGTGTATATTCTCCTGTGAGTGTTGTAGTAATAATATCCCAAGAGATAGTCCCCTGGGATTAGTATTGAGAAACTGGGGAGACCTTACGGGTGGGGGGGGGGGGAGGGAAAGTTGCCGTGTACAGCCTAAGCACCACCTCTTGAGGAGCACCCGAGGGGCAGAGCCTTCTACAAAGAGGGCGGAGAAGGAACCTCCCATGGGGGGAAGAGTCTCTCTGCTCTCAGGCCTGTGAGTTACCATAGCAACCCTGAATGCCAAGAAGCAGCTTCAGGAGATGGCCTTACTGATGCATGCATACATGCAGCCTGAGTTAAAAGACACAGCAAATCCTGCCTAGTGCTTCCTAGGATCGGGGGTAGGCAAAGTAGATTATATGATACAACAGAGTTGACTGAAACAGAGAGTTCTTGGCAAAGTAGCTCCAAGGAAGATGAAATTGATGAACACATTGCAGCCTTGAACAAGCAAAGGAGGGGAAAGATTGTGAGAAAAGCCATCGAATAACATAGCCCTATAGCAAAACGTACTAGATCAAGAAAAGGTAAAGAACCGGTTGCCCCACTATGACAAACTGTTGGCAGCCAGGGACCAATATATGTGAAGGTTCCATATTCCCTTATTGAGTTAGTGCAGTGGAGAGCTACTGTGGGGAAATATAAAGAAAATCCAGATAAAGTGGCCCAATTGGTAGAAAGAGCAATCGACTCACAAAATCCTGACTGGGCTGATCTGAATTCTATGTTAGACACATTACTTGATCCCACTGAGAGACGAATGGTCAATAAAGCCATCACAATGTCAGTAGAGGGGAGCATAGCCAGTGGACTGCTTCAAGGCACTGTCACTCAGATATTCCCCCTTGAGAATCCTGGGTGGGATCCAAATATACCCAAGCATATGGCAAGGTTAAAACAATACCAAAGTCTTGTGGTATATGGGTTGAAACATGGTGTCCCTAAAGCTGTAAATTGGTCAAAGATTTTAGAAGTGAGGCAAAATTATGATGAATCACCCACTGATTTTTTAAACAGGCTAAGAGAAGCTGCCATCAAATATACAGATCTAGACCCTGAATCAAGTGATGGTAAAGCACATTTGGTTTTGTTCTTTATGGATCAGGCCTAAAATGATATAAGAAAGGTGCAAAAGATAGAAGGAGTCCGAGATCTAGATAAACTGCCAGAGGTTGCCTGGGAAGTGTTTTGAGATAGGGGCCCAACTGAAAGAGTTAACTCCCAACCCAGTAAGAAGGCAACTGAGGAAAAGTCATCCATGAAAGCATCCCCTACGGAGAAGGACCAGTGTGCATACTGCAAGAAGTGGGGACATTGGAAGAACGACTGTCCAGTGTTGAAAGAAAAATCATCAGTCTCTCAACTACCAGTAGTACAAACCTCAAGCAGCTCAGGCTCTGACTGATGTGGACCGAAGGCTACCTCCCCAGCAGAGCCCTCGGTTATAAATAATCTGGGGAAAGATGACACTGAGTTTCTGGTAGACACTGGAGCAGCATATTTGGTGTTAAATACTTTAGAAGGGAAAGTGAGTCACAATACTGTACATGTTGTTGGAGCAACCGGGGTAAGTGAAACATGGCCTTTCTTTCAACCTTTAAAATTTAAACTGGGGAAGCACTGGGTAACTCATCAATTCCTCTAGATGCCTAACTCCCCTAAACCATTGCTGGGCAGGGATTTGCTAGAAAAATTGGAAGCAGAAATTAAATTCAAAAAAGGGAAGGGTGTACGAGTTGTAATTCCTGAATCTAAATTTGTCCAAGTTGCTGCACTTTTTACACAGGAAAAATGTGGTGAAATCCCCACTGAAGTTGAAAATGCGGTCAATCCAATAATGTAGGCCAGTAATATCCTAGGAAGATCTAAACAAGCAGAACCAGTGAGTATTACACTCAAACCAGGAGCCACAGTGGTAAGGCAAAAACAATAACCTTTGAAATTAGAGAACCGTAAGGGATTAGTGTCTATAGTTGAAAAATTCCTACAACATGGTTTATTAGTGCAATGTCAATCTAAATTCAACACCCCCATTTTAGCTGTTAAAAAAGCATATGGCAAGAGTTATCAATTAGTACAGGGCTTGAGAGCAATTAACAAAATTACAGAGGATATAAACCCAGTAGTAGCCAATCCCTACACCCTTTTGACCACACTGACAGACAAATTAGGGTGGTTTACTGTTGTAGACCTAAAGGATGCCTTTTTCTGCATTCCTGTGCACAAAAACAGCCAAGAGCTTTTTGCTTTTGAGTGGGAAAATCCCAAGATAGGAAGAAAGAGTTAACTTACATGGGCAGTTTTACCACAAAGGTTCAAAAACAGCCCGACAGTATTTGGAAACCAGCTAGCAAAGGAATTAGAGAATTGGAAAAGACAGGAGCCAGAAGGAGTTGTTCTTCAGTATGTGAATGACATCTTGATTGCAGCCAGAACCAGAGATGACTGTATACGACTCACCATAAACTTTTTGGGACTGAGTGGATACAGAGTTTCTAGAAACAAAGCACAGATTGCTAAGGAAGCAGTGGTTTACTTGGGGCTTGAGATCTTCCGTGGACACGGACAGCTCAGCAAAGAACGGAAAGAAGCCATCTGCTGTCTTCCAGAGCCCCACACTGTGAGAGAGACGCAAGCTTTCCTGGGAATGGTAGGTTGGTGCTGTTTATGGATAGCAAATTATGGACTGCTGGTAAAACCCCCATATGGAGCTTTAAAAGCAGCTGAAAAAGGAATTATCATATGGGCTGAAAACACCAGAGCAGCTTTTAAACAGCTGAAACGCACTGGGCACTGCCAGACTTAACTAAACCTTTTGAACTTTTCACACACAAGAGACTGAATGTTGCTTTGGGGGTACTAGCACAGTGCCTCGGGAACCAACAAAGGGCTGTGGCATATTTTTCTAAACAGCTAGACAATGTTGCCCGAGGCTGGCCAGGGTGCCTCAAGGCTGTGGCAGCCACTGTCATCGTGATCCAGGAGGCCTGAAAACTCACCCTGGGGCAACACCCTGTAGTGTATGTACCCCATGCAGTAGCAGCTGTGCTGGAACAAAAGGGGGAATATCGGCTGTCCAGTGACCAGATGCTAAAATATCAGTCACTATTATTAGGACAGGATGATGTTACCCTGAAAACGACTTCTGTTGTTAACCCTGCCATGTTTTTGTCCTCCACCTTAACTGACAATGTGCCTGAACATGATTGTTTGCAGACAATCGAAGAGGTCTATTCTAGCCGACCAGACCTGAAAGATGTGCCCCTGGAAAATCCAGATTGGAAGCTTTTTACAGATGGAAGCAGTTTCATGAAAAATGGCAAAAGGATGACTTGCTATGCAGTAACCAGGCAGGATAAGGTGATCGAGGCAAAGGCCCTGCCAGCAGATGTGTCATCACAGAAAGCTGAACTGATTGCACTGATGAGAGCCCTAAATCTGAGTGAAGGAAAGAAGGTAAATATATGGACTGACTCTAAATATGCATTTAGTGTTGTCCACGCCCATGGAGCCATCTGGAAGGAGAGAGGACTTCTGAACGCTCAAAGTAATCAAATCAAACATGCTGAACGAATACTTGTCCTCTTAGAGAGCATTAAAAAACCTGCAGAAGTAGCTATCATGCATTTTAGCTCAGCTTTTATCAGGTTTAATGCATACAACACCTGCTGCCAGATCGTCATGATATTTTTAGCATTTTCTTTGCCTCAGGAGGCCGACTCCAAAATCAATTCACCTGCCTACTTCCATGTTTGAATGTTAAAAGCGGATTCAGAGGTTGCGTCTAGTCAATGGCTCTTGCACCACAATGGTAAGGTTTGCAATGCCTGTTCATCATATTTTATCTCTGTTTATATAAAAAGAGGGTGCATACCTTTACTACAGCTTTTTCTTCTGTTGGGACCTGGGTCCCTATGTCCCAAGCGGATACTCTATTTACATCAGTCCGGACTCTCACACTTCTACACACTGCTCTCAGCTCTCCAGGCTGCCTCTCCTCTGGGCTTCCTCTCCCTGCTCTCCATGTGGCTAGGCTATCACCATCATGTCAGAGGTCACCACTTGTTGCACTTGAGACAGATACAACACAACACTCCAAGGTTCACGTGGCAGAGACAGCTTTAATGGCATGCACAGCTCTTATATAGGCTATTTAAAAGACTCCGTGTTTTAACCTGATTGGCTATGATCTGGTTACCACCCAGCTCACTGGCCAATAGCTATCTGCTTACGTTCTCATCAGGGATTGGCTGGCATCTGCTCTCCGGTGAGGCCCACAGTCCAGTTGTTCGCCGTCATGACTCCTTACAATCCTCATCCCACCTCTCCCAATCCCTACCCCAGCCCTCCTCAGGGTTTTGGGGGTGGTGAGATTAAGTAATTTTGGGGTGAGAATGACTAATTTTGAGGTGGGATTGAGCCACTTTGGAGTGGGATTGAGTTGTTTTGAAGTGATGGGTCAATCCCTCTTTGGCTTTTGGAATGCAAAGTCATGGAGAAAACTCCTCCAAATCCCCACAGAACACCCAAATCCTTCTGAGTAGACCCCTGAACCCTCAATTCCCCCCCCAAATCCAAGTGAAATTGTGAGGCTTTACATGTCTTTGTTCAATCTCTTCATTTTTACCCTAATTTTGGCTGTTTTTAAGGTATGAACATGGACCAAAAGAAAATCATGACCAAAATGAAAGGATTTATTTGTTGGCGTACTGTGAGTATCCATGGGGTTGGGTTGGGTGGGTGGAAGAGCTGTTTTTGTCAGGGTTTCCACCCCATTGTCTCCAAAATCTTTGTCTTTGCCCTAATCCATCGCCATTTGGTTGTGGAAGATGCCTGTGGGCCAGAGAGAATTTGGGTGAAATTGGGGTGGTTTCAGTGAGAAGTTGCCATAATCTTCCTTCACGTCTGGCAGAGCCAATCCCTAGCAGCTCCAAAGATGGACGTGCTGCTGGTCAAGGCTGGGCCAGTTAGAAATGGTGGTAATGCCTCTGTGGTAACAGATTTAAGAAGAAAGGAAAAATAGTTGTTTCACAGTTGTAATTGCAGCCAGAGAAGAGCGGGGTAAGAACATGTGAGAGGAACAGCTTTGTAGACACCAAGTGGGAAACGGAGAAGAAGGGGCAGGAGCTGCTCGAGGTGCCAGAGCTGAGATTTCCAAGTCCATGGTGAAGCCAATGGTGAGGCAGCTGTGCCCCTGCAGCCCACAGAGGGCAGGGGGGTGCAGGGATGCACCTGCAGCCCCTGAAGGAGCTCACACCAGAGCAGGGGGATGCCTGAGAGGAGGCTGTGATTGTGTGGGAAGCTGTGCTGGAGCAGGGTCCTGGTAGGACTTGTGACCCTGTGGGGGGCCCATGTAGGAACAGGCTGTGCCTGTAGGACTGACCTTGTGGAAGAGTGACCCACCTTGCAGCAGTTTCCAGAGTACTGTTGTTCAAGTGATGGGCTCCTGCTGGAGAAGTTCATGGGGAACTGTCTCCTGTGGGATGGACCCTATGCTGGAGCAGGAGGCCAGCAGCAGGAACAATATGTGATGAACTGACCATAACCCCCATTTTCCATCTCCCTGCTTGGGAAGAAGGGAGGGATGGGGAGGTGTTTTTAAGATTTATTTTACTTCTCATTATCCTGTTCTGCTTTTGTTAGTAATAAATTCAATTAATATCCCTAATTTGAGTCTGTTTTTCCTGTGACAGTAATTGATGAGGGATCTCTCCTGGTCAATATCTCATGAACCTTTCACTGTATTTTTTCTACCCTGTCCAGTTGTAGAGGGCAGTGATAGAGTGGCTTTGGTGGGTGCCTGGTGTACTGGAAGGGTCAACCCCCTACATACACAGATCTTGTCCCCCAGCACTGTGAGCAGCTCCTCGGGCTGGCTGAGAGCTGCCCCTGGCAGACAGCAGAGTCCCTGACCCGGCACAGAGAGCCCCGAAGCACAGGGATCCTACTCTGCAGGACAATCCTAAACTCCCCGGCTACACAGCTTTTCCAAACTATCCCCCAACAGCCCCCTCCTCACAGATCCCATTGGCTGGGACTGTGCCAGCTTTAGGAGATGCCTTCAGGACCTGCCCCTGCATTGCCCTGCACCCACAGACTCACCATGTTCCGCACTGCAAAGGTTTGTCCTCCCTTGAGCTCTCCAGGCTTTGACTTTCTCTGCTCTGGCTCCTTCCAGTGCCCGACACCCAACGTTCCATCCACTGACATTTCTAGGAGAGTGATTTACAACACAGGGGATCACAGTAGAATGGGGGTCCCCCATTTATTTCCTGTACAGGTGGGATCCCCCTTCCCCACTGGACCCCCCCTTCCCCCAGACATCTCCGGTTTTCCCCATCACGGCGAAGGTCCCGCTGTGCCCCCCTGGCTGGCGACCACAGCTACGTCTCCAGCTCACCCGGCTCACCTCTTTGGTGGCCACGGGCAACAAGAAAGCCTTGCCGCCCTGGTTGCCCTGTGGCCGCTGGTCTCCCCAGCAGGGCCATGGCTGGGGTGGGCGCAGGTCCCGCGGGACAGCACCCTGCACCCCGGGAGCTCTGCTAGGCAGCACCCCTGCCAGGCGCATGCTGCTTTTAGGGGCCACCGCAGCTTCCCGCCTTCATGCCTGCCCTCAGCAGCCTCCGAGAAGTGCCGGCGCCAGGGCCCATTCACCCTCCCTTTTTTCGGGGCCATGGAGAAAGAAAACCGGTTTCAATTGTTCATGCTGCCGTACCTGAGTGCTGGGCAGGTGTCTGTGGGCAGATCCCAGGTGAGCGGTTAGCCATGGGGCCGCTGAGGGCGGCCCCCCCCCCCCCCCGGCCACCTTCTCAGACTGTGCTGCTCTGGAGGCCGTGGCTGAGGAGGGAGCAGGGGGAAAGCTCAGGGGCCTGTCCCCGGGGACACGGGGACAGTGCTGTGCTCAGGAAATGCCCTGGCAGAGCCCCGAGCTGGAGTACACACACACACATGCATGGGCAGGACAGCTTATGTGAAGGACTCATTTCTGTGCATATGCCTAGACTGGTGCCGGGGGAACATCTTCAGTTTGAATTTCAAAGACTTTTGCTGTTATTTTCTATCAAAACTGAAGGGAATCATCTTCTCGAGCATCTGTTCTGTATTGTAACTGTGAGAAACGACCGCTCACTTTAAAATTTCAAAGGTTTATTAAACCTCAACAAACACAACAAAGTACTGAATAAGGAAAAAGGGACAGTGCTGGGAGCATGGCTGGCTGCCAGAGGCTCATCCACAAAATGGCAGGTTATGCCTTTTATGCCTCTGATGTTGCATCAGCCAACTCTGGCCCCTTCCAAAGTGTGAAAGTCAACTCTTCCTTGCTGTCCATTGGTAGAGACCTTCTTGAAGTCTGATTGGAGGTGAGGTATTGTCATGCCACGTCTCCCCAGCAACAAGCTTTCCCCATTCCCAACTGCCCCATGCAAGGGGCACATGTACATGCCCTCCCTCCACATGTCCCTGACAACCCAATGGCAACAACACAGAAGGAGGAAAAGGGGATTATAGGGAGAACAGAGGGTGTCCAAAAACAACCTGCAATAACATAACCATACATCAACAACTTCTCTTAACATACACACAGTATTCATCTCTTAATTGTGAGAGCAAATCATCATATTACCCATCTATAATAATCCCCCCTTTTCCTTTTTATAAGTCATTAGGCTCGAGCAATAATTTCAACTCCTTTGAGGATCCATTCATGCTTTTCATAGATTGCTTGGTCTTCTTTGAAGGGGTCCTCTAGTTTGTTCTGCTTTTTCAGCATCATTACTCTTTTTGCTGTTCTGGGTATTGTCAATTTTGAGTCCATGGGCATTTCCACTATTGACATACCCTGAATTACACTTGTGATTAGTCAAATGAAACAGGGAATCATACAAGGAAGAAATAATAATCCTGTCACTGCATACATGAGGAGGAAGCTTAGCTTTTTCCACCACTCCTTCCCCAGTAAGTTGTCTCTCCAGCTGGCTATTACTATTGAGTCCCACTTCTGGACTGGGACGTGGGCTATTTTAACAAGAATTTGTTTGGGTTCCAGAAGGGAAAAGACAACTAAGGAGTAATAGACAGAAAGGGAATGATAGAGGTCCGGTATGGCATCTACCCCCACCTACCATGCCTACGGGGTTGCTGCCTGCAGCAGGTTTATATAATCTTCTTGGTGATGAGTACAGGGGCTAACTCAGTCTTGCCCTCTAGTTCTCATTGCACTTCATTTGTCAATTCCTAAGTGAAACACCCCAGCACTTCCCACTGTTTCCTGTGTCCTTCCTCTCAACACACACCTGCAATCTCCATCCACTACATAGGATGACTACATCAATGACCAATACAATCCAAATCTCCCACTCAAAGTGTTATCTAAGCAGTCCTTAAGATGGCTGGTGGAAGCTTGACCTTATTTGTCTGATGTCCTAGGCCTTTCTGGTTACCTTTCAGTCTTTGCTTAAAAGTCAAGCTCGTCTCACCCGGTCTGAATGTTATGGTCCATTTGCACCACCGATTCCATGGTGAGCAGCATCTGAAAAGGACCTTCCCATTGAGGGGTTAGAAGCTGGTCTTTTCAGGACTTGATCATTACCCAATCTCCAGGGTTAACATCATGAATTCTGAAATCCCAGGTAGGAGTTTGAGGGATCATCCCTTTATGCCTTAGCTCTCTGGTATTTAAGCTGTGAGTAAGAAAAACAGTTACAGCAATTGCAGATGCCCCTGTTTATAGGGATTTAATGTAAAACTTCAGCATAAAATTCACCAAGCAGCATCTTGCTGTTGGAGCAGTTACATTTTAAACACCATTAAACTTGATGGAAATCACAGCACACAACCTCACATAAACCTTTTGGCAAACTTAAACACAGAGGCAAATTCCTCTCCAGGATGAGTGGGACATTATGGCACAGTTTTCTTCACCTTTTGTCCTTCCCCATACCACTCAATTAGGTAATCATGCCCACAATTAGTTAAAACACGCTACCATAAGTTCTACTTACTTCCCCAACTCTCTTCTCCACACACCCTAAGATAGGTCCTGTATTCATGCAGGCAAAACAAGGCCACACAGAACCCTGTAACATTTAGTCTGAAATGTTTTTGGGGACAATTTATTGGTTCTCTCCCTTTGGTGAAGTTCAGAGGAGGGACAATGGGATGATCCTTTTTCTTTGATAGTCTCACTAGTAACCAATTGTGTGTCCTTCTTCACCTCACCCTCTGCAGAGCTCTGCTTACCATCATTTGCCTTTAATGAAGAAAAACATAATAAAAAGGTAACCTAAAAATTCCCTTCTTAGTGCAAATAACACATAGAGAATCTGTGCTGGAAAGAGAATATTTGCAGTGGACAGTGAGTTCATTCTCTGTACAAACAGGAAAGGCCAGGCCAATCCTGACATGAGATGAGTCACATCTACTGCCTGCTACCCCCTCCCCCCCCCCCGCAGCAGCAATATTTAACTCTTTAGCCTCACAGACCCATGTTCCAGTACTCCCAGAGGGAAAGGTAATTTATTCATTTGAAATCACTGTATCAAATCCTAGAGCTCTTCTGTGTTTTTAAGGGCTAGTGAGGGCTCAGGGAATGGTAAGATCTGCTATGCATGGAGAAATAGCCAAGCTTTTTGACACACAACCTGAAAGAGAAGCAGCACCTGTTAGTGTTAAATTTGGGTGGAGAACAACTGTTTTGTGTTACACTCGATATGGTAAGCAGTTAAATCATCTGAGGGAAAACATCACTGGTATCTGTATGTGGATGTGACAGTCTGGTCAGAGAGAGAGAAAGCTAGATATGCTTTCCCATGAATTGGTCTGGGAGGCTTTAGGGAGCTGGAGAGAAATAATAATAATCAAATGGAAACAATCCACAGGTGGTGTTTTGTAATAAGCTGTTTTCCTCATAAGGTTGTTTACAGATGGGTGTCTTCTTAATTAGCCAATCATGTTAAATGTGTTGATTAAATGGCCAATCAGGTCTACCTGTAGTGAACCAAGGTACAAAAAGGAATGGGATCCTAATAAAATTATTTTTAGCCTTCTGAAAATGCATGGAGTGTGTCACTCTTTATCCATGTCATTTCTGACTCAATGGTGATATCTGTACAGCAAAAATTAGTGTTCATAGAGAAAAAGGTGATAATCATCTATGGGGAAATGCAGAGCCAGGTGATTCATCACCTTTAGGAAAGGTAGGAGGTGGAAAAAGGATGGAGGAAAACAAAGAACAACCCAAGCCAGTGTTTTTCCCAAATCCAGGATTTTTAATGTTCAGTGCAGTTTTGAATTCCAATTCATGCATTTGGGTTTGGATTTTTTTAAACGATTTTTTGTGTGTTTTTTTGGAAGGAGTGGGGTGCAGAGTAGCTTTCTGTCGTAGTTTGAGAGGAAGTAAGTTTTCTGGGATATGCTGTGGTCACCAACTCTTGGGTTCCGGCAAGGGAAGCAGGTCGGACCTCCCCTGCCCAGCTCCCGGCTGGGCGGGGGAGGGGAGGCCATGAAGCTGGGTGATGTAGGCCTGGCTCCCGAAGATGGAAGGGTGGAAGAGCTACGAGAGGCATCAGGCAGCCCCCCTCCCAGGAGACAGAGAGCCTGTGCCACCTTGAAACTTGATATCATGTGCTGGCAGCACAGCCGGCGGAGAAGAGGGGCGGGGGTGTGCGGGGGTGTGCAGCGAGAAGTAGTCGGGCAGCTTGTGGGAGCTGTGGGAGGGCAGAGCTGAGCTTTTAACCCTTTTTTGGACAATGAAAACTTTGCAGAACATTAACCTTTCCTAAAAGAGAGATAGAGATGAAATAGAGGAAGAAATGGGCAAGTATGATGAAGGTTTGTGCAAGTGAAGATGCGGAAGAGTAGAGAAGAATCTTAGGTGGGAAGAGATGATGGAGTGGCTTTAGCTGGACTTTTCTTGTTATAGCCATGGACAGAACCATGTTCCTTGTGGCACAGAGACTGCATCCAGGGGGAGGCAATGGCTCAGAGCCAAGAGGGTTCAGTGTTGAGACCCCTCGGCCCATGGGGGTGAAATTTGGGGGGGACAGGTGTCCCAAAGGTGAGACTGTGCTCTTTTTGGAACAGGACAAAGCATCCTTAAAAGAAGAACCCTAGAAGCAGCTCTGCTCCATGTGCAGTGGTGAGAGCACTGGACATGGAAGGAAGAGGTCATAATGGCAGATGTTCTCCAGGCGGTGCCACGAGTGACATGGAAACACACGAGGTTTCAACAGTGTTTCCTGGGGAAGCCTATGGCACAAGAAGGACTCCTCTCCTCTTGATGAACTGAGAATTGATTATCCAAAGGGTGGTGATGGACCGAGAGTTGGTGATTTGGGGGATGGATGTATTGGAAATTTGGTGGGGGGAGGAAATGTTTTTGGAAGGTTTTCGTTTTCCCTGTATGTTTCTTTCTACTTAGAGTTGTAGTTTAGTTAATAAAGTTTTCTTTTCTTTATTTCTAAGTGGGGGCCTGCTTTGCTTATTCCTGGTCACATCTCACAGCAGAAACCAGGGAGAATGTATTTCCATGGGGGCACTGGCATTGCGCCAGTGTCAAACCATGACACTTTCCCTTGAGGTTCAGGACTGAGAGGCCAGAACTCGAAAGGTTATTCAGTGAGAAATCCCTTCTCCCTGATCTGTCCCTTACAGGGGTTGTTCCTTATATGCTGGTTTCCTTCTCTAATGGCAGTTACCATTACCCTGGCCTTTGCCTTCACTTTCTCCTCATCCCTCCTGACATACACCTTCTGTGCCTCCTTTAAGAGATCCTCCCATCCCCTTTCTTGCCAACCATCCAACTTCTCTAATTTTCTCCGTATATCTGGCAACACATGGGTGATGAAATATATCCTTAGCAAGGTCTGTCCGGCTACTGTATAGGGTTGATACCTGAATACTGCCTCATATTTTTCCTCAACCTTTCTAGCCACTCTGTTGGGGTCTCTTCACTCTTCTGCTGTTCATCAAATGCCTTACGAGCATTCTGACTTCATGGAGCAGCCTCTTTAATACCCCTGATAATAAATGTCCTGTAATCCTCCATGTTTTGCCTTCCCCTGGGGTTTAATGGACCCAATTAGGGCATACTGTGGGCATCTTCAGATCCCCAGGAGGTCCTTGTATATGCTCCCTTTCCCATATCCATATTCCAGATACCCAGATTGTAGGATAATAGATTATGGGACATTAGGAATGGGGCTGTGGCAGAGCCTCATCTCTAATGGGGTGCAGCTGTGTAAGACAGGGGATCAGCACTGAAGGAGAAGAAGTGTGGAATGCTTATGTGTATTGACCAATCACACAAGAGTAAAAGGGCACACAGCTGTTATGCATGTGAGAAAGAAGGTATAAAAAGTTGTACTGGGGAATAATAAAGTGCTGATGCTTGCCCCCATTTTTGGCGTCAGTCATGTGTCCTCTGTCACTGGATCATCTGTCTTTCCTCGGGCATAAATAAAATGCTCATTACTGATTGCATTTCTTCCCATGTATAAATGCTGGGCCCCAAAAAATTGATCTATCTGTTCTGCTAATCCAATGGGGTCTTCTAGTAATCCTTTTAATTCCTTCTTGAACATCCTCACATTGGAGGAATTGAGTGGTACAGTCACAAATCCAATTCCCCCATGCACCCCACCCAGTGGTATTTCCCTAAGAGGATATAATCTCACTGCTTGGTTCTCATCTCCTGACCTGTTTTCATCTCCCTGTGCCATTCTGTTTCTAGTGTTTCGGCTAGGCCCATCAAGGGGCAAAGGAGATGCGGTCGGTGGCAGTGGGGATGGATGGGGCAAATAGTCTAACAGGTTCCCTTCCCAAAAGGCAGTGTATTAACTTTCTTCCCAATTAGATGGTTCCTTAGCCTTTACATGGATGTTTAAAGCCCAACATATCCACCCCTCATCTGACCCATACCATGGCCAGTGTGAAAAACGCCAATCACTTGTTTTTAAAAGTTTAATAGTAATAAAATGGTTATAAAAATAGTAATACAATTAGACTAATAATAATTTGGACAATTTGAATTAGGACAATATGAGACAATAGAGACAAAGAGTTACGGACATCTAGGTACCTTTTTCTGGGCAGCACAAGCCCGAAAAAGGACCCCTGTTAACAAAGGATTAACCCTTAAAAACAATAGCCTGTTGCATATTCATACACTTCATACATGATGCATAAATTCCATTCAAATACAGCATTCTGTCTGGTCATCATCAGCTTCTTCCTCTGAATCCTAACAGCACCTTTGAGGCCGGAAGAAGTTAGTTTTTCTGATAAGAGGGCAATAAATTCTTTTTCTCTGAAAGATTTAGGTGTCCTGTGGCTGCTATCTCGTTGCAAGTCCTTTCTTTAAAAAAAAATCCTACATAGCACAGTTTCTATTTTAACATTTTTTATAACCTAAAACTGTATTTAACACACTACTTAAGAGAATTAATACAGCATTACTTTCTATCACAACACATATAATATTCATTTTAATATTTGCGAAAAGCCAATCATAAAATACGCATTTTTCACAATCCCCACTCTTATTCTTTGTAAATCATTTGGCTTGAGCAATATTTCTTGTCTACTTGCATCTTCTGGACTATGCTGGCAAAATAAAACAGGGGATTACACAAGGAAGAAATATAAAAACAGTTGTAACACATAAAATGAAAAATCTTAATTTCTTCTAATACATTACCCCACCAGCTAGGTTTTAACATTGTTTTCTAATTTTTGGACCGGTACCTGGGTTATTATATGCATATATTTTTTCTTCTTTGATTTATTTTGCTTTTTCTAGAATGACTTTTCTGTGGTCATCAATTTTCAACAATCTGATATATTAAACTTTCCACAAACACCAAAGCCAAAGCCAACCTATTCTGATACACTACAGTTTTTGTTTGGCTTAGCTGACTTGATATTAACTCTAATGCCTGGGCAGCTTTATTTGCTATCATTTCTATAACTGTTTGGCGTCTTGTAATACGACTCAATAGATAATTTGGGGTCAATACAGAGTTAAATTCCTGTGCTGGTTTTACCTTTTTGTTTACTATTTATTTTTTTACCAAATCTTGAACTGTCTCTTTAAGATTAAATGTAAAACAAATCCATCTCTCTCCTTTTGGACATTCAATTCCAAATCTATTGCCACTTTTCCCTAAGTTTCTTGTAATCCAATAATTTTCTCTGTTTTGCCAACAGGTTCTTAATTTGGATGGGTTATAACAGTAGCTGTTGACATAGGTGTGTGTAATAAAAGAGGAACTTTGGTTTCTTTCTATGTGATGCTTTCTGTAGCATTTAGTGACACGATCTTGCTGGTATCCCGAAAGGGAAAAGACAACAAATGAGTGCCAGAAACAGGAATAACAGAGGTCCAGTATGGCTTATACTCCCACCTCCCATGCCTGTGAGGTTCCAACCCACAGCAGGTGTATTTGATCTTCTTGGTGGCAAAATACAGAGGCCAATCTGGTCTTGCCCTTTATTTCCTTGTCACTTTATCTTAACTAATTTCCAGGCAAATTGTTTTTGACACCCTTTAACTGTGGTTTCCCACCATTCCTCAGGTATCTCTCATTCAACAGGCACTAATAATTCCCATCCACAAAACTAAGTTATGACTTTAACACTTCTTGCAATAAGAGCATCAATTTTGTGAACTACAATACTAATTATTCTCACAATTCAAACATTTACTTATAACCCAGCTAGCATGTCCAGTATTGGAATGAATCAAATAAAGTTTCCTAATGGAAATGGTAATTCTCCTTCTCCCATGTACAATTCACAGGCTAAGGTCAGAATACAAAAACAGTCTTGATCCTTCTATCTGAAGTATTCCTCCCCCAAGGAGATGTTTTATTCAGGTAGTGCTCAAAACCAGTGATATAAGCATTGTCTTATTTCTTAATTAGGTGTTATTCTTTGTACATTTCTTGGATCATTTGGGTTTTTTCCCAAACTATTACCACTCAGTCCCCATTGGAAAGTCAGTTCGGTATCACCCAGTTTAAATATGATAGTCTATTCTTCAGGTTCTTTCACAAGTCCTTTGATTCTGCTGGCATGAATCCACCCTCTTTCTGTGATTCCGATTGTTGCTTCAGTAGTACCTGGAAAGGACTTCTTAATAGCATAGTAATAAAAGAAAGACAATACTGCATTAACTTTTACCATTCGCTTTCCTTCCAAACTTTCTGGGTTTAGCTAAAAGCTTTCTCCACAGCAGCCTCTTCTTCTTATATCCAGCTGTGCTAATAGCTGCAGAGGCAAATTCTTCTTTCTGTGAGTTACAGTTAGTTAAATAAGAAAAGCCAGACCAATTTTAACATGAGATGTATCACATCTATTGCTTTTTACTTTTTGGGCAACATTAAATTGTTTTAGCCTTACAAACCCATTCTTCAGGAAAAAAAACTTCTTTTCAACAGCTAACAAAACACACAAAAAAAACTTCTTACTTAAGAAAAACAAACCACTTTGTGAGGTTTGGAGAGTCAGCAATCTCTGCTTTGATTTCATCTTTTAGTGCTATCCCCCCTCCCCCTCTTTTCACAGCCTTGCTGTCAATGCTGTTCTTTGCCCTTCCCCCACTGCTGCCACTTCGCTGCAGGGCCAGAGCAGGGGAGAACAGCCATGGGCATGGGGACCCTGGGGGCATGCCTTGGTTCCCTTTTGCCCCCCCCCCCCCCTTCTCTTTTTTTCTGTCTCAACCCACTTACCGGGGCCGACGCTGCCATCCTGGACTCAAGACTCAAGACCCTGACAGTCTGGGAGCCACCCCGGCAGTTCCGCCACTGAGCCAGCCTGCTCCTGGCCCGCAAACCTGTGTCCTCTGCTCCCAGCACTGCCGTTGGGTCACCTCCATGAATCGGTCCCTGCCGCAGCCCCTGAGACCCCGCCGCTCGTACAGGAGCAATCAAACACATCTCAACTTTGACAACCCCAAACTTGGCCTTCTCGGGTGCTCCTGACATTCTTTTTCTTTCTTTAGTCAACTTATCCTCTTTTTCCTTCAAGGAGGGCCCATCCTGCAAAACCATTTCTGGACCCCAGTTCGGTTCTTAACACCCATGTGTTAATACACTTCCCTGCCTTTCATGCAAAAAACCCGCATTCACACTTCTGTTCTCTTCTAGCACCAAGATGTCATCACTCCACATTCCAACATCCCAGAGTCTGCTAACCACCCCCCTACTTCAACTTCTCTCTTTCTTCTCGTCTTACCTTTTTTTTTTTTTTTAATTCAACACACCTCAGACGGTACGAGGTGTACCCAACTAATTTACTTCCAAAAGTAAGCTTACAACTTTCTTTTACTAGGATTGCAGTAGCTGTTATAGCTTAAATGCATACTGGCTAGCTGTGGCTTACTGGGTCTAACATCTTTGATATATAAGCTACTAGATATTTTTTTTACTCTTCCTCACTCCTGAATGAAAATTTTATGAGCTACTCCATTTTCTGTATTTATGTATAAATGATAAAGGATTTTTCTAAAAAGGATAAGCTTAAAGCTGGTACTTAGGCTAGTTTTAACTTAACTCTTTTAATTTAACAATATCTTCTTTGGTCTGTTTTATATCATCTCCCTCTGTCAATTTTTCATACACAAATTTTACTGCCTGTGTGTACCCCTCAATCCATAATCTATAATATTTCAATAATCCAAGTAATTTTCTGCTCTCCCTCTTTGAAGAGGGAGGGAGAAGGGATAAAATTCCTGCAATTCTCTCATGGTTGGGTTTCCAGCTACCTTTATTTATTGTCTAAGATATTTTACCTCTGGTTCTACAAATTACAGTTTCCCTTTTGATACCCTTAATCCTTTTTCCCTGAGAAAATTCAAGTTATATAGTAGCCTCTCTCACTTCAACTTCAGCTTCCCCTGACAGTAAAAGATCATCCACATATTGGATAATTTGTATTCCAGGAGGAGTAGGGAAAACTTGTAGTATTGTTTCTAAAGCTTGCCCAAATAAGTTTGGGGATTCCGTAAACCCTGTGGTAATTTTGTCCATCTTAATTGCTGCTTTCTCCCAGGTTTTTTTTTTTTTTTTGGATCCTCCTATTTGAAGGCAAAAATATCTCGGCTCTCCTTGGCTAGTGGGCAAGCCCAAAAAGCCTCTTTAAGATCCACCACACTCAACCACTGATGCTGGGGTGGGACTTAGAAGACTATAAGGATTTGGTACCACTGGGTAGCAAGTCTGAGTTCTTTTATTAACCTCCCTTAAATCTTGTACTAGTCTATAACTCCCATCCGGCTTCTTTACTGGGAGAATAGGGGTATTATGAGGAGACATACAAGGTTCTAATGTCCCATCCTTTATTAGTCCATCTATTACTGGCTTCAAACCTTCCCTTCCTTCTAAAGATATAGGATACTGATGTACACGTATGGGACAATCTTTTCTCTCAATTGTAACCCTTATGGGATCGATATTTAATCCTCCCCTATTTCCTTCCCCAGCCCAAACTTCTTTGTTGATTTTTTTTTCCATCCTCTTGGCCTTATTTTAAAACTCTAGCTGTCATTTGTGACCGCGGTCACAGGGGTTTTCAGGTGAAGGAAGAGACGAGGATGTTGACTCCATGTTCAGAAGGCTTGATTTATTATTTTATGATATATATATATCACATTATGACTATACTAAAAAGAAAAAGAAAGGAAAAGGTTTCCTCAAAGCTAAGAATAGAATAGAAAAGAATGAAAATAAAAGGCAGCTCTCTCGGACTCTGTCCGAGACAGCTCCGTCTTGATTGGCCATTAATTATAAACATCCAAGAGGGGCCAATCACAGGTGGACCTGTTGCATTCCACAGCAGCAGATAATAATTGTTTACATTTGTTGCTGAAACTTCTCAGCTTCAGCAGGAAAATCCTAAAGATAAGATTTTCACAAAAAGATGTCTGCGACAGTCATTTTCCCATTTTCTGGTATAACTCCTATTCCTAATTACACCTGTAAGACACCGGTAAGACTCCCCAATAAATTGCTACCCACCCCTGGACCAATAAGACATCTCCTATCCAAATTTTAGTGTCCTCCCTCAATTACCACATCTTTAATGACCGGAACTGTAAAACTTTCTATTTTTGCCCCTGTTACTTTCACAGTATGTTTGCTTACACTATCACCTTTTGGAATATTTAACAGGCAGGTTCTCTCTGCCCCTGTGTCTACTACAAATTCCAATTCTTCTTCTTGGGGACTCACTTTTAAAGTTATCACAGGCACCAGATGGTATTTGTCCCTTAAAAAAATAGAGCCTATGACCTCCCTATTCCTCCTCTGTGCCCATCTCTTTAAAGATTTTCAGTTCTTCCACTTACTTAGGACCATTTTCCTATTTCTCTTAAGTTTGTTTATCTATTTAGTTGGAGTTTCTTCTTTCCCCTCTAAAAAGCTGTCCCTTAAAAACCTTTTTTTTTTGCATTTCGCCTTTGATATGCTGTCTCATTTATTCCTTTGATTATGTAATTAAGATAATTATTCATATGTTTCCTCCCCTCCTCATTATTTTGACCCCACTCAAGAGGTACAGTTGGCATTTTATCTTCTCTGGGGGTCCCTGCAGATTATCTTTTTTTCCCAAGCTTTTATTCCAGCTGCTGATTAATTAATTGCCTTTCTTCCTGAGAAAAATATTATTTTCATTATAGACCGCATCTCTTCTCAAGTATAAATGTTTGGACCTAATGTCGCTGTCGAGGCGGTCACGACATAAAGCAGAGACCACAAGCAGTCTCAGTTGGCAACACTTTATTATTGAGTATGGCTGATTTTTATACACTTTCCAATTGTTTATCCTTCTTCTATCTTTACTATTGGCCACAATAAATCAACATAATACTATTGGTGAGAAGTTATGGTGACTTAATTAACTTTCTAAAAATGTTTCATCCAGCTGCAAAGTTCTTCTATCTTTCTTCCCTCGGTCTCCTTGGCTACAGCCTTGGAGAGAGCTCCTTATCAGTTTCTTCTTACTGCTCAGCTTCTTCTCGCTCCTTTAG
The DNA here is from genome assembly GCF_037042795.1 of Molothrus aeneus. NCBI lineage: Eukaryota > Metazoa > Chordata > Aves > Passeriformes > Icteridae > Molothrus > Molothrus aeneus. The sequence goes on along the minus strand of NC_089679.1, from coordinate 5,936,154 downwards.
CTAACAGGCCCGCTGTTAGCCCCTTCCACACCTAAAAATTGGTCTAATTGTTCAGCTATGCCTATGGGATCCTCCAAATATCCTTTTTATTTATTTCTTAAAATTTCTGACCTCAGACGAAGTCAAAGGAGCGTTTACAAACCTCGGTCCCCCCCCCTCCTATGGGAACTTCTCTTAATGGAAATAGACCAATCCCTTTATCCCATTCTTTTTGGATTTTTATCTTCTCTAGCCTTTTTCCTGTATTTTTAGGAAGAATCAGGAGAGGGCTTTCTTTTAACTGAACTTTTAGTGTTTTGATAAGGTGATTCCTTTAGAGAGTTCCCCTGACCAGCCGGAGCTGTGGTTACCAAGGGAACGGAGCTCGGGGCAGGACGGGGGGGCTCGGCATAGCGCCGAGTCTTGGTCCTTTAAAGGCGGGGTCTGCAGCTGGATTTGCCCGAAGGGGGTGTTCCGGTGCAGACCGAGCTGGAGCATGGATAGCCCCCATATGGCTAATGGTGGCTGATCCGGCAGAGACAAAACAGGCGACAGACCCTGGCTGCAGCGGCGGTAGCCACCCAGAGTCAGGGCAGCCGGGGATGGGACAGACGGGACCCCCCCTCGGTGTGGTCGGCGCGGTGACCATGTTTCCACATGGCAGGACAGACCCCCACCCCCACCGGCACGGCCAGCAGAGCAGCCGCGGGCCAGGCGGCTGGGACTGGGGCAGACGGACTGTGCTGGAACTGGCACGGGCTGGGGGGGGTGGCGCAACCGCGAACGAGTGGGGGAACAAACGGGAATGGATGACGTAATATTTTGTTCCCAGCCTTTTTCTTTCACCGTTTTTCTTTTATTGCTTTTTAAAGATGTTATTTTCTTAAAGTCTCCCCCCCAGCATGTGGTATATTCTTTTTCTTCTGGATTAAATGTTTTTTACAAATAAATCCAGAGCTCAACAAATCCAAACTTCTGCTTGGATACTTTGAAATGGTTGATGAGCTAACTCACGACCTTCTCATGTTGTTTTTCTCATCACCCTGTTATTTATCCTTTGGCAAATAATACATCTTTCAGTTACTTGTTTTTCTACTCCAAAAATCCCAATGCAACCATAGTTCCTTAAAAAAATGATCACACAAAGCCTGAGTATCTCACTGGGCTTTTTGATACATGTCCTCTGCTATTCCCTAGTAAGCATTTTATTATCTAATTGTCTTCCATCAAGATGTTTCTTTTTCCCCGATTTATCTTGTTCACCACCTGTCTTGTTGTAATTACTTTTTTTTTTCTGCTTCCCTAAACTTTGGAATTTCCAATTTTTCCTCATTTGGAGTTAATATTAACTCTTTCAGCTCCATTTTCTGCTGCATCTTTAGCTTCCTGATCTGCCAAATTATTTCCCCTTATTTCTGGGGTCTTTACCTTTTGGTGTCCCTTAGTAGGTACTATAGCTACCTCTCTTAGGTAATTTTAATGCCTCTAAAACCTCTAAAATAAGTTTCTCATGTACTAATCCTTTTCCTCTTGAATTAAGTAATCTCCCTTTTTAAATTTTTCTTAAGGTATGCGCTACTCTAAAGGAATACCTTGAATCAATATATAACTCCCTTCTCTTGTGTTAAATATTCTAATGCTCTTTTTAAAGTATATAATTCACAAGTTTGCATGTTTTTCTCATCAACTTCTGCATACTCTGTATATTGCAAGTTGTATTTCTCTTTGCTAACATAACTCCCAAAGGGCTATCCTTGGGGTATCCCTTCTAGTATGCTTTTATTCCCCCTTTTTCCCTGTATCCAACTTTACTGTTTTTCTGTTCCATTTTCAAGATCTTATCTATTCATCCCCTGCCTCTGTTTCTCACTTTCACTAACCGCTTAAATACTACTTTTCTTTCAACTACTTACACCCAAAAAAACCTTTTTCTCGTACTACTTTTCAAGACAATACACCTCCCTCCAAGGAGATATGGTAAGGCTTAAAATGCACAATCCACATTACCTATTGTCATGGTTTGATGCTGGCGCAATGCTAGTGCCTTCATGAAAATACATTCTCTCTGGTGTCTACTGTGAGATGTGACCAGGAATAGAGCAAAGCAGGCTCCAGCTTAGAAATAAAGAAGAAAAAAACTTTATTAACCTACAACTATATATAAAGAGAAACACACACAGAACTCTGAATGAAAAACCTTCTAAAAAACATTCCTCATCCCCCCACCAAATTTCCAATACCCCTAAGATCACTAACTCTCAGTCCACCACCACCCTTTAGATAATCAATTCTCAGTTCATCAAGGAGAGAGAAGTCCTTCTTGTACCATAGGCTTCCCCTGGAAACACAGTTGAGACTTCTTGTGTTTCCATGTCACACGTGGCACCGCCCGGAGATCATTTGCCATCGTGACATCTTCTTTCCATGACCAGTGCTCTCACCACTGCGCAGGGACTAGAGCTGCTTCTAGGGTTTTCCTTTTAAGGGTGCTTTGCCCAGTTCCAAAAAAGAGCACAGTCTTTCACTTTTGGGACACCAGTCCCCCCCAAATTCACCCCCTTGGGCCGAGAGGTCTCAAGAATAAAGATCTTCTTCCCTGAAGACGGAGGGCACCACCACCCTCCTCACCCGTCATCTCTCTGTTCACGCACTCCTTCACATAACATCACTGCACTCCCTTGGCTCCAAGCCATTGCCTCCCCCCTAAATGCAGTCTCTGTGTCACAGGAAAAATGGTTCTGTCCATGGCTATACAAGAAAAGTCTAACTAAAGGCCACTCCATCATCCCTCCCACCAAGATTCTTCTCAACTTCTGTCGTGGCCCATTTCCTCTTATCGCATCTCTATCTCTCTTCTCATTCAACTGTAGGAGGATCAGCATTTCTAAGGTTTCCATCATCTAAGAAAAGGGTTAAAAATCTCAGGCTCTGCCTGTCCAGGACTCTCACGCGCTGCCCTGCCAGGCACCTTCTCGCCGCACCCCCCCTTCTCCTTCTCGGCCGGCCGTGCTATCAAATTTCAAGGTGGCACAAGCACCAGTACAGGCTCGCTCTCTCTCTCTCCTGGGGGGGGGGGGGGGGGTAGCTGCCTGATGACTTTCCGATGTTCCTCCACCCTTCCATCCTGCAAGAGCCTTCACCTCCCCTCTCTGTCCAAGGCTCTACCTCACCCGGCCGCATTGCTTCCCCTCCCCCGCCCAGCCCGCAGCCGGGCAGGGGAGGTCTGACCTCTTTCACCACCAGAACCAAGAGAGCTTCTCCCTGGGAGTTCTCTGCTTTTAACCCCCCTGTGTTCTCAGAAGCATATCCATGTCCTCAGTGTCCACACCAGGTGCCAATATTCAAATCTGAGCACCTATTGGTTTGACCACAGCATCCTAAAAAACTCACTCCCTCTCAAACCAAGACACCTATACTTTCATTCGTCTACATTCACTCACTTTTATGTCTCATTCACACATTCTTTCACACCCTTAAGACACAAAGTGGATCCCTATCGCCAGAAAATCACGTGTCCCTGTGGCCCCCCTCTCGCCTTGGGGTTGGCCTCCGGCTCTCAGTATCGCCGGGCCTCCTGGAAGGGCCCTGACTCTGGTCACCTCTGGTGCCAGTTCACCTGTGAGGCTGTCTGCGTGTCACCCACGCTCTTCAGCTATGGCCCCCTCACACCCCCGAGGGAACACTAGCTTGGTGTGCAGGTCACTCACACCCTTCGGCCAAAAATCCCCACCTGCCTGGGGAACAATAGCCTGGTTTGCAGGTCACATACTCCTCTTTCCACTGCCCTCCTCTTCCCACCCCCCCAGGAAGTTGAGGCTGATTTTGTGTTTGACTCACTCTCACACACACAAGACAACAATAAGGTACCTTTTACTTTCACATCACCTATTACAAGTTTAGGTGTTACTGGCCAGGCCCAGTGCTATTGGATATCCCTCAACCCAGCTGTGTTGTCCAACACCAGATGCTCTTGGGCATTTTTCTGTCCCTCAACCCAGCGGTGTGGTACAACCACAGATGCTCTTGGGCATTTAATTTTTTGGCTGTGTTGTCCCACCCTGGGTGTTCTTGGGCATATCCTTACTCCAACAGAATTCTGCTCAACCCTGCTCTTGGATGCTCTTGGAATATAAATCCCTCAACCCAGCAGGTTTTTAGGGGCCCCTCCTGTCCCGTTTCCTAGTGGATTGGGCTAGGAAACCTTGCTCCCTACCTCCGAGGGGTCCAACCCCTCCCTGAGACCCAGTCCCAGTTACCCTGGGGGATTCTTTCACTCCTATTATCACTCACTTCGTCTCTTTACTGGCCGCTTCCCTCGCGGAAAAACGGAAACATAGCATGGGAGACTCCAGCACTCACTTGGCAGGTCTGGGACAACCAGCCCGCCTCTCATTCACACACATTCATCTCCCTCACTGCCCCCTCGAGAAATACTTACCAATCCCTTTTCCTTCCCAGGTTCTTTGTGCACACTACTACTCTTAGGGGGCCAATTACTGCGGTTCTAGGGAGCCTTTTTCCCTTCTCTTTGTTCTATTGCCTCCTTTTGCCCACTGATCCTAAGCTGCGTCTGTTGGTCACCCCAGGGGAAACAGAGCGAGGCTGCCAAATAGGGCAGGGGGCGCCTTCCTCACCCTGACTCTCTTAAAGCACTGTCAGCGAGGTGTTAACCATCCTCTGCTACCATAATTGTGTTAAACGCCAATCACTTGTTTTTAAATTATTAAAAGTTTAATACTAAAAAAATGGTTATAAAAATAGTAATACAATTAGAGTAATAATAATTTGGACAATTTGATTTAGGACAATATGAGACAATAGAGACAAAGAGTTATGGACGTCCGGGTACCTTTTTCTGGGCAGCACAAGCCCAAAAAAGGACCCCTGTTAACAAAGGATTAACCCTTAAAAACAATAGCCTGTTGCATATTCATACACTTCATACATGATGCATAAATTCCATTCAAATACAACATTCTGTCTGGTCATCATCAGCTTCTTCCTCTGAATCCTAACAGTGCCTTCGAGGCCGGAAGAAGTTAGTTTCTTCAGATAAGAGGGCAATAAATTCTTTTTCTCTGAAAGATTTAGGTGTCCTGTGGCTGCTATCTCGCTGCAAGTCCTTTCTTTAAAAAAAAAATCCTACATAGCACAGTTTCTATTTTAACATTTTTTTTAACCTAAAACTGTATTTAACACGCTACTTAAGAGAATTAATACAGCATTACTTTCTATCACAACACATATAATATTCATTTTAATATTTGCGAAAAGCCAATCATAAAATACGCATTTTTCACATCCAGTATACATAATTGGACCTAATTTCCCCCTTAGTCCATTCTATCATGCAGTACTGTATCATCTTAACCTCGTCCTTATCTTTGGTGTTGGGGTCATATTTCCACCGGGCTAGTTTTCATCCCAGGGGGCTCTCTGGGGGTATATCTGTTGATATCTTTTCACTTCCTTCTCCCCTTGGGGCTTCCTTACTTGCTCCTAGTCTGTAGGAGCATTGGGGCATAGGATGGTCGGGACGGACGGAGACGAGAGATCTCTGAAGCCAGGTTGTGGAACTTGAGGTTTATTGCAAAGGGCGTGGGTGCCGGGGTCCTTCTTGGAGCTGCCAGCCACAGCTCAGAGCAGGCCTGAGAGAAGAGAGGGGTAGAGAGGATGAGAGGGTAAGAGAGCAAGAGGGTAAGAGCGTAAAGGGAGTAAAAAAGGTAAGAGCGTAAAACGGTAAGAGCGTAAGGGAGTAAAAAAGGTAAGAGCGTAAAAGGGTAAGAGAGCAAGGTTCCCATTACAATGCAATAAATCTTCTTCTGTGTTGAATATTCTAATTCTCACTAACCAATCTAGTACAATATACAAATCCTATAGCATTTACATACAGCCTATAAGAATTGTTACATTAGCGTACTGTGTTACATTTTAAACCCTAAAAACTACTCTTTGGACCCCTTCTGCTAAGCTAGTAGGTGTCGGGTTCGGCTGTCTGTCTCTGCCCCGACACGGGTAGTGTGGTTCTTGGGTGGTACGCGTTTCAAAGGACGAGTCTGGACTCTTCAGCTTTTCGATCTTCGGATTGTTTATTATTTCTTATCTACAAAATTTTCTGTCTGCCCAACAGAGGTCTGATCTGCAAGCAGTCACAGGCACTCTCTGACCACCCACGGGGCGGTCATGTCTTTTTATACTAATATCTACGTACATAATATTTACCTTTATTTTCCAATGCTTTTCACTCATGTTAGCAAGTGCACCTTTACCATAAACCAATCCCCAAGTGCCAACATCACCACAGGAGATGAAGGACAAGAAGAAGAAAGAAGAAGGACGAGACACGCCCTGATCCCTCCATCTTGTCTCCATAACCCCCCTGTACCAAAAACCTTAAAGTCTATATTTCACCCTCTAAATGTGTCCCTTTTACACTTTTCATTCTAAAGTGATTCTCTTGTCCTCAAACTCTTGTTACTTCTGTGGATGGATCAAAATCAAGCCACCAAACACTCCTGGCAACATTCCAGGATTTTCGAGACCCCCAAGGGTTCTCCTGGCATCTCTGGACATCGGGAACGATGTGCTGAGATCCCACATCTCCCCCTTCTGTTTGCACCAAGAAGACTTCTTTGGCAACTTGACTCATGACACGTCTCACACACAAAAAGATGCATGGGACGATGAGCATGAGGACTAAGAGTATTATTAAAATATAAAATCCCATTTTTAAAAACCCTCTCCATAAGGGAGAAAGATCAAAAAATCCCGCCACATCATCAATCCATGATCCAGTGACTTCGCCTAGTTTCTTTATACTGTCTTTTATATTTTGAATACTTTCATGAATTGATCTTGAATGATCCGAGAGATTCATGCAGCACATTCCCTCAGACTCTTCACATCCATGTCCATGAGCAAGCAATAGATAATCGATTGCTGCCCTATTTTGCAGAGTTGCCTCTCTCACACTACTTATGTCTTTTAACATATCACTCAAAGCGAGAGAGATTGATTGAGCATGCTTGCTCAACCAACAACCCATGTGGTCCAGTTGAGTCAAGGCCACCCCCGACGCTGTCTGAGGTGAGAAAATTGCTGCCGCAATTCTCCTTGCCTTGTCCCAGGTGTACACTTCATCATCACAGTCTGCACTGTAATGTTGCAAGGACCTTTTTTCTTTGTGTTTTTGCTCTCTTAATACTTTCAAATCTGGTGACAACATTGAAATCCTCCCAATGCTGCATGGACCTCCCTTGGCATTTGCAGGAATGCCGTGCCAAATTCTGTCCCCACAAATTAAAAACAACCCACGTGGCAATTGCACTGGGACCTGGATTGATCCTTTGGCTGTCGTCACAGTGTGATTGCACCAAGCTGATGCGTTTCTATAATATTTGTGATTTGGTGTGACATCAACGCTTTTGTTTGTCCTTGACACATTCGAAATTTCGAATTTCATGCATAGTTCCATTGTTGTGGACCCGAAAATTTCCAATTCCTGCGGTTCGGTAGAAGCCACAGGTAAAAGATGTGTCCAAGCACACCATTCATTCACAGGATCTTTGATGACCTGTGAAATCTCCATTGGAGAATGCCCTGGAATTGGCCATTCGCCCACTAGCAATCCAACCATGCATGCTGTGAATGGTTTCCCTGGTTTCGAATGTGTCAGGCAGATACTTTCTAAATTTGCTGCCTGGGCTAACGTTTCCCAAACATTTTGTTTTGGTTGACTGATAGGTAGATTTGCTCCATTGCTTAAAGCAACAGATGAAAGCATGAGCATCATGAAGCTCACGACTTCACCCTTATAAAAATTCATTGTCATGCTCCCACTCAAAGCCACAAAGGAAAAAACCCCCAAAGTTTTTATTCTTTTCGTCCCTCTTCTGAGTCGCTGCCCACAACTTGAGTTTCTTCCTCCGTCTGCGTACTCGTTTCTCTGCCTCTGGGATCTGTGCTCTCCTGCTCTCTTGTCCGAAATGGCTTCACGTGCCGCGCTGACACCCACTTCAGCCCTTGCCCTGTGGAAACACAAGCAAAACCCTTGCCCCAAGTGATTAGTTTGAAAGGACCCTCTATTTGTCCTGTCTCTGGGTTTCTGATCAAAACCAAAGGATTGTCCCTTAGTTTTGCCTGAGAGCTGTTTGAAAAATGCCTCACGATTGGTGGATTGGGTTCAGAAGACGAACTGTTAAGAAAATTCAACACATACAATGCTTTGTTTAATTTCATGTGTGGTGTCGCCTCTGGCTCCCCCCTTTTCTGCCTGTCCAAAAGGGATTTCAGGGTGTGATGTGTTCTTTCAATGATTGCCTGACCTGTGGGTGAATGTGGAATGCCAAATGTGTGTCTGACACCCCATTTTTTCAGGAATCTGTCAAGCACCCTGCCTGTATATGTTGGACCATTATCTGTTTTTATTTCCTGAGGCACACCTAATGATGCAAATGCTTGTAAAAAATGTCGACAAGCATGTTCTGCTGTTTCCCCTGCATGTGCTGAAGCAAAGACTGCCCCTGAGAATGTATCTACTGATACATGAACGTTTTTGAGTCTCCCAAATGATGGATATTTTGTAACATCTGTTTGCCACAGCTGAAGACTTTGCAGTCCTCGTGGATTGACTGCTCCTGTTGAAGCAGGTGGTTGCACGAGTTGACAATCTGGACAAGCACTAATGATTTCCCTCGCCTGAGTTTTTGTGAGACGAAAGGATTCCATCAGCGCCTGCGCATTCTGATGAAAAAATGCATGACTCAGTCGTGCTTGCTCAAAAATGTCCGGAAGTGTTTGTGAAATGGGCATTGTCAATCTGTCTGCCTGAGCATTCCCTTCCGCTAGAAATCCTGGAAGTGTTGTGTGCGCTCTGATGTGAGTGATGAAATATTCTTCTTTCCTGCTTTCTAGCACTGTTTTCATGCTCACTAGATAGGAATATAAAACTTCGTTGCTGACTTCTTTCAAGAGCGAACCTTCCAATCGCTTGACCACACCTGCAACATATGCAGAGTCTGTGACCAAATTGAGCGGTTGTTGGAACAACTGAAATGCTCGGACAACAGCTGCCAACTCCACAATTTGTGGAGAGCCTTGAACTGTCTTCACGTTTGACTCCCATTCCCCTGTCGTTGAGTTCATCCACGTGATCACTGACTTGTGTGTCTTCCCTGAGCCATCAGTGAACACTGTGATCCCGTCCAGAGGTTCTTCACTTATTTTTGGCTTTGCTCTGTAGCATATTTGCGATTGCAACATTCTATGTTATGGAAAATTGATGGTGCAAGCTCCTGGAAAAGCTAACAACGCAATTAACAAATCTTTTGATTTCTGCATCGCCCAATCGAAATAATCTTTTTTCAAAGGCAGATAAATCTTTGAAAATTCTCGTCCTGCCATTGTCAGCAATCTTGTTCTCCCCTTTATGATGATCTGTGCTGCCATCTCCCGTTTCCCGGAAGTGGTAGAGGATTCCCTTCCACGTCTGTCTGGGAAAAACATTCTTTCACAGAGTGTCTTCCTCTTCCGCACCGTGCACAGAGTGTCTTTGCAGGTTTTTGTGTCTGCACTTGTGCGTGTGCATGTGGACAATTCTTTTTCAAGTGTCCAAACGCCCCACATTTGTAGCATTGTCCTCCTGATGGATTGCTCTTCTTCTGGATGGTTGCAAGAACTTTATTTATGTTTTCACTCTGTTGTTGGAGTACCTTTTCCAGCATCTTTTCAACCTTGTCCTGATCTTCTGACTGCCTCTCCGGGTTTCTTCTTATCTGTTCTCCCCATTCTCCTCTCAGCTCATCCCTCACGATCGACGCGACGTGCTGAGGTGTTCCCACTCTGCTGCATGCCTCCACCATCTCTGCCAAGGATGGCCGTCCTGGCATTGCGCTGATGACCCGTTGACAATCCGGGTTGGCATTGCCGAAAGCTAGACTTTCCATGAGAGGTTGCTTTGCCTCATCAATCGTCACCTGTCGATCCACAGCTTGCGAGAGTCGATCTATGAAAGATGAGAATGGTTCTGTGGGACCTTGCCTGACGCATGAGAATGGGACGTCCGGAACTCCCGCCGGAGCAATCTGCAAGATTGCTTTGCGTGCTGCTTCTTTGATGTCATTCAACACCCGTCGTGGAAGCCGTGCTGCTTGCTCCACTGGATTGTCATCTGGAGGATCTCCTGCTAACTGTGCTTCTGTGAGGTTTGCGTTTGGCCCACCTTGATAGCTGGCTCTCAACTCTGTGAGATATCTTCTCCATCTTCTGTCCCAGATAAGACTTTGTGTGTCAGTGAGAATCATCGACACAAGACATCGAATGTCGAATGGCGTGAAATCATACGCATTGAATGTCCCCTTCAGGAGCTGTTTGAAGAACTGCGAATTCAGACCATTGTTCTGAATGGCCTTTGATAAGTCTTTGATCACTTCGTGACCCAACCTTTCCCACCTTGGATTTTGACCTTGTGCATCATATGTCACTGGCATTATTATGTCTCCTGATCCTCTGATCAAACCCTTTTCTTTTGGTAATTCATTTCTAATTTCCTTCCAGTCTATTGGTTCTATTGGCTGTTCTTCTTCTTCCTCTGGAAACTCCATTGGCCATTGCCTGCACAATGGAATCATGGAGGTTCTTGGTGATCCTTCGCTCCACGTTCTTCGACTTGAGGTCTTCAGTCTTGCTCCTAAATCTGAAAAAGAAACTTGAGGCTCTCTTGAACGTGTTCTTTTTGCTGCATCAAAAGACTGCAGAAGATTCCTTGCTGCTTCCACTGCTGAAAGCATCCATGCTGGAATTCCCTCTCTTGCTGTAATGTGTATCATTTCTTCTTCTTGAGGCTGTGTTTCATCTGAGCTGTCTTCAACTTCATATGATCCTGAAGTTGATGGAATATTATCCTTTTGCTGTGTTGTTGTTGTTGTTTTTATTTTCTTTAATGTAGCTTTCTTTTTATAAATTGTTGGAAAAAATTGCTGCATTGTTGCAGTTTGGCCAGCAGGTGATGTGGTGGCGCTGTCGAGCAGTTCCGACATGTCCTGCAATGTGGTCGTCCCTCCACGAGGTGGCGCTGTCGCCTGCCTGGACAACATTGATGACGACACGAAGTCGATCGCTTCCTGCTCGGCAGACTGCAACGCTTGCAACCGTGTTTGAGACCGAGTTTGCATGGCTGTTGACTGAGCTGGCATTGAGGGTTGAATACTTGAATGTTTCTTTTGAGTGGAAGGGGCTTGAACCATAGGGTTTGAGACTGAAGGCATCGGTCTCGGAGAGGGGGTGGAGCCCCGGGATGTCGAACCCCGAGCGTGGCCCCTCCTCTTCGCCCCAGACATCACAGAGGATCGGACCCGCCCCCGACCTCGCTCCGCCGGCACTTCCCGCGCATGCGTGCCTTCGGGGACGCCCCCTGCCTCCCCTGTACTGACGTCACTGTCTCCGTCCCACTCCACCTCCAAAGTCTCCTCCCTATTGTCTGTTCCTGTCCCTCTCTCCTCCTCCTCTGACGCTGTATCCACACCCCCCGCCGAAGCGCGCAGCCCTCCCCCCGCGGGTGTCCCCTTTCTCACTGCGATTCGAGCCGATCTCCGGGTCCAGATTTCCGGGTCTGACGTCACCACCGCGCGTTTCCTGCGTCCCCCCATGGCAGCTCGCTGGAGCTCTGCAGCTGCTCTGCCCTTGCTGCCCGTGTCTGACGCTGCCGCGCCGGTTTGAGAGCCCTCCCCGGCCGTTCCCTGAGCCTTGCTTGACACGCGCACTTTTGGCACCGCGCCAAATGAGGCTGCCGCCGCTTTCGGCGTTGCGCTCGCAAAAGCCGCACAAGAACCCGTGTCCCCCATCACCTCCACGCCCCCCCCGCCGGCCGCTGCCGCTTCTGCGCCGCCACACCTGCCGTGAGAGAGCGCATCCCCCCTCCCCGCTTGTTCCCTTTGAACCCCCCCTCCCCGACTCCACCACTTTTTCCACCTCTTCTCCCTCTGATTCCTGCGAATCGGGACGGTACGCTCTTAGAGAGCGACCTGCCTCCTCGATATCACTAGGAGAAAACTTTATTTCATCAGGGAGCGGAATGGTATCATCTGTGTCTGAGTCAGAGTCTGAAGCCCCTGCACTCTCTGGAGTCTCAGGGCGCTTTAGGGTTCCCTTGGGTTTTTGGGATGGTGGGACTGAAGGCAATGACATTTCTCCTGGTCCCCTTTTCTCGGGCACCTTTTCCCCCGGGCCAATTGAGATCAGAGCCAATCTCTGCTTTGAGCCTTGCTCTGGTCCCTCCGCCCCTTTGGGACCTGCAACAAGTTGTTGCCTGGCTGACCCTCTCAACTGAGTCGAGGTCGCCTCTAACATAATTCTTGCTGAAGACAGCAATTTCAAGGCTGTCTTATCATCATTGGTGGCTAGAAAATATAGGTGTCTGTTAACTTCTTGCCAAAAGCCTACTTCAAATAACAACCGTGTTTCTGAGTACGGGTAATTACACCGCACCCACAACAGTAATTTTCTAAGCTTTTTCTTTGGGATCCCCCTAGTGTGTGTGTCTGCCACGCCCTGTAGGTCGGACAGAATCTCTATTTGTTCCTGGGAAAGTGTACCCCCCATGTTCTTAATTCTTGACCTTCTCACTGAATTCCTGTCGTCAGAGCAGTCCGAAGGCTCCTGGTCACTGGCCTGCAGGTCACAGGAGATGGATTCGGAGTCGCCTTTTCCGATTCCGATTCGGGCTGTCCTGCTACGAACTTTCTTCGGCTGGAGTGCGATGTTCTCTGTGGCTGCTGCGTCTGCAGACTCTGCTGGCTGCTTTCTGGCTGTTTTCCCAAGGAGTTATCAGTGCTCTCCTGGGAATGAGTCCAGCTCGGGAGCTGCCCACTCGGTGCTTCAAGGCTGCCCTGTGCAAGAGGTGCACACCAGAGCTCACCGTGGCTCAGCGAGTGCTGCCGGATGCTGCTGGATCGCCGGTTGTTGCCGAGTAGCTCCCCGGGTGCCCACCGGGTGCCCACCGGGTGCCCACCCAGGGACGCCAAATGTCGGGTTCGGCTGTCTGTCTCTGCCCCGACACGGGTAGTGTGGTTCTTGGGTGGCACGCGTTTCAAAGGACGAGTCTGGACTCTTCAGCTTTTCGATCTTCGGATTGTTTATTATTTCTTATCTACAAAATTTTCTGTCTGCCCAACAGAGGTCTGATCTGCAAGCAGTCACAGGCACTCTCTGACCACCCACGGGGCGGTCATGTCTTTTTATACTAATATCTACGTACATAATATTTACCTTTATTTTCCAATGCTTTTCGCTCATGTTAGCAAGTGCACCTTTACCATAAACCAATCCCCAAGTGCCAACATCACCACAGGAGATGAAGGACAAGAAGAAGAAAGAAGAAGGACGAGACACGCCCTGATCCCTCCATCTTGTCTCCATAACCCCCCTGTACCAAAAACCTTAAAGTCTATATTTCACCCTCTAAATGTGTCCCTTTTACACTTTTCATTCTAAAGTGATTCTCTTGTCCTCAAACTCTTGTTACTTCTGTGGATGGATCAAAATCAAGCCACCAAACACTCCTGGCAACATTCCAGGATTTTCGAGACCCCCAAGGGTTCTCCTGGCATCTCTGGACATCAGGAACGATGTGCTGAGATCCCACAAGTAGGGTCTGCTCTGACCCTTGGACCTGTCTGCAAGCAGAGGGTATTGTTTCATCAAAAGGGGATTACCTTCAGTCCGGCCACACCACTGTTTTCCAGTTGTTCAGTAGCTAAGGTATCTCAAAGCTTGCTTTCATTTCAATCTCACTTATAGTTTCTATATTCTCAAAATCTTTTGCCAGACAATCACATTTATAAGACTTTCCTGTTTCATCTTCCCCAACACTAGTCCCATCCTCCCTGCTAATCACAGGTCCTTGCAACAAAACCTGCCTTTTTCAAACAGATGATACTAAGTCCTTGCAATAAAAGCCAGCCTCCCTCCAGTCAATCACAAGTCCTTGCAACAAAAGCCCGCCTCCCTCCAAGAAAAACAAAAACAAAAACAACCTGCCTTCCTCCAGGCAAGCGAAAGCAAATAAACAGACATGGCCCATCGAGGTCCAGAGAATTAGCAAGAGATTAAGTGACTCACAGAGTCTTAATCACAGAGGCTCGTCTACAAAATGGTGGCTCCGCCTTTTATACCCCTGGTGTTGCATCAGCCAAATACATATTCATAGGTGGTCATACATATTCAAGCATTTTCCTTATATATCCCTGGCCCATGCCAAAGTCTGCCAGTTAACTCTTCTTTGCCATCCATTGGTGGAGACCTTCTTGCAAGTTGATTGGAGTGAGGTGTTGCATGCCAAGTCCCCCTAGTGACAAGCTTCCCCCATTCCCAGCAGCCTCATGCAAGGGGCACGTGTACACACCCTCCCCCCACATCTCTGACAACCCTGACAACCAGGGTTGTCTGATGGCAACAATACAGAGGGGAGAAGAGAGGATTAAAGGGAGGAAAAAATGGGTCCAAAAACAACCTATAACAACAGAGTCACACATCAGAAGAACTTTAAACCTTAACAAAGCTTCTTTTAACACACGTAATATCCATTCTTCATTTGTGAGAACCAATCACCACACTGAAGCGATATGCGGAATAAATAGACTTTACAACCTGATGTAGTTACAAAGTGGGTATCTATGTCAGCACCCAGCACAAGCGAGATAGCTCTCATGAAAACTTGTTCCCCAAGCCTCGGTCTGACCCACATCTTTATTCACAAAGGTGTTTTATATGCATTACATTGCATAATCTTTCCATGCGTATTCAACCCCTGGCCCCGCCTGTCCTCACCTCGCATGGTAATTAGATCCATGCCCTTCTGAGCATGAGTTGTTTGCTGTGGTGGTCGCAAAGGGGTCTTTGGGGGTCTCTGAGGCTGAAGATTGTAGTCTTCCTCATGATTGAACTTTTGAACTTTTCTCCTTTGTGCGTGCGCTTTTGGTCCCTTGGTGCTTATCTGAGTATGTCTGTCGGTCTTGATGAGCTTGGAGACAGAGGAGCCCCTTTATCTGTGTTTCTTGCATCCATTGGTGTAGGAAAGACATTCTATGCTGTTCTCGTGAGCCAGCAAAGGCTTCCTGATGATAAGGAAAGCCCCATATCTCTCCTGAGAAAGACACCAAGGTTGTCATCATGGAGACGTGATGAAGGAGAGAAAGTTGAGATACAGACTCTAGCTGGCTCACAGAATGACATGGCTCCTTAATCACCTACTGAGAACTTTGTTTCTTTCCTATAACCAATGGGCAGTGAATGTGTATGTTAAGTGAATGTAAATATCTTGAAAAAGTATAAAAGCAACATGTTGCTGTAATAAATTTCTCTTGCACCCTTCTGATGGAGTTGTGGTACTTTGTGCTGTGTCGTTTTCTATAACGACATCTGGTGACTGTCTGCCGTGATTGCAACTGGACTGTAAAAAAGGGGAAAAAAAATGAGAAAAAGACAGAAAAAGTTGAAGGGTACCCTAAAAATGAGTGAAGGCAGCAAGGACACTGTGGAGGTTTGGATCTAATTCAGACGTCTGATTTGAGGTGAGCGATTGGGAAAAATAATGGGAAATAATTTATCAAAGAAGGAAAAGACTGTTTTGTCCACGTGGAAAGCTTTATTGAAAAGGAAAAATGTTCAAGCTTCTGATTATGCCCTTCATAGTTTACTGATATGGTGTAAATCACAGGACTTTGAAGCTGATGCCGACACTGCCTTCAGTGTTGGGGCATGGAAAAAGGTTGGGAAGAGACTATGGGAAGTGATATCTAAGGGGGATAAGATGGTTGTTGATTTGGCTACTACCTGGAGACTGTTGTATGAGGCACTGAAGGAATGGAAAGCAGAAAAAGATAGAGGGGAGGAATTGGAGGAGCAGGAATTAGAGCAAGAAGCTGAAGTAGAGGAACAGGAGGAAGATGAGGCTGAGCCTGTCGATGAATCTCCCCCTGAGGAGTCTGCTGTAGCTGCTGTGGAGGCTCACCCAGGGTTTGCTATCATGAGAATCAAACAGCAGGCTAAGATTGCTCCTCGATATTTATCTCCAAAAGACTATGTTAAAACTGTGTATACTTCGCCTGCTCAGCTGTTCGTTGAACTGAGTGCTAAACCAAAGTATCTTACGCCTGCACAGCAATTAGCAAAAATGAAGTTACAGAAGAAGCGAAGTGAAAAACAGGCTCGGTCATTGGCCCTTCTGCCTCTCCCTGGGCCATTTGCTCCCTTCTCCCCCTCCCCTGGGTCGGCTGATCCTCCCCCACCCTCCCACGGATCCGCTGCCCCTCCCTTACTTGTCCGTCGGTCGGCTGCTCCTCCCCCACCCTCCCATGGCTCGGCTGCCTCCTCTCCATATTCCCTTGAGCCATCCACCCCGTCTCTGCCCCCCTTCGAGTCGTCTGCCTCCACTCCACTCCCAGTTGAGCCATCTGCCCCCCCCCCCCCCATCTGAACTGGTTGAACAAATGCAATCATTAACTGTGTCCTTCCTTGTCTAGTGATAGTTCTGACGATGAACTGACGGTTATAAGTACATCTAAAAAGAAGCAGGGATCTGTTTCTGTTAGACCTCGTAGCAGATCCAGGCCTGATGTTTCTTGGACTCTGCCTCCCTGACAAGTGGCTGTGACTCCTCGACACCCTTTGCCATTTTGGGAGCATGTGAGAATGAAAGCAGCTGAAGTGGGAGATTGGAATTTGTTAAATAAGTCCACCTAAAAGGATGGAGGTGGCTGCTGCTACTTCTTCTGGTGGGCCTGTGGCTTTTCCTGTTTTCAAAGCTGCTCCTAATTCAGGACAACAAGATAGCCATCAGGTTTTTGCATGGAGGGTTGTACAGGACCTTCAGTCAAAAGTAGATCAGCATGGTGTTAACTCTTCTCAGGTGATGCAAGTGATTCGTGTTCTAAATGCTGATGTACTTGCACCTTATGATATTGTTCACCTTGCTACGATTCTGTTTCAGCCAGTGCAGTATGGTGTGTTTCAAGCTACCTGGAAACAAATGGTTGAAAGAGTAGCATTGGAGAGTTACCTCAGTCACGCTGTTGATGCCTTGCTGGGCAATGGACCGTTCTCTAACCCAGATTTGCAGGCAAGATGGGACCCTCTGGTTCTTGCACAGGCCCAGCAGCTGGGTATGAGTGCCTTACTTAAAACAATGGAAATGGCAGCTCCTAAACCAAGGTATATTACCATCCAGCAAGGGGTAAAGGAACCTTTTCTGCAGTTTGTGGAGAGGGTTGCTGCAGCCCTTGAGAAGCAAGTAGAAGATGATAAGTTGAGGCAAATTTTATGCAGACAGATAGCACAGGAAAATGTGAATGATGATTGTAGGTGAATTATTGATTCTTTACAGGGAGATCCCTCGCTGTCTGATCTTGTAGTTGCTTGCTCAAACGTCGGTTCAGTTGAGCATAAAATGGCTGCTTTGGCAACAGTCATGAAGTCCTCACCCAGATGTTCTGCTTGTGAAGAATCAGGGCATGTGAAGACCCAATGCCTTCAAACTGCTGGACAATGTGCA
The DNA here is from genome assembly GCF_037042795.1 of Molothrus aeneus. NCBI lineage: Eukaryota > Metazoa > Chordata > Aves > Passeriformes > Icteridae > Molothrus > Molothrus aeneus. Next base: position 5,918,630 of record NC_089679.1, on the reverse strand, counting down.
CACTCTAGGGTAACTTGGACCAATAAAGTGCCTTGTTATTGTTGTGGTTAGTTTGGCCACATTGCTAAATTTTGTAAGTTAAGATCTTTTTCAGGTGGTTGACAAGTGCAGGGAAACTGGTAAGAGGAACGCGAAGGGGCGCGTGGAGACACAAATACCCCGACGACAATCACGAGCCCTGCCAGCACTGCAAAGCTCTTCATTTGTGACCGATACAAAGGGGCCACAAGAGGCTTGGCAGGGATTGATTTACCGGTAGCTGACATAGTGACTATTTTGACAAGACGTATATGTAAAGTGCCTCTTGATGCTTACGGTCCTATCGGCCAAGGTTTGAGTACTTTTCTGATGGGAAGATCTAGTAGCACTATTCAAGGTATTAATGTCCATTTGGGTCTTATTGATTCTGATTATGTGGGACAAATTCAGGCTATGGTGTCTGTTAGTAAACCTCCTGTTGTTATTCAAAAAGGTACTTGTATTGCTCAACTTGTTCCTTTTATGAGTTGTGTTCCAACTGTAGTGGACTGGAGTCATGGCACTGGAGGTTTTGGATCTACAGGACCACCTCAGGTTCTTTGGACTCAAAAGGTGACAGATGAGAGTCCGGAAATACAATGTTTGGTCACTGCTAAGGGATGTCATCCAGAAACTACAACAATATCGGGTTTACTTGACACAGGAGCAGATGTAACTATAATTTCACAGCTTGTTTGGCCTCCAACATGGCCCCTCACTCCATCAACCTTTGGAGTTGTTGGGTTAGGTGGGTGAACTGCTGGTGCTTTATCTGCTATTGCGATCACTGTAACACATCTTGAAGGCCAACAAGCTAACATTAGACCATATGTTACTAATGCTCAGCCTAATTTATGGGGACGTAATTGCTTAACCCAGTGGGGTGTTAAAATCACAACGGATTTTTAGTGGGGGCCACTGGCATGCAGGGCTTTAAACGTCTGGTTTTGTCCTTGACATGGCTGACAGATAAACCTGTCTGGATTGATCAGTGGCCCCTGCCTACTGAAAAGCTTCTTGCCCTGCGAGGCTTAGTGAAAGAACAATTGCAAGATGGACATATAGAAAAATTATTTAGCTCATGGAATACAGCAGTGTTTGTAATAAAAAAGAAATCTGGTAAATGGAGACTTTTGCACGATTTGCAGCGGATAAACGCTGTGATGGCCACAATGGGTGCTTTACAATCTACACCTACATTGTAGGTGTCTCCCAACACCTACAATGATTCCACAAGGATGGGAAATAATTATCATTGATTTGAAAGATTGATTTTTTACAATTACATTGGCTGATCAGGATAAGGAAAAATTTGCCTTTACCGTGCCTTCTTTAAATTATGAGGAACCAGCCCAAAGATATCAGTGGATGGTTTTGCCTCAAGGAGTGAGAAATTGTTCAAGTATTTGTCAATGGTTTGTGGCACAGGCTTTATCTAAGGTCCGAGAGCAATTTAGCAATTGGTATTGCTATCATTATATGGATGATATCTTATTGGCGTCTGAAAATAAACAACAATTATCGGCTCTTGAACAATGTGCTGTGAAAAATTTAGAAGCCTTTGGTTTGGTTATCGCCCCAGAGAAAGTTCAAAGACAGATGCCTTGGAAATATTTGGGGTTGATAATCACCAATATGCAAATTGTGCCTCAACCTGTGAAACTGGACATTGATATTAAAACTGCTGTTGATGTGCAAAAATTGGTTGGTGCAATAGGTTGGCTTAGGCCATACTTGGGGATAACTAATCATCAACTGCAACCTTTGTATGACTTACTATCAGGGATCACTTCCTCTACTGATGAGAGACATTTGACTGCTGCAGCAAAAAAGGCTGTAGAAGAAATTGAATTGGCCTTGACATCTAAATTTGTTACTAGGATAGATGTTTCTGTTGGTGTACAATTATTTATTTTGAGAGATCATGAAATACCATGTGGATTGTTGTGTCAACGGAATGATAAATGGGAATATAAATTGCATATTTTGGAGTGGATATTTTTGTCTTTCAGGTCCTGAAAAACAGCTCCAGGCCTGTATGAGCTTTTTGCAGACATCATTATCAAATGTTGCAGACGCTGCAATGAGATCTTAGGCCGTGATCCTGTAACTATTGTCATACTGGTACAACAATGGTTTTTTGAGTGGTGTTTTCAAAACAATCATGAGCTGCAATCTGCTTTATCTTCCTTTACAGGTCAAATAGTATATCATTTACCTTCTCATCCTATTTTGATTTTCACTAAGAGGATTCCTTTTCAGGGGAAACAACTTTGCTCTTCTGTTCCAGTGGAAGGTGCAACAGTTTTTACAATGGATCAGGAAGAACTGGAAAAGCTGCTGTAGCCTGGAAGAAAGATGACCACTGGGAATATGAAGTAATGGTTCAACAAGGGTCTCCTCAGTTAATCGAACTTTGTGCCATACTCTTGGCCTTTATCTTATTTCCTAGTTCCATAAATATAGTTACAGACTCTGTTTATGTTGCTAATTTAGTGAAGCAGTTGGATAATGTAAAGGAGAAACCATTATTTGTTATGTTGTTGAAATTGTGGACTGTTATTCGTAATCGAAAACATTCTTATTTTATTATGCATATTCTTAGTCATACATTGCTACCTGGATTCTTTGTTGAAGGTAACGCCTATATGGATTCCCATGTGGCTGCCTCAGCAGTAAAAATGGTGTCTAATGTGTTACAGCAAGCTGTTCTATCTCACCAATTTTTTCATCAGGGTGCTCAGGCACTACGGCAGCAATTTAAATTATCACATAGTGAAGCAAAGTCAATTATTTCTTCTTGCCTTGATTTTCATATGTCTCATGTTTCACAGTATTATGGTACTAATCCTAGAGGCTTACTCCCTTTGCAAGAATGGCAAACAGATGTTACAAAAATGCCTGAATTTGGCCGTCTAAAGTGTGTTCACGTTACAATTGACACCTTTTCTCATGCCATGGTTGCTTCAGCATTGGCAGGTGAAACAGCTCGGGATGTTATTCGTCAATTTTGCCACACCTTTTCCATCTTAGACGTTCCATCACATGTGAAGATGGATAATGGCCCGGCGTATGTTTCAAAGCAATTGCAAGTGTTTTTTCGTGTCTGGGGTGTTGGTCATTCTATTGGTATCCCTCATGCTTCGACAGGCCAAGCAATTATTGAACGTGCTCATGGTGTGTTGAAGCGCCAGGTACAAAAACAAAAAGGGGGAATGCAGAAGGAGTTGCCTCAAGTGAGATTAGATAAAGCCATTTATGTCTTAAACTTTCGGCGTCCTTTACCTGACTCACAAGTGTCTCCTATATTCTATCATTTTTCATCTTTGAATTCAAAACAGCCAAACTTTCAGAAAGGTATTATGGTATGGGTAAAAGATTTAATCACGGGAAAGTGCACTGGCCCAGTGGAATTAGGAACATGGGGAAGAGGATATGCATGTGTTTTAACAGAAAATGGCCCTCTTTGGGTCTCTGCCTGTTGTGTTAAACCTTATTTGGGGCACACAGAAAAGGACGGGATGGGTGGTTCTACAGTGAGAGCAAAATGAGTAGGTAATTGCATTGGTTATTAGGCGGATGGAAGCATGGACTCTCAAGGAATGTGTGGTAAAGATGGTAATTCAAGACAGAGTAAAGGTAGTTATAGGCTTACACTGAAAATCCAAAATTTAAATTAGTGGATGTTACTTTTGCTTCTTTTCCTTGAATTCTCTTATAGAGAGGTTGGTAGTACTGAGAAATGTGTCATACCATTTCCTTTTGCAGGGCACCACCGATCCCAAAATAGGGGAACTTGATGTACCTAAGGGAGAAGTGTTGCCTTTGCATAGGAGTTGAACTAGTAGCTGAAGTCCACACTTTGAGCAACTAGGTTGGTTGCCCAGTATGATAGCAGCAACCAGTTGTAAAGTTAAGTGGATGCTACTTAGTTCTAAGTGGTGACTAGGCGGATGACTTGGTCTCTGATTCTGTGTGGGAGAAAGTTATTTGATTAGAGGTGAAGGTGTCATTCTGCTACAAATGTGTCATCCAGAAATTGTGAGGTCTGTAACGGTATTTGACGATCTGTTTTTATGTGCCTTGTTTGTATATGAATGTTAAGATTGTGAGGGTGTGTGTTGTGGAGTTTGTAGAAGTTGGTTATCTGTAAGTGAATGAAGAATGGCTCCTCCATCTGCTTGGATTTTTGCAAGGGCCCTGCAGAAGTCCTTAGCAGTTGTGTTTACGGGTCAAATACAAAAAGGGGGAATTGTAGGAAAGACATTCTGTGCTGGTCTTTTGAGCTAGCAAAGGCTTCCTGATGATAAGGAAAGCCCCATATCTCTCCTGAGAAAGACACCAAGGTTGTCATCATGAAGATGTGATGAAGGAGAGAAAGTTAAGAGATACAGACTCTAGCTGGCTCACAGAATGACATGGCTCCTTAATCACCTACTGAGAACTTTGTTTCTTTCCTATAACCAATGGGCAGTGAATGTGTATGTTAAGTGAATGTAAATATCTTGAAAAAGTATAAAAGCAACATGTTGCTGTAATAAATTTCTCTTGCACCTTTCTGATGGAGTTGTGGTACTTTGTGCTGTGTCGTGCTCTATAACAACACCTTGGTCTTCTCCCAGTATTGTTCCTCATGCAAGAAGCTTCAGAAATTTGCATTTTCCTATGCCCTTTGTACCATGGCAGAGGTTTCTTAAGTAAAAGGTTAACATTCAACACATAATTCTACAAGCTAAAGTTTAAATGCTTAATTCATATTGCTAACTCAAGTGAACTCCAAAAAATCTCTATTTCAACACCACCCATCTATAACAAGAAGCAAGTTCCAAAGCCATCACCAATACCTTGGGCTTTGAAAATTGTAGGCAGCTGCTTTATTAATGAAAAAATCTATTTTCGCATCATTTGTAGCATTTTTTCCATGGATTTTGTAATCCTTCTTTACAAATCTACCCATAAGAAACTAATTTTTTAATTTGTGCAGGGTTTTAACAAATGCTCAGATGATTATTTCAAGTTGCCATTTGATATATTGAACCATGGCAAAATCACTGATTCAGGTAAGACTAAAATATTTGCCATGCACATTCTTTAAATGTTTTTAATATTGTTGAGTTTTAATTTTCATGAGTAGTCTCACAGTTTCACATATCTATAACACTGTTAAATACAGTTTCACAGTTACTTTTTTTTAGATATACATTGATAAAAATCTTATCATGTTTCAGATACAATTTCACAGCAAGTAAAACTTTGCTCTGAAGTAAATGAAGAGGTCAGCTAATTATCAAATATGCATATCTAATTTCTTGGGGTCTTTAAAATTTGTTCCCAAACAGTGCCTAAAGCATTATTCAGTAGATATTTCAGGGCTATAGGAAGCAGTAAGAAGGGAATAATGTTTTCTGTCTCCTGTTTAGAGCTGAATCCATTAGAGGAGATATTTGTGATTTAGTGAACATGCCCGGAGACATATCTTTAAAAATTAAGGTGATTCCAAGATTGTTTGTTGTTTTTTTCTTTTTTTGAAGTGCCTGTGAAGTCTGCAAGTTCTAATCGGAGTAAGATTTAAACACTTATGTATCCTTGTGGAACTGGTTCTGAATAGTCTCTTGAAGGGTAGGGGTAGAAGGATTGAAGTCAGAGTATTCTTTGGAAAACTGAAGTAGATTATCCCAATTGCCTTGTCTGGCTTTATTTGATCTGTAAAACAATGAATTTAGTGGTTTCCTCAAGCATTGGATTCTTTTCACATCATCTTTATGAGTGCAACTCAGCAAAACTTTTTTTTTGCAATAGCTTCTGTACTTTGCAGCTACAAAACGCTGTTTGCTACCACAAAATAAAACACATTTCTTGTGCTCATCCTGCTGATTTTCATATCCCTGATGACTAGAATTCTTTTAATCCTAGTAGCTATCAAAGTACCATCAAGACTGTAACAATATCGTGATGCAGCCAAAACACACATGGCGTTAGGGGGCATCATATGTATACCAAACTGCTCTGTGGACTAGTGTGTTGCTCTTACCAGCCTTGACAACTGGCCCAGCGCTGCTTGTACAACGCTTTCAAAGTGTTTTAAGAGCACAAGGGTGGGTGGTTTTTCTTCCTGTTCCATGTATGCTTTAATGACAATACCACAGGTACTCTTGGGCAAAGTCTCTGAAGCTGCTTTTACTTAACTCAGCAGTGTCTGTCAGAAGGAAAGAAATGGTGTGAAGAACCTACTAGAAGGAATTTTTGCTTCACTAATAATTCTAGCAAAACTTTTTTTGATTTTGGTGGACTGCAGCTATCCGTGTCTTTAAGACCATCTATTTGGTGATGTCTGAAGGCAGTTTGGGATATTTCATTGTATTTGTGTCTCCTATGTGCTCTGTAATGCCTTTTGATACATACGTAGTGGATGCACAAAGATTTAAATTTTGGCTCCTGATCATATATAAGCTTATATCACCATCTGTGGAAAAATATTACTCCTGTGATGTTGTGATGTTTTTAAGAGACAAATATGTTATCTACAACAATATTAATTAGATGGTATTTGAGATTAAATTGTGGAACCTGTTTTAATAGAATACAGAAACAATGAATGAATTGTTCTCAAAACTCTACAAAGAGGCTGAGAAGATCAAGCAGTAAAAACTGACTGTAGAATCAGAACTAAACTGAAATGAAAGAAAACTCCAAGAAAATAGAAAGATTATTGAAGCACAGAATAAAGCCATTCGAGAACTGCAGGCCAGTATTGTATAATATACATTGAACAGATGAAGTGCTTCTTGATTTAGTATGACAATTTATTCATAAAATTAAATATTAAAGAGTGTTGCAGTTTGGTTTGTGCCTTGAGAAAATTATTATTTTGGGAAGGTGTGTGCACCTGTCCTGTGTGAGTGTATGAAGAATATACCTCTGTCTCAGTTGCTGGTAAATGACTGTTCATTATTATGTCTTTCATGCAAAAGATAACTCAGCATGTAATACCAGATAAAATAGACTTCTGTCTACTGATGCCCAAAATTACTTTTTCATGTGGGATTTGAGAAGTCAAAGTGTATTTCTAATATATTTTCAATTACAGTGTCTTTTTGCGTTTGTTCCTTATGAAATTATTTTGAAAATTAAAAACTCCATTTAAAACTGGAAGATGAGATATGTGAAAATAAAGATCTCTTGAAAGAGTAAGTAATACAACCAAATATATATTTTTGTGGTGAAAATAATCATTTTTCATGTGGGCAGTTTCATATAACTGTGAAATTGTCATGGTAATTTACATTGTTACTCCTTAGGTACATAAAGTAGTGTGCACTCCTGTGAAAACATATGATATTTGTCCCTCCTTTAGAGCCACTGCTTCAAGGCATCTGTGTAATCTGCTCAAGGAAACCTGCACTCATTTCACAGAGAAGACCAGCAAATGTAAATGCTTTTTTTTGATTTATGAGAGTATATGTACTTCTAGCTTGCTCTAAATTCTCGAACGGAAAAAAGTTCTCATGCTGTTCCAGATATGTTCTCCAGTTGAGATCAACTGGATGTGGCTCTTAAAATGAGAAGTAAATTTTAAGTGGCTCACAAAATTAGAAGTGAAGCCACAGGTCTAACACATGTATCCTTTGTAGTGCTAAATCCAGCCAGAGGACTTTTGAAGCCAGTACAATTCTTTGCTGAAAGGTTCCAAGCTTGGGAGCTATTTGGATGCCTATACACTGATACAGGTTTGAGGCAGTGTCAACACCCCTGATTAGCCAGTGGCAGCCACTCCAGAGCAGTGCAGGTCTCCTCAAGTCTGGTCAGCCCATTGAAGATTTTCAGTCCCATCCAGATACTGTGAATATATTAAGACATATGAAGTGGCACTTCATGCCTGTTTTTAGGCAGTAGAATCTACTCTAAATTCCCATCACTCTAACAAATTTCCAGAGCTGGCATTTCCTGTTTGCAGCAGTTACACATTTGTGGGGGAAAAAGGTCTTGACCCCTAGGCATGATTAGGAACTGGAATTCTTCTCGCAAAACTGAACAAGCCAAGACAGTTGTATAACTTAATGAAGTTTAAATTCTTGAGGTTTTAAAACATATTCTTGATTGAGAATTTTACTTTATATGCAATTTAGAATTGTTATTATAATCTTTAATATTTTACTAACTTGATCCTGGATACTTAAGAAGTGTCTATTTCTTTTCAGCCTTAATTCTAGAAACACTTGTGTATAGATGTACTGTTCTTTTTTGATAGCTATGTTTCTTACTGTTGTCTGCTATAATTATTTTCTTAGAGAAAAAAAGTATCAATTACAAAAGTGAAAGGAAAGAAGGGAAATATGGACGTGGAGTGTTGTTGCAATTTTATGACAGTTCTATGGTCATAGGTATCTGCTGATGGGAAGAAATTCAGTGCTAAACCCTACATTACAGTTTATAAAATACTAACAGTTTGGATACATTGTTATTCACTAACATTAATACTATAAAAATTAAGATAGTTACATAAATTGATCCAGAATTACACTTTTCATGGGAAAAATTATATTGGGAAGGAAATTTAAAATCTGAGCTTGCCTAATGTTCCAATGAAAAACACATTTTCCCTAGATTCTATAACTTTTGGCACCCTGTTTCATAATGACTTATAAATAAGAAAGGAGCTGATTATTCCTTTTTAAATTCATTATACTAATTAAGCACAATGACTTGGACAGATGGCATTTTTTTTTCAAAAGAAAAACTTTCTTGTACGTTCTTGCTTTGATAGATGAACAGGAAAAAGAAGAAACAAGACAATTGTATGAGGAACTTCATAGCAACATAGAAGTAAGTGACATAGCTTGCTAAAAGGAATGCGAGTTATGTGGATATGCTGAGCTGAGTTACATGTTTATGTTGGGATACTATTTGTATCCATTATGTGTGCGTGTAGCATGTCATGTGTGATGCAGGAAGTCAGGTTTTCAGACCCTTTTCAATAATTATTTTTGCATTATATAAAGCACATTCAATGGAGAAATTGCAGCAGCGTGTGGGATGTAGATCCATGTGATCTGTGTGATATGAGCTTAGTGCTAGGTGACTGCCAGAACTTTTATCTTATTTTTGGACTCTTTCACCTATGTGGTGATTTCATAGAATGGCTGAGGTTGGCAGCAGCCCTTGGAGAACTTCCAGGGTTTCCAATATTGAATTCAAATATTAAATTTTGTTTTTAGAGAATGACAGTGGCATTTGAAGAGCTTTGTGTGCAAGCAGAGAAGGACAGATTGGAAATGAGTTTCAAATGTGAGAATTCTGTCTATTGTGTTCATGCTGATGGCTCAACAATTTTGTACTTCATAGCTTTTATTACACATGCAGTGTCAGAGCAGACAGATGTGAAGTGCTTGAATGGTGAGCAGGTGACACTGAGACACTGGGACCCTTTTTTATTCATGCTGCCTGTATTCACTACCTGGCCCATTCTATTGTTGTTCCACTGGGCCAAATTTGGAACTTTATTTTTCAAATAGTCACTCAAAGTCCAAGCTTTGTCTGTGAAGTACAGTCTAGAGATCAATACTTATTTCATGTAGTTAGTTTATTTAAATGATAATGCACTAATGTATCGCTACAGAAACTTTAGCTAAATGTTCTCTCTATATATATATATAGGCTACTGTGTTCCTGTTTCATTTTCACATGCTCTTTTCTTTTAGTTTCTTGTAACAAACATGGAGTAATGGACTAATTCTGTGTAAAGCTGGCAAAAAAAAAAGATATTTTGATTATAAAATCAAACATTGATTGAACAATTACTCTTAGGAAACAAATTGTACAGCCGTACAATTACAAGCAATCTTAAACTGGAAGTTGTATTGAACTTGGAGTATATTTCATCTAGAATGTTAACTATGGATATTACTGTATCTCAAAAGTAAAAGAAGAAGCGGAAAAAGTGGACAAGTTTGAAAAAGAATGCAAACTGGAAATCAGTCAGAAGGAAAAGCAGGTTTGCTTAGTTTTAGCATCTGATAGTACAGCTTTATTTGTGACTAAAGGGGCAATGCAAGAGGCAAGGAGTGTTTCTGGGAATTAGTAAAAAAGACAAAAATAACAGCTGAAGCTGTATTTAAGTCAGATTCTGATAAGTTTACTGATGTTTCAGTACCCTTAGTCTACTAGAATTCATGGTTTGATTTTGAAATGGAGAACTTTATTTAATGTGACTTGATCAATATTTGGCTAAGATCAACAACCTCATCTAACTTGAATGACAGCAGTATGTCTGCTTATCATACCTGGGGTACAAATGAAAATGAGTATCTGTCCCTTTTCCAGACTTCATTATATTTCTTTAATTTTGATAGATTTCAGTTCTTACCATACAGAGAGATGAAAAAGATGGTGTAATAAAAGGCATCAAGGCTCACCTGAAGACACCACTAAGATTGCTAACTTAATAGAAGCAAAATGTAAGAGTTCTGTCTGCTATGTTTAAATGTAATTGTTTATAGAAGCATAGGAAATGGGGTCATGATAATTTTATTCTGTTGCTGGTTGGCAGCAGAATTTTGGGGCCTTGAAGGCCTTATTTTTGTTTGGAACAGAAGCTGGTCATGTGGGATCAGAACTGGCAGGGTAGTTCGTAGGGAAAGTCAATCAGTGACAGCTTTTGAAGATTGTAAAGGGAAAATAAGTTGCTTGAGTTTTGCAAATTTACAGTCAGGCAGGTGCCACTGAGGAAACTTACTTTTCAGAACTTGATTTTCAATATTTTTAAGCCATCTATATTCAAAGTCTTAATAGTATATGATGCCAGTACCACTGGTCTTTATTAAATTCTATAAATGTATGCAATTTTCCATTTTTAGCAGCATTTTTAAGTAAATATCCTATTTTTAAAAATATGGGCATACATCTTTTTTGCTTAGTACATGAAGAAGAAATGTTAAAGAAATCCCATGTCAGTCAAGAACATTTGAGGGTAGAGCTGGAAGAGGCTAAAATTTCATTGCAAAAGGCAGAGGTATACCTTGACTTATAGTTTTACAGTATAAATAGACTAGATGAGTATTTGCATAAATAATTATGGATACTTTAGATATTAAACAACTGTAGCTGTTTGTTGCAAAACATGTTTAGAAATTATATCATGTTTTGAAGGTTACTCAAAAGAACTTAGAAACCTAATTCCAGCCTACAGTGAAAACATTAATTCAGGTCACCGGAGAAAAGGAAGCACAGGAGGAAGAATGAAAAAAAAAAGGCTTTGCCTGCAGCCCTGACAGAGGAGATTGAGATTTCTATCGCCAATTTGAAAAGCTTGCTGCAAAATAGCATAAGAGGTAAATTAAAAAGTTTAAATTCCAAGAGTCATCTTACAGGTTGCATTTTATGATAAAATCAAGAACAATTGGAAATTAAGCAGAAATTTGGTGGTTTTCTGACACAATGGTCTAAATGCAGAGAATTTAATGCATTTTTTTTATTTGTGCTGGTTGATACTGATCTATAAAAAGTAAAATTTGCCCCCTCCAACTTTCATAAATCCATCTTTAAGAAATACAGATTTCTGTAAGCATATATTTGTTTACTTTTATGTCTACTGTTCTGAAGTTGTAAAAGTGAAATTTGTTATTGTCATGGTTTGACACTGGCACAATGCCAGTGCCCCCATGAAGATACCTTCTCCCTGGTTTCTGCTGTGAGATGTGACCAGGAATAAGCAAAGCAGGCTCCTACTTAGGGAAAAAAAACCAGAACTTTATTAACTACTCTACAACTACAGATAAAAAGGAACACACACACAGGGAAAATGAAAACTTCACAAGTGCATTTCCTCCTCCCCCCACCAAATTTCCAACACAATACATTTGGTTCCTCAAATCACCAACTCTCGGTCCAGCACCACCTTTTAGACAATCAATCCTCAGTTCATCAAGAGGAGAGGAGTCCTTCTTGTACCATGGGCTTCCCCTGGAAACACAGTCGAAGCCTCGTGTGTTTCTGTGTCACTCGTGGCACCGCCCGGAGTACATCTGCCGTTGTGACTTCTTCCTTTCCATGTCCAGTGCTCTCACCACTGAACACGGACCAGAACTGCTTCTAGGGTTGTCTTTTAAGGATGCTCTGTCCCGATCCAAAAAAAGGCACAGTCTCTCCTTTGGGACACCTGTCCCCACAATCTCTCCTCTGGGACACCTGTCCCCCCCATATTTTTTCACCCCCTGGGGCCGAGGGGCATCAACACTGAACCCTCTTGGTTCTGAGGCCATTGCCTCCCCCTAGATGCAGTCTCTGTATCACAAGGAACATGGGTCTGTCCATGGCTGTACAAAAAGAGTCCAGCAAAAGCCACTCCATCATCTCTTCCCACTAGGATCCTTCTCTACTCTTCTACTATCTCTCGCTCACCCAGACCTCTCTCACACTGGCCCATTTCCTTCCTCATCTTCCACTCTATCTTCCAGGAGAGGTCAATGATCTGTAAAGTTCTCATTCTCCAAAAAGGGGTTAAAAGCTCCTACAAGCGGCCGGCTGAACCCCCCCCTCTTCTCCGTCCCAGCCGTGCTGCCGGCACAGGCCCATGTTTATCCAGTTTCAAGGTTACAGTCCCAGGCAGCGGCTCTCTCTCTCTCTCTTTCTCTCTGTGTCTCTCAGGGGGGCTGCCCGATGGCTCCCGGTCTCTCTCTCTCTCTCTCTTCCACCCTTCCACCCCCGGGCTCAGGCCTACCTCTCTCGGCCACATGGCTTTCCCCTCCCCCTGCCCAGCCAGCAGCTGGGCCGGGGGAGAGACGCGAACTCTTTCCCGCCGGAAACCCAAGAGGACCCTCCCAGGGGAGAGCTCTGCTTTTAACCCCGTGTTCTCAGAGGCGTGTCCATGTCCCAATGGCCAGGTTAAATGCCAATATTAAAGTCTGAATATCCATTGGCCAAAAACACAGCATCCCTAAAAACACATTTCCTGTCAAACCACCACAGTTATGTCTTGCAGGCAGATATATCATCTGCCTGTTGAAAGGTAAATATTCTTAAAGTGCTTGTGGTAAGACTTTGTCTTATTGTCCTTTAAGTTTCAAATGCAATGCTTTGTACCATACATTTGGGGTTTTTAAATTACCATTTTCTTAGATTAAAGAAATATGAAGACGAATCAAAGCTGCTTACTACCTTGGAGCTCCAAAATAAGTCTGCTGAACTGAGTAAGGCTTGTAGAAAGGCAGAAAATGAGCTAGGCAGTGAGACAGTGGAAATTTTCCAGAGTAGAAATCCATTCTGATTTAGGTAAAAAGTACATCTTTGAATTAAGTATGTAGCTTGTGAACATAGCTATTTAGTCTTACTGCCTGTTCGAGCAAAAAAAAACTATGTTCAAAGAAACTGCTTCAGCCAAAGGACAGAGATAAGGAGAGACAGACAAAGAGGCTGCGGGAGGCAGGGCAGGGTGACCCAGGAGTTCTTTCTGTACTTTCTGATAAAAAAACTAGCTGCAAGTGTAATGCAAAATCAGTAAAATGAATATTTATGAACCTGTTGTGAAATTCCATGCATATGGATTAGTAAGGAAGATAAAAAGAGATCTGGAGTTCCCAGAGGTACGCATGCCCTTTTAAGGGGAGCGATCCCCACATGCGTCCAGCGCTGTAATAAACATACTGGCTTCGCAACCTTCACAAAAGTTGTGGAGTTTGTTTCCTTTTCCACAATTCAGCAGTAATAAAAAGATTTTCTACTGTTTTCTGGAAATGGACTGTCTCTAGTACTTGGGGAAATTATTTTACAGTACCTGTACCTGTCAGGAATGCTTAAATTTATTTTTACTCATTTGACTCCCTTTTTTTTGGTGGTCATTGGTACTGGCAACAGCCAAAGGGCAGTGCTGTGCAGAGCTCCAATAGTAAGTCCATCCATGCATGAATTCTCATGGAAGTAATTTTGATTTCCAGCTAAGACCATTAGCACTGAAGGTGCCAGGAGTGACTTCTGTAGCTTGTAGCAGAGATAAAACCCTCCCACTAAGGTTTCTGTCAACCCTCCCCTTGCTGTATGCGGAATGTTGCTGGCAGGGGTTATCTTTAAATACTGCTTTGATATCCTGTGGTTTCTAGGGATGTGCTCCTTAGCCCCCAGAGTAAGAGATCTGCCTTCAGGACTGTTTTTCTGCTGTGCAGCACATGGCCCTAGAGCTCATCTGACAGATGAGAAATGTAATTGGATGTCTCTGTCTACATTGAGGGCATCTATAGAGAAGTGTTCAAAAGTGAACTGCTAATGCTTGTCTAGAACTAGGCAAGATGAGACCTGTGAGAATTCCACACCAAACATGACCTTGGCATTGAGTACTTGCAAAAAATACCAGTATTGTGAATGTGCACATAGAAAATATTTGGAAGTTAGTAATAACTGGTTTCCTTTTTCAGCATATCCGTGACATACTTTCAGCAGTTCAGATTTTTTTTTCTGGAACAATGCAGATGCATCAATACTTGGAGATTACTCCATTCTTACAGTCCATGGTTTATTTGAAGTTGTAATTGTGGAAAACATAATAGGGTCTGAATTTTATTTAAGATAAATGATTCGTTTCTCTTCAGATATAGATTTGCTAATGTCTTTCTTAATAATTTTTTCAAGTCTACATTTAGATTAAGTCATAAATTACCTTTACAGTTTCTGAACTTAATCAAACAAGTTTTGAGAACTGGGTAATACAAAAGAGTAAATGTTTTATACTGCCAGCTAAATATGAAAAATTATTTCTGTTCCACTAATTTACATTACATGTGCTATAGAAGAGATGCTCAAAGTAAAGTGTGACAAAGAAGTGCAACATGAAGAGCTGTCAGAAACTCTGGTAAATGTTCATTTTATTAATCTCATGGCTTGCTCTTCATATGAAATTCTTCTTACTTTTTTAGTATCTTAAATGCCATAAATAAACACAGTCTAGTCTACCTTAACACTTCTCCTAAACTTTCTCACACACAATTTGAGTGTTTTCTTTGAAGAACTTGTTCATTGCAACTGTTTTTCTTGTCTCTTATGTTTTGGTTTTCCTTATCAAGGTTTTTGGTTATTTCCTTCTTCATTCATGCCCATTCAAATGCCTCTCTCTCTGGTGTCCTGGTTTAGGGCAAATTTGGGAGAAAACCTCCAAAGAGGGCCCCTCCAGAAAGCAAACCCACATGGCCCCTCCCCCAACCAGTGTGGGAAGGGTTCCTCAGAGAGAAGTGGAAAGAACCTGTTTATTTAACAGGCACAGCACCCCCCACACACACACCCAGCACACAAAACGAACAATACCGGATGACACCACTCTTTCACCGCTCTGAAAAACATGACCAATCCAGAAAGTCTCTCTCTTGGGGTTGGTCGCTCTGTTATCAGTCCCTCCGGCGCTGGGGCAGCTGCTGCAGCCACAGGGTGCAAACTCTCGGTGTTCCCAGGTCCTAGTCTGGAGCAGGTTCAAGTTGGTCCAAAAAAAAAGAAAGGAGAAACAGTCCAGGAAGAAATTTGGACTGTTTAGCTAAACTAGCTAATGAGCAGAAGCAAGAGCAAGCAGAAGCAAAGCAGAAGCAAGACCGAGAGAGCAAAGCGAAAAGCAAAAGCAAAAAAGCAAAAGCAGCACTATGTACTGCCCTGTCTCTGTGTCCTGCCAGCCATTGGGGAGATGCTGATAAGAAAACCTAAACAAAACTTTCACTCTTCAGAGCCAGTCTTAAAGGCACAGAACATAATATCCAGCATAAACAGAACATATGAATGGGGATACAAGCATCATAACGTCACCCTAGGACATCAGCTAAGGAAGGCTAAGGAAGGGGGGGGGGGGGAATTCGTGAGTTTTCAATGTTTGCCTTCCAAAGGAACCATTACACATGCTGAAACCCTGCTTCCCAGGAAGTGTCCCAACATCACTGCTGATGGGAAGTAGAGACTCTCTTTAGCTGTTGTGGATGCAGATCTCCACTTATTTCCTTCTTTTGCTGTAATAAACTCCCTTATCTCAGCCTGCTGTTTGTGCTCCATCTTATTCTCTCCCTTAAGTGGGAAATGGAGTGATTGAGTGACTGAGTGGGGACCTGGCACCCAGCCAAGGTCAATATGCTACACCATCTGTGACAAGACACCTCTGTTTTAGCCTGGAGACCCCTAGGATGTCCCCATAGAGCCCCTGTAAGATTCCATGACATCACGGCTCCTCATCAGCCTACGGACACCAAAGATGTCCAGACTGATATCCTGTTACAGCCTGTGAGCTTGGTCTGCTTTGGTAGATGGGAGAGCCCTGGAATATCCCCATGGAGTCACTGGGATTGCCCATGAACTAGGTGTTCTTTAGGAGCACAGAGATCACTGGGAGGTCTTTCTGGAAGCCCAGTGAGTGCCTGAGCCAAATGGGCTCCGTGGCACGTAGAGACCCCTCTGTTGTCCCCATGGAGCCCCTGTGAGTGCCTGTGAGCTCAGAAGTCTTTGGAGGATTTGGAGCCCTGGGATGCCATGGGATGTCAGCATGGGGGGCTGAGATCAGGTGTGATCTCCTGGCTTGTGGTGGTGGATTGCCCTTGCCTCCCCTTTTTCAGCCCCATCATGATCTGAGAAATGCTGGTTAGGCCTCAGCCTTGACAAACTGCAGCCTGGCTGAGCTATTCTGGAGCTTTTCAGAAACACTTTGTGCTCCCAGCAAGGGGTGCTGTTGTGGATGCAACAGCCTGGTCAAAGCGGGAGAAAACTGGCTTAGTTTTCTCACAGTGGACTTGTGAAACTTCTTAGGGAGTTGTAGAAAAAGGATGATAACTTGTTAGCATAAACAACCTGCAGGTGGTGTTTTCCTACTCTGTTTTTCTGTTCTTCTCAAGGACTTTTTGTGAGAAAGATGTTTTTGTTAATTAACCAATCAAGTAGAATGTGTCGAACCTATCTATAAAAAGAAGAGAATTTTCGTATTAAAGCTGCTGTTCTGCAAACCAGCCTTCAAGTGAATCTGTGTCATTTCTTGCTCAATGGTGACATGCTGTCTACTGTGTTCCTTTTTTTTAAATTTTAACAGCCTTGGAAACATTGTTTTTGCCTGAATGGTAAACATTGTGTGCAGGTGTGCATGTCCTCCCTAGAATGTGACAGAGGGGCTGCTATCCTGGAATCCTAAGTGCTTTAGAATTGTAAGTTGTGTCTGTAAGTAAAATTCCTCCATTTGTGCATCCATTAGCCTTGTTCTTCCTTGGAGAACTTATCATACTCAGATGATCTGTGTAGGCTGTAGACTGCAGTGGTGGACTTCAAGGCTTCCAGCAGAAGAGAGATTCTGTCCACATTTTGGATTTTCCTTTGTCTGAACCTTCAAGGTCCAAGGCTCCAAGCAGTT
The DNA here is from genome assembly GCF_037042795.1 of Molothrus aeneus. Taxonomy (NCBI): domain Eukaryota; kingdom Metazoa; phylum Chordata; class Aves; order Passeriformes; family Icteridae; genus Molothrus; species Molothrus aeneus. Next base: position 5,901,265 of record NC_089679.1, on the reverse strand, counting down.
TGAAGAGCTCCAAATTAAGACATGAACATGTGTTTGTTTTTTCATCACCTCAGTCACCACTGATGGTTTAGTCAAGTTTTCCTGTGCATTGGATTTAATTGACTAGTGAAGCATGTGCTAAAAATACATCCAGTATCTCCTCGACTACCTTCCCAGAAGGGTTTGACTGGAGAACAAGTTCTGAAGACAAATATTTGGTATACTAGAAGTAGAATTTAGGAGTTGATTGCAGAGCACTGCATGCACAAATGGTTTAGAAGGATCAATCTTTTTCTGTACCCTCTATGCTTGTTCTCATTTGAAATATTAAACATTCTGCAGGTTGGTTTTGTTAGGGTTGGGGGATTTATGGGGGGGTGGGGTGGTGGTGGGGAGGATGTGGGTATGTGTCGCAGACATCTTTCATGAAAAATCCTTTCTTAGGATTTTTCCTTGTGAGAAGCTGCAGTTTCAGCAACCAAAAGTAAACAATGGTTATCTGCTGCTGTAGAATGCAACAGGTAGACCTGTGATTGGTCTCCTGTGGATGTTTAGATTTACTGACCACTCATGGCAGAGCTGGCTCTTGCTCTCTGTCTGAGACACAGATCTTTGTTATTCATTCTTTTCTATTCTTAGCTTAGCTAGCTTCTGAAGAAACCTTTTCCTTTCTATTTCTTTTTAGTATAGTCTTAATGTAACATATATCATAAAATAATAAATCAAGCCTTCTGATCATGGAGTCAACATTCTCGTCTCTTCTTCATCCTGGAAACCCTTGTGACCATGGTCACAGGTATGGGTTTTATTTACAGAATGGTGTACAAAAAACTTGTGCCCCAAACCAGCAGTATGAAGCAATGCAGGTGTAAAAAAAGGTGACAGAAATGTAGGATAATATGAATCTGAAAATGCTTCGGTATTTACCCAGGTGTTTCACTCCAGCAAGGTGACTGTCCTTCACAAAAATGTAGTGGCAGGCTCATAGCATACTGGAAGTGATGACCTTTTCCTGTCCCAAATCGACCAGCAAAATATTTTGGCTCTTTATTTAAACCCCTGAGCCAGCCATGTTTCAGGCTGCAGAAGCTGCAGCTGGTGTGGCAGAGGTGGGGTGCAGCCCTGCCTGCTGGCCCTGACCTGGCACCCGCAGGTGGTGGCCATCAGCACCGGGGGTCCCCTGTGCCGCCCTGCCAGGGCTGGGCCTGCCTCCTTCCACCCCTGATAGCCTCAGGGAAACAGCACACTACTCCATCTGCTTTAAAAACAAACAAGCAAACAAAAAGCCTACTGTAAGAATTTGCAGAAGTCTTCAAACTACTTATCAGCCCTTGCGTGGAGTTTGTTGATGTAGCAAATGGTTTCTAGGCAAACTGGTATTGCTGGTACTACTTTTAGATTAGGTTCCTAAACTTCAGGTAAGAGGAGGTGGTGGTCATGTACCCCTGAAGAATGTTGGAAACTGCTCAGTCATTTAAAGGTGGCCAGAAAATGGGTGTAGCAGTGGAGTGGACACTCTGTGAGTAGTAGCCTTAAGTCATGTATCGACTGGCACTTCAGTGGGAATGTCACATCGACACCAAGAGATTGTGTCATGACGTGTTGCATGACAGCAAATTGGACCAAAATTCTACTGATTTTAACCTAAGTGGACAGGCCACCTTCACTTAACCCAGCAAAGGGATGTAAGTCAATAATGTTTGAAAAGTAGCCCTGAAAAGTAGTCCCTTTAGTTTGTTAGACTGGCGCAAGTGTGCAAAGCTGTTGGAATCTAATTGCAGTCTGACACTTAACCAGTCCGCATCACTAGGAGGCTTAATGGTTTAGATTGAGAGGTGGTGCATGTTTTTTTCAGAGTAATGGCCCAATGAAGAGCAGCGTTGACTGCCATGAATGCTGTTGTACCCTTCAAGAGAAATGGTCTAGGCTTAGCACTGTGTGAGAATTCTTAATCATTCTAACAGAACCTTCTTGGTTCTGTTGGTTTGATGTCCTGGCATGACTGTATGGCCTGGTACCCCAAATCGTCTGTTCTGCTTTACTGCCAGATATTGAGTTCTGTGCCTTTAAGACTGGTTCTGAGAGTTAAGGGGGGAGAAGAAGCCTGCAGTTTGTCTGCAGAAGCTTCACTTCCTCCCCCAGAATTCCTTTCTCTCAGTGTGTTGTCTGCAGCACAGATAGAGGGAGGACAGTTTTCCTTTGCTTTTTAAGCTAGTTTCCCATCTGTGAGCTGAGTCAAGAGAGTTTTTTCTGGGATGGTGGTGTTTTTCTTGGACTGTTCAGCTCTGCCCTGGACCAAAAACCCAGAATAATACCAGGAGTTCATGCCTGTGGCCCACCGAGGCCTGGGACACTGCACTCCAGTGCCGGAGAGCCTGAAGGAGACTGAGCAAGAGCTGAGGCCATATCCGCGAAAGGAGTCTCCGATCTACAGAAGGACTCTTTCTGAATTTGCCATCTCTTCAGAGCAATGAGAAGTTCCATTGTTTAATATTATTCCTTTTTTTCATGTTTGTGAGTATTTGGCTGTGAAATAAACAGGTTTTTTCCACTTTTCTCCAAAGAGATTATCTTCCAAACTGGTTGGGGGAGGGGCTGCTGGATTCTGCCCTTCAGAGGAAACATCCTTTGGGAAGTTTCCTTCCAAATCCATCCCAAACCAGGACAAATATTTTGGTGCCCAGCATGTGGCTTGAGAAAGTGGAAAATAACCTGTACTGATTGCATTTTGGTTTCACTTACAATGAATTGGGATTAAGCACTCAGTACCCACCATGTTGCTTGAGTTTATAATGTCTCTCTGGGTGGAGGCCTTGATGTCTCTGGTCCCTAGGCCAGTTTGAGGTGTTAATACCTTTCTGGTCCCTAGGCTTGCTTCCCTATGCACAGATAGCTCCAGTATTATCCCTGGCATGTAGCTTTTACAGTAGAAGGGCAGGGATTCAGGTTGCTATTTTGTTGGGCATGGTGATAATGATTTATAGGGACTTTACAAAGGTACTGGGGTTTGTTTGAAATATGCATAGTTTGTTGTTTCTTTGTCCTAGCACGGGCAGTCACTTGGTGATGTCCTCCAGCTAGCCCTCACCTCCTGGCCCGGGCCAAGAGTGGCTGCCCCCTATCCACCCCTTTGGCCAGTCTGGGTGGCAGTAGAGCAGGGCTGCCTAACTCCCAGAGGCAGCAAAGCTGCTCTGTGCAGCTGCTGATAAGAATCCCAAGTTGAGGAAGCCAGAACAAAGGAGATGAGAGGGGCCACTTGTGTAAGTTCTCAAGAGGTTTTAATCTCCAAGAGGGTCCAGGGACAAGTGACATGTCCAACAGGGTAACAGCAACTTAGGAACAGGGGAGGGTACTAGGGGAGGATACAAATCTTAACCAATAGTAGAACAGCAGGGGAGGAACGTAGGGCGGGGGATCAGTCTAGGTAACCAATAGGGGATAACATGGGAGGGGATCAGGCTTGGCACACCAATGGAACTTCGAGGGAAGGGTGATAGACAAGGAAGGTTCTAGATAAAGGGGTGGGGTTACATTTGATGAACAAGGGAAGAGGGCAGTACTTCCAGGATTGGCAGGGAAGGGTCTGGAAATCAGGGAGGTGCAAGGGAGATTGACATGGGGACTGACATAAGATTATGCAGGAAAATAGTAGTAAACAACTTCAGGGCAAAACCATTGGGGAAACCGAACAGGGTACTTGGAACAAACCACTATAAACTCACAATAAGGAACACCTTAAGATTACAACAGCAAAACAATCTACCACACTACCCTGTGTCCTAGTTTCAGTAGCATATTTTGGGAGTTTCTTGCACTCCGTTAAAAGAGGAGCAAGGTGAGGGTTCCCAGCCTTTCTTTCCCTTCTTCTCCTTTAAATCTGGTACGTTACCTTTTGAAAATATTCAGTTTCCCCTGAATGTTAAAGAGATCACTTTCTTGGTATTTTATCTCGTAAGCTTCCTCTATATGGTCTGCAGTTTGTCTAGAATGAGGGCTGATATGTCCAGAGGGGATGATGAGACACCTGACCCAGGCATGGACCCAGGTGTGGAAATTCCTGAGTGGTGTGGGGAAGTGGAGAGAATGGGCCAAACCCTGAGGGAATTTTCTGACCCCCTAGCCTGGGAATTTCCCTGTGAAGAAATTCAGAACCCAGATGAGGTGGGGAAATATCTGGAAGAGAAGTGCCATGATTATTCTAATGAGAAAAAGCTCATTGCAATAATCTGGGGCCAGGCATATCACATGCTTCTAGATACTGTAGGGCAGCAGACAGAGGCAGGGGACAGGGAGATAAATCAGCAGACACCCCAGTCACTCAGGCTGCAGCAGATACCCCAGTCATTCAGGTTGCAGCTAAACCAGACAGTGAGCCTAAGCCAGCAGCTAAACTAGACAGTGAGCCTAGGCAAATGGCAGTTGCTCCTACCACAGGAAAGAAGCACAAAAGCAAAACTAATCACCCAGTAGATGATGACGATCTGGGGGAAGGACCCTCAAGGCCAGAAACTGTCTCAAAATCAGAAGTCACTATTGAGTCCTTGTCCCTGAAGGACCTTCATGGCCTAAGAAAGGATTACACCCGATGATCTGATGAATCTATAATTAGTTGGGTATTCTGTCTTTGAAACTGTCTTGGTTTACAAGACAGGTGTCTGCTAGGGAAGGCAGAAAAAGCCTCCCTTGGAATGGAGAATGTAAACCCCTGTGGTGGTTTGACAGGAAATGTGTTTTTTGGGATGCTTTGGTCAGGCCAATGGATGTTCAGACTTTAATATTGGCATCTAACCTGGCCACTGGGACATTGGACACGCCTCTGAGAACACGGGGTTAAAAGCAGAGCTCTCCCCTGGGAGGCTCTCTTGGGTTCCGGTGAGGAAAGAGTTCGGGTCTCTCCCCCGTCCAGCTGCTGCTGCTGGGCGGGGGAGGGGAGCCATGCGGCTGGGTGAGGTAGGCCGAGGCTTGGACCGAGAGGGGAGGTGAAGAGGCCCCCGAGGATGGAAGGGTGGGAGAAGTACCAGGAGGCATCGGGCAGCCCGCACCAAGAGAGAGAGAGAGTACAGCCGGTGCCTGAGACTGTAACCTTGAAACTTGATAAACATGTGCCTGTGCTGGCAGCACGGCTGGGAAGGAGAAGAAGGGGGGGGGGGGGGGGGTGCAGCCGGCTGCTTGTAGGAGCTTTTAAGCCCTTTTCGGAGAATGAGAACTTTACAGATCATTGACCTTTCCTAGAAGAGAGATAGAGTGGAAGATGAAGAAGGAAATGGGCAAGTGTGAGAGAGGTCTGGGCGAGTGAGAGATAGTGGAAGAATAGAGAAGAATCTTAGTGGGAAGAGATGATGGAGGGGCTTTTGCTGGACTCTTTTTGTATAGCCATGGACAGAACCATGTTCCTTGTGATACAGAGACTGCATCTAGGGGGAGGCAATGCCTCAGAACCAAGAGGGTTCAGTGTTGGTACCCCTCGGCCCCAGGGGGTGACAAATATGGGGGGGACAGGTGTCCCAAAGGAGAGACTGTGGAGGCAATGCCTCAGAACCAAGAGGGTTCAGTGTTGGTACCCCTCGGCCCCAGGGGGTGACAAATATGGGGGGGGACAGGTGTCCCAAAGGAGAGACTGTGGGGACAGGTGTCCCAAAGGAGAGACTGTGCTCTTTTTGGAACGGGACAAAGCATCCTTAAAAAGACAACCCTAGAAGCAGCTCTGGTCCATGTTCAGTGGTGAGAGCACTGGACATGAAAGGAAGAGGTCACGACGGCAGATGTACTCCGGGCGGTGCCACGAGTGACACGGAAACACACGAGGCTTCAGCTGTGTTTCCAGGGGAAGCCCATGGTACAAGAAGGACTCCTCTCCTCTTGATGAACTGAGGATTGATTGTCTGAGGGGTGGTGCTGGACCAAGAGTTGGTGATTTGGGGGAATAGATGCATTGTATTGGAAATTTGGTGGGGGGAGGAGGAAATGTATTTGTGGGGTTTTCATTTTCCCTGTGTGTGTTCCTTTTTATCTATCGTTGTAGTGTAGTTAATAAAGTTTTGTTTTCTTTTCTTTCCTAAGTAGGAGCCTGCTTTGCTTATTCCTGGTCACATCTCACAGTAGAAACCAGGGAGAGGGTATCCTCATGGGGGCACTGGCATTGTGCCAGTGTCAAACCATGACAACCCTCTCTCTCCAAATTATTAGAATAGTGAAATTAAGTGGCTCTCAGGCAAAAATATGGGAATAGGAATAACAGTTCTTTACTAGTATGTATAATAAAGCAAACAAACAACAACTACGGCATTAACAACAAACAGAACCAGGAACCCAGTGACAGCCTTTCGGCTGCGGCACTTTCCCCTTAGGTGTAGTTACAGTCACAGCCGGCAGGGGAGCTGGCAGGCTCCCGGTGGGCAGGGCAGGTGTGGTGATCCCCACTGGCTGCAGGGGGCACTCCGGTGCAGGCTCGGGGAGCACGTGGCAATGGAGGTTTTTGTTCAAAGACGGGAAGGGATGGAAGAGAGGCTTTGCTTCACAAACCCTTGGGGCAGCCAGCTCCATTGCCCCTAGCAGGACTCTCGGACAGCAGCAAGCTGGGCTGGCAGGATGTCTTGGCAGGCAGGGGGTGAGGGGCTCCCAGCAGGGAAGGGAGAGCCGCTCAGGATCCTGGGCACCTCAGCAGATGGTGATAGATCTCTTTTAGTGAGGTAGGTGTTAATAAGCTCCCAGTTCAGTGGGTGTTCTCACGAGCAGAGGCTCAGCCCACAACAGAAGAAAGCAGCTCTGGACTGGGCTCTGACAGCAGCACTGAAACTCCCTTCCCCAAGAGCAGCAGCTGCCACTGTCCTTCTCTGAAACGGAGAGAGAGAAAGAGAGCTAGGAGCTGCACCCAGCCCCTCCCCCAACCCGAAAGAAAAAAAAAAATCTCCCAAAAAACCAAAGGAGTTTCCCCCTCCCTGCCATCAGTGCTTATTAGCAACTCAGTGGGGAAAAAATTCCACAATAACAAGGAAGGAACAGGAAAAAAAAACAATCAAAAACCAAAACCCAACCCCCAATAGGGATGCTGCAGGCGAGGCTACAATTCTGGATGGTCCTGAAGCGAGGCATTTGGGATCCCTGTCACATGACCCAGTTATTGACCAAGGAATGGTAAGGGGTTCTGACCATCTCAGTCTCTGAATACAGATCTTGAGAAGTGTGAGGCAAAGATATCTGTATGCAGACAATCTCTATATGCAGCAATCCCAGTGGAAGACCACAGAATAAGGGATTCAACGCTTGAGACAAATGGCGGTGGCAGAGATTGTCTTCACAGAGGACCCAACAATGCCTAGGAATCCAGACTTGGTAACATGTACACCTGTGATGTCTATGAAAACTTGTACAATTTGGGCCACAAGAATATGCTTCTGCTTTAGCAATGATGAAGCAGGCTGATGGCGATGAGGCCGAGCTTGATATGGCGAAGAAGCTCCGAGCATATGCTGATGCTGTGCATCACCCATCACAGGCACGAATCACAGCTTTGGAAACAGGTCTGTAGAAAATAGAAGATAAGATGGAGGAGAATCACAAGAAACTCAGAAATGAAAATAAAGCGTGCCTTCTCCAAATCTCAGCAGTAGAGATCAGAGGTTCCATTACAAAACGCAGATGTCCCCCAGATAGGGAGAGAAGGTACACCCCACAAGGTGAGCTGGTGTTCTGAGTCAAGGGGTCAGCTGGAAATGTAATTAGGATAACTGAAAACTGCAGATGAGTTGAGGGGACAGCTGGGAATATAATTAGGGTAATAGAAGATTGCATATTTTAGTTAAGATTTTAAAATTAGTTAAGAAACTAAGTAATATAGCTAGCAGGAATCACATACTCTGGTTAAAGTGTAACAAAGATATCAGGAAAGTAAAGCTAGGAGTGACAGGGATAGATGTAGCAATTGTGAAGGAGCAGACACCATAGAAATACCTGGCCTTAAGGATAATTGAACAGTTAGGAGAGGCTTGGACCATGACCAGCAGGTCAAAAGGTCCTGCCAACTGGCCATAGGTGAAGAGTTCACCATGAGGAAGATGGCTTTCTTCCTCCCATATGCCCACTCCCTTATTTCAAAATCCTACTGACCCAATTAAGAGAACACCCATCCCTGGGTGTACGTTTTAGAGGTGCCTTCAAAGGGATTGGACATGTCATCATCATACCTGGAAGTTTGGCTATGGGCAGCTGGAGCTGCTTCGTTTCTGGTGGAACTTCCTCTCTGAGTCTTGCCCTCTTTCAATTCACACACCCATTGTGCCAGAGCAGCAGTGGGTCTTCCCCTATTATGCATCCTTAGAAACCGTGTGAATATGTAAAACCTTTCCTGTATAAATAGAGAGCAGGAGTTGGCAACTCCCTCTGCTTGTCTTTGGAAAATATTGGACATGTGTCCGGCGCTGTAATAAATATGCTTCTTTTCAACTTTAATTAGCTGGAGAGTCATTCTGTCTGTGCTTTAGTTCTTCCTGTGTGATTGTGAGGAAAACATGAGGAGATGGGATGGAAGACCAATTATTTCCCAAATCAGGAAAAGGAAAGGGTGAAGACATGTAGAGACAACAACATAGGACTCTGAGGTCAGTGAAGGAGTCACATTCTAGATGGGAGGGGATTGAGGAGATGCGGTAGTCCTGGACTGAAATTCTTTTTGTAAGGTTATGGAGAAGATATAATTGATACATCAGACCCTTTTCCCTGAAACTCATGGAAATGCAGTGGGGAGGATGTAGCATTCTAACACAACTGTGAGCTAAGGCACCAGTACTGAAGCAAGTAAATGTTGCTGTAATCCAATGAGAAACTTGAACAGAGAAAGATGAGAGAGATGAGAAACTTTGCCCCAGTGATTGTAATAGAAAACCTCTGTTCCCAGAGATAGATGATATCTTTTTGTTTTAGGCTAGAACAGCTCATCCTTAAAATAGCACCTCAATAATTTGACATGGCCCATGAACGCAGCTGTGGGAAGGCCGTAAAAGATGGGAAGGATTTCACGCTTGCAGCTTTACGGGCAGCTGTTATTCATGGAATATAAAAGCCACGAGAGAACTGTTTCTTGTGGAAAAGTCTCCATGGCATAGCAAGAGACTCCTCTCCCTAAATGGACTGAAGAAAGACTATTTTAGAGGAAGTAAACTGACTGAAAGTCTCAGGTTTTGTCTCTATGTTGCCAGTGGGAAAGGAAAGAGGGTGTGGGGGGAGGAGAAGTGTTCTGAAGGTTTATTCTGATTTTCTTATTATTTTTCTTCTAATTTTGTTAATAAAGTTTTCTTTATTCCCTTTAAAGTTTGAGCCTGCTTTGCCCTCCTCTTAACCCTTATCTCACAGCAGAAAATGAGTAAATGATTCTATTGGGTGCCTCGTGATTTGGCCAGTGCTAGACCCACTACACCAGATCAAGCAGGAGATCGCTCATGTGGTAGCCCTTGGCCCAGTCAGGACAGGACCAGATGCGAAGAACATACTTTACTCTGCAGCCGGGTGCCATGGTCTGTCCTGGAGCCGTTGGCATAAGGTGCCTGGTGAGACTCGAGGTCGACTATTAGAATTCTGGAATTGAAGCTACAGAGGGTCGGAAGCCAGCTGCACCCCAACAGAGAAGGAAATCTTGGCCGCCTATGAAGGAGTCCAAGCCACCTCAGAGGTAACAGGCACTGAAGCACAACTCCTCCTGGCACCCCAACCAGCAGTGCTGGGGTGGTTGTTCAAAAAACAAAGGTTCCCTCTACCCACCAGGCCACCAATGCCACATGGAGCAAGTGGATTGCTCTCATCACACAGTGTGCCTGTATTGGAAAATTGAATCGCCTTGGAGTTTTGGAGATAATTACAAATTGGCCTGAAGGTGAAAACTTTGGTCTCACTGATGAAGAGGATCAGGAACAAGTGGCATGTGCTGAAGAAGCTCCACCGTACAACCAACTACCAGCAGAGGAAACACAGTACGCTCTTTTTACTGATGGTTCTTGTTGCAGCATAAGGATGAAATGAAAGTGGAAAGCAGCCAAATGGAGCCCAATCTGACAGGTCGCAGAAGCTACTGAACGAGAAGGTGGATCAAGCCAACTTGCTGAACTCAAAGCTGTACAACTGGCCCTGGACATTTGTTGAAAGAGAAAAGTGGCCAAAGCTCTACCTCCATACTGATTCATGGATGGTAGCCAATGCTCTGTGGGGATGGCTGGAGAAGTGGAAAGAGGCTAACTGGCAGCATAAAAGAAAACCAATTTGGGCTGCTGAAAAATAGAAAGACATTGCTTCCCATGTAGAGAAACTATCTGTGAAAATCTGCCATGTAGATGCCCATGTCCCCAAGAGTCAGGCTAACGAGGAACACTGAAATAACAAGCAGGTAGATCAGGCAGCAAAGATAGAGGTGTCAAAGATAGATTGGCAACACAAGGGAAAATTTTTCGTAGCTTGATGGGCTCATGATGCCTCAGGTCATCAGGGCAGAGATGCCACCTATAAGTGGGCACGAGACTGCAGGGTGGATTTAACCATGGACAGTATCTCTGAAGTTATCCACGACTGTGAGACATGTGCTGCGATCAAGCAGGCCAAGCAAGTGAAGCCCCTATGGTATGGTGAGCGGTGGTCCAAATATAATATGGAGAGGCCTGGCAGATTGACTACATCACACTGCCCCAAACTCGCCACGGTAAGTACTATGTGCTCACAATGGTAGAAGCCACCACAGGATGGTTGGAAACCTACCCTGTGTCTCATGCTACTGATAGTGGAGCCCTGGAAAATGTTAAAGATAGAATCTGAAAATGTTAGACTTTGTGCTTTCCCAGATCAACTGCACCTGCGTAAGCAGTATGATAAATGATATAATTGTTAGATGTGATGATTGTTTAGTAACTAATTATTGTATAATCATAAGAAGAATCATGAGAAACTATGTTGGAAATTTAAGGGGGGCTATGCTCGGCTGAAATCTATGTATACAATAGAACAATATAAGTTTAATAATTAACATGAAAGTTATATAACGATAGAATATAAAAACATGTTCATCCCGAATGTATGGTCGGAGTCAGATTTGAGTTGAATACTCCTGACACCCAGAGCTCTTAATAAAAGCACGTGCATATAGTGGCTTATGTGATTATGTGTTTCTGAATGCTAACATTTTGATGGGACCCTGTGGGTGCTGCTGAAGCGAGTTTTGCGACTTGACCACACTCCAGCCTGCGCCGAGGGATTTCTCGGAGAGCTCGATCGGCCGTGACCACTTCTGCCGCTCACAACGTCCCCGACAGAAAGGTAAGGTGCTTTTTACTTTGGTTTGGGTGCCTGCCAATAAGACGCAGTGAAAGCTACGCTCGGTTGGGCTAAAGGAATTCCTGGTGGTATCGCCTAGGCGCCGTCCATAAGACAATCATGAAAAGCGTTGCGGGTTTGGCAATTTGTGGTATATTTGGATGGAGACGCTTAAAGGGATTTTGGGCAGCAACACCTCTATTCCACAAAGTTCTCCCTTGGGGTGCTTATTAGCACATTGGAAACAGGGTAATTTTGGGGAAGAATTATGTAAAGCTAAGTTGATTGATTATTGTAATACATGGTGGCCAGGATATGCCTTGGAGAATGGCGAAAAATGGCCAAAATATGGGACTCTGCAATATAACACTATCTCGCAGTTAATGTCGTTTTGTAAACAGGAAGGAAAATGGGATGAGGTTCCGTATGTTGATTTGTTTTTCTATTTACAGGGAAAGCCAGAATGGCAGGATGAATGTGGATTAATGGTGGTTAAAATATCTGCAAGTGATAAGTGTGGGGTTTGTGAGAAACGTTCTCTAGAACATTTGGCGTTGAAAGAAAGCCTGAGTAGGGAAAATTATACAGATATTGATTTACAAGTAGCTCCAATAAGACCAAGAGAACCTAGCCCTATCCCACCACCTGCCCCTACCCCACCTAGTCTTGAACCTGTCTCATCTAGTACACCTTTCCCTCTTTATCCTCCTCTCCCATCATCCCCTGATCCCTCTTCCTCGGAAGATGAGCAAAATCTAACTGTGATAGAAAGGAGGGGGAGGGATGCAAGTGAAAAAGATAGCAATGGTAATGAATCAGTGACTCCGGTAGCCCACAGAACACGAAGTAGGTCAAAGCTTGCCCCAGTTGTGGATAGAAAAGACATAGGCAGACAAACACGGACTGTGATTGCCCCCTAGCGACAAGGTGTAGGAGTGGAAGGGCCAGTATTTATAAAAGTGCCTTTCTCTCCTGCAGATTTAGTTATTTGCAAACAATCAGCTGGAACTTATAGAGAAAATCCTGATAAAATGGCACGAGTAGTAAAAATGGTTATAAAAACTCAGAATCCTGACTGGGATGACATACAAGTAATATTAGATACTTTGATGGATTCTACTGAGAAAGAGGTGGTACTTAAGGCAGCCAAAGAAAGGGCAAGAGAGGACATCAGAAACGGACTCGTAACAGGGAATTTAGATGAAAATTTCCCAATTGAGGATCCAAAATGGGACCCTAATTTATTTTGCGTTATGAGGATATTACGGAAATATCAGGAGTGGATCCAAATAGGAGTTCAGAACGCTGTGCCCAAAACTATAAATTGGTCTAAACTATATGAAGTTTGGCAGGAAAAGAAGGAATCTCCCACTGCGTTTTTGGAGAGGCTTAAGGAAGTAGCAAAGAAATATACAGATCTCCAAATGGACACAGAACAAGCAAAGGTTCAGCTCGCTCTCATATTCTTGGGTCAGTCACAAGATGATATTTGAAAAAAATTGCAAAAATTAGAAGGAGAGGAATTAAGGAATTTGGATAAGCTACCTGAGGTAACCTGGAAGGTATATAACAATCGTGAAGAGAAGCTAGTAAAAGGCAGCAGCAGCATCTTTTGGCAGTGATACAAGGAAAAGGGAACCCAAATTTCAGGGGACGTGGCAGGAATAGTCGGGGTACAAGACCAGTTATGCACGGGTTAAGCCTAAATCAATGTGCGTAATGCAAGTGGGAGGGACATTGGAAACGGGAGTGCCCAGACAGGTTTCACCAGGGCAATCAGTTCCAGCAGGTTACCAAGGAGATGGTTTTGGGCGAGTATAGCAGCTGACTATAATAAAGCCTCTTATTTGGCCTTATCATAATGCAGAGCACTAAGGCTCAGGAGCTCAGTCCCTGGGCAGGGACCGGGTGCCCGAAGCTAGCTTGCTCATGCCAAGACCGCAGGGCTACCATCTAGCAAGCATGGTGATTATCAGCTCTATAGTGATTGCAAGCTCTCAGGATTTCAGCTCTGCTTGCTAGGTAGTGGTGCCCTGGGCTTGAGGCTGCAGCAGACGGAGAGAGAGGAGAAGGAGAAGGCGCAGGCTGTTCCACGAAGATGGCTTTATTTGGGGAGGTCCGTGAAGGGTCTCTGCTCTTCTTCTTTTCTCAACTAATGGGGTACAGTATGCTTCTTTTATAGGGTTGGAAAGGATCCAAGCTTGACCAATGGGTAAGGGGTTAACATGACATTGCCTTATAGGGTTACAGAGGTAGGTTAAGGGGTGGAGGACAAGAAAACAGGAATTTTCTTTTGCTGTTTCAGCATTCCTATTGTTCATATCCTCCATGGTGCTTTTCCTAAATCTATGGGGTTTACTACAACTCCACTTTCTGTTTTTACAAAAAAGGCATTCGCTATAGTTCTTTTGAAACAGTGAACAAGGCACGAGAACATAGCTAACACAATAACAACTACAAGGAGAATCCACAACATTCCCTTAATCAAGGATGCAGCCCATCCTGTTAATCCCCATTGCCCAAAAAGTTCATTGACCCAGTCTGGGATTCTTTCTACTTTCAAGTCCTTCACGAGATCTTTCAGTTTCTGGATGTTCGCATGGATGGATTCTGAGCGTGAAGAGAGGTTGAAGCAGCACATCCCTTCGAAGTCTTCACAGCCGTGTCCATGGGCAAGCAGCAGGAAGTCGATTGCTGCTTGATTTTGGAGCGAAGCATGTCTTGTGGTTTCTTCTTCCTTTAAGAGATCACTCAAGGCTGCAGATGTAGCGTTAGCTTGTTTACTGAGCCAGCACCCAAGGTGATTGATTTCACCGAGGGCTTTAGCTGCAGCTACCCAGGGTAAGAACAGGGAGACAGCAATCTTTTTTGGTTTGTTCCAATCGTATAATTTAGGATCACAATTTTCATCAAATTCAGTATAGGACCTTTTTTGTTGTTTTGATTCGCTTTCTTTTTTCCAATTATGTAACAGGGTGATGTTTGGTGTAAGGGTAGAAAGTTTTCCAAGGGTACAGGGACCTCCCTGGAGTCGGGAGGGGATCCCAGCCCATACTCTGTCACCACAGATGAGAAACATTCCCTTGGGTAATACTTTGGGATGGAGAGAGGACACAGAAATCACACGAGCCGTGTAATTGCACCAATCGTGAGAGTTATAGGCTTTGTTAATTGGTGATATCTCTTTTCGATATGTGTTTTTGTTCTGGTCAATTTCTGGCCAATTGTTTTTTGGACGTCTAAAGTAAAATTTGACGCAGTATGTGGCCTTGGAGGACCCCAACAGATCTAATTCTTGGGGTTCCTCTCGAGCATCTGGCAGAATTTTTGTCCACTCGTCCCAGGTATCAACCACATTGGGTCTCTTACCTGTGGTGCGGAGAATCTCTGAGTTATAGACAGGCCAGTCATCTGCTACAAAGGGAATTCCTACTAGACATGTGGAAAGTGGGTTATCAATGCTTCCCATGGACAAGCACATGTTGTCCTGTTTTAATGTCCTTGCTAAGGTTACCCAAACATTATGGCTAGGCTGTGGGCTAATCCAGCCGAAGGCACGCGGTACGGTGAAGAACATCCAGGCAGCAGTGAGGACAGCAGCAATGGAGATATTTTTCATCTTTGGGCAGGAATAGGGCTTCTGATAGGGAATATAAGCAGAATTTGTTATCTTTATGATGAGAGGGTTTTCTGCCTTGTTCTTTTCTTGTTCCCCTCCTCCCCCCCTTTTTCTTTTAATTTCTAAGCTACACTATGGGAGGAGGAGTGGGTAGAGGGTTAAGGGGTTTTAAAAGATTAGGGATGGGGAATAACAGTGTTTCCTTTTTTTTTTTTTTTTTTTTCTTTTTTCTTTCTTTAAATACAACAAAAAAACCCCAAAAAAACAGTGTAACAACATATAGTTCAGAGAACACTTTTGTGTTAAGGCTATCTATGGTCTGATGCAGCAGACTGTTGTTTAGCTTTTCAGTTTTGTCTGCTGTCTTGTAATGGGGTGGTCTGTTCTTGTGTTTGTGGGTATTCGGCGACGTCTTCGTCTCCAGGCAGAGCTGGTTTGGTTTTGAGGTGGTCTTGTGTTTGCCTCAGGAGCGTTCTTGTCCCCGTTTGCAGGAGTAGTGTTCTCAGTGCCTAGGTATGGCTTTATGTTTTTTCCGGGGTACCACCTCGGACCGGATGGTAGCAGCACACATGCATATCCTCTGCCCCAGGTAATCAACTGGTGAGGCCCAGAAATTTGGTGTGTTTCAGGGTCCTTCACGAGCACAGGTGGTTTCTCAGTGAGCTTTGCTTGGGTGGTATTTGCAAAGTGGCGAAGTATTGGTGGGTCAGGCTCTGATGCTGTACAGTTCAGGAAGTTGATGACGTAGAGAGCCTTGCAAAGTCTTTCCACTGGAGATGTGATTCTCATGTCTCTGTTCTGTTGATCAAGGACTCTTTTGAGGGTTTGATGTGTCCTTTCCACGATGGATTGTCCTGTGGGGTTTACAGGTATGCCGGTCTTGTGTGCTATTCCCCATTCACTGAAGAACTCCTTTAACTTGCGGGAAGTGTAGGCTGGTCCATTATCTGTTTTAATCTCTTTTGGTACACCCAGGGCGGCAAAAGCGAGGAGAAAGTGTTTTATTGTGTGCATGGTATTTTCTCCTGCATGTGATGATGCAAATACTGCTCCTGAAAACCTGTCGACCGATACATGCACGTATTTTGACCTTCCAAAAGTTGCGAAGTGAGTTACATCTGTCTGCCACAGCTGGCAGCTATTCAGACCTCGGGGATTGACTCCCATCCCCATGGATGGTATCTGATAGTTCTGACAGTTCGGACATGTAGCAACGATAGCCTTTGCCTGATCCTTTGAGAGCTTAAACATTCTCATAAGGGCAGGTATATTTTGATGAAAAAACGCGTGTGACAACTTTGCCTGGGCAAAGATGTTAGGAACATTAGCAGTTTCTGCTGCCATTGCTAATGCATCCGCTTTCCTGTTGCCTTCTGCAACAAAACCTGGGAGGTCTGTGTGTGACCTCACATGCATTATATGGTAAGGTTGCTTTCTGTGGGAGATTAGGTATATTAATTTAGAGAGCAGTTGGTACAACCTTGGATTAGAGACCTCTTTGAGAAGAGCATGTTCTGCTCTCATCGCTATCCCAGCGACATAAGCTGAATCTGTAACCAGATTGAAAGGCTCGTTTTCAAACTTTTCAAAGGCTCTGACAACGGCTGCTAATTCTGTGATCTGTGGAGATCCCTCCACTATTTGTGTGTCAGAGTGCCAATCTTGTGTTTGGGGGTCTCTCCATGTAACCACCGACTTGTGGGAAGACCCTGAGCCATCTGTAAAGAGTGTTAGAGCCTTGAGAGGTTTTCTACTTTGGATTTGTTTTGGAATCAAATGGAAGGTTACATCAGGGTTAAAGAGTTTGTGTTTTGGGATCTTAACTGAAATTTGGCCCGTGTAGCTATCCAGGGCAAACTGGAGGCTTTCATTGGTCTGGATCAAATCCTCAAAGTCTGTAAGAGTTATTGGTAAGTATATGCATTCGAACTCACAACCTGAAAGAGATCGAAGGCGAGTCCTTGCCTTTTTTATTAAATGTGCTATGACCTCCTGGTAGGTGGTGAGTGTCTTTGTGGGCTGGCTATTTGTAAAGATCCATTCCAGTATCAACAAAGGGTCTCGAAGCTGTGAGTCCCATTGGAATATCAGTCCATGGAATCGAGGTGCTTTTCCCAGGATGATGAACTTGAAAGGCAGACTGGGCTCGAAGCGATGGGCTTTGCATGAAGACAGGGCTTCCTGGACTTTAGTGATGGCACCTCTGGCTTCTTCTGTGAGAGTGCAGGGAGAGTCCAGGTCCTTAGGTCCGCGAAGAAGGTTGAACAAGGGAGCAAGGTCCTCTGTTGTAATTCCTAGCAGTGGACGTACCCAGTTGATGGATCCGCAAAGGCCGTGTAAGTCCCTGAGGGTTTTTGGGTCGTCATTTATGGTGAGCTGCTGAGGTACGATGGTCCTTTCCCGGATCTGGACTCCAAGGTAAGTCCATGGCTTGGTGTACTGGATTTTATTCTCACGAATCTCCATTCCTGCCTTTTCTATGGTTTCAATAGTCTTTTTAACTGTATTGTCCAAGTAAGCTTTGTCTGAAGCACACACCAGGATGTCATCCATGTAGTGATGGATGATAGCATCGGGGAATGATTTCCGAATGGGAGACAGGATGTGAGCCACGTACCACTGGCAAATAGTGGGGCTGTTTTTTAGTCCTTGAGGAAGATAACGCCAATGATATCTTTTGAGCGGGGCCTCCTTGTTAAGAGAGGGAACGGAAAAAGCAAACCGTGGAGCATCCTCAGGGTGCAGAGGAATGCTGAAGAAACAGTCCTTAATGTCTATGATAGCAAGTGTCCAGTCTCTAGGCAGCATCGATGGGGAGGGCAGGCCAGGCTGGAGGGGGCCCATGTCCTCGATGACCTCGTTGATTCTGCGAAGGTCGTGGAGGAGCCTCCACCTGTTTGTCCCAGGCTTTGGTAGAACGAAGACTGGAGAGTTCCAAGGGCTGTTGGACTCCACTATGTGGCCTTTTGCGAGCTGTTCTTCCACGAGGGTGTTTAGGGCGCGCAGTTTGGCTTTATTAAGGGGCCACTGTTCAATCCAGAGTGGCTTGTGACTTTTCCAGGTGAGACGAGGTGTTTCTGGCAGCGCGCTTACTTCAGTGACCCCAATTAGAAATCCTGAGTGGGAATATGTAGGGAAGCTCCCCACTGGGATAGAACGTCCCTGCCCCAAAGGGTGATGGGGGCCCTTACCACGAATGGGCGGATGGTTGCCAGCTTGCCTTCAGGCCCTTCCACAAGGATGTTGTTCTTGCTTCTCATGGACACTGTGGCTCCACCAATCCCTGAAATCATGCCTGCAACAGGTTGTAGATCCCAGTGTGCTGGCCATTCTGAGCGGGCGATGATGGTCACATCCGCACCGGTGTCCAGCATCCCTGGCAGGTGGGTCTTCTCGCCTTTGCAGGTGAGGCCGCACTCGATGGTAGGCTTGGATGGTCCCACGACTTGTGCCCACATAGCTGTAGGGTTGAGAGGAATCTGTTCCCTGTGATCCTTTGGGAGTAAAAAGGCTTGTGCTATTGGGGTTCCCTTTGAAAGAAAAAATGGTGAGTCTATGCAGTATACCTGGACGAGAATCTCTTGTCCTGGCTGCACTGTCAGCACTTCTGGAACAACGAAGATCTCCTTTGGGCTATTAAGAGAGTCACCTGTGATTAAAATGTGCGAAGGACCACCTTTTGGCCCATATTTGCCTGTGGGAACACGGTGAACATTCTCATTATTAAAGTCAATGGACAAAGCAGTTACCAGTTGACGGCGGGTTCCCATCTGGGTTGCCCCGTGGGTTGGATCCTCTTCTTGTGGTCTGGAACATCCTGGGCTGGTGCGGGGTTGGGTCTGGGTGGCCTTTGATTTGTTGTCAGCGCCCGGGGCTCGACCGGGCGGCGCAAGAAGTTTCCCGAATGCTGCTGGTAGCGCTGCTGATTCTGGGGTCTTTGGTAATTGTTACGGTGGTATCGGGGGTGTGATCTCTCTGGGCAGTCCTTTATGTAATGTTCAAGATCCCCACAGTGATAGCATTTAGCTTGGTCTTTAGAAGCTATTACTGCATATGCACCAGAAACTCCTTCAGCAATACCTTTAGCAACTGCTTGGGCCACTGTATTTTCCGTGGACGTGTGACGTGTACAGCATTCCAGCATTTGCTCTATGGTGGGGTCTGTATCCATGGGTAGAGACCTCAAAATGGCTTTGCATTTTTCATTAGAGTTACACAAGGCAAGTTTACATAAGAGTTCCTTCTTTGCCTCTGCGCTCTCGATCTGTTTCTCCAAAGCATCTCTAAGTCTGTCCACAAATTTGATAAAGCTTTCATCTGTCCCTTGTTTAATAGCAGAAAAATGCATTGTTGGCATTGACTCATCATGCACGAGAAGTAAAGAGGTTTTTGCTGCAAGAGCGATGTCCTGCAGTGCCTCTTTATTCAAGGTTTCCAATTGGTCTGATGGTTTCTGTAAGTCACCTTCACCAGCTAGTTGGGCTACTGTAAAATTCGTCTTATTAGCATCTGCAGAATATGAATCTGATAGCGTTTTTAAATGTCTTTTCCAATGCCTGTCCCATAACAAATATTCTGCTGGGGACAGGAGGCAGTGTGAAATATTTTTTACATCGTGGGGAAGTAAGACATGTGCTGAGAACATGGCTTCTAAGAAATTTCTAAAAATATGTGAGCTTCGCCCATGTTCTTTGGCTATATTTCTTAATTGCACTAGTTCCTTATTGGAGTTAGCTTTCCACGTCTTTATAGCGGACTCGCCACCATTCCGTCCTTGCTTATATTCTACTGGGAAAGCATTAATTTTCTGTGCCAGCTCCCAGTCCCCAACTTTGGTTGCTTCTATTTTAATAAGAGCCCATGGATCCGTGTGGATCGTATCAGAATCAGATTCACTGCAAGAGCTCTGGTCCTCTGAGGAGGACTGAGGGAGGGTTGCTATCCGTGACTTGCGCTTTTTTCGTTTAGAAGCGTTTTTCAAAGGTTTCAATGGCTGGGGGGGGAGACATGGCATGACCTGGCCGGGGGGAGGTGCCACTGGAGCTGGGATGGCAGCACAGCACGCACAGGACCGGGTGGGGGGGGTAGCACCGTGGGGGGTGTCTGGGACTGTGCTTGTGTGAGGTGTCCCTGCTGTGGCAGGCAGGGAGCAGGGGGAGGGGGCGGGGATGGACACGGGCTCGGGAGCGGCGGGGGGGAGGCTCGGGGAGCCCGCGGGAGGGGCCGGGCCGGTCGGAGCCGGGGCGGGGGGAGCGGGGGCGGCGGGCGCGGCGGCGGGAGGGATGGTGGGGGACATCAGCGCAGGGG
Organism: Molothrus aeneus; assembly: GCF_037042795.1. Classification (NCBI taxonomy): domain Eukaryota; kingdom Metazoa; phylum Chordata; class Aves; order Passeriformes; family Icteridae; genus Molothrus; species Molothrus aeneus. The sequence goes on along the minus strand of NC_089679.1, from coordinate 5,881,071 downwards.
TGGGGGGGTACGCAGCAGCGGGGGGAAGAGCCGACGCAGGGGTGGAGGGGGCGGCAGAGGCAGGAAAAGGGACCCCCGGGACCGGAAGCAAGGAGGAAGCCGAGCCGGGGGTAGGGGGGATGTGTGGAGTTACAGATAAGAGAGGATCCGCGGAGTTGGGCAGCGCAGGTCCTGCAGGAGTGGAGGATGGTGGGGGGGGAACTGGGGTGGGCAGCGTAACCTCTGCTTTAGGAGTAACGGAGGGGAGAGGGACTTTAGAAATGAAGGGGTGGTGTGAGATATGCAAGTGACATTCCTCTGAGTCCTTATCGATCTTGTTACTATTTGAAGAGGAAGTATCTGTTAAGCCCTGCAAGATTTTTTCTCTGTTAAATCTTTCAACGGTTTTAGTTATTATATGGAATAAAGGCAAATAGTTAGTTGCAGAGAAATCCTGGTTTGTTTGGGAGATATATATTGTGTTCCCGATCATATCCCAAAACGAATTTTCAATGACTGCTTTCTTATCAGTATCAGGGTATTGCGAAATAATCCAAGTTACAAATTTTTTAAGATTAGTTTTTGAGAGCTTGCCTTTAGAAAAGGAGACGTTGTTAGCAGATAAGATTTCTAAAATAGTTGAATATATCTCTCTCTCGGTTTTACTTAGTTTTAAAGTACTAAAAATTTTACCCATGTTAATGGTTAGCCCTTCCAGCAGAAAAAACGTGAAAAAAAAAGAAAAAAAACCCGAAAAAAAGTTTTAGAGCCCCAAAGTTATGCGCGCAATATTAGCTAATACTTACAATTCCTGGGGTCCAAGATCTGTGGAAGGGGTCTGCTGCGTCAGTTCTCCTCGGAACTTTCTGTCGTTCAGATGTAAGTTTTGAGTGTCGAACTGACCCTCCTGGGGAAAGGATTTTCTAAAATGAAAAGTCCCTTCACAGAAGGAGCGGCTTCCCGAACAGGCAATCACAGAAAACCCCAGGGGGGCTTCGTTGCTCAACCGACGGATATCGCCTCTGGGGGTCCGAAGTAGTTGGGATGCCACTTTAATAAAGCCTCTTATTTGGCCTTATCATAATGCAGAGCACTAGGGCTCAGGAGCTCAGTCCCTGGGCAGGGACCGGGTGCCCGAAGCTAGCTTGCTCATGCCAAGACCGCAGGGCTACCATCTAGCAAGCATGGTGATTATCAGCTCTATAGTGATTGCAAGCTCTCAGGATTTCAGCTCTGCTTGCTAGGTAGTGGTGCCCTGGGCTTGAGGCTGCAGCAGACGGAGAGAGAGGAGAAGGAGAAGGCGCAGGCTGTTCCACGAAGATGGCTTTATTTGGGGAGGTCCGTGAAGGGTCTCTGCTCTTCTTCTTTTCTCAACTAATGGGGTACAGTATGCTTCTTTTATAGGGTTGGAAAGGATCCAAGCTTGACCAATGGGTAAGGGGTTAACATGACATTGCCTTATAGGGTTACAGAGGTAGGTTAAGGGGTGGAGGACAAGAAAACAGGAATTTTCTTTTGCTGTTTCAGCATTCCTATTGTTCATATCCTCCATGGTGCTTTTCCTAAATCTATGGGGTTTACTACAGACTAGACATAGAATCGGTAAAACAGGTTCAAGAGCCTGTCATAAATATACAGTTAGGACATACGGAGGTCAAAATTCTAATAGATACAGGAGCTACTTACTCGGTATTGAATGATTTGCAAGGACAAATTTGGGACAAGGAAACAACAGTAGTCAGCGCTACAGGGAAAGAGGAAAAACGGCCATTCTTGCAACCCCTAGATTTGTGTTTTGGAAACAAGGTTTTAACACACGAATTCTTATATGTACCTGAGTGTCCAATTATGCTTTTAGGGAGAGATTTGCTAGCGAAACTTGATGCGGTAATAACCTTTGAAAATGGAGAGCATATAATGAAAATACCTGAATCAAAGATGGGACAGATATTAATGATCAAAGAAAAACCTGTTCCCTCTATCCCTAGGGAGGTAGAAGATGCAGTGATTCCCTCTGTATGGGAGACAGATATACCAGGGAAATCTAAATTGGCACAACCAGTGCATGTAGAGATAAAGGAAGGGGCGAGGGCTGTACAAGTCAAACAGTATCCCATAAAACCAGAAGCATGGCAAGGAATAGTAAAGATTATTGAGAAATTCTTGAAATACCGAATTTTAGAAGAATGTGAATCAGAATTTAATACACCAATATTTCCAGTAAAGAAGCCAAATGGTGAATATAGATTAGTGCAGGATTTGAGAGCAATAAATAAAAAAACAAAGGACATTTATCCAGTGGTAACAAATCCCTACACATTGCTGACATCCGTAAAGGAGATATATAAATGGTTTTCTGTAATTTATTTAAAAGATGCCTTTTTCTGCATCCCCCTTGACAAAGAAAGTAGGAAACTGTTTGCCTGTGAGTGGGAAAACCCAGGGAATGGGAGAAAGACCCAGCTCACCTGGACATGACTTTCACAAGGCTACAAGAACTTGCCGACCCTATTCGGAAACCAACTGGCAAAGGAGCTGGAGATTTGGACCGAAAATGGGCAAGTACCAAGAGACCAGCACCTGTTGCTGCAGTATGTTGATGATATACTAATAGCTACAGAAGAAAAAGCAACCTGCATAAAGGTAACCATTGAGATTTTAAATTCCCTGGGAATGGGAGGTTACAAAGTATCCAGAGGAAAGGCACAAATTGCCCAATGGACTGTGATCTACCTGGGGTATGAAATTTCAGAAGGGCAACGAAAACTAGGTACTAACAGTATCCAAGGTATTTGTGCTATTCCAGAGCCCCAGAATTTACATGAGCTGTGAGTCTTCCTCGGAATGGCAGGATGGTGTTGCTTGTGGATCATGGACTATGGACTGATTGCGAAGCCCCCGTATGAAGCTCAGAAGACGCAGCCATTCACCTGGGGCAAGCCACAGAAAGAAGCCTTCCTAAAATTAAAGGAAGCACTGACAACTGCTCCAGGATTAGGGTTACCTGATCTGTCTAAAGATTTTCAGCTGTTTGCACATGAAAGGCTGCGCCTAGCACTAGGAGTCCTGACCCAACGTCTGGGGAGCTGGAAAAGGCCGGTGGGCTACTTTTCCAAACAATTTGACAACATAAGTGCTGGGTGGCCTCCATGTCTGCGGGCAGTCACAGCCACTGTGATGCTGATACAAGAAGCCAGGAAGCTTACTATGGGAAGGCGCACAGATGTCTATGTACCACACATGGTAACCACTTTCTTAGAACAGAAGGGGGGCCATTGGCTATCCCCAAGCAGGATGATGAAATTCCAGGGAGTCCTGACTGAACAGGATGATGTCACATTAAAAACAACTAAGCTTTTGAATCCAGCTTTGTTCCTAGGTACCACAACTGAAGAAGGCCCATTAGAGCATGACTGTGTAGAGGTAATAGAGTACACCTATTCAGCAAGAGAAGACCTGAAAGACGTGCCACTAGAGCAGCCAGAGTGGGAGCTATTTACAGATGGGAGCAGCTTTGTGGAAAACGGAACCAGATACGCTGGATATGCGGTAACCACAGTCAGTACAGTAGTAGAGGCAAAGGCATTACCACCAAATACATCTGCCCAGAAGGCAGAACTGGTTGCTTTAACCAGGGCACTAGAATTGAGTGAAGGGAAAAAGGTAAATATCTGGACTGACTCAAAATATGCTTTTGGAGTGGTGCATGTACACGGAGCACTGTGAAAAGAAAGAGGTTTTTTTATCTTCTTGAGGTACGCACATTAAACATCAGCATGCAGTCCTGCAATTGATAAAAGCAGTACAAAAACCTGAACAAGTGGCAATTATACACTGTAAAGCACACCAATCAGGAAATTCCAAAATCTGTGAGGGAAATCGAAAGGCAGACTGGGGAGCCCGACAGGTTGCTCGACAGATGCAAACAACAATGGCATTGATACCTTTAAAGCTTAATGTATCCCAATTCAATTTGCCTCCAGAACCAAAATATTCAGTAGAAGATGAGAGACTGGCACATTTGCTAAATGCACAAAAGAATTCAGAGGGATGGTATGTGACTGCACAAGGACAAATAGTGGTACCCCCCTTGATAATGAGAGAAGTTCTACAAATTAAACATAATGAATGTCATTAGGGTGCAGAGGCATCGGTAAAATTGCTAAAGCAGAGTTTAATTTCGGTACGGATGTTAACAATGGCAAAATCAGTAATGTCAAAATGGGATATCTGCTTGAAAAACAACCCAGTGGCTAGGTGACAACCACAGCTAGGAAGAATTCGGATAGGAATAGAGCAAGGAGACTATCGGCAGGTAGATTTTGTAGAACTGCCAAGAACTTGAGGATACAAATACCTGTTAGTGGGGGTTGACACATTCTCCGGGTGGCCAGAAGCCCTTCCCTGTCGCACGAACCAAGCAAAGGAAACAGTTAAGTGGTTACTCCAGGAGATTATTCCCAGGTTTGGGGTACCCCTAGGGGTATCATCAGATAGGGGGCCCCATTTCATAGCTACAGTGGTAAGAGAGGTAAGTAGATTGCTGGAGATAACTTGGGACCTCCACACACCGTGGAAACCCCAGTCAATTGGACAGGTAGAAAGGATGAATCAGACACTAAAAAGGCAAATCAGTAAAATATGCCAAGAAGCCAAATTGCAGTGGCCCCAGGCTTTGCCAATAGCACCGTTGTGGTTTCGGATAAAGCCTGGGAGCGGGATGTCAGTCAGTCCTTATGAGATATTGTATGGGAAACCATATGAATCTCCTGAGCCTAACCATAATGTACACGTCACAGGAAAGCAGGAAGTGTATAATTATGTTCTGTCTCTCGGGAAAACTTTAGCTTGGCTCTGCAGCATCCTCGTGTGGAATAGACCACTAACTCTCGAGAATCCAGTTCATAACATACATCCAGGAGACGAGGTGTACATCAAGAACTGGAACGAAGAACCGCTGAAAGAAAAGTGGAGTGGACCCCATGGGGTACTACTGACCACCTTTACAGCAGTCAAAGTAGCTGGTGTGGACCCCTGGATTCACTATACCCGAGTGAAGAAAGTCCATCCTGGATCACGGACTGTGTAAACTGTGGAACCAACAAGGCTGCAGATAAGATGTGTTTAATTCTTTGAGAATGCCATCAGTAATTGTGCTGACGTTATGGTCATTAATGTCTTTTTGGGATGTGGAATGCAAAATGATCAACTAACTACTCTTCATTCTAGAATGAAGAGAGAGGTACAAGCAGAAACACAGGTGATAAAAATTTCTAATGCAGTTCAGGCTGAGAATGTAATGATTGGATTAGTCAAAGACTTTGCCAAAATGCAAAACACCAGTAGAATAACTGCCTGTCTTCCAATACCAAAGGCAGCAGGAGACCCAGTAAATTGGGGAATCATAACATCAAAACTACCTGAAATACAAAAGAATAAAACAATTGCATGTAAACAGGTACCTGAATCAAGGCAAGTAGTCAAGGAAACTTGGGAGAAAATAGGAACATGGATGAGACCCATGAGCCAGAAAGACTGTATTCTAAGTGATGGCATACTAGGAACCCCTATGGGAGAATCAGGAGGCATCACACAATGGCAATGCTATTTGCCACACTATAAAAAGATTATAGAAAATGTTACAGAAACCACTCTGGTATGGAAGTGTGAGGCCAAGGATCAGAAAGATCAGATAGAGCCTTGGGACAGTGCGTGGTCTGTGAGTATTCTTCAAAGATTCCAATATATGGCAAGCACCCCTTGCTGTATTAAGTGGGAAGGCTCGGAGAATGAAACAGATCCAGCAGTAACGAACACTGCCACTAGTAGCAGAACGAGGGCAGACAAAGTAAGTTGGTGGGCATGTAACAAAACTTATGACTACACTTTGGATGATGTAGAGATAAAACAGATGCCACCCCTGGCAATATCCCTACAAATTGGTTGTGCTTGCAGAGGGATCAAACATAAACAAGGCAGAGTGAATCATAAAGTAGTTGTAGGGTGTACCAGGAGTTCAGTCCAAAGTCCAGGACAATTTGTATGGGCAACAAGCGATGGCACCTGGACAACACATCTGCCTGTAGACATGAAAGTAAAGGAAATTACTTTAGACCTCCCAACCTTATGTCCAATTTGGAAAAGGTCCCCATTTAACAGAAAACATGAACTTCTGCAGATAAGAGCAAGATGAGAAGTTCTAGACAATGAGAATCCAGATGACACTTGGCAAGAACCCTCTAGTGGAGTGAAATTTGGGCGGGCCCTTGAATCTTTGCTTGGTCCTATAGCAAACTATCAGAATAGAGAGATGCTGTACAAACCTACAGGTCAGGTAGATAAACTGGCAAGAGTCACCCAGGAAGGATTTAAAGAAATAAACGTACAATTACAAGCCACCACAAAAATGACTTTACAAAATCGATTAGCCTTAGATTTGCTACTCCTGAAAGAGCATGGAGTATGTGGATTTTTAAAGGGACAAGTTGATCATTGCTGCGTTCATATCCCAAATGTAACTGCAGATGTAGAATATGACATCAATCAGTTGAAACAAATTGAGCATGAAGCACAAGAAGAGCAAAAGGACTTGACTACAAGCTGGTTAGGAAAAATCTTTAAAGGGTTAGGGCGGAATGTGAGTTCATGGATTAAATCTATCATTGAGAGTGTGATAATCTTACTAATTGTATTCTTAGCAATTGGTTAGTTTACAGCATCTTAAAGGGAGAGATAAAGAAGAAAACGTCCTGGAACCAGAAATAATAAAGGCACTGACATGAGATCCACGCCCACCATCTTCTGCTTCTCCAGTTCGTGATAGCATCCATGACGTTTACATCAACCCTGGATTCGAAGAACGCCAAGTATCAATTGAGAAATAAAGGACTGTATCAAGTGAAAACATTTACACCTACAGTGAAGTGAAAATGCTTTCAAAGGGGGGAGAATGATAGTAGAGCCCTGGGAAATGTTAAAAATAGTCTTTGAAAATATTAGGCTTTGTGTTTTCCCAGATCAACTGCACCTGCGTAAGCAGTATGATAAATGATATAATTGTTAGATGTGATGATTGTTTAGTAATTAAATATAATTATTCTATAACCATAAGAAGAATAATGAGAAACTATGTTGGAAATTTAAGGGGGGCTATGCTCGGCTGAAATCTATGTATACAATAGAACAATATAAGTTTAATAATTAACATGAAAGTTATATAACGATAGAATATAAAAACATGTTCATCCCGAATTTATGGTTGGAGTCAGATTTGAGTTGAATACTCCTGACACCCAGAGCTCTTAATAAAAGCACCTGTATATAATCACTTATGTCATTATGTGTTTCTGAACGCTAACACTACTGCCTGTAACACCACTCTGGGCCTTGAAAAGCAAGTCCCGTGGAGGCATGGTACCCTAGTGTTGTGGTTTGAGAGGAAGTGAGTTCTTTGGGATGCTGTGGTCAAACCAATAGGTGTTCAGATTTGAATATTGGCACCTTGTGTGGCCACTGGGGACATGGATACGCCTCTTAGAACACAGGGGTTAAAAGCAGAGAACTCCCAGGAAATCTCTCTCTTGGGTTCCAGCGAGGAAACAAGTCAGACCTCTCCCCTGCCCAGCGGCTGTGGCTGGGCGGGGGAGGGGAATCCACGTGGCCGGGTGAGGTAGGCCGGGGCTTTGGACAGAGATGGGAGGTGGACAGGCCCTTGAGGACGGAAGGGTGGAGGAGCACCAAGAGGCATCGGGCAGCTACCCCCGCCGGAGAGAGAGAGTGAGCCGGTGTCTTTGCCTGTGCCACCTTGAAATTTGATAGCAGGGCCGGCTGAGAAGGAGAAGGGGGGGCGGGGGGGTGCGGGGAGCAGGTGCCCAGCAGGGCAGCGTGGGAATTCTGGACAGGCAGAGACTGATATTTTTAACCCTTTTCTTGCATGATGGAAACCTTATAAATGCTAATCCTCCTGGAGCTGAATGAGAAGAGAGATAAGAGATGAGATAAGAGGAAATGGGCCACGAGAGCAGTGGAGAAGAATCTTAGGTGGGAGGAGATGATGGAGTGGTCTTTGGCTGGACTTTTCTTTTATAGCCATGGACGGAACCATTTTTTTCCTGTGACACAGAGACTGCATTTAGGGGGAGGCAATGGCTTGGAGCCAAGGGAGTGCAGTGATGTTATGTGAAAGAGTGCATGAACAGAGACAACAGGTGAGGAGGGTGGTGGTGCCCTCAATCTTCAGTGGAAGAGAAAATCTCTGTTTTTGAGACCCCTCGGCCCCAGGGGGTGAAATTTGGGGGGGACAGGTGTCCCGAAAGTGAGAGACTGTGCTCTTTTTTGGAACTGGACAAAGCACCCTTAAAAGGAAAACCCTAGAAGCAGCTCTGGTCCATGTGCAGTGGTGAGAGCACTGGTCATGGAAAGAAGATGTCACGATGGCAAATGATCTCCGGGCGGTGCCACGTGTGACAGGAAACACAAGAGGTCTCAACTGTGTTTCCAGGGGAAGCCTATGGCACAAGAGGGTCTCCTCACTCCTTGATGAACTGAGAATTGATTATCTAAAGGGTGGTGGTGGACTGAGAGTTGGTGATCTGAGGGATGGATGTATTGGAAATTTGGTGGGGCGGGGGGAGGAGGAAATGTTTTTGGAAGGTTTTCATTCTTTCTATGTGTTTCTTTTTACATATAGTTGTAAGTTAATAAAGTTTTCTCTTCTTTATTCCTAAGTTGGAGCCTGCTTTGCTCTATTTCTGGTCACATCTCACAGCAGACATCAGGGAGAATGTATTTTCATGGGGGCACTGGCATTGTGCCAGCATCAAACCATGGCACCCTGAGACAATTGAGTCAGACAATGGGAGTTATTTTAAGAACACCCTTATCAATACCTGGGCTAGGGAACATGGCATTGAATGGGTGTACCATATCCCCTACCATGCATCAGCTGCAGGCAAAGTGGAATGGTGCAATGGACTGTTATAAACCACTTTGAAAGCATTGGGTGGGGGATCTTTCAAGAATTGGGAGCAGCATCTAGAAAAGGCCACCTGATTAGTTAAAATCCGAGGTTCCACCAACCAAGAAGGCCCTGCCCAATCTGAGCCCTTGCATCCAGTAGTGTCCTGGTTTAGGGCAAATTTGGGAGAAAACCTCCAAAAGGCAGTCCCCCAGAAAGCAAACACGCACTGCCCCTCCCCCCAACCCGTTTGGGAAAAATTTCCTCGGAGAGAAGTGGAAAGAAACCTTTTTATTTAACAGGCAAAGCACTCCCCAGCACAAAAAATGAACAATACCAGATGACAAAACTCATTTGCCGCTCTGAAGAGGTGACAAATTCAGAACATCTCTCTGGTGTGTGGTTGCTCTGTTATCAGTCCCTCTGGTACTGGGAAAGGCTGCTGCCCAGAGTAGGTCTCAGTAGGACTCACGATTGCATTGTGAGTCAGAGAGGAGCTGAGGGTGGAGCTTCCTGAGTTGCTGCTGAGTGGCTGATTATAAGAGGTGTCTGGGGAGCGCGGCGACCCGGAGTGCGGCGAACAGGAGCGGGCAAACAAGGGTGTTGTGAGTCTCTGGGAAATATACGAGGCAGTTTGCGCAGCAGTTCGCGCAGGCAGGGCAAGCAGGCAGGGTTGCCAGTTGTCTCGCTAGTAAGGAGTCCTTTGTATTGTTTGAGGTCTTTCTTCTGCCCGGTTGTGTTTAAGGTGTTTGTCAGTGATGGTCTCTACAAGGTCAAAAGCTGTGGCTGGTACAAGTGACCAAGTCGAGCCCTCCAAAAAGGATGTGTCTGTACAGACCCATCCATACCCAGAATGTTTGAGCTTATCGGTGGCTTCAGGGAGTGTTGTGGAGGAGACCTGCCTGCGGTGTGAACAAGTGAATGACCTCCTTTCACTGGTGGCTGAGCTTAGGGAGGAAGTTGAAAGGTTAAGGAGTATCAGGGAAAGTGAAAGGGAAATAGACTGGTGGAGCTCAGCCCTTCCATCTTTAAGGGAGGCCTCTGACCAAGAGACTGAGGACTTATATGCCTCCTACCCTCGGGCAACAGAAGAGCACCTGGTAGATGAAGAGGAGTGGAAACAGGTCCCCATTCAGGGAGGTAATAACAAAAAGTCCTCCCCCTCCCCATCACCCAGCCAAGTGCTACTTCAGAATAGGTATGAGACCCTGGATAGAGAGACCCAACCAGATGATTTAGGAGACAATTGTCTGACCAGTGAACCCCCCAGTTATGATTCATCTGTAAGACAGATCACTACCTCTAGCATCAAGAAGAAAAGAAGGGTAATCGTAGTAGGTGATTCCCTCCTGAAGGGAACTGAGGGTCCCATATGTCGACCAGACCCATCCCACAGGGAAGTCTGTTGCCTCCCTGGGGCCCGGGTACAAAATATCACTGAGAGACTTCCTGGGCTGATTCAGCCCTCTGATTATTACCCACTGCTGATACTCCAGACTGGCAGTGATGAGATTGAGAAAAGGAGTGTCAAGGCAATTAGAAAGGACTTCAGGGTACTGGGTCAGGTAGTTGATAGGGCAGGAGCTCAGGTAGTGTTCTGCTCAGTCCCTTTGGTGGCAGAGGAAAATGATGAAAGAAACAGAAGAATACGCATCATCAACAAGTGGCTCAAGGGTTGGTGTCATCAGCAAAATTTTGGATTCTTTGATCATGGGGAAACTTTTACAGCATCTTCTCTGCTGGAACCAGATGGGGTATACCTCTCTGTTAAGGGCAAAAGGGTTTTAGGACATGAACTGGCAGACCTCATTGAGAGAGCTTTAAACTAGGTTTGAAGGGGGAAGGGGAACCAGCTGAGCTATCTGGAAACAGGCCCAAGAATTACAAGGCTAAGTTAGGGGAGAAGTCAGTAGCCCAGATGAGGTGCATGTATACCAATGCACGCAGCTTGGGCAACAAACAAGAAGAGCTGGAGGCCGTGGTGCAACTGCAGAGCTATGATGCAGTTGCCATCACAGAAACATGGTGGGATGACTCACATAACTGGAGTACTGCACTGGATGGATACAAGCTCTTCAGGAGAGACAGGAAAGGAAGAAGAGGTGGAGGGGTGGCCCTTTATATTAAGCAGACTTTTGATGCCACCGAAATTGAAACTAAGGAAGATGGAGTTGAACATCTATGGGTAAGAATAAAAGGGAAGGCCAACAAGGCTGACACCATACTGGGAGTCTGTTATCGTCCACCCGACCAGGAAGAAGAGGTAGATGACTTATTCTATAAGCAGCTAGGTAATGTTTCAAGATCATCAGCCCTTGTTCTCGTGGGTGACTTCAACCTGCCAGACATCTGCTGGGAACTTAATACAGCAGTAAAGAGGCAGTCCAGGAAATTCTTAGAATGTATGGAGGACAACTTTTTGTCACAGCTGATGGGTGAACCCACCAGGGGAGGGACTATGTTAGATCTGCTATTTGCAAATAGAGATGGGCTGGTGGGAGATGTGGTGGTTGGAGGTCGCTTGGGACAAAGTGATCACGAAATGATAGAGTTCTCAATATTTGGTGAAATCAGGAAGAGTACCAGTAAAACTCTTGCATTGGACTTCCGGAGGGCAGACTTTGGCCTGTTTAGGAGACTTATTCAGAGCGTCCCTTGGGAAGCAGTCCTAAAAAACAAAGGAGTTCAGGAAGGGTGGGCATACCTCAAAACAGAGATCTTGAGGGCACAGGAACAGACCATCCCTGTGTGCCGAAAGATCAGCCAACGGGGTAAACGTCCAGCCTGGTTGGGCAAGGAGGTTTTGGAGGAACTTAGGAATAAAAAGAGGATGTATCAGCATTGGAAGAAGGGACAGGTCTCTAAGGAAGTATTCAAGAAGGCTGCTAGAGCATGCAGAAAAAAAATTAGGAAGGCCAAAGCTCAGTTTGAACTTAGAATGGCAACTTCTGTAAAGGATAATAAAAAATGTTTTTACAAATACATTAATGGTAGAAGGAAAGGTATGACCAGCCCTTGTTCTTTATTGGACAAAGGAGGGAACTTAGTATCTGAAGATGAGGAAAAGGCAGAAGTGCTTAATGCCTATTTTGCCTCAGTTTTTAGTGGGAAGATGACTTGCCCTCAAGACACCTGCCCACCTGGGCTGGTTGATGGTGACAGGGAGCAGAATGGTCCCCCCTTTATCCAAGAGGGCGCAGTCATAGAACTACTGAAATGCTTGGATACTCATAAATCTATGGGACCAGACGGAATCCACCCCAGGGTGATGAGAGAGCTGGCAAATGAGCTTGCAAAGCCACTCTCCATCATTTACCAGCAGTCCTGGCTCACTGGCGAGGTTCCGGATGACTGGAAGCTGGCCAATGTGATACCCATTCACAAAAAGGGTGCAAAGGAAGATCCTGGTAATTATAGACCAGTCAGTCTGACCTCAGTACCTGGTAAAGTAATGGAACAGTTTATATTAAGCGCCATCACGCAAAATTTACAGGATGGCCAGGGTATCAGACCCAGCCAGCATGGGTTTAGGAGGGGTAGGTCATGTTTAACCAACCTGGTCACCTTTTATGACCTGGTAACCCGCCTTGTCGATGCAGGTAAGGCTGTAGATGTTGTTTACTTGGATTTCAGCAAGGCCTTTGACACTGTCTCCCACAGCATACTCCTAGACAAGCTGGCAGCCCGTGGCTTGGACAGGAGCGCTCTGTGCTGGGTCAGGAACTGGCTGCATGGCCGGGCCCAGAGAGTGTTGGTGAATGGTGCTGCATCCAGCTGGCAGCCAGTCATCAGTGGTGTTCCTCAGGGTTCTGTGCTGGGGCCAGTTCTGTTTAATGTTTTTATTGATGACATGGATGAGGGTTTAGAGTCCTTTATTAGCAAATTTGCAGATGACACTAAGCTGGGAGCGTGTGTGGATCTGTTAGAGGGACGGAGGGCTTTGCAGAGGGACTTGGAACGGTTGGAGGGATGGGCAGAATCCAATGGGATGAAGTTCAATAAGTCCAAGTGCCGAGTCCTGCACTTTGGCCACAATAACCCCCTGCAACGATATAAGCTGGGGACAGTGTGGCTGGACAGTGCTCAGGAGGAAAGGGACCTGGGGGTGCTGGTTGACAGTTGGCTGAACATGAGCCAGCAGTGTGCCCAGGTGGCCAAGAAGGCCAATGGCATCCTGGCCAGTATCATGAACGGTGTGGCCAGCAGGAGCAGGGAGGTCATTCTTCCCCTGTACTCAGCACTGGTGAGGCCACACCTTGAGTATTGCGTCCAATTCTGGGCCCCTCACTTTAGGAGGGACGTTGAGATGCTTGAGCGTGTCCAAAGGAGAGCAACGAGGCTGGTGAGGGGCTTGGAACACAAGCCATATGAAGAGCGACTGAGGGAGCTGGGGTTGTTCAGCCTGGAGAAAAGGAGACTCAGGGGTGACCTTATCACCCTCTTCAACTTCCTGAAGGGTAGCTGTGGTGAGCTGGGGGTCGGTCTCTTTCTCCGGGCAACAACCGACAGAACAAGAGGACACAGTCTCAAGCTGCGCCAAGGGAGATGCAAGCTAGAAATAAGGAGGAAGTATTTTACAGAAAGAGTAGTCAAATACTGGAATCATCTACCCAGGGAGGTCGTGGAGTCACCATCCCTCGAAGAGTTTAAAAAAATGACTGGATGTGGCACTTGGTGCCATGATCTAGTTGAGGTATTAGAACATGGGTTGGACTCGATGATCTTAAAGGTCTCTTCCAACCTAGAATTTCTGTGTATCTGTCTGTGTATAAAGTGCAAGCTCTTGGTGCTCCCCCCAGGTCCCAGTCCGGAGCAGGTTCGAACGTTTCCAAGAAAAGGGAAAGAAAAAAAAACAGTCCAGGGAAAACTTGGACTGCCTTAGCTAGCTAAACTAACTAAAAAGCAAAGGAGCGCTTTGCTCTGCTCCGTCTGTGCCCAGACAACACAGTCCCCCAGGCAGAATGTGGAGGAGTGAGTGCAGTCTCTGATAACAAACTCTGTGCTTCTTCTTCTCCCCTCCTTCGCTCCTAGAACTAGTCTTGAAGGCACAGAATATAATATCCAACATAAACAGAACACACGATTGGGAATACAAGCATCATAACGTCACCCTAGGAAAAGTAGACGAAGACAAGGTCCCAGTGGTACATGTCAGAGGTCTGTTAGGGAAGACAGTTTGGATCAATTCTTCCTCGAGTACACACAAACCCATTTTTGGGGTTGCCTTTGCTCAGGGACCAGGTTGCACTTGGTGGATAATGCAGAGAGATGGAACAACATGATGTGTATCTCAGGGAGATCTGATTGTTGGGTGATAACCATGTGTAAATATCATTGCTGAATATCACTGCCACTATGTGCATATAGCTGTATTTACATATATATATATATATTTATTTATTTATTTTTATTTATATATGTATGTATAAATGTGTGTGTGTAGAGTTAGAATATATATTAGTTTTGGCATTGAGCAGACAATATGGGATAAGGGGTAGAATGTCCTGGGGTGACTGTATTGTCTGGTGTCCCACGGTCTGGAATTTTTTCTGCTCAGAAATGGGTCCTGTAGCTTTAAGATAGGCCCAGTGAGACAGAGAGGGCAAAGCGGGGGAGAAGCAGCAGGAAGTTTGTCTGCAGAAGCTTCAGTTTACTCCCCTGGAATTCCTCTCTCATGGACTGTGCTGCCTAGCATGGACAGTGAAAGAGAGATAAGGCTCTCAGTGCTCTCTGAGTTCTCAGCTTTTGCAGAGAGAGAGACAGGGAGTTATTCTTCGCTTTCTTCACTTTTTTCACTTGTTTTCCTTGTTAGCTACAACAAAAAAGGTTTTCTCAGGACTGTGTCTTTTTTCTGGAACTCTGTTCGGCTTCTCTCTGGCCCAGAACACCAGGACAATCGCCCTGCCCCCCCCCCCCCCCCCCGTGTCAAGCTGCATGCAGGGCCTGGACTCCCATCTTGAGCCCCAAAGGGACTGAGAGAGACTGAGTGAGCCGATACACACCCACGGAGGACTCTCTCTGAACTACAGGACTCTCTCTGAATTTGCCATCTCTTCAGAGCAACAAGAGTGTGAAAAACAATAATCACTTGTTTTAAAATTTTAAAAGTTTAATAGTAATAAAATGGTTATAAAAATAGTAATACATATTAGAGTAATAAGAATTTGGACAATCAGAGTTAGGACAATAAAAGGCAATAAAAACAAACATACGGACAGTCCAGATGCCTCCCAGGCAATTAAGCCCCGAAAGCATGCACGCTAACAAAGGATTAACCCTTAAAAGCAATAGCTTGTTGCATATTCATATATCTCATACATGATGCATAAATTCTTTTCAAACAAAGGGTGTTCTCTGGTTATTGTTAACTTCTCCCTCTTAATCCTGTTGGCTCCTCAAAGTCGAGAAGGAGATGGAAGAAAGTTGGTCTTTTCTGATAAAGAGGCAATAATTCTTCTCTTGCGGATTTTGGTGGCTTGTTGCTGTTATCTCTGTGCGAAGAATTTCTTGAGCTAGTTAGAAAAAGTATCTTACATCGCATAGTTTCTATTTTAATATTATGTTATAGCCTAAAACAATATTTAACACGCTACTGAAAAGGATTAATACAGTATAACTTTCTAACATAACACATATAATATTCATTTTAATATTTGCAAAAGCCAATCATATAATGAGCATTTTTCACAAGAGGCTTCATTGCTTAATATTATTCATTTTTCATGCTTGTGAGTACTTTGTTTGTTAAATAGTTTTTTCCACTTTTCTTCAAGAAGCTTTTTCTCCCAAACTGGTTGGGGGAGGGGGCTGCTGGAATTTGCTTTCTAGAGACTCCTTTGCGAAGTTTCCTCCCAAATCTGTCCCAAACCAGGACATTTGGTTTCACAGCTGGAGCAAATGCACAGCATTGGAAGCAATTCATAGGGGAAAAGTGGAACATATCCAAAGAACTGGACTTCATTGTCCTTCAGCAGCACAATGCAATTGAGCGTAGTCTAATTGGGGGAGTGCTGACCATCAGTGATACGTGATTTTTAAAAATTCTTAATTCCATCAAAACAAGAAAGAAGGAAAGTTATGAAGATGAAATCCTTTCCTCTTAAATCTGCCTACCCAACAACATCAGAGGTAGTTGTAATGTGTACTCACCTATTTTAGCACTGAAAGTGATGCTTTAGGATTTTAGCCCTTGTTTTTCAAATCCTATACTGCATTAGTGCATAACTCAAAACTCCATATAAAGTGTTAGCTGTCTTCACATTTTGGTCAGACAAAACAATCCCTCTAGGCCTGAGATCCAAAGACACCCTACTGCCTCAGGCCCTGAAAAGTATAAACAAAGTGAATTGCGGGGGAGCGAACTGGGGGTATATGACTTCATTACCTGAAGCTGTCATTGGAGGATTAACCCCTGATATGTAAATGGGCCAAACCTACATCTGTCTGAAAAACTCCTGACTGTTGTCCATCTTAGGTGTAGCATCTGGAAGGCTTCTGACTGCCCAAGGGGCACCTGTTTGAAGGCCTTTAATAAATACCCACTTTATTCTCTTAATCTTGTCTAGCCTCTGTTCTAGGTAGCCACTTCAAGGCATCAAAAGGATATTGGAGTCACCTGAAGAGAGCTTTCCTTCGCAATTGTAGTGGTTTTGCATGGGAGGCACTCACGGAAGTGATGTAAAGAGAAAGCTGATACGCCTCTGTGAACACCCATGTAAAAAACTAAAAATCCCAGGAAATCTCTCTTTCTTTTCTGGTCGGCAAAGAGGTAACAGGAGCCGGGTGGTCCCTGCTGCAGGCCCGGGCCCCCTTCCTGGGGTGCCTGCCAGGCCTCCCCCCACAATTGGCTGCCGGGCAGGGAGAGTGGGGAGTGCCGCGGGGCCGAGGCCAGGCCATGGCTGCTATTTCTAACATCTTGCTGCTACTAAGCCCCGGCCCGCTGCCAGCCCGGGGCTGAGCCGGGTCTGCCGGGCCCCAGGAGCAGCCCTGGGGCAGGGCCGGATCAGCCAAGGTTCTACCACCGTTGAGATTCGTCCGCAACCACCAGGGAGGGGAGAGGAGAAGCCATCAGCCCCGGCGTGCTGCTGCTGAATTCTGACCTGGCTGCTGAGATCCTAGCCACCTCCCCCCCCAGCCGCAGTTCCCACTGCAAACTGCTGAGCCGGCTGGGGTCACGTGACCATCTGCAGGCCCCGGGCGAGATATTAACTCTTTCAGGGCTTCAATCCTCCCTTGAGTGAGAGAAAGGAATGATATGCAGGCATGTAGAGGAGCAACATGAAAACACTGAGGTCAGTGAAGAAGAAGTCAAGTCCCAGATGGGAAGGATGAGGAGATGCCTTTAGTTTTAGGCTGAAATCCTCTTGTAAATCTATGGAGAAAGACTCTTTTTTCCCTGTAACACATGAAGGTATGGGGAGATGAAAGTAGTCAAATTGTAGATATTGAGCAAAGGCCTTCATGCTAAAGTAAGCAGATATTAAAGTAGCTGTGATCCTATAAGAAGTTTGAACAGAGAAGGAGAGAAGAGTGATGAAGATACTGTGCCCCCAGGAAGAGAAGATCTCTGTTCCTTGGAGATGAAGATGATATCAAAGATCAATAATGAGAACTTTTGCCTTTGAACAGCTCATCTTTAAAACAGTACCCCATAAGTTGACATGGCCCATAAACACAGCTGTGGGAAAATCTTGTGGAAAATGGGAGGGATTTCACGATGGCACATTTCCCTGGGTGGCTGCTATTCGTGGAAATTGAGAGCCACAAGAGAACTGTTTTCTTGTGGAGAAGTCTCCATAACCTTAACAAGAGAGACTTCTCTCCCTAAGTGAACGGAAGAAAAACTATTCTAGATGTGGTAAACTGAGTGAAAATGTTAGGTTTTGTCTCTTTACATTGTCAGTGGGAAAGAAAAGGTTGTAGGGGGAGGAGAAGTGTCCTAAAGGTTTTGTTCTGATTCTTATTACTCTTTCTTTTAGTTACTGTTAATAAATTTTTCTTTATACCCTTAAAGTTTTGAGCCTTCTTTGCCTTTCTTCTAATCCTACCTCACAGAAGGAAATGAGTAAGTACATTCTAGTGAGTGCACTGGTGATTAGCCAGCACTGAACCCACCACACTAATACTATAAAGCTGCCATAATGGTAACAAGTTTTCATAAAGTATTTTAAGAACAGAGGTAATAGATGTTTAGTCTTGGATGTTTAATTCTGCTGGCTCAAGAGCCAGTGTTGAGCTTTGATTTTCTTTTTCAAATCCAGTCTTAGAGCTCTGCAGGGATCACTGCAGCATGACGTTGTGACAAGGGGATGCTGATTCATGCCTAAACCGTAGATGTTTTCATTATATCCTCAACCAGCTTTGAAAACCTAAGAATGTGTGACATATTGGAACTTGAGAGTCATGGCCAGTTTCCCCAATCATTTTGTAATATCATGCTATAGCTTTCATTCCTAAAGAAATAATGTTGAGCATATTGCTGGCAAAATGCTAAAAGAAAAAGCCCAAAAAATATCCTTTACTGGGGAGGATGGAAAAAATTGAGATGTGCTTATTTGAATTAAAATTACTATGGATCAAGCCTAAATGTATTTCATACTAAATACGTAGAACTAATTTTAAGGAAATGAAGAATTTCTTAGCTGCTTGTGTTTCAGTTCATTTGTATTCCTGGTCCTTGTCCTTTCCTTTTCACTATAAAACATTCCTCAGGCTCACTGAGAAGATGTGAAATAGGTTCTGTGCATCCTTATAATTCAAGTGGTCAGGCTCAGATGGGTTTCTGCGGTAAAAAGATACAATAAATTAGGGATGTAGCCCGATCACAGCGGGAACTGCTGTGATTTTTCTTCCCTCAAAGCATTTTTCCTCTCAAAATTGATCTCTGTAGCAAACTTTATACATTCTGCTACTCTTGAAATTAATTAATAAAGAAACCTGGGGTATTTATTGTGTGACAGTGCTGTTTCTGCCATGCATGTTTGTGCCTGGCTCACAGATCATTTTTTATACAGCTGTGATCCAGAATATGGGCAGATCCAAAACCAACAGTTTTCTTTAGCTTACTTGACTTTTCAAATGCTTATTGTGTGATTATTGCATTCCTTTTGTCCATAATATCTGAAATAATTTAGCATGCAGTTTTGGATACAGCACAAATATATATATTTTACTCTTGGAAATCTGAAAATGAGTTATATTTAATAGTAGTTTGTGAGTAGTGTGGCAATCAAGCCTTAAATATGCCAATCAAGCTTGCAAAGAAACCCATATTATCAGTCAATCTCTTCAATATATTCATGAGTTTATATGACATTTTATTCCTATATAATAGATAAAAAGATAGTAATTTTTTTCTGTTTATGCTAATGAAAATTTTAATTTACGCTGACTTTGATAGATGTGATTGACTGCACATAGTTGGGGAAGTACCTAACTCCTTTTGTACATAAGACTTCCTTTACGATTCAATGTGTGTTATGCCCCCAAAGCAAGCACTGCTGCTCTAAGTGATGCTGTTACTGCTGATTTCATTCATTCTTTTTTCCAGCTTCTCATGATTAAAATAGTTTTGAGAATTAAGGCATATTTGACAGAGAAATAATTCTTTTTGAACAGCTGATAATTACTAGGGAAGTATATAATAGCTGGGAACATATTAGTTTGAGAATTCATTAAACAGGTAAAGACTACTCTGTTATCATTTTTTTTTAAATTCAGATAGCATGATTTTTCAGGCATCTTCTGTGAAAACATGATTAAATTGTTAAAAGCTCATTTCTTAAGGAAAATATATTTTTAAATCATTAAAATTGAATTAAAGTTGTGTATGCTGGTAGGACTAATTTTTAGGAAACTAAAAAGAGGACATAACCCACAGTAAAGATAAATGTGTATATGTATATATATAGATAGGTATGTGTGTATACACACGTGTAGATATAAATATACACACATATGTACTTTTTATTTTGAATGTCAGATAAATAAAAAGCAGGACTTTGGTTAAACTCTACAATCCATTTTCTGAAGAGGATTATCTCAGAGCACTTACTAGCAAGCTAATTTCTCTCTTGAAGTTATGTTCTCATGCCTGTGAATCAGGCACATGAATTACTAATTTTTTATCTTGAAGGTTCATGCCCTTATTTTGGAAACAACATCATAACAACTCGCCAAGGAATGTCAGGCCAGACTGAAAACAATGAAAAGATAACCTGAATAGGTAAAAAAATGTAGTTTTATAGATCAAACCCTCTCTATGTATATGTGAATGGGCTTTTTACCTGACAGTTAACTGGAACTTTAACTTCTGAAATGAACAAGATTTTCTCCAATATTTTGTAACTGATCATAGCATTTATCAGAACATGAATGCAGTGGCAAGTGCTTTTAGAAGGCTGTGGACAAGGGATGAATTCCTTTTGCCAAATAGGTTTCTGAAAAGGTATAGGGAAGAAGTTTGGATGTTTTTATACAAAATATATAGGTTTGTGGAGCATCATTATTACTTTGACTCAAAACGTTAATGTTTTCCTTTGGTAAGTTCATAAAAAGAATTTGCATTAACTACAAATGCATATTAAGTGTAATCTTGCTAAAACTTAAAAAGAGCTTTTATTGAAATTAGTAAATAATTTCAAAAATGAATTCTGTATGGATAAACAATAAGGAGTGAATAAAATCTTCAGATAAGCCTAGTGAAGGTATGTTATAAATCAGCTCAACAGTAAGGAGCTTTCCAAAATCAATAACTGTGCTTAAAACACTGCTATTGTCTTTATTTGAGTGCATATTCATCCCTCATCCCCCCTATAGGTTGCTGCCCTTTACCCTGCCCTTTGCTCGCCCCTGTGCCCTCAGGTCATTGGTCACTGACCCCATTCTTAAGTCATGAAGACCACATGGTTTTGTCTTCTGTCTCTGGTCCCTTTGGTGTGGGGGATGCAATAAAACCCTTGCTGGAATATATCACGCAAAGACCCTTCCTGTCTTTCCTCCGCTGATCTATTTGTGGCGTGTGTGTGTGCAGGGACTTGAAATGGCTGTTCTTGTGGCCTTACTCTGAGTGGCTTAGAAGGAGACACCTCAAAGAAGGTTGCAGCATTTCTATCACCCTGCAACAGGCTTCAGCTCCAGCTATTACTATCTCCCAGAATGTGCTCCCAAACCTGACACCGAGAAATGAACAGGATTTTTTTGAGGGTTGAAATGTTACATACAGTTCAACGAAAGGTGACAGAGTCAAGCTAAAGAGATGTCTTATTTCAACTCAAAGCTACTGTTTTATTTGCTATCAGAGGAAAAAATATTCAGTTCTGTATTCATTCTCTTAAATCAGTGTGGTTGTTTTGTATATTTGGAATGTTGGCTCTGAAACTGAATTGCCGGTCGCTTCAGCTAGCCCATGAAGGACTTCCTGGGCATTATTGCACATGGAAAGAGCATCTTCATTACTTAACTACAGAAGATAAGGATGTTTGCATTTCACTTTTAAGAAAAAAAAAAAGATTAGTTTGCCATTTGTGTTTTCAAATGGGCATATTTTGCCCAAGGATTCTTCCAAAGAACAAGAGCTGGGCAAAATTCTGTAAAATGTTCAAATGCCCTGACTTATCAAAGCTTGGGATTTTCGGGGTCTGTCCAACCCCGGCTGCCATAGGTGTCCAGATAGTGAAGTCCCACTAAGCACAACCTGTCCAGGTCCTTCAGGTAGGCTCCCAGCCACAGGCAATCTTAGCAAGCAGCTCAGCTCTTAAGTGAGATCAGCTCTTTGGTGAATTCAGCTTTTTAGTGATTTCAGCTCTTTGCTTGCTAAGTGCCTCAGCAGATGAAGGGAGAGAGAGGAGAAGAGTTGTATGCGGTTCCACAGAGGTGTCTTTATTGGCAGCTTCTGCGAAGGGTGACAGTGACAGCTCTTCTGCTGAACAGCACAGAAGTAGGGGTTTATACAGGGTATAGGGGTTTTGGGAAACAGTCCAATCATAAGGGTCGAGGTGAAAATGACCTATTGTCTTAGAGAGAGATACCGAGGGTCCAAAGGCGGAAGAGGGGCTTCTTTTGGTCCAGTCATCATGACTAGGCATTTTTTATCTTAGGCACTTGACCGCCAGGGAGGCCTTGCAGGCCCTGTGGCTGCTACAACTCCACTTTCTGTATTTAGTAAAAAGGTGTTCCCAATAGTTCTTTTAAAACAATAGAATAGACATCAGAACATAGCAAATACAATGACAATTACAATGAAAATCCACAACATTTCCTTAACCAAAGATGCAACCCATCCTGTTAATCCCCACTGACTGAAAAGGTCATTGACCCAGTCTGGGTTGTTTTCTACTTTTAAGTCCTTCACAAGTTCCTTCAGTTATTGGATGTTTGCGTGGATGGATTCTGAGCGTGAAGAGACATTGACGCAGCACATCCCTTTGAATTCTTGGCAGCTGTGTCCGTGGGCAAGCAGTAAGAAGTCAATTGATGCTTGATTTTGAAGTGATGCATGTCTTGTGGTTTCTTCCTCCTTTAAGAGATTGCCCAGGGCAGCAGATGTAGCATAGGCTTGCTTACTGAGCCAGCACCCGAAGTGATTTATTTCACCAAGGGCTTTAGCTGCAGCTACCCATGGTAGGAAAAGGGAGACAGCAATCTTTTTTGGTTCGTTCCAATCGTATAATTTGGGATCACAATTTTCATCAAATTCCGTGTAGAATCTTTTGTGGTGTTTTAATTCGCTTTCTTTCTTCCAAGTATGTAACAAGGTGATATTTGAAGTGAGGCTAGAAAGTTTTCCAAGGCTACAGGGACCTCCCTGGAGACGCGAGGGGATCTCAGCCCATACTCTGTCACCACAGATGAGAAACGTTCCCTTGGGTAATACTTTGGGGTAGAGAGAGGACACAGAGATCATATGAGCAGTGTAATTACACCAATCTGGATAGTTATCGGCTTTGTTAATGGGTGATATGTCTTTTCTGTATGTGTTTTTTGTCTGGTCAATTTCTGGCCAATTATTTTTCAGATGTCTAAAGTAAAATTTGACACAGTATGTTGCTTTGGAGGACCCCAACAGGTCCAATTCGTGGGGTTCCTCTCGAGCATCTGGCAGAATTTTTGTCCACTCGTCCCAAGTGTCTACCAGGTTGGGTCTCTTACCTGTGGTGCGGAGGAGCTCTGAATTATAGACGGGCGAGTCATCTGCTACAAAAGGAATCTCTACCAGACATGTGGAAAGTGGGTTATCAATGCTTCCCATGGACAAGCACATGTTGTCCTGTTTTAATGTCCTTGCTAAGGTTACCCAAACATTATGGCTAGGCTGTGGGCTAATCCAGCTGAAGGCATATGGTACAGTGAGGAGCATCCAGGCAGCAGTGAGGACAGCACCAATGGAGATAATTTTCATCTTTGGACAGGGATGGGGCTTCTGATAGGGAATATAAGCAAAATTTGTTATCTTTATGGTGGGAGGGTTAGAGTTTTCTCCCTTGTTTCTTTCCTTCTTTCATCCCTCCCCCCCTTTTTTTTTCTATAGCTAAGGATGGGGGAGTGGGTATAAGGTTAGGGGTTTTTGGTAAGAGTTGAGAAAGGGGAATAATTGGGTTGTTTAGGGTAAAAAAGGGTAATAGCATGCAATTCAGAGAAGAGTTTGTGTTCAGGCTGTGTCTGGCTTATGGCTTGACTGATGCAGCAGGATGTTGTTTGGCTTTCTGTTTTGTCTGCCGTCACGTGATGGGACGGTCTTTTCTTCAGTATGTGGACATTCGTCTCCAGGCAGAACTGGTCTGGTTTTGAGGAGGTCTTGTGTTTGACTCAGGAGAATTCTTGTCACTGTTTGTGGGAGTCATGTTTGCAGTGCCTAGATGTGGCTTTATGTTTTTTCCTGGGTACCATCTTGGGCGAGATGGTAGTAGAACACACGCATACCTCTTCCCCAAGTAATCAACTGGAAAGGCCCAGAAATTTGGTGTGTTTCTGGGTCCTTCACTAGCACAGGTGGTTTCTCAGTGAGCTTTGTTTGGGTGGTATTTGTAAAGTGGCAAAGTATTGGGGAGTCAGGCTCTGATGTTGTACAATTTAGGAAGTTGATGATGTAGAGAGCCTTGCAAAGTCTTTCAGCTGGAGATATGATTTTTGCTTCTCTTTGCTGCTGATTGAGAACTCTTTTGAGGGTTTGATGTGTCCTCTCTACAACTGATTGTCCTGTGGGATTTGCAGGTATACCTTTCTTGTGTTCTAGTCCTCATTCACTGAAGAACTCTTTTAACTTACGAGAGGTATAGGCAGGTCCATTATATGTTTTTATCTCCTTTGGTACTCCCAGGGTAGCAAAGGCAAGGAGGAAGTGCTTAATGGTGTGTTGTGTAGCTTCTCCTGGATGAGCTGATACAAATACTGCTCCAGAAAACGTGTCGACCAATAAGTGCACATATTTTGACCTTCCAAAAGGTGGGAAGTGAGTTACGTCTGTCTGCCACAGCTGGCAGCTGTTCAGGCCTCGGAGATTGACTCCCATTGTTAGCGTTCAGGAACGCATAATCACAGAATGATTATATGCAGGTGCTTTTATTGAGAGCTCTGGGTGTCGGGGTAGACAAACCCAAATCTGACTCCGCCATGGTTTTGGACCGAACATGTTTTATATTCTATCATTGTATAACTGACATATTAATTATAAAATTTACATTGTTCTATTATATACATTGATTTCATCCAAGCATGGATTTCTCGTGATCCCCTCAAACCTCTAACATATTCTCTCATGATTCTTTAAACAATAATTATATCTAATCACATCTAATAATTATATAATTTATCATTGTGGTGGTTTGACAGGAAATATGTTTTCTGGGATGCTGTGGTCAGGCCAATTGGTGCTCAGATTTTAATATTGGCGCCTAATGTGGCCATTGGGACATTGGACACGCCTCTGAGAACACGGGGTTAAAAGCAGAGCTCTCCCCTGGGAGGCTCTCTTGGGTTTCCGGCAGGAAAGAGTTTGGGTCTCTCCCCCGGCCCAGCTGCTGGCTAGGCGGGGGGAGGGGAAAAGCCATGTGGCCGGGAGAGGTAGGCCTGACCCCGGGGGTGGAAGGGTGGAAGAGAGAGAGAGAGAGAGACAGCGGGAGCCATTGGGCAGCCCCCCCAAGAGAGAGAGAGAGAGAGACGGTGCATGGGACTGTTACCTTGAAACTTGATAAACATGTGCCTGTGCCGGCAGCATGGCTGAGAAGGAGAAGAAGAGGGGGGGGGGGGTGCAGCCAGCCGTTTGTAGGAGCTTTTAAGCCCTTTTCGGACAATGAAAACTTTACAAAACATTAAACTTTCTTAGAAGAGAGATAGAGTGGAAGATGAAGAAGGAAATGGGCAAGTGTGAGAGAGGTCTGGGCAAGTGAGAGATAGTGGAAGAATAGAGAAGAATCTTAGTGGGAAGAGATGATGGAGTGGCTTTTGCTGGACTCTTTTTGTATAGCCATGGACAGAACCATGTTCCTTGTGATACAGAGACTGCATCTAGGGGGAGGCAATGCCTCAGAACCAAGAGGGTTCAGTGTTGGTACCCCTCGGCCCCAGGGGGTGACAAATATGGGAGGGACAGATGTCCCAAAGTTGAGACTGTGCCTTTTTGGAGTGGGACGAAGTATCCTTAAAAGTCGACCCTAGAAGCAACTCTGGTCCGTGTTCAGTGGTGAGAGCACTGGACATGAAAGGAAGAGGTCACCATTGGCACAAGAAGGACTCCTTCTCCTCTTGATGTACTGAGGATTGAGTATTCTGAAGGGTGGTGCCGGACCGGGAGTCGATGATTTGGGGGATGTATTGTATTGGGAATTTGGTGGGGAGGAGGAGGAGATGTATTTATGAAGTTTTCATTTTCCTTGTGTGTTTTTTTGGTTTTTTTTTTTCCCTAAGTGGGAGCCTGCTTTGCTTATTCCTGGTCACATCTCACGGCAGAAACCAGGGAGAGGGTATTCTCATGGGGGCACTGGCATTGTGCCAGTGTCAAACCATGACAATCATATACTGACTACACAGGTGCAGTTTCACATGATGTAGCAAATGCAAGGTCTAACATTTCCCAAGGCCTACGTTTAACATTTTCCCAGGGCCTACTAAGCCTAACTTTCTTTCTAGCTCCCCTAATTTTGTGATTTTAAAATCTTTCACTATCACCGTCCCCATAGATGGTATCTGGTAGTTTTGGCAGTTCGGGCATGTGGTGACAATAGCTTTTGCTTGATCTTTCGAGAGCTTGAACATTCTGATAAGGGCAGGTACATTTTGATGAAAAAATGTGTGTGACAACTTTGCCTGGACAAAGATGTTAGCAACATTAGCAGTTTGTACTGCCATGGCTAATGCATCTGCTTTCCTGTTCCCTTCTGTGATGATACCTGGGAGGTCGGTGTGTGACCTCACATGCATTATATGGTAAGGTTGCTTTCTGTGGGAGATTTAGCATGTTAATGTAGAAATCAATTGGTGTAACTTTGGATTGGAAACTTCTTTGAGAAGAGCATGTTCTGCTCTCATAGCTATGCCAGCATCATAAGCTGAATATGTGACCAGATTAAAGGGTTTGTCTTTGAATTTCTCAAAGGCTCTGACAGCAGCTACTAACTCTGTGATCTGTGGAGATCCCTCTACTATTTGGATGTCAGATTCCCATTTTTGGGTCTTAGGGTCCTTCCAGGTCATTACAGACTTGTGGGATGACCCTGAACCATCTATAAAAATGGTTAGAGATTTGAGAGGTGTTTTACTTTGGACTAATTTTAGGGTCAGATGAAAGGCTGCATCATGATTAAAAAATTTATGTTTTGGGATATGGATGGAAATTTGGCCTGTATAGCTATCTAGGGCAAACTGGAGATTTTCATTGGTCTGGAGCAAATGCTCTAGGTCCCCAGTGGTCAGTGGCAAGTATATGCATGTGAACTCACACCCTGCAAGACAGTGGAGGCGAGTTCTGGCTTTTTTTATTAGATGTCCCATGATTTCTTGGAAGGTGCTAATTGTCTTTAAAGGTTGGTTGTTTGTAAAGATCCATTCCAGTATCAATAAAGGGTCTCAAAGTTGAGTATCCCATTGGAAAATTGGTCCGTAGAACCGGGGTACTTTTCCCAGAATAACGAACTGGAAAGGCAGGTTGGGCTTGAAGTGATGGGCCTGGCATGACAACAGGGCTTCTTGGACCTTGGTGATGGTGTCTTGGGCTTCTGTTGTGAGAGTGCGTGAAGAGTCTAGGTCTTTGTTGCCACAGAGAAGGTTGAACAGGGGAGCGAGGTCCTCTGTTGCAATTCCTAGCAGGGGACATACCCAGTTGATGGATTGGCACAGACTGTGTACATCTCTCAGGGTTTTTTGGTCGTCTCAGATGGTGAGCTGCTGGGGTATGATGGTCCTTTCATGGATCTGGAATCCGAGATAAGTCCATGGGTTAGTGTACTGTATTTTGTCCTCACGGGTCTCAAACCCTGCTTTTTCTATGGTTTCAATGGTCTTTTTAACTGCTTTGTCTAAGTTTTTTCTGATGCACAGACCAGGATATCATCCATATAGTGATGGATGATTGCATCTGTAAATAGGTTCTGAACGAGAGACAGAATGTGAGCAACGTACCACTGGCATATAGGTGAGTTTTTCATTCCTTGAGGAAGATAACACCAATGATATCTTTTGAGTGGAGCCTCTCTGTTAAGAGAGGGAACAGAGAAAGCAAACCATGGAGCATCCTGGGGGTGCAGCGGAATGCTGAAGAAACAGTCTTTAATATCTATGATGGCAAGTGTCCAGTCTCTAGGCAGCATTGATGGTGAAGGCAGGCCAGGCTGGAGGAGGCCCATGTCCTTGATGACCTTATTGATTTTGCGAAGGTCATGGAGCAGCCTCCACCTGTCCATTCCAGGTTTTTGCAGTATGAAGACTGGGGAGTTCCAAGGGCTGGTGGTCTCGACGATGTGGTCTTTGGCAAGCTGTTCTTCCACAAGGGCTTGTAGTGTGCGCAGTTTTACTTTAGAGAGGAGCCACTGCTCGATCCAGATTGGGTCTTGGCATTTCCAGGTGAGATGCGGGGTGTCTGGTAGTGCGCCCTCCTCAGTGGCTCCAATTAGAAATCCTGACTGGGAATATGTAGGGAAGTTGCCCATTGGGATAGAATACTCCTGCCCCAAAGGGGAATGGGGGCTCTTACCACAAATGGGCGGATGGTTGCCAACTTGCCTTTAGGCCCTTCGACGAGGATGTTGTTCTTGCTTCCCATAGAAACTGTAGCTCCACCAATCCCTGAAATCATGCCTGCTACTGGTTGTAGTTCCCAGTGTGCCAGCCATTCTGAGCGGGCAATGATGGTCACGTCAGCACTGGTGTCCAGCATCCCTGGTCAGTAGATCTTCTCTGCAGGATAGATCACACTCAATGGTAGGCTTACTTGGACCCACAACTCGTGCCCACATTGCTGTAGGGTTGAGAGGAATCTGTTCCCTGTGATTCTTTGGGAGAAGAAAGGTTTGTGCGACCAGAGTTCCCCATGAAAGGTAAAATGGTAAGTCCGTGCAGCACAGCTGGACAGAGATTTCTTGTCCCGGGTGCACTGTTTGTACTTCTGGAACAACAAAGATTTCCTCTGGGCCATGGAGAGTGTCACCTATAATTAAAATGTCAAAAGGACCACCTTTTGACCCATGTTTGCCTGTGGGAACACAATAAATATCCTTATTGTAAATGTCAATGGACAGAGCAGTTACCAGCTGGCGCCGGGTTCCCATCTGTATCACTCTGTGTTGGATCCTCTTCATGTGATCTGGAATCTCCTGGGATGATGTGTGGCTGGGTCTGGATGGCTTTTGATTTGTTGTCTTTGTGCGGGGCCTGACCATGCTCCGCTGAAAGTTTCCTGAACACTGCTGGTAGTGATTTGTGGAAGCAAACAAACTCCACAACTTTTGTGAAAGTTGTAAAGCCAGTATGTTTATTACAGCGCTGGACGCATTTGGGGATCGTTTCCCTTAAAAGGACATGTGTATCTCTGGGAATTCCAGATCCTTTTTTATCTCTCTTTCTAATCCATATGCATCCAATTTCACAATAGGTTCATACATATTCATTTTACTGGTTTTGCGTTACATTTGCTGCTAGTTTTTTTATCAGAAAGAATTCCTGGGTCATCCTGCCCTGTATCCAACAGCAGCCTCTCTGTCTGTTTCAGAGTTCAAGGGACCCTCCCTTATCTCTGTCCTTTGGCTGAAGCAGTTTCTTCGAGCATAGGTTTTTTTGCAAGAACAGGCAGTCAGACCAAACAGCTATGTTTGCAAGCTACAGACTTAATTCAAAAATGTACATTTCACCTAAATCAAAAAGGATTTCTACTCTGGAAAATTTCCACTCTGTCTCAGTAGTGCTGCTTATTCTGGGGGTTTTGGTAGGTGTTACGGAGGTTTTGGGTAGGTGACCTTTCTGGGCAGTCTTTTATAAAATGTCCAAAGTCTCCACAGTGAAAGCAGCGGGCCTGGTCTCTTGAAGCCACAACTGCAAATGCACCAGAAACTCCTTCTGCAATACCCTTAGCAACTGCTTGGGCCACTGTGTTTTCAGTGGACAAATGAGGTGTACAGCTTTCCACCATTTGCTCTATGGTAGGTTCTGTATCCAAGGGTAGGGCCCTCAGAATTTTTTTACACTGTTCATTAGTATTACTCATAGCAAGCTTGCACAACAGTTTTTTTCTTGCCTCTGCACTCTCTATCTGTTTCTCTAGAGCATCCTTAATTCTATCCACAAACTCGATAAAGCTTTCATCTACTCCTTGTTTAATATTAGACAAATGTTGGGTAGGAATAGAGTCATCTGGGGTAAGAAGTAAGGAGGTTTTTGCTGCAATAGCCAAGTCTTGTAGTGCTGCCTTAGGTAAGGTGTTAGCTTGGTCAGAGGGTTTCTGTAAACCCCTTTCTCCAGCCAGCTGTTCGACTGTAAAATCTGGCCTATTTGCATTTGTAGCATAGGTGTCTCATAATGTTTTTAATTTTCTTTTCCAATGCCTTTCCAATAGCAAATATTCTGCTGGGGAAAGAAGGCAGTGGGAAATATTTTTAACATCGTGAGGTACTAAAACATGTGCCAAGAAGATAACTTCTAGGAAATTTCTAAAAATGTGAACTTCTACTGTGTTCTTTGGCTATATTTTGTAGTTGCACAAGTTCTTTATTTGTGTTAGGTACCCACGTTGTTTTAGTGGTGGCACCACCTCTTTTTCCCTTTATGTAAGTTACTGGGAAGGCAAAAGTTCTCTGAGCCATTTCCTAATCCCCCACCCGAGTCGCTTCCATTTTGATTAGAGCCCATGGATCAATGTCCTCTGGATCAGAATTGGACTCGCTGTCACTATTGTCCTTAGTGGCGGAGTGAGAGCGAGCAGGCGGTGCAGTATGCTATTTTGGGCGTGTTGGAGAGAGAGTTTCCAGGGGTGTAGGGGACCAAAGAGAATGTGAGGAGGCACATGGCAGAGCTTGGCTAGAGGGACGCAGCAGTGGAGCGGCAATGGCAGCGCTACGTGTGGCACAGCCTGCACAGGACTGAGGCACGTGGAGAAGTGGGGTGCCACCGTGCGGGGGTCTCGGTGGTGCCGTTCGGGGGTCCCTGAGGGTGGGTGGGTGGTTGCAAAGCCTGGGG
The DNA here is from genome assembly GCF_037042795.1 of Molothrus aeneus. NCBI lineage: Eukaryota > Metazoa > Chordata > Aves > Passeriformes > Icteridae > Molothrus > Molothrus aeneus. The sequence goes on along the minus strand of NC_089679.1, from coordinate 5,850,479 downwards.
ATGCAAGCAAGGGAGAAGTGGGGGAGAGGAAGCTGTGGGATTGGCAGGGGCTGCTGTTGTCACAGCAGGCACAACGGGTGTACAGAGTGATTTGCCCAAGCTGCAGCAGGCAGGCAGGTAGGGACAAGACCTCCTGCTGCGGCAGGAATGGTAGCGGGGGTGGGGAGACACGCGGCGGGGGTGAGAGGCACGGCAGCAGGGGTGGTGAGGGGGTGGACTCTCGGAATCTCTGCTGGTCAGAGTGACCCCGAGAAACGTTAGAAAGTCTCTTTTCCCAGCCCAGCGCTTGAAGATGGAGTCAGAGCTCTTCAGTTCTCGGTCTCAAGGTTGTTTATTGTATCTTATCTATAAAATTTTTTCTCCTGTCCAGCCGAGGTCTGCTCAGCAAGACAGTCCGAGGCACTCTGCCTGCCCCCGGGCGGTGTTATTTTTTTATACTAAAAACTACGTGTACAATATTTACAATTACTTTCCAATACCTATCACCTATGTTAGACAGTGAGTTTCTACTCTAAACCAATCTACAAGTGCCAACATCACACCAGAAGATGGAGGCCAAGAAGAAGAAGGAAAAAGGCTGGACATGCCCAGACACCTCCATCTTGCCTCCTGAACCCCCATTCCAAAAACCCCAAAAAATCTATTTTTCCACCCTGTGATAAATTCACTATCATCCTACTTAAACTGTTGTGGCTTGTAATTCTTCATATAAAGGATGGTAAGTTTTTTTTCCAAGGACTAAATCAAAGGCACGGGGGTCTTGGGCTCTGTGCCAATGTCTTCGAGCCCCCTGACAGGGTCTCGCATCCTCCAGGGCAGCCAGAGGAATTTCCTGGGTTCCCATAGTGGACCCAATCGAATCCGGCACAGTTACACCCGAAGATAGCGTGGGGGCAGGGTCCAAGCAGCATGCCGTGGATTGCACAATAGGTAGAGCGGAATCTGCGTTGCTGCGTCCAGGGGGGGAGCGGAAGAATGGGCAGGCCCTATGGACTCCACGGGCACTGAGAGGGTGGGTGGGTGCGGCACGAATTCCGTGTTCCCTTTCCCTGGGGGCTTGAGGGTGGAGCGGCCCCAGAGATGGTGTTTGGACCCAGAGAAAGTGGAGGATAGGATTCAGAGACGAGAGGGGAGGAATGTTATTTGCATTTGAAGAGAGAGTCTCTGGTGGGAGAGATAAAGTCGGAATGCCCTCAGCAGGGGAAGGTTGCAAAGAAATGGAGCTCTTTATATTCGTTTTTTCAACTGCTTTGGTAATAGAATGAAAAAGAGGTAAAAACCGAGTTACAGAAAAATCTTCATTAGTTTGGAGAGTGTATATTCTTGTCCTTACTGTGTCCCAAAAAGAATCTAGAGTGATAATGTGTGTGTTAGTATCCGGAAACTGGGAGAGAATCCATTTTATAAATTTTTGAGAGATTGCCTTTAGAGAAAGAAAAGGTGTTAGCAGATAGGATTTCTAGGATTTGTAAATATAATTCTCTCTCGTTCTGGGATCGTTTTAATTTACTAGGTTTTGATCCCATTCCCTTTTCCCCTCCAGAAGCAGAAAGAGAAAAAAAAAAACAAACAAACAACCCAAAAAAGGACCCAAGGTAAAAGCACGCAAAAAAGGCTGTTTTAAATTTACACATTGTCATGGTTTGACACTGGCACAATGCCAGTGTTTTTATGAAGATACTTTTTCTCTGGTTTCTGCTGTGAGATGTGATTAGGAATAAGCAAAGCAGGCTCTTACTTAGGGAAAAAGAACTAGAACTTTATTAACTACTCTACAACTACAGATAAAAAGGAACACACACACAGGGAAAATGAAAACTTCACAAGTGCATTTCTTCTTCTCTTCACTAAATTTCTAACACAATACATTTGGTTTTTCAAATCACTAATTCTCGGTCTAGCACTACTTTTTAGACAATCAATCTTCAGTTCATTAAGAGGAGAGGAGTCTTTTTTGTGCCATGGGCTTTTCCTGGAAATACAGCTGAAGCTTCGTGTGTTTTTGTGTCACTCGTGGCACTGCTTGGAGTACATCTGCCGTTGTGACTTCTTTTTTTTTATGTCTAGTGCTCTCACTACTGAACACGGAGCAGAACTGCTTCTAGGGTTGTCTTTTTAAGGATGCTCTGTCTCGATTTCAAAAAGGCACAGTCTCTCTTTTGGGACACTTGTCTTTACAATTTCTCTTTTGGGACACTTGTCTCTTTCATATTTTTTCACTCTCTGGGGCCGAGGGGCATCAACACTGAGCAGTCTCTGTATCACAAACAATTTCTCTTTTGGGACACTTGTCTCTTTTATATTTTCACTTTCTGGGGCTGAGGGGCATCAACACTGAACTCTCTTGGTTCTGAGGCTATTGCTTCTCTCTAGAATGCAGTTTCTGTGTTACAAGGAACATGGTTCTGTCTATGGCTATACAAAAAGAGTTTAGCAAAAGCTACTCTATCATCTCTTCTCACTAGGATTCTTCTCTATTCTTCTACTATCTCTCACTCGCCTAGACTTCTCTCACACTGGCTTATTTTTTTTTTCATCTTCTACTCTATCTTCTAGAAAAGGTCAATGTTCTGTAAAGTTCTCATTTTCTAAAAAGGGGTTAAAAGTTCTTACAAGCGGTCGGCTGAACCCCCCCCCTCCTTCTCCGTCTCAGCCGTGCTGCCAGCGCAGGCCCATGTTTATCAAGTCTCAAGGTTACAGTCCCAGGCAGCGGCTCTCTTTCTCTCTCTCTCTCTCTCTGTGTCTCTCAGGGGGGGCTGCCCGATGGCTCCCAGTGTCTCTCTCTCTTTCTCTCTCTTCTACCCTTCTACTCCCGGGCTCAGGCCTACCTCTCTCGGCCACATGGCTTTCCCCTCCCCCTGCCCAGCCAGCAGCTGGGCCGGGGGAGAGACCCGAACTCTTTCCCGCCGGAAACCCAAGAGGACTCTCTCAGGGGAGAGCTCTGCTTTTAACCCCGTGTTCTCAGAGGCGTGTCCATGTCTCAATGGCCAGGTTAAATGCCAATATTAAAGTCTGAATATCTATTGGCCAAAAACACAGCATCCCAAAAAACACATTTCCTGTCAAACCACCACACACATCTTCAGCCGAATGTGGGTCAAAAACTGCTGGTGAGTGGTCTGCCATGTCTGACTCCTCAGGATCTCATCCCAGATATCGGTATGGAGGGTTGTTGGGCGCCTCTTAAGATAACTTCTTCTATAATGGAGAACTTATCTTCAGGAGGTCATAGTGATCCTAGGCAGTAACTATTCAAGAAGAATGCTGCTCTCTGGAGTGCCAGGATGCCAGCCCCCCATTCAGGGCACCAAATATTTATTACAGCGGGGGTTTTCGGAGTCTCTCCAACCCCAGCTGCCATAGGTGTCCAGATAGCGAAGTCCTGCTAAGCCCAACCTGTCCGGGTCCCTCAGGCAGGGTCCCAGCCACAGGCAATCTTAGCAAGCAGCTCAGCTCTTAAGTGAGATCAGCTCTTTGGTGAATTCAGCTTTTTAGTGATTTCAGCTCTTTGCTTGCTAAGTGCCTCAGCAGATGCAGGGAGAGAGAGGAGAAGAGTTGTATGCGGTTCCACAGAGGTGTCTTTATTGGCAGCTTCTGCGAAGGGTGACAGTGACAGCTCTTCTGCTGAACAGCACAGAAGTAGGGGTTTATATAGGGTATAGGGGTTTTGGGAAATAGTCCAATCATAAGGGTCGAGATGAAAATGACCTATTGTCTAAGAGAGAGATAACGAGGGTCCAGAGGTGGAAGAGGGGCTTCTTAGATCATGTCATCATGACTAGGCATTTTTTATCTTAGGCACCTGACCGTCAGGGAGGCCTTGCAGGCCCTGTGGCTGCTATGCTGATTCATAAATACGTAGTGATAGAACTGTTAGAAGAGTTTCAAAGCTCCAAAGGAACGGGAGTTAATTCTATAAAATGTTCAAAATAGGTCTATGAACATGGACTTACTATGCCATATATTGCTATTCAGCATAATCTCAATTTCAGGTAGTTAATATTGGGGAAAAAAACCCTAATTGACTTGTTGCAGTTTTTCAGGCTGCTGTGGTTAAGGCTGTCATACCACCGTAATTTCTTCTGTGTATAAATATGTTTACAAAAAATACAAAGACCACTTGTATGGGGATTAAAACAGTGAGTACAATGGGACTGATAAAGGAGTCTGATATCTTAGGCCTGATCAAGCAGAAACCTTGGAATACAAAAACACAGATAAATGCTCCCTGGGGAAGGAGTAACCAAGAAACATGTTGTGAAACTTTGTGATAAGATAATGCTACTGTTAGCGTTCAGAAACACATAATCACATAAGCGATTATATGCAGGTGCTTTTATTAAGAGCTCTGGGTGTCAGGAGTATTCAACTCAAATCTGACTCGGACCATATATTCGGGATTAACATGTTTTTATATTCTATCGTTATATAACTTTCATGTTAATTATTAAACTTATATTGTTCTATTGTATACATAGATTTCAGACGAGCATGGCTTCTCATGGTTCCCCCCTTAAATTTCTAACATAGTTTCTCATGATTCTTCTTATGATTATACAATAAATATATTTAATTACTAAACAATCATCACATCTAACAATTATATCATTTATCATACTGCTTACGCAGGTGCAGTTGATCTGGGAAAACACAAAGCCTAATATTTTCAAAGACTATTTTTAACATTTCCCAGGGCTCTACTATCATTCTCCCCCCTTTGAAAGCATTTTCACTTCACTGTAGGTGTAAATGTTTTCACTTGATACAGTCCTTTATTTCTCAATTGATACTTGGCGTTCTTCGAATCCAGGGTTGATGTAAACGTCATGGATGCTATCACGAACTGGAGAAGCAGAAGATGGTGGGCGTGGATCTCATGTCAGTGCCTTTATTATTTCTGGTTCCAGGACGTTTTCTTCTTTATCTCTCCCTTTAAGATGCTGTAAACTAACCAATTGCTAAGAATACAATTAGTAAGATTATCACACTCTCAATGATAGATTTAATCCATGAACTCACATTCCGCCCTAACCCTTTAAAGATTTTTCCTAACCAGCTTGTAGTCAAGTCCTTTTGCTCTTCTTGTGCTTCATGCTCAATTTGTTTCAACTGATTGATGTCATATTCTACATCTGCAGTTACATTTGGGATATGAACGCAGCAATGATCAACTTGTCCCTTTAAAAATCCACATACTCCATGCTCTTTCAGGAGTAGCAAATCTAAGGCTAATCGATTTTGTAAAATCATCTTTGTGGTGGCTTGTAATTGTATGTTTAAATCCTTCCTGGGTGACTCTTGCCAGTTTATCTACCTGACCTGTGAGTTTGTACAGCATCTCCCTACTCTGATAGTTTGCTATAGGACCAAGTAATGAATCTAGGGCCCACCCAAATTTCACTCCACTAGAGGGTTCTTGCCAAGTGTCATCTGGATTCTCATTGTCTAGAACTTCTCATCTTGCTCTTATCTGCAGAAGTTCATGTTTTCTGTTAAATGGGGACCTTTTCCAAATTGGACATAAGGTTGGGAGGCCTAAAGTAATCTGTACTTTCCCGTCTACAGGCAGATGTGTTGTCCAGGTACCATCGCTTGCTGCCCATACAAATTGTCCTGGACCTCAGACTGTACTCCTGGTACATCCTATAACTGCTTTATAATTCACTCTGCCTTGTTTATGTTTGATCCCTCTGCAAGCACAACCAATTTGTAGGGCTATTGCCGGGGTGGCATCTGTTTTATCTCTGCATCATCAGAAGTGCAGTCATAAGTTTTATCACATGCCCACCAACTTACTTTGTCTGCCCTCGTTCTGCTACTAGTGGCAGTGTTCGTTACTGCTGGATCTGTTTCATTCTCCGAGCCTTCCCACTTAATACAGCAAGGGGTGCTTGCCATATATTGGAATCTTTGAAGAATACTCACAGACCACGCACTGTCCCAAGGCTCTATCTGATCTTTCTGATCCTTGGCCTCACACTTCCATACCAGAGTGGTTTCTGTAACATTTTCTATAATCTTTTTATAGTGTGGCAAATAGCATTGCCATTGTGTGATGCCTCCTGATTCTCCCATAGGGGTTCCTAGTATGCCATCACGTAGAATAGAGTCTTTCTGGCTCATGGGTCTCATCCATGTTCCTATTTTCTCCCAAGTTTCCTTGACTACTTGCCTTGATTCAGATACCTGTTTACATGCAATTGTTTTGTTCTTTTGTATTTCAGGTAGTTTTGATGTTATGATTCCCCAATTTACTGGGTCTCCTGCTGCCTTTGGTATTGGAAGACAGGCAGTTATTCTACTGGTGTTTTGCATTTTGGCAAAGTCTTTGACTAATCCAATCATTACATTCTCAGCCTGAACTGCATTAGAAATTTTTATCACCTGTGTTTCTGCTTGTACCTCTCTCTTCATTCTAGAATGAAGAGTAGTTAGTTGATCATTTTGCATTCCACATCCCAAAGGCATTAATGACCATAACATCAGCACAATTACTGATGGCATTCTCAAAGAATTAAACACATCTTATCTGCAGCCTTGTTGGTTCCACAGTTTACACAGTCCGTGATCCAGGATGGACTTTCTTCACTCGGGTATAGTGAATCCAGGGGTCCACACCAGCTACTTTGACTGCTGTAAAGGTGGTCAGTAGTACCCCATGGGGTCCACTCAACTTTTCTTTCAGCAGTTCTTTGTTCCAGTTTTTAATATACACCTCGTCTCCTGGATGTATGTTATGAACTGGATTCTCGAGAGTAAGCGGTCTATTCCACACAAGGATGCTCCGGAGCCGAGCTAAAGTTTTCCCGAGAAACAGAACATAATTACACACTTCCTGCTTTCCTGTGACGTGTACATTATGGTTAGGCTCAGGAGATTCATATGGTTTCCCATACAATATCTCATAAGGACTGACTGACATCCCACTCCTAGGCTTTATCCAAATTCTCAACAGAGCTATTGGCAAAGCCTGGGGCCACTGCAATTTGGCTTCTTGGCATATTTTACTGATTTGCCTTTTTAGTGTCTGATTCATCCTCTCTACCCGTCCACTCGACTGGGGTCTCCACGGTGTGTGGAGGTCCCAAGTTATCCCCAGCAATCTACTTACCTCTCTTACCACTGTAGCTATGAAATGGGGCCCCCTATCTGATGATACCCCTAGGGGTACCCTGAATCTGGGAATAATCTCCTGTAGTAACCACTTAACTGTTTCCTTTGCTTGGTTCGTGCGACAGGGAAGGGCTTCTGGCCACCCAGAAAATGTGCCAACCCCCACTAACAGGTATTTGTATCCTCAAGTTCTTGGCAGTTCTACAAAATCTTCCTGCTGATAGTCTCCTGGCTCTATTCCTATCCGAATTCTTCCTAGCTGTGGTTGTCACCAAGCCACTGGGGTGTTTTTCAAGCAGATATCCCATTTTGACATTACTGATTTTGCCATTGTTAACATCCGTACTGAAATTAAACTTTGCTTTAGCAATTTTATCAATGCCTCTGCACCCCGATGACATTTGTTATGTTTAATTTGTAGAACTTCTCTCATTATCAAGGGGGGTACCACTATTTCTCCTTGTGCAGTCACATACCATCCCTCTGAATTCTTTTGTGCATTTAGCAAACGTGCCAGTCTCTTATCTCCTACTGAATATTTTGGTTTTGGAGGCAAATTGAATTGGGATACATTAAGCTTTAAAGGTATCAATGCCATTGTTGTTTGCATCTGTCGAGCAACCTGTTGGACTGCCCAGTCTGCTTTTCTATTTCCCTCACAGATTTTGGAGTTTCCTGATTGGTGTGCTTTACAGTGTATAATTGCCACTTGTTCAGGTTTTTGTACTGCTTTTATCAATTGCAGGACTGCATGCTGATGTTTAATGTGCGTACCTCAAGAAGATAAAAAATCCTCTTTCTTTTCACAGTGCTCCGTGTACATGCACCACTCCAAAAGCATATTTTGAGTCAGTCCAGATATTTACCTTTTTCCCTTCACTCAATTCTAGTGCCCTGGTTAAAGCAACCAGTTCTGCCTTCTGGGCAGATGTATTTGGTGGTAATGCCTTTGCCTCTACTACTGTACTGACTGTGGTTACCGCATATCCAGCATATCTGGTTCCGTTTTCCACAAAGCTGCTCCCATCTGTAAATAGCTCCCACTCTGGCTGCTCTAGTGGCACGTCTTTCAGGTCTTCTCTTGCTGAATAGGTGTACTCTATTACCTCTACACAGTCATGCTCTAATGGGCCTTCTTCAGTTGTGGTACCTAGGAACAAAGCTGGATTCAAAAGCTTAGTTGTTTTTAATGTGACATCATCCTGTTCAGTCAGGACTCCCTGGAATTTCATCATCCTGCTTGGGGATAGCCAATGGCCCCCCTTCTGTTCTAAGAAAGTGGTTACCATGTGTGGTACATAGACATCTGTGCGCCTTCCCATAGTAAGCTTCCTGGCTTCTTGTATCAGCATCACAGTGGCTGTGACTGCCCGCAGACATGGAGGCCACCCAGCACTTATGTTGTCAAATTGTTTGGAAAAGTAGCCCACCGGCCTTTTCCAGCTTCCCAGACGTTGGGTCAGGACTCCTAGTGCTAGGCGCAGCCTCTCATGTACAAACAGCTGAAAATCTTTAGACAGATCAGGTAACCCTAATCCTGGAGCAGTTGTCAGTGCTTCCTTTAATTTTAGGAAGGCTTCTTTCTGTGGCTTGCCCCAGGTGAATGGCTGCGTCTTCTGAGCTTCATACGGGGGCTTCGCAATCAGTCCATAGTCCATGATCCACAAGCAACACCATCCTGCCATCCCGAGGAAGACTCGCAGCTCATGTAAATTCTGGGGCTCTGGAATAGCACAAATACCTTGGATACTGTTAGTACCTGGTTTTCGTTGCCCTTCTGAAATTTCACATCCCAGGTAGATCACAGTCCGTTGGGCAATTTGTGCCTTTCCTCTGGATACTTTGTAACCTTCCATTCCCAAGGAATTTAAAATCTCAATGGTTACCTTTATGCAGGTTGCTTTTTCTTCTGTAGCTATTAGTATATCATCAACATACTGCAACAACAGGTGCTGGTCTCTGGGTACTTGCCCATTTTCGGTCCAAATCTCCAGCTCCTTTGCCAGTTGGTTTCCGAATAGGGTCGGCGAGTTCTTATATCGTGTCTAGGTGAGCTGGGTCTTTCTCCCATTCCCTGGGTTTTCCCACTCACAGGCAAACAGTTTCCTACTTTCTTTGTCAAGGGGGATGCAGAAAAAGGCATCTTTTAAATCAATTACAGAAAACCATTTATATATCTCCTTTACGGATGTCAGCAATGTGTAGGGATTTCTTACCACTTGATAAATGTCCTTTGTTATTTTATTTATTACTCTCAAATCTTGCACTAATCTATATTGACTATTTGGCTTCTTTACTGGAAATATTGGTGTATTTTTCCCCGTAAATAGAAAAACAAATCAACATACGGAACCTCATCCCATTTTCCTTCTTGTTTACAAAATGACATTAACTGCGAAATAGTGTTATATTGCAGAGTACCGTATTTTGGCCATTTTTCACCATTCTCCAAGGCATATCCTGGCCGCCATGTATTACAATAATCAATCAACTTCGCTTTACATAATTCTTCCCCAAAATTACCCTTTTTCCAATGTGCTAATAAGCACCCCAAAGGAGAACGTTGCAGGATAGAGGTGTTGCCACCCAAAATCCCTTTCAGTTTCTCCATTCCAAATATACCACAAATGCCGAACCCGCAACGCTTTCGCGATTGTCTTATGAACGGCACGTAGGTTTCTACCAGCAGGAATTCCTTTAGCCCAACCAAGCGTAGCTTTCACTGCGTCTTATTGGCAGGCACCCAAACCAAAGTAAAAAGCACCTTACCTTTCTCCCGGGGACGTTGCGAGCAGCAGAAGCGGTCGTGGCCAATCGAGCTCCCTGAGAATCCCTCGGTGCCGGCTGGAGCGTGGTCGAGTCGCGAAACTCGCTTCAGCAGCACCCGCAGGGTCCCATCTGGGTCGCCAAAATGTTAGCGTTCAGAAACACATAATCACATAAGGAATTATATGCAGGTGCTTTTATTAAGAGCTCTGGGTGTCAGGAGTATTCAACTCAAATCTGACTCCAACTATACATTCGAGATGATCGTGTTTTTATATTCTATCGTTATATAACTTTCATGTTAATTATTAAACTTATATTGTTCTATTGTATACATAGATTTCAGACGAGCATGGCTTCTCATGGTTCCCCGTTAAATTTCTAACATAGTTTCTCATGATTCTTCTTATGATTATACAATAAATATATTTAGTTACTAAACAATCATCACATCTAACAATTATATCATTTATCATACTGCTTACGCAGGTGCAGTGATCTGAGAAAACACAAAGCCTAATATTTTCAAAGACTATTTTTAACATTTCCCAGGGCTCTACTATCACTAACAGGTGACGTGATGTCATGAAGTATGTGTAACCAATGGGAAATTGTTACCAAAAATATAACCCTATATAAGTGCCATACAAGTAAAACCCTTTATAAACACCCCGTATTCTCAATAAAATCGGCTTCTGATCTAAACTTTGATGTCCCTGATGCCTTAGGTTTTATCTTTTATATTTTTCAGATTCTGTACTGCTTTAGTGTGTAGTTCTGAGCTTTATATTAAGGGATGATAAGCTCTCTTCACTGAGTAGCTAGACAAAACAATTCCTTTCCTAGCTTGAGACCAAGGACAACCAACCCAAATTTCAGGCCCGAGAGCATAAACTACATGGACTGAAGAGAGAAGAACAAGAAGGATGGTCCTAGGTTGACTGTATGATGCTTTTATCCCCGATCGTCTTGTTCTGTTTATGATGAATAATAAGTTTTGCACCTTTAAGACTTGTTCCAGAGAGTGAAGGGGGGAGACAAGAAGCGCACAGTTTGTTTTCAGACACTGCACTCACTCCTCCACATTCCTGCTCCTGGACTGTGTTGTCTGTGGATGGACAGACAGCCGGACAAAGCTCTCCTTTGCTTTTAGTTAGTTTTAGCTAGCTGAGGCAAAGAAGTTCCCTGGACTGCAGGTTTTTTTCCCTTTTCTTTGGACCTGTTTAAACCTGCTCTGGACTGAACACCCAGAAGAGCACCGTCAGCTTGCATCTGTGGCCCACTGGGCCGGGCCTGGGCCACGGCATTTCCAGCACCTGAGGGACTGACAAGAGACTGAGTGAGCTGAGCTGCAACCCGGGGAGGGGACTTTCTCAGTTTGTTATCTCTTTGGGGGCAGCAAGGGGTTTTATTGTTTAATATTGTTTAGGTTTTATTGTTTAATAAACAGATTTTTTTCCACTTTTCTCCAAGGAGGTATTTTCTCCTGGACCAGTTGGGGGGATGGGCCAATTGAATCTGCTTTCCTAGAGGAGCCCCTTTGGGGGGTCTCTCCAAAATTTGCCCTGAACCAGGACAGACTTCATAACCTAAAGCTATAATTGGGCAATTAACTCCAATATGCTAATGAACCAGAACTTATAAAAGTGAGAGACGTCATGACCAGTCGTGCACTTAGTGACCATTTTGGGTTCATCTTGGGTGTAGCCCTGGCTGGGCTCTTGTACTGCCCATTGAGGCCTTTTGATAAATACCTTCTTTATTCTTTAACTCCATCTGGCCTCTGTTTTAGGTCAGCCTTTACAAGGCATCATCCCCATCTCTCAGTTGCTGATAATTGGTGCCCCCATGTGAGGAGCAAGAACTGGCCTATCTGCGCTGCTGTTGATGAGCCCCCCAGAACTGGAAGTGCTGGTGTGAGAACCAGGAGTGGGCCCGAAATAATCCCTCCACGGAGAAGGAGGTGAGCCAGGGGGAACATGGGACAAAGCATGTCTAACGAAGAGAGAGGTGTTTTTGAATTAATGATTGCTTTGCTTGTGAAACATGGGAAATCCTTGCCAAATCTGGACTTGAAACTTATTCTTAAATGGGCAGCTGTTAAGCGTCCCGACATCACTGCCTCCTCTTTACAACTGCTGTTTGGGATGATGTGGGTGTTAAGCTCTATGATTTAGCTACTATGGGACATGAGCTGGCAGTGCGTATGCTCCCATCTTGGAGGGTGATTTTTGAGACATTGAAAAAGCAAGAGCAGTCTCTAAAAGAGCAGGCTGTATCCTCTGAGGATACAGCTGGTCCTCCACCCCGCTCTGACTCTCCCTGCCCACTTGAAACCTGTGCCGCTGATACTGAAGAGCTGTCACAGCCATCAACCCCCCCCTGCCAATACAAAGGAGGGGAAAGCATCCTGTCTCACAGTCGTTAGCAGTCTATATTGCTGACTGCAGTTCTAGCAGTGAGGAGGAGAGGGACCCCTTTGATCCGAGACCAATAGATCCAGATGCTGAGCCTGACCTATTCCCTCCTGATCCTCATGATAACTGAGTGCCATTAAAGAAAAAGGCTCTTAAGGAGGGGGATTTTGATATTGCAGTGAAAATAGTCTCACCAATCAGGCTTTGGGCACCAGGGGAAAAAACACGCAGTGGGAACACCTCGCTAATTTGGAAATTAAGGAACTATGCCACACGGCTACAGAATATGGGCTGGGGTCTCATTATTTTGCTAATCTTTTACAGTCTACGTTGTCAACTCATCTTATGACCCCTCATGATTTAAAGGGTCTGGCAAACTTCTTATTAACCCCAACTCAGTATGCCATTTTTGATGTTCAGTGGAAAAAGGGGTTAGAAGCTTTGCTTGTAAGATTTGTAGGGCATGCAAGTCAGAATATTGCAGCACTCATGACTGACCACCAGGCCAGAGAAGGGGCCCACTCAGACCCTGTTGGGCAAGCCCACATTCCTAGAGGCCCTTGAGGGTATTACTGAAGCTGCATGTATCGCATTTTTAAAGGTTCCCGATGCTGTGACCCCCCCAAAAAGTATTTACTAATGTAAAGCAAAGACTGGTTGAGCCTTATATGCAATTTATTGACAGCTTAAAACAAACTCTTGAAAGAAAAATTGAGAATGACATTGCCAGAGAGGTATTGCTTTTAAAATCAGCTGTTGAAAATGCTAATGACGACTGTAAAAATCTGCTTAAATCCTTGCCTAAGGAGGAACCCACCTTGCTGGAAATGATTGAGGCATGTAATCGCCTTGGCATGTTTCTGCATGCGGCAACAGTTACTTACAAAGCTGTGGAGGCTGGTGTAGCTAATGTTTTTGCAGCTTTGAAGATTACATCGGGGACCCCCAAATGTGCTTCATGTGGGGGAAATCTGGGCATTTGAAAAAAGACTCTTTCAGAAAAGGGGAGGCCAGGTCCAAAGCTCCCAGTATTTGCCCTCAGTGCTGTAAAGGAAGGCATTATGCAAAACAATGTCATTTCAAATATGATTTTGAAGGGCCTCTAATAGTGGGAAACTGGAGCCGCGCGCAACACAGATGCCCCAGCTGATGCCTCAGAGCAGACCACAGCAAGCCTCAGCCCAGCTGCCACAAGCAGACTTTGCTGGACCATCACCAATTTACAACCCACCACAGCAGGGAGCGCCGGATTGGACCTGGCAACCTCCATCACAGTAATGTTTCTTGATTCATCTGTTCATTTGCTTCCCACAGGAGTTTTTGGACCACCAAGGCAGTGTATGCATGCATTGCTTTTAGGTCAGTCATCCACCTCTTTGAAGGGGCTTTTTGTTCTCCCTGGACTTGGACTCTGAAAATGAAATTATGATCATGGCCTGGACACCTTGACCGCCTTGCACCATTCCTTAAGGAACTTTAATATCTCAATTGATTTTACTTCCCCAAACCATGAGCATACCCTTCACAGACGTAACATGAAAAGGGGGATTTGGGTCTACTGGGACACCCCAAGTATTCTGGGTACAACCTATATTAGAACAATGCCCCACATGACAATGTACCCTGACATTAAAAGGACAAAAGATAACACTTGTTGATCTCATAGACGGGAGGGGGGGGGAGGGGCTGACATTACAGTTATCTCTCAAGCCAAATGGCCCCCACAATGGTCCCTTGCTGAAGTGCCTCAGGCACTTTCAGGCACTGGAGGAAGCAGCTGTAGCTATCAAACCTGCCACTTGATACAAATCAAAGGCCCTTAGGGACACCGTACCTCAGTCAAACTGTTTGTGTTACCAGTGCTGATGGTGCTATGGAGGAGGGATGTTCTCTCCCAATGCGGCTTTAGAATTCAATCAGATTTTTAATGGGGGCCATTGAAGCATGCAACACTTTAAAACTAACCTGGAAAACAGAAAATCCAGTTTGGGTGGATCAATGGCCCCTACCATTGCAAAAACTGCGCGCATCAACGGAGTTGGTCCAACAGCAACTCCAGAAAGGGCATATTGTCCCTTCTACCAGTCCTTGGAATTGTCCCATGTTTGTTATCAAAAAACCAACTGGCAAGTGGCATTTACTCCATGATCTTCAAAAAAATTAACACAGATATGGAGGATATGGGGCCCTAACAACTTGGTCTCCAATATCCTACCACGATTCCCTGAAATTGGCACTTGACTGTGATTTGTGGAGGCAAATAAACTCCACAACTTTTGTGAAAGTTGCAAAGCCGGTATGTTTATTACAGCGCTGGACACATGTGGGGACCGCTCCCTTCGAAATACATGCGTACCTCTGGGAACTCCAGATCCTTTTTTATCTCCCTTTCTAATCCATTTGCATGCAATTTCACAATAGGCTCATACATATTCATTCTACTGGTTTCGAGTGACATTTGCCACTAATTCTTCTTTATCAGAAAGAATTCCTGGGTCAGGTTGCCCTGATCTCTGTAACAGTTCAGTTTCTCTGTCTGCCCCGCCCCCCCCCCCCCCCCTTATCTCTACAGACTCAAAGATGTACATTTCACCTAAATCAAAATGGATTTCTACTCTGGAAAATTTTCACTCTGTCTCATTTCTCCCCCCTTTTCTAAAAATAAGTAAATTCTTTTACTTAATGCAAATCCCTACGACACTGTCTCTTAATGCTTTACCATGTATGTTTGATAAGGAGGTTAACACAGCTACTTGCTGTAGTATTCTTCAATTCCAAATTAGCAATATAAAGGATAACCCTAAACTCCCTAAACTTATTCCAACTAATATTAATAAAACTACAATGGGATGACACAACTTATAAAAGATCCCATTTGCAGTTGGTGACCACCCAAAGATTACATCTTACCAGTGACTATCTGCATTTTGTTTTCTTCTTTGCAGAGTTCTGGTTATTTCTTTTGTATCATGTTGGACAGTAATTAGGGTTTTCTCTCAGCTTTCTTGGATTTCTTTCAAGATCTCCAGTAGGCCTTGGTGTTTAATTAATTGTTTTACCAATGTGAGGTTCATTCCAATAGGAGTAGGTGATAGTCTGTGATACATTGTGTAATTGGTTTTAATTAACTGGTGGGATGTTGCTGGGGCCAAGTACGAAAAATCACGCCCGGTAATCTTAAAAAAATGACAAATACAAAAATTAGAATGATTTCTACTAGACAAAATAACATTGTTGGTATCAATTTTTACAGTAGCACAAGCAATTCTCAAGCACACACAACCTTTACTAGTATATACAAGCACAGTTTTCTGATCAGTGACTATATGAATCTCAAAGTGGCAAATACTCTGTTCCGTGTCTAGACACACATCTTGAGCATTAATAGTATTGCTTTCACAAATGAATCCTAGTTGTTCTCTAGTAATACAGGATTCTAAGTTTTCTGTTTGCCACTTTTCATTCACCTTTCGTGCCCACACCCTATGTTCTGAAGGGTAGAGCACTGTTTTTCATTATTTAATCCTAGTGCAATGATGGGGTGGATAATGTAAACAGTGGCATTACATGTGGTAAGCACAAAGGCAGTGGCCACATTAGAAGCAGGATCATAGGTGAAATTTACCATAGTCCACCAGGATTAAAACTTCCTTTCAAAATCAATAGCATTATCCTAGACAACCTTCCAAATTTCAGCTGGAAAATTACCTTCACCCCCTTCCTGTATGATCAAAGCTGCTGTTGCCTGCATCCATAACCGCTTGTATACAACTGAAAGCTGAAGACACATTATCTTGAACTGTACTAAGTGCTTCTGCTATTAACCTGTGGTCTTGGTCCCTGGCCTTTCCCCACTTTGGCAGTACTTTTGAAATCTGCCACTGGCTAGTTCCTAATGCCAATAGAGATGATTGTAAGGGCTGTTTCAATTTTGCTAGGCCACCTGCAGTAGTGGCCAGCTTATTCATCAGTATTTCTGAATCAATTCCATTTAAAACTCCCAATCCTGTCCCTAATATCCCAGTTAGATCCCTTCTTATTCTGCTCCTGAGGTATACCTGTCTTTTTAACCAGGTTTTCCAGCCCTCAAAGGATGTTCTTAGGAAAGAGGAGTAGGCTGTTTGGATTTTTGAGATGTTAATTTGCATTAGCAATTCAACACGTTTGAGAGACTACTTTGGATTGAACAACAGTTGTTGTTCACCCACATTCTTAACTACGTAGGGGCCTATTTCATACACTTCAGGTTCAAGTTTGGGTTGAGTCTGAACTATTTGAGTCCTAGTGTGGGTTGTATAAGGTCCTGCTGTTGTAAAAAGTGTAGTATCTATTTTAAATTTAAATGAGAGCCCAATAGCATCCCGAGCCTAAAGGCAAGTCACTTCTACAGGCTGTATTAATGTGAAATTACACCAACAGTCTGATTCGCTTGGGCTATCACAAACTTCCTGGTGTTTGTATACAGGACAGATTGAGACACTAATTTGCATCTGGTCTCTCATGAGCCGTCCCATTGACCACCCGGCATGCTACCTCGATTTCATCTCCTCTGATCCCTTGAAGTGTCCACAGCTCCCGTTCCTGCCACTCCTGCTCCTCATATATCTGATTCCTGTGGATTACTAAAGTGGATAGGTTTAAATCTTTTATCTCAGAAGGTTCTCCCATGGATCCAGTATACTGATTAAAAGCCTGGGACCTAGGCCAGCATCACTTTGAATAGAGGTACACTCTAATTCCAAGACTCCAGTTATAATTATATAAAAAACAATTCTGTAAAAGAAATTACAAACTACCCCTGACCACAATATACTCATTTTGCCCGAGTAAGGTTTAGTCTCAGTTCATTCTCTTGGTGTCGCTCTCCAAGGGGCTTCTGGGGCCTTCTTCACTTGAGAGTAGTGGATCCAGGCATTCTGCTCCTTGATCTTGATTGCGGTGAAGGTGGTGAGAAGCACCCGGAATGGTCCTTCCCACTGTGGTTCCAAAGTCTTTTCTGTAAGAGACTTAACATATACATAATCTGTATATGTACAGATATATACAGCTGTATGTTTTGTACTGGTCCATCTAGCTCCCTGCTCCAAGTTCCAGCCACGTTTCTCAATTTCTCTGAACTGTTTGCTTCAAGCCACCATGTAGGTGGCCAATGTTACCTCCCCAATGTGGGTGGATGTTCCCTTTTGTATTCCATATGGTCTTCCATAAAGCATTTCAAAGGGACTCAGCTTTTCTTTAGCCCGAGGTTTAGTTTGAATTCACAACAGTGCCAGTGGAAGAGCTTGGGGCCAGGGTACATTAACTTCCTGCCCCAGTCTTACAATCTGCTGCTTAATCAAATGATTCATTTTCTCCACCTGGCCGCTTGATTGGGGGCGGTATGGAGTGTGAAGTTCCCAATCTATGCCTAGGTGGCTACTAATCTGTTGCACTGTTTTGGAAATGAAATGTGATCCTCTATCTGAGGATATTGTGTCTGGAACTCCGAAGCATGGTATTATTTCTTGTAATAATACCCTGGTCACCTCTCGAGCTTTGACAGTTTTGGTGGGGAAGGCTTCTGGCTATCCTGAAAATATATCTGTCGATACTAATAAATACCGGTACCCCCCTTTCCTTGGGAGTTCTGAAAAGTCAATTTGCCACTGCTGTCCAGGCCCATGGCCCCTCCCAATCTGACGGAGTTTTGGTCTGAGGGTATTTTTGGGGTTAGTCTGGAGGCAAAGATCACACTGTCAGGTCACTTCAGTAATAGTGGCATATAGATTCCTGGCAATGATTCTTTCAATCAAATAGGCGTTTAGGGCATCTATTCCCCAGTGTACTTTCTGGTGTTCTTCCCTTACCAGTGACCACAACAAATGGGAAGGGATTACCAGCTTCCCTTGAATGGTAGCCCACCCTTCTTGTTTATATGTCCCTTTTTGATCTTCAATTAGTTTTCTATCTTTCCTATTATATTCTGTCTTACCTTCAAGGGAAATTTGTCTATCTGGAATTAGATCTCCTTCAATAGTTACCTCACCTTTTGCTGCTTCCTTTGCCTCTCTATCTGCCAGCCCATTTCTTTCTTCTAATTCTGAGCTCACTCTCTGGTGTGCCTTAATATGCATTATTGCTACCTTTTCAGGCAGCTGAACTGCTTCCAGCAGCCAGATTATCTCTTGTGCATGTTTGATGTTCTTTCCTTGTGAGGTCAGCAGTCCCCTCTCTCTCCAGATGGCTCCATGAGCATGCACGACTCCAAATGCATACCTTGAGTCTGTGTAGATGTTTATTCTCTTTTTTTTTTGCCATTTCCACGGCACCGGTCAGGGCAATTATCTCGGCCTTCTGCACAGAGGTGCCTGTTGGTAAGGGTCCAGATTCTATTACCTCTCTGCAGGTAGTGACTGTACCCAGCATGTTGCTTTCCATTGGCAACGGAGCTACTCCTATCAGTGAACCAGGTCTCTGCATTGTCTAAAGGAGTGTCCTTTAAATCTGGGTGGCTGGAGTAGGTAGCTTCAATGGCCTCCAGGCAATAATGGTGTACTGCTTCTCTTTGATTACTACTGAGAAAAGAAGTTGGGTTGACAATATTATGATAGGTGGGTTAAGGTTTTCATAGGTACAGTTTAAAAAATTCAGTGTGAACAGCGCTTTGGACAGCTGGACTTGAGGGGATTCTACCTTCATAGCCTCTTGTTGTTAGTGAAGGACCTTTTTTAGGCTCTGGTGGGCCCTCTCCACCACGGCTTGGCCTGTTGGGGAATAGGGGATGCCTGTCTTATGTTCTATTCCCCATTGCTGCAGGAAGCTCTGAAGCTCTTTGGACTTGTATGCTGGGCCATTGTTTGTTTTGATGACCTTAGGGATTCCTAATGTGGAGAATGAGATGTTTTTTTACTTCAGAGACCTTCTCCCTTGTGTGGGCGGAAGCGTAGATGGCACCAGAAAAGGTAACCACGGAGATGTGGACATATTTAAATTTTCCAAAGTATGAGATGTGGATTACATCTGTCTGCCACACCTTTCAGCTCTGCAAACCCCTAGGGTTTGCCCCTGTACTTAGGGAAGGTAGTGACTGGTTTTGACAAGAAGGGCAGGTGGCTACGATGGCCCGGGCTTGTTCGCACGTCAGGTGGAATTGCTGAACCAAGATGGGTGCATTTTGATGGAAAAATTGGTGACTGATCTTTGCTTGTTGGAATATGTCTGGGAGCGGGGCCATCTTGGCTGGTGCCGCAAGGGCATCAGCCCTACGGTTACCTTCTGCAATGAACCCCGGCAGGTCTGTGTGTGACCTGACATGCATCACATAGAAGGGTTGTTCCTAGTGGGAGATTATTTTCACTTATTTTGAGAGTAATTCATATAAAGGAATGTTGGAAACTTCTTGCAATACAGCATTCTCTGCCCTGGACACTACACCTGCTACGTAAGCTGAATCAGTAACTAAATTAAAAGGCTCGGAGAACCTCTCAAAGGCTCTGACGACAGCAGCCAACTCACCAATTTGGGGTGATCCCTCCACCTTGGCAATATCTGCCTCCCACTGCTGAGTTTGAGGATCGTTCCAAGTCACCACTGACTTGTGGGATGCTCCAGACACGTCAGTGAAAACTGTCAGTGCCTTTAGAGGCGTCCTGTTCTGAATACTTGTCAATGATAAAGAAAACTGAACATCCAAATAAAAAATTTTGTGGGCCGGTCACTGGATCGAAATTTGGCCCGTGTAGCTGCCTAGCGCAAATTGCAGGGCTTCGTTCTCTTGAAGCAATTGTTCTAACATTGATTGAAATATTTGGCCTGATTTCAAATTTAAGGAGATGTGAATGCAGTCAAAGTCACACCCTGCCAATTCTCTGATCTGAATCCTTGCTTTCCGGATCAGTTCTGCCATCAGCTCCTGTGGTATTGTCATCCTTTTGGACCTGTTGTGACTGAGGAAGACCCATTCTATGATTAAGAGTGGATCTTTCTTGGCCTGGTCACCTTTCCCTGCCTTGGCAGTTTCCCACTGGAAGATCACCCCATGGAGGTGTGGCAACTTGCCTAAGATGATGAAATTGAAGGGCAGGCCCTGCTGGCACCTGTGGGCCTGCCTGGTAGACACTGTTTCCTGAACTTTCTCCAGTGCAGTTCTTGCCTCCTGGGTGAGGGTCGTAGGAGAACTAAGGTCCTCTCCCCCTTTCAACAAATTGAAAAGGGGGGCTAGGTCCTCGGTGGAAATGCCTAGCCAAGGTCTCACCCAGTTTAAAGACCCACACAGTTGATGGAGGTCCGCTAAGGTTTTGATGTCGTTTTTGATAGCTAATTTTTGCAGCACAATGGTCTGCTTTCCAATTTCGAGACCCAGGTACTTCCAAGGTGGCATCTTTTGAATCTTTTCTTCCTGGAGCTCGAACCTTGCAGCAACCAATGCATTGATTATCAGGTCAAGTGTGTGAGTAAGCATGTCATCGGTTGGGGCACACACCAGGATGTCATCCATGTAGTGCAGGATGATGGAATCTCCAGCAGCTTCACAGACTGGGGACAGCAAGGAAGAGACGTACCGCTGGCAAATCACAGGACTCACTTTGAGACCTTGTGGGAGTACTTTCCAGTGGTATCTCTTCATTGGGGCTTCTAGGTTTATGGTGGGAACTGAGAAGGCAAAACGCGGGGCATTGTTAGGATGCAGGGGAATTTGAAAAAAACAGTCTTTGATGTCAATTACAGCTAAAAACCAATTCTGTGGAAGCATGCTCAGTGAGGGCATCCCTGGTTGTAGAGACCCCATGTCCTCAATAACGTTGTTGATTTGAAGGAGGTCGTGGAGGAGCCGCCACTTGTCTTTGCTGGGTTTTTTAATGACAAAGACAGGGGAGTTCCACAGTGACGTGGTCTCCACAATGTGACCTTTTCTTAGCTGCTCCTCTACGAGCTCTTCAAGCGCCTTTAATTTGCTTTTGTTGAGCGGCCACTGTTCTACCCGTACTGGAGTATCAGTTTTCCAAATCAATTTTTGGGTAAGGCGCCCTTCAGTGGCCGCTGCCCAAAAAACCTGTGGGGGTTTCTGGGATGTCAATTGTGGTTCCCCACTGAACCATCAAATCTCTGCCCCAGAGGGGCTCTGTGTAGTCTAACACAAATGGGTGTATAGAAGCCACTTTGCCATTTGGTCCTTCAATTTGGATGACGTTTTTTAACTGTCTTGCTAATTGGATGCCCCCTACACCTTGCAAGTGTCCTGCCACGTTTTGCAATTCCCAATGTGATGGCCACTCCTCGGAGGGAATGATCGTAACATCTGCTCTGGTATCTAGAAGTCCTTGCATAGATTTGTACTCCCCACCTTGGTGCAACCCACATGATAATTTGGCTTTTTCTCTTCCCAGTACGTGAGTCCATCAGACATTGGGATGGAGTTAATTTCTGAGGGTGTCTGCCTGCTCCTGGTCCCATGGAGGGTCAGGCACTGGGATGGCTTGGGCTATTATTTGGCCTTTGGGCAAGTACACGGGTGGGTGAGTACAGTGGAGCCAAATGACAAACTGCTTCGGGTCTGATGATATGAGACCTGGAGGAATGTTAATTTCCTGGGGTGTGTGTTTTGTGTCCCCAAGGACGACATACTTACTGTGACATTTCTGGCAAAGCTGTGTCCAAGTACCTGGCTGTTCAGGGTTAACAGTTATGAAATGCCAGTTAGTGTCCTTGAGATGGAGAGGCTCTGTCAGTGACAATCTGTAACGGTTACGGGGAGAATTGGTAGTTAGAATTGGTCTGGGATTGTTGCAGTTAAACTAACGTTCTGTTTTGTCCAATGCCAGTGTCTGACTTGGCATAGGCCCGTCTCCTAAACTAGGTATTTTGTCCCCCCCCCCGTGCTGGAATTGGACCCACCCTATTTTTGTCATAGTGGTGGGAAAAAGAGCGCTTTTTATTCAGTTTTTTGGAAGGCTCTCTTTTGGGGAATTCTGATCTTTAAGCTTATTGTATTTAAAATCTAAAAACTGCTTTTTCAGAGGGCAGTCAGGCATCCAATGCCCTAACTTCCCACAAAGATGGCAAGGTCTATTAGAGTTGGAGGCTCTCTCTTGTGGCATTGTGACACACTGAAGCTGGCTGGTGGATGGTGCATCAGGGGCATCCACAGCTGCAATCCTTCTCTGTGGTTTTGGTCTCTCATCTTGGTCAGCAAGGGGGATGGTAACTTTCCTTTCACACACTTCTAGCATTGCTTGTAGTCTTGGTGTTGGATCGAGAGGCAGGCTCAGGATGGCAGCTTTACACTTCTCATTGGCATTTTCTTTAGCAATCTCGGTGAGGATTTCCATCCTGGCTCCTTCATTCTGAACTTGCAATTCCACAGCTTTTCTCAACCTTTCCACAAAACTCAAAAAGGACTCAGATGAAGATTGTGTTATTTTCAAATAGTTCTCAAGTGGAACATCAGGATGCAACCTGAAGAAAGCTTTCCCAGCTGCTCTAGCACTTTCTTTGAGAGCCTTTTTGGGAATGCCCTCTGCCTGACTTGCTTCGTCCTCCCACTCCCCTTGTCCACAGAGATGGTCTAGTGATATCATTTTACCATAAACATCATGGGTGGTGGCTTCATCAGCCCACAGGGCTGGTAAACTGGCTCTCACTCCATTTTTCCATGCTGCATCCCACAAGAGATATTCAGATGGGGATAACAGGCAGGAAAAAAGATGTTTGATGTCAGCGGGGGTTAAGGTATTAGCAGAAAGCGTAGCTTTAAGAAGTCCCCTAAAATATTCACTCGACCTATCAAAATCTTTCTGGGCTTTGGCAAGTTCCTTGACAGATTCAAAAGGAAAAGGGGTCCAATGCGCCTGAATCCCTCCAATTAAATCTGAAATGTACGACACCGGAGCTGCAGAGAGGACTGGCGTTGTTCTTTCTGGGTTCCAGCTCCCAGGCTCAGCATCTCCAGTTTCTCTGACATGGGAGCTGGAGGGCTGGCTGTGGGAGGGGCGGAGGGAGGGGGCAGCTGGTGGGCAAACCCCTAAGGGGGCGGAGGGGGGCAGGGCCGGAGTAGGAGGAGGGGGAGGGGGAAGGGTGCTGGGAGGGAGGGTTTCAGGGGAGGGGTTTTCCGACCGGAATGGGTTGTTCGAAGAGCGAAAAGGATTGTGGGAAGAAGAAGGAGCAGGAACGACCATGTGGTATCCACCATCATGGTCTCGGGGAATCACCTGAGGTGAATCGGGGGTACAAAAATGAACACAAGGATTTCGGGACAGGGTATCGCAAACTGGGGAAATAGGGGGAAGGGTAAAATCCCGGGGAGTTTGGCCAGAACTCTCCAGATTGGAGACTGGAAGCTTCTGAGGGAAGCTGGGGAGTGTAGCTTACTTCAGAATGTCCTGTCTCGGGGCTGAGGGTGAGGAAAGAGGGCTAGGAGAGGGAGAACATAACTTGGAGGGGGGTAAATTTGGTTTCTGGGAAACAGGTGTTCAAATTGCTCCCGGATGGCTGTTCCTGAATTTTTTATTTGGATTTTACAACATTTCTTATCTGCATAGCTAGAAAAGCAAACTTTGACAGAGATTTATCACCTGACTTCCCTGCTCTCAATAACTCATTGCCAATTTTGTCCCAGAAAGCCAAAACATGGATATTTTCAGTTGATACATCAGGGAAGTGAAGGAACAGCCATCTAACAAATATTTTAATATCTCTTTTTGAAAATCTGATTTCTTCACTCTTAAGAAAATTTAAAAGATGGTAATAGACACCTTTATGAGATACAGAAAGCTTGGCACCCATTGTAGCTGTGATTTAAAGTTTTGTGAAGAGGACTGGGTTTGTGGTGCAGAATGCTTGCCAAACCATGGTTCGTAAATTGGTTCCTCCTCTTCAGGAGGGTCAGTGCTTTCCACTGAGGCTTCCATGTCATCCATTGGAGCACTAAGGGCTTCCAAATGGTAGACTTCAGGAGGGGGAGGAGCTTGACATTAACTTGTGAACCATGCATTTGATTAGTCTGAAAACAATGCTAACAATTACAATAACAATAACTAAAATAAACAATACTAAAATTACAGTTTTCAGAATAGATCCCAACCAGCCCGAGAGTCCCCAGCCTTTGAACAGTCCACTCAGCCAATCGTCAGTTTCTCTCTTGATGTCGTAATTTCAAGGTGGTCCATATGTTGCTTTGGGCTGAGGGACTATCCAGGAGATAGCTGGTGGAATGATTGCGAGTAGGATGAGGAGCAGACTCGGTCTCATGGTGTCTTGAGACTGCACACGAACAATGGGATCTAAACTGGTACAAGGAACTAAAGACAAACATATATTACAAGCTATTCCAGATAGGAGGCTTAAATGGAATTTTCTCCAGGGAACGCGTGCGACGTTTCCTTCTCCAGGCAGCATTAGCAACCTGGGGCGCTCCTGTAGATTTCCCTGAGACCTTGGGGACATAGGGTCTTACCCATTTGGAAGGAACCCACTTTAACCCAGAGGGAGTGGACACACAGGCCTATCCATGTCCCCATGTAACCAATTTGTAAGGTCCCACCATCTTCCAAGTCTCAGGGTCCTTTACTAAAACTGGAGGCTTTTCTTTCATCAACATCTGACTGCTCCCTCCAAAGTGGCGTAGGATGGGCGGATTCAGGCTGTCAAAGGAACAGTTCAGAAAAATGATTGTGAACAGTGCCCTAGACAACCGGATGCGGGGAGGTTCCACTTTCAGAACCTGATGTTGCTGGTCCAGGACTCTTTTAATATCACAGTGAGTCCTTTCTACTACGGCTTGACCTGTAGGGGAGTAGGGGATGCCAGTTTTGTGCTCTACTCCCCATTGCTGCAGGAAGCTCCTGAATTCCTTGGATTTGTAAGTGGGCCCATTATCAGTTTTCAACTCCTTAGGGATGCCCATGAAAGAAAAGGCCTGTAAGAGGTGCTTTATGGCATCGGAAGATGATTCTCCTGTGTGGGCAGAAGCATAGACCACTCCAGAAAAGGTATCTACACTAACGTGAACGTATTTCTGCCGTCCAAATGACTGTATGTGTGTAACATCTGTTTGCCACAGTTCACAACTGTTCAACCCCCTTGGGTTTGCTCCCGTACTCACTGTAGGGAGTGCATGTTGTTGGCAATTTGGGCATGTGGCCACAATCGCTTTGGCCTGTTCTCGAGTGATGTGAAACTGACGAACTAGGCCAGGTGCGTTTTGGTGGAAAAGCTGGTGGCTGATTTTTGCCTGTTCAAAAACATTTGGGAGAGTGGCCATCACTGCAGGTGCAGCAAGGGCATCTGCCCTTCTGTTGCCTTCAGCGATAAACCCCGGCAAGTCGGTGTGTGACCTGACGGGCATCACATAAAATGGTTGCTCCCGGCGAGTGACTAACTTTACAAGTTTTGAGAGCAATTTGAAAAGTGCGATGTTAGACACTTCTTGCAGTATCTCTTGATCTGCCCTGGATACTACTCCTGCCACGTATGCAGAGTCTGTAATCAGATTGAATGGTTCTGAGAACCTTTCAAAGGCCTGAACAACTGCAGCCAATTCAGCAACCTGAGGTGAACCTTCCACCTCAGCAATGTCTGTCTCCCACTGCTGGGTTTGAGGATCCTTCCAAGGCATAACGGACTTGTGGGATCTCCCGGACACATGTGTAAAGACGGTCAGAGCCTTTTTTAAAGGTTTCTTACTTTGAACACTTCTCAATTTCAGAGTAAATTGAACTTTTTGTTCGAAAATTTTGTGGGCAGGCCGATGGATAGAAATTTGTCCTGGGTAGGAATCTAGAGCAAACTGCAATGCTTCATTTTCCTGAAGCAATTGTTCCAATATTTTCTTAGTATTTTGGCCTGATTTTAACACTATTGGAATGTGAATGCACTCAAAGTCACATCCTGCTAACTCCCTGATCCGGGTCCTTGCTTTCCAGATCAGTTCTGCTACCAGCTCTTGGGGCACTGTCATTCTCTTGGACCTTTGGTGACTGAGGAAAACCCACTCTATTATCAAGAGAGGGTTCCTCTGGTCCTGGCCCTTTTTAGGTGTTTCCTTTGCCTTAGGTGTTTGTTTTTCCTCCCACTGGAAAATGATTCCATGGAGGTGTGGCAACTTACCTGAGATGATAAATTTGAATGGCAGGTCAGGCTGACATCAGTTGGCCTGTGTTGTGGACATTGCTGTCTGAACTTTTTCTAGAGCTTTCTGTGCCTCTGGGGTAATAGCCCTAGGAGCACCCGGGTCCTCTCCCCCTTTCAATAAATTGAAAAGAGGGGCAAGGTCTTCGTTAGTCAGACCCAGCCAGGGCCTTACCCAATTTAAAGACCCACACAACTTGTGGACATCCGCAAGGGTCTTGATCTTTGTATTGATTTCTAATTTTTGAGGAACAATGGTCCTATTTCCAATTTCTAAGCCCAAATACTTCCAAGGTGGCATCTTTTGAATTTTCTTTTCCTGAAGCTCGAACCCTCCAACAATCAATGCATTGATCGTTAGGTCAAGTGCGTGGGTGAGTAAATTATCATTGGGGGCACACACAAGGATATCATCTATATAATGATAGATGATGGCCTTTTCTGTGGCTGCACACACTGGGGACCGCAGGGAAGAGACATACCACTGGCAGATCGCTGGCAAGACCTTTAGTCCCTGAGGAAGAACTTTGCAATGGTACCTTTTCATTGGGGCTTTCATGTTGGTGGTGGGGCCTGAAAATGCGAAACACGGTGCATCGTCAGGGTGTAGGGGAATTTGGAAAAAACAATCTTTTATATCAATAGCAGCCAATTTCCAATCCTGGGGAAGCATTGCTGGGGATTGAAATAAACACGGGCAGGAGACCTTTCTCCTTTTTAATGCCTTTATTAAAAGTGATCAGCTTGGGTGGGGAGAACTGACGGGTCTGTGGTAGGCATAGGGACAGGCGTTCGGAAGATTTCGGGCTGTGACGGAAAATTACAGGAATCCTTCTGCCCCCCTCCCCATAGATAAGGATCACCCTTGGAATGTAGCCAGACGTGTAGCCCCCCTAACCTATGCATGCCAGTAACTTTCCACTCCATACTAACCCTAGAAAGTATAGCCAAACCCCTGTCTGACGTAGAGAAACCCCTTAGTCCATAAATACCCTCGAGACCCCTCAATAAACGCCTTTAACCGTCCACCACATTGGTGTTAGCGTCCGTTATTGGCCACGAGGGATCCCAAGGAGGAGATCGCAGTGCTGGACTCCGATACCAGGTCATCGCGGCCTTCACAAGAAGGCAACATAGTGGTGCCGAAACCCGGGAACCGTCGAGTCCGGGCGACGGGAGTACTCCTGGCCAGGGGACAGCACTCACAGAGCCGGAACGGCTATAGCGAAGCAGGGGGACGCCCCGGGACCCGCGATTCGTATGGAAGCGATAGCGAAGGTCGTAAGTTTGATACATATGCAATGGGGAATCAAATGTGAGCTCAGGAATTTTAATCTCGCTTTAACGAGACTCCTAGAACTCAGGGTCATTAGTCGACCCATAGATATATTACACTCTGAGGTGTGGCAGAAATGTACTGTTGCGCTAGCAGAGGACACAAAAGCCACAGGCAGCAACAAAAGCCTGAAAGCGTGGGGGAAGGCAGAAGCAGCCCTACGCAAAGCATTAGAAGAACGGGAGACGTGGAACACTGCGCGTTCCCGTCTGGTAATCACGCCACAGCTGGGGGAAGGGGCGATAACGCGAACCCCCCCCCGGTGGCGACCCGATTGAAAACGGGGAAACACGGGGGCCGGGCGCATCCCATCCCTCCCCAAGCCCAGAGCCCCCGGAGCCCCCGGAGGACCCACGGACCCCTTTGGGGGACCCGCCGGGGCCCAGACCACCTCCGGAGCCCCCCGGGGTGCCCGCGGACCCCCCGCCCATCCCTTCCCCGACGATAGTCGACTTAGCGCAAGAAGCAGAGAGACGCGCGCAGTCCTTTTGGGAGGGATTGGCGGCAGAAGCCCGAAATATCGAGAAAGCAGGCGCGCGGGCGAGCGGCGGAGGGGATCCGCCGCCCTACCCGTTTGAATATGGCGCGGGTGGCCGGGAGGAGGGGTGGAGCCCGTCGGCCCGCAGCGGGAAGAACCCGGAAACGCGGCCAGCCACGGACGCGCATGCGCGGGAAACCAGCGCTGAGCCCATGCCCAGCCGAGAGCCGTGGATCCCAGCAGACGCGCATGCGTGGGGGTGCGACAGAGGGCGGGCACTCTCTTGGGAACCGCGCCCACTGATGCCACCATATATGGGAGAGATCCCTCCCTGCAGGAGGCAGGGCGAGCCCAGGGGGCGGGAGCGGCCCCGCCCCCGAGGGGAGGAGCGGGGCCGAAGCCGAACAAAACGGCAGCAGAAACCGGAAGTTTATTGGCAGTCGACTTCCGACCCTGAAGGGAGCCACAGCTCCCCAGATCGCTCTGCGGAGCCCACCGAGTCCAGCAGCGACTCGGAAGCAGAGAAAACAGAATCAAGGCGGTTTCGGACGAAACCAAATAAAACTTTCAACACAGTCGAGAACCAGCCCCAATACGAACTCACCGATTGGGGTAAAATCAAAATTGAATGCGCGGGATGGGCGCCCGCAGCATCGGTGCATGCCTTCCCGGTGAGAATTACAGGACCCCAGGGGAACCAGCAAAGAACATATACTCCCGTTAATTCCAAAGACATTCAGACAATAGTAAAAGCTATCTCAGAAAAAGGAATTAACTCAGGGGTGGTTTCCACTCTCGTGGACGGTCTTTTTAGCAATGATGATTTACTCCCTTTTGATATAGTGCAAATAAGCCGTATGCTTTCTGAGAGGGAGGGGACGTGCGGGATTCAGCCCCCTCCCGCTATGGATGCGAGACGGCCCATCTATGCCAACCCATAGTGGGGCAGGGAATCTTCATACCCTATGCTCCCACAGATAAAAGCACACAGAAAGGGAGAAGCATGACCTACCCCAAATCCCTGCCCACAAGGGTCACCGACGTCCCGACTGGCAATGAGGAAGCCTTCCAGATAGGCCGCTCAGCCAGGTCAGGCTCGGACCCAATCCTTCGCATGTTAGAAGCTACCTTTCTATCCCTGAATGAATCTAACCCTAACCTAACCTGCTGGCTTTGCTACGATGTTAAACCCCCCTTTTATGAAGGAGTCACTTTAGATACCCCCTTCAGCTATTCCACAGCCGATGCCCCTCGCCAGTGCAGATGGGACACACCCCGCAAAGGAATTACCCTGAGTCAAGTCACAGGTCAGGGCAGATGCTTTGGCAATGCAACCCTAGCTAAGCGGAAAGGCGACGTCTGCACCGAAGTAGTTGAGCCCGACAGGAAGAATAATAAGTGGGTAGTCCCATCCGCATCTGGGATGTGGGTTTGCCAGAGATCTGGAGTGAGTCCCTGCGTGTTTCTTGCCAAATTCAATAACTCTAACGACTTTTGTGTTCAAGTTCTGATCATCCCTAGGATCCTGTACCACTCAGACGAAGAGGTGTACCACCTTTTCGAAGAAAACAGCCGGCTCCACAAGAGAGAAATACTAACAGGTATAACTATCGCAATGCTGCTCGGCCTAGGAGCGGCTGGAACGGCAACAGGTGTCTCAGCCCTAGCAACTCAACACCAAGGACTGTCCCAGCTGCAGATGACCATCGATGAGGACCTGCAGAGGATTGAGAAATCCATTTCCTTTCTAGAAAAGTCAGTCTCCTCGCTCTCAGAAGTGGTCCTGCAGAACAGGCGAGGACTGGATCTCCTGTTCATGCAGCAAGGGGGCCTGTGTGCTGCCTTGAAAGAGGAATGTTGTTTCTACGCTGACCACACAGGAGTCGTTAGAGACTCCATGGCAGAACTCCGAAACAGACTGGCTCAGAGACAGAAAGACAGGGAAGCCCAACAGGGCTGGTTCGAATCCTGGTTCAATCGATCACCATGGCTAACCACCCTAATTTCTACCCTAATAAGTCCATTGGCAATGCTGCTTTTGGCTATTACCTTCGGGCCATGCCTGCTGAACAAGCTAGTCTCATTCGCTCAGGCCCACCTAGAACGGGCTAGCATCCTGTTCGTGGGACAGCAACAATTACTGTGAATTCAACAGGGAACACTGCCAGTCACGAGAGACTTGCCTGGCAGAAACTTACTCAGGTTTCCCAAGACCCTTTTCCCTAGTCAGATCTCAACTTCCTACCTCATTTCAGTGCCTATGTATAGGACTACCTCGTTCATTTGTGAAAGAGGGGGGGGAAGTGTGGTAGGCATAGGGACAGGCGTTCGGAAGATTTCGGGCTGTGACGGAAAATTACAGGAATCCTTCTGCCCCCCTCCCCATAGATAAGGATCACCCTTGGAATGTAGCCAAACGTGTAGCCCCCCTAACCTATGCATGCCAGTAACTTTCCACTCCATACTAACCCTAGAAAGTATAGCCAAACCCCTGTCTGACGTAGAGAAACCCCTTAGTCCATAAATACCCTCGAGACCCCTCAATAAAGGCCTTTAACCGTCCACCACATTGGTGTTAGCGTCCGTTATTGGCCACGAGGGATCCCAAGGAGGAGATCGCAGTGCTGGACTCCGATACCAGGTCATCGCGGCCTTCACAAGAAGGCAACACGGGTCCGCACTCATGCCGCCACTGCTCCCAGGAGGGACTCGGAGGAGGAGGAAGAGTGCAGCTGTGTCCACTGGTCTGTGGGCAGAGCTAGGGGTTCCGTCCTCACGAGAGCATCGGGAAATCCCTTGTTCGCTTTTTTGGTTTGACTCCCAGGGTCCTGCCTCTAGCCGAGGTCCTCCTTGGCTAGGGTAAGGGGCAAAAAATGGTCTCAGCGTCTCTGCAGGCTCTGGGCTTTGTTCCTCACATCCAGACATCACTTTGATCTCTTAATTCTGTGTTTGATCTCTTAATTCTGTGTTGGCTCGTTGTTTTTGGGGTCTTTTGGTAAGTTTGGTGGGGTGGCTTTCCCGTGGCATGCTGGCTCCGAGGTCATTTGCATGCCCTCCGATGTCCCCTCCGATGTCCCCTCCTTTCACTGTCCGAGAAGGGTCATCCACCTGGCAGCAGGCAGGGTGGTACTGACAAAAGGAGGAATTCTTAACCATCAGCGACAGGTAGTTAATGAAAACGACTGGTGATTACAATAACAAACAGTTAGAACTCCCCCCTGGCAGCAACTGGTCCAACCTGTTCACTCTGCAACCTTTTTAAAAAAAATTGGCAGCTTTTTCTACTTATAACAGGGATGGCATACCAGGTTGGAGAGAACCCATATCTTCAATGACATTATACATTTGTCGGAGGTCGTGGAGGAGCCGCCATCTCTTTTTGTCAGCCTTCTGAATGACAAACACTGGAGAGTTCCATGGGGACATGGTGTCCACAATGTGACCCTTTTTCAGTTGCTTTTCCACTAGCTCCTCGAGCGCCTTTATTTTTTGTTTACTGAGCGGCCACTGTGCTACCCGAACTGGTGTGTCTGTCTTCCAATTCACTTTTTGGGCATGGTGCTGTTCAGTGACTGCTGCACAAAAATTCTGTGGAGAGTCTGGAATATCAATTGTGAGACTCCACTGGGCCATTGAATCTCTCCCTAACAATGGTTCCAAATAATCTAACACAAATGGACGGATATTTGCCAATTGTCCATTTGGTCCCTCAATTTGGACGACGGTCTTGGATTGTCTTGCCAATTGCATGCCCCCTACACCAGCCATGTTTTGCAAAGGCCAATGTGCTGGCCAGTCCTGTGCTGGGATCACTGTGCAGTCTGCACCTGTGTCTACAAGCATCTCAATGCGTTTTGACTCCCCACCCCCACTGACATTACACCAGATTTTGGGTTTGTCCTTCCCAATAGCTTGGACTCAGGCAACTGTGAGCCCTTGTTTTTCGGTGCTTTCAGGTAAACTCGGCACTGGGATAGCTTGTGCAATGATTTGTCCTTTGGGAAGAAACAGGGGTGGGTGGAAACAGTGCAGCCCGAGAACAAATTGCTCAGGATCTGATGTCATTTCTGGAGCAATTTCAATCTCTTGTGGTGTGTGTTTGGTGTCCCCAATGAGGATGTACTTACAGCGAATTTGGTGCCAAGTGCCCTTCTGTTCTGGATTGACAGAGACAAAATGCCAGTCCGTGTCTTTCAGGTGGAGTGGTTCAGTCAGCTGCAACCTGTAAGGCTCATTGACAGAAGTTGTGGTTAACATAAGTTCACCTAAGTCATAGTAAAGGTTATTTTATTTCACTTTCAGCAGTGGACCAGCAGACGTGGTCTTTGAAGCATCTGCTTCACTTACAGAAATAGGAATGTTACCACGTGCTTGGTCTTTTTTGCTTCCCTTATTCGCTTGGCCTGCTCTTTTTGTGTCTGCACACCTGGCAGGCCGGCGCTCCCCATTCAGTTTTTCTGTTATTGTTGACCCCTTGGGAGCGCTTGCAGTTCTTCTCCCCTGCTATTTCTAAATTCATCGAATTGCTTTTTCAGGGGGCACTGGTTACTCCAGTGTTCAAGGTTATTGCAAAGCAGGCATGGCTTTGTGGGGTCAACCATTGCTGGTCTTCACTGCTGCCCAGTGTGCCACTGTGCTGAGGGAATGGGCACTGGACTGGCAACGGCGACTCGCTGAGGCAGTCTTGGCAGCAGCTTTGGTCTGGTGTCTTCAGCCACACTCATCAGAGGCACTTTCCTGTTACAAACTAGAAGCATATCTTTTAGTGTGGGGGGGGTTCTAGAGGTAAGCTTAAAATTGCCGCTCAACGCTGTTCATTTGCATTTGTAAATGCCATTTCCTCTAAAACCTCTTCCCTTGCACTCACTTTTTAAACTTGGATTTCAATAGCTCTAGTTAACCTTTCTACAAATTTTTAAAAAGTCTCTGATGGTAGCTGCTTGATCTTACTATAAGGCTTAAATGGGCCTTCAGGTTGGAGGGAAAAGAAGGCCTTTTCAGCTGCTTCTTTGACTCTCTCAAGTGCTTCTACAGGAATTACTGCAGCTTGGATTTGGGCTAAGGACCATTGGCCCTCACCGGAGAGATGGTCAGTGGTAATTGGCATGCCATTGGCATCTTTTGCTGTGTTTGGATCAGCATGTAAGTCTGGGAGAGCTTCTTTTAGCAGTTGTTTCCATGCCAATTCCCATAATTTGAATTCTGTAGAGGTCATGAGGCACAAAAAAAGCTGTTTTAAATCATGTGGGTCTACTACAGTTCTACTCAGTTCGGCATTTAAAAGGCCGCGGAAGTCTGGGCTATGTAAGCCATAGTCTTTGTGGGCTTTGCAAATTTCTCTTATCATTTCTCATCCAAAAGCTTTCCAATTAGCAATTGAGGCTCCTCCCCCTTGCCCTGCATGCTGATACATAACGGGGGCGAATGACAAAGTGGGACCCTGTATTGGGTCTGAGGTTCCCTGCCCTGTATCCTTTGAATCGGAAGCATTGGGATCATAGGTACAGCTGTGGGGACAAGCAGTGGGCATGCCCCCACCGTGGGAACCCGGGGAGGGGGCGGGGACACCGTGGGAACTGGGGGCGGGGACAGGGGATTGGCAGAGGGCAGGGATGCCTGGTGACATCCCATCAGCAGACGCCCCCTGGGAGGAGTAGAGGGGCGGAGCTGAGGGTACAGCAGGTAAGGTGGGGGGGGGGGGGGGGGAAGGTGTCACGAGGATCGGGAGGGGTGGGGGATGGGGAAGGAATTTT
Organism: Molothrus aeneus; assembly: GCF_037042795.1. Taxonomy (NCBI): domain Eukaryota; kingdom Metazoa; phylum Chordata; class Aves; order Passeriformes; family Icteridae; genus Molothrus; species Molothrus aeneus. Next base: position 5,816,513 of record NC_089679.1, on the reverse strand, counting down.
GGGATGCTTAGGGGAATCATGGGAAGAAGGAGACCAGGTATGGCATGGTTCCACGTGGCATCCTCCATTTTCTTGGCCCCCTGGGGACTGGGAGCCATTTTGGGGGTCACTGCTCTCTGAAAAGCTAACATATGCTCTGGGTTTCAGAGCAAGGGATGCAGGGTTTTGGGAAAGGTTCCACGCGGTCTGGCCAGGTCCTTGTGGACAAAGGAACTCAGGCATTTTAAGGTGCTCAGGGAGCCGGCTTCCCTGGGCATGAGCAGAGTCTGCTCTCTTTAAAATACCAGGTTTTGGGGTACAGGGTTCAGAGCTGGGGGGGGAGAAACAGGAAGAGCAGAAGTACATTCCTTGTTATTTGGCTTTTTCTCCATTTCCCTTTGTTTGAGCAAGGCTGCTCGAACTTGTAAACTCCAGAACATGAATTCAGCTGGAGACGTATTCCCAGACTTTCCCAAGGTTATCAATTCATGCCCTACTTTGTCCCAGAATTGAATATTGTGGACTTCTTCAGGAGAAATTTGTGGTAAGTGGAGAAAAAGCCACCTTATAAACCGTTTCAATTTTCCTTTAGAGAACATTACATTTCCACTAACTAAAATTCCAACAATCTGATAATACACTCCTTTTTGTGCTGTGCTTAACTTAGAACCCATTTTAGATGTAAAAGGCACAGTACAATCTCCCACTGACCGAAAACAAAACCAAATCAGCTACCGATTTCCAAAAACCGCGGTTAAGAAGTGAAAACATGCAGACTTTTAGCCCTTCACAACGCAGCTGCTCGAACTGCTTTTAAAAGTGCCGCCGGCAGCGGCACAGAATCGAAACTCGCCATGCCACACCGGGGGATAGAAAAAGTCTCCCCCGCCCGCACCGCGCAGCAAACCTGAAACCGGAGCCGACTCGCACCGCGCTGAGAGCAGATATACTCACCCCAAATCAATGCTGTTGGTGGCGTGGTCTGGCAGAGTCTTCTCTTCACCTGAATAGGACTCCTCCAGGGCAAGAGGGGCTTCCCTATTCTCCTCTGGAAAATTTGCTCACCAGAAAAGAGCTGCACTTTCCAGAGGCACAGAACGAGGCTTCTGTGGGATAAGTCCCAAAGTCTCTGCTGGAGAGCTATGCTGTCAAAGCTCTGCCAGTGGACACTAAGCTACCTTAAAGTCTTTCCGAGGTTCTGAGGTTCCGGGATGTCTTCTCAGGGCTGCAGGATTGAGCTGCCTCATGTTGGGTGCCAAAATATAGGAATTAAATACCAATATAGCCGGATGGAACGTGCCTGGGCTCATCTGGCCCTTGCTGCTTGATCAAAGGTGGCAGCTGTGGTTGTTTCACCTCAGAGACACCTTTGGCTAGCTGGATGCTGCAGCTGGGCACTTGGGACAAGTCCAGGCATGCAGGAGCTCAGGTTTACCTCTGGCGGAGAAGCTTTAAGGTGAGGTGAAGGAAAGGAGTCAGTTCTGCTAGAGGGTTTTGATCCAGAAATTTATTCCTGGCACACAGGCCTCTGAATCCAGCAACAGCTCTAACAGAACTACCAAACCACGTGGTTGCTGTGTCTTTTAACCCTGGGGAGAGGGGGAGGGAAGGGGTAGGGATCCCAGCAGCCAGGTAAGGGGGGGAGTCTCAGGGGACAAATGACACCTGGGTGGCCCAATGTCCCCAGGGCTGAGAGGCATCTTTTGAACTTCGCCAATCATACGACGCCCTTTCTGGAATGCCAAGATTGATAGACAGCACTCAGCAGGGGGTGAGGGAGGGGAAGGAACTGGGATAACTGAGACAGGCTACTACATCACACCACAACAGCCCAGGTGGGGGGGGGGGGGGTGAAGAAAAGAAACAAATGCCTGCAGCTGGCAGCCTGCCAAAAATAGAGAAAAAAATACCTTGGCTCCCACAGCGAGCCTAAAAACAAAGGCAGGGAAACACCCCCCTCCTGAAGAGGGGAGAAACAAGAAAAAGGTACTTACCAATCCAGCTGTAGGACAGGAAAAAGGGGGGTCCTGGGATGATGACTTCCACCTGAAACTGACTCTTGAGGGTGCTTCAAGAGCTACCAGTCTCGTCCACAGAAAAGCAACTCATTAAAACTGAGTGTGTTCTTACTGAGGTAACTTGCCGGCCAAAGGCTTTGGTGAACAGTCTGAAAGAATGTCCGAGCCCCGTCCGTGAGTTCTGGGGATGGTCTCAGAGCTACACATTGGTCGCCAATCTGTCTCTGTCCCTCTGGGGAGCCTCTCAGGAACCCTCGGCCAGTCCTGAGTTGGCAGACAGAGGGGGGGCAGCCCTGACATGGCCAACAGTGGGGAGACACTCTCTTATGCCCCGAGGATACTGAGGGCACCTAGGCTGGTCGCCTTTGCAGCAGAAGAGACACCAGAGACATCGGTAGAAGATAAAGGGCCGACTCTTATCAGGGGTTAATCCAAGGTTTTATTCTGGGGCTCTGGGGAGCTCCTACACCTCAGGGGGCCTTCTGCTGAGAGCCCCAGGAGATGTGCCAAGGTTGCATTTAAAGGGAGGTGGAAACCAAAAAGTAGATAACATTTTACTAACCAATAAGTAACCCTAAGGGATGGGTACTGGGGGATAGACATTTAGGACAGCGTATGGGGCAAGGCTTGGGGGGGCTGACCCCTAGCCTCTGGCTAATCACTTGACGTCCAGGACCAAAGCTTCTAGATGGAGGGGATGGGATGCTGAGTGATTGACAGAGAGCCAGGGTGGGGGTTTGGGGATGATGTCAGCCAGGGAGAGGGATTACCCAGGTAAAGGGAGGGGGGTACAATCTGGGATAAACCATTTGGGAAAAGTACGGGGATACAAAACAAAACTACTTCAAAGTATTACAAAGTATAAAAACACACTACAACACATGTCATACCTCCTTTCCACCAAATTCCCAAAAACTTTACTTCCTGAGAGGCTTTTTGAATTTTCTCTGGGGGAATTTGCAAATCAAGACTTTCTAAATGGGAGATTATTTTTTGTTGGATATCTTCCACGACTTAGATTTCATCTCCTCCCACAAGGATATCATCAATGTATTGATAAACAGCTACATTGTCAGGTTTGGGTATCTTTTCTAATTCTTGGGCTAAAGCGTGGTGGGCCAAAGTGGGTGAGTGTTTGTAACCTTGGGGAAGCCTAGTGAAAGTGTATTGCTGTCCTTCCCACATGAAGGCAAAGCGGTCCATATCTTCTGGCTGTATAGGTATCATAAAAAACATGTCTTTTAAATCTATAGTTGCCATGATTGAGTGAGCCTTTTCTTGAATTGATGTTATTAATTCAGCTAAATTTGGAACTGCTGACGTAAGAGGGTCTGTGTTTGCATTAAGCCTGCGAAAGTCTACTGTCAACCTCCACTTCCCATTGGGTTTTCGAACTGGCCACACTGGTGAGTTGAAAGGAGAATAAGTATTAATTATAACTCCTTGGTCTCGCAAGTCCTGTATAACTGGTTTGATGCCCTCTTTGGTGCCAGAGGGAAGAGGGTATTGTTTTACATTAGTAATTTTGCTAAATGGTAGGGAGGGTGCAGCTTGGAGCAGTCTAATGTTAAGACGTGGCATGCCAAATGACCACAGGAATCCCTCAGAATCTTCCCACTGCCTCCCAGCAAGAACATCCATCCCTAATAAATTGTTTGGAATATCCCCAATTACCATTTTGACAACTAATTGATTCTCCTCTCCAAGGAGCATGAGTTTTACTAAAGCCACATTCATAGATTCAGTAGTTCCTAAAGCATTAAGAACACAATATTGTTTCTTTGTTGGAACAATTCCACACTTCTGGGCAGCCTTTGTTGTTAGTGCAGAGATTTGTGCCCCAGTGTCAACCAGAAAGGTTAAAGGTGCCCGTTTGGGGCCCATGATAGCTGTGATCAATACATCTCCTGATTTATTTTTAGTGAGCATTCTCAAATACATCTGATAGTAGAGCCCTGGGAAATGTTAAAAATAGTCTTTGAAAATATTAGGCTTTGTGTTTTCTCAGATCACTGGACCTGCGTAAGTAGTATGATAAAAGATATAATTGTTAGATGTGGTGATTGTTTAGTAATTAAATATAATTATTATATACCCATAAGAAGAATCATGAGAAACTATGATGGAAATTTACAGGGGGCTATGTTTAGCTGAAATCTGTGTATACAATAGAACAATATAAGTTTAATAATTAACATGAAAGTTATATAACGATAGAGTATAAAACACATTCACCTCGAATGCATGGTCGGAATCAGATTTGGGTGGAAAACTACCCCAATTCCCAAAGCTCTTAAATAAAAAGCACTGCATATAATCGCTTATGTGATTATGTGTTTTTGAACGCTAACATTTTGGCGACCCCAGATGGGACCCTGCGGGTGCTGCTGAAGTGAGTTTCGCGACTCGACCACACTCCAGCCGTCACCGATGGATTCTCGGGGAGCTCGATTGGCCGCGACCGCTTCTGCTGCTCGCAACGTCCCCGACAGAAAGGTAAGGTGCTTTTTACTTTGGTTTGGGTGCCTGCCAATAAGACGCAGTGAAAGCTACGCTTGGTTGGGCTAAAGGAATTCCTGCTGGTACAAGCCTAGGTGCCGTTCATAAGACAATCGCGAAAGCGTTGTGGGTTCGGCATTTGTGGTATATTTGGAATGGAGAAACTGAAAGGGATTTTGGGCAGCAACACCTCTATCCTGCAACGTTCTCCTTTGGGGTGCTTATTAGCACATTGGAAACAGGGTAATTTTGGGGAAGAATTATGTAAAGCTAAGTTGATTGATTATTGTAATACATGGTGGCCAGAATATGCCTTGGAGAATGGTGAAAAATGGCCAAAATACGGTACTTTGCAATATAACACTATTTCGCAGTTAATGTTGTTTTGTAGACAAGAAGGAAAATGCGATGAGGTCCCGTATGTTGATTTGTTTTTCTATTTATGGGTAAAGCCAGAATAGCAGGATGAATGTGAATTAATGATGGTTGAAACATCTGCAAGCAATAAGTGTGGGGTTTGTGAGGAACGTTGTTTAGAACACCTGGCGTTGAAAGAAAGCCTGAGTAGGGAAAATTATACAGATATTGATTTTGAGATAGCTCCAATTGGAACAAGAGAAAGAGAACCTAACCCTATCCCACCTGTTCCATCTGTCCCTATCCCACTGCCTGCTCCTAACCCACCCAGTCCTGAACCTGTCTCGTCTAGTACACCTTTCCCTCTTTATCCTCCTCTCCCATCATCCCCTGATCCCTCTTCCTTGGAAGATGAGCAAAACCTAACTGTGATATGAAAGGAGAGAGAGAGAATCAAAGACCCCGGTAGCCCACAGAACCAGGAGTCGGTCTAACCTTGCCCCAGTTGTGGATAGAAAAGACAAAGGCAGACAAAAACGGGCTGTAATTGCCCCCTTGCGACAAGGTGTAGGAGTGGAAGGGCCCGTATTTATAAAAGTGCCTTTCTCTCCTGCAGATTTAGTTATTTGGAAACAATCAGCCGGAACTTATAGAGAAAATCCTGATAAAATGGTATGAGTAGTAAAAATTGTTATAAAATCTCAAAATCCTGACTGGGATGACATACAAGTAATATTAGATACTTTGATGGATTATACTGAGAAAGAGATGGTACTTAAGGCAGCCAAAGAAAGGGTAAGAGAGGATATCAGAAACGGGCTCGTAACAGGGAATTTAGATGAAAATTTCCCAAGTGAGGATCCAAAATGGGACCCTAATTTATTTTGCAATATGAGGAAATTACGGAAATATCCAGAGTGGATCCAAATAGGAGTTCAGAATGCTGTGCCCAAAACTATAAATTGGTCTAAACTATATGAAGTTTGGCAGGAAAAGAAGGAATCTCCCACTGCGTTTTTGGAGAGGCTTAAGGAGGTAGCAAGAAAATATACAGATCTCCAAATGGACACAGAACAAGCAAAGGTTCAGCTCGCTCTCATATTCTTGGGCCAGTCACAGGACGATATTTGTAGAAAATTGCAAAAATTAGAAGGGGAAGAACTAAGGAATTTGATAAGCTACTTGAAGTTGCTTGGAAGGTATATAACAATCGCGAAAGAGAAGCTAGTAAAAGGCAGCAGCAGAATCTGTTGGCAGTAATACAAGGAAAAGGGAACCCAAATTTCAAGGGACGTAACAGGAATGGTCGAGGTAGGAGACCAGTCACACAAAGGTTAAGCCTAAATCAATGTGCATATTGCAAGTGGGAGGGGCATTGGAGGCGAGATTGTCCAAGCTTGAATAACCAGTTTCACCAGGACGATCAGTTCCAGCAGGTTACCAAGGAGATGGTCCTGGGGGAGTATACCAGCTGACTAGACATAGAACCGGTAGAACAAGTTAAGGAACCCGTTATAAATATACAATTAGGACCTAAAGAGGTCAAATTTCTAATAGATACAGGAGCTACATACTTGGTATTGAATGATTTGCAAGGACAAATTGGGGACAAGGAAACAACAGTAGTCAGCGCTACAGGGAAAGAGGAAAAACGGCCATTCTTGCAACCCCTAGATGTGTGTTTTGGAAACAAAGTTATAACACATGAATTCCTATATGTACCTGAGTGTCCAATTATGCTTTTAGGGAGAGATTTGCAAGTGAAACTTGATGCGGTAATAACCTTTGAAAATAGAGAGCATATAACGAAAATACCTGAATCAAAGATGGGACAGATATTAATGATCAAAGAAAAACCTGTTCCCTCTATCCCTAGGGAGGTAGAAGATGCAGTGATTCCCTCTGAATGGGAGACAGATATACCAGGGAAATCTAAATTGGCACAACCAGTGCATGTAGAGTTAAAAGAAGGGGCGAGGGCTGTACAAGTCAAACAGTATCCCATAAAACCAGAAGCATGGCAAGGAATAGTAAAGATTATTGAGAAATTCTTGAAATACCGAATTTTAGAAGAATGTGAATCAGAATTTAATACACCAATATTTCCAGTAAAGAAGCCAAATGGTGAATATAGATTAGTGCAAGATTTGAGAGCAATAAATAAGATAACAAAGGACATTTATCAAGTGCTAACAAATCCTTACACATTGCTAACATCCGTAAAGGAGATATATAAGTGGTTTTCTGTAATTGATTTAAAAGATGCCTTTTTCTGCATCCCCCTTGACAAAGAAAGTAGGAAACTGTTTGCCTGTGAGTGGGAAAACCCAGGGAATGGGAGAAAGACCCAGCTCACCTAGACACGATATAAGAACTCGCCGACCCTATTCGGAAACCAACTGGCAAAGGAGCTGGAGATTTGGACCGAAAATGGGCAAGTACCCAGAGACCAGCACCTGTTGTTGCAGTATGTTGATGATATACTAATAGCTACAGGAGAAAAAGCAACCTGCATAAAGGTAACCATTGAGATTTTAAATTCCCTGGGAATGGGAGGTTACAAAGTATCCAGAGGAAAGGCACAAATTGCCCAATGGACTGTGATCTACCTGGGATGTGAAATTTCAGAAGGGCAACGAAAACTAGGTACTAACAGTATCCAAGGTATTTGTGCTATTCCAGAGCCCCAGAATTTACATGAGCTGCAAGTCTTCCTCGGGATGGCAGGATGGTGTTGCCTGTGGATCATGGACTATGGACTGATTGTGAAGCCCTTGTATGAAGCTCAGAAGACGCAGCCATTCACCTGGGGCAAACCACAGAAAGAAGCCTTCCTAAAATTAAAGGAAGCACTGACAACTGCTCCAGGATTAGGGTTACCTGATCTGTCTAAGGATTTTCAGCTGTTTGTACATGAAAGACTGCGCCTAGCACTAGGAGTCCTGACCCAACGTCTGGGAAGCTGGAAAAGGCCGGTGGGCTACTTTTCCAAAAAACTTGATAACATAAGTGCCAGGCGGCCTTCATGTCTGTGGGCAGTCACAGCCACTGTGATGCTGATACAAGAAGCCAGGAAGCTCACTATGGGAAGGCGCACAGATGTCTATGTACCACACATGGTAACCACTTTCTTAGAACAGAAGGGGGGCCATTGGCTATCCCCAAGCAGGATGATGAAATTCCAGGGAGTCCTGACTGAACAGGATGATGTCACATTAAAAACAACTAAGCTTTTGAATCCAGCTTTGTTCCTAGGTACCACAACTGAAGAAGGCCCATTAGAGCATGACTGTGTAGAGGTAATAGAGTACACCTATTCAGCAAGAGAAGACCTGAAAGACGTGCCACTAGAGCAGCCAGAGTGGGAGCTATTTACAGATGGGAGCAGCTTTGTGGAAAACGGAACCAGATACGCTGGATATATGGTAACCACAGTCAGTACAGTAGTAGAGGCAAAGGCATTACCACCAAATACATCTGCCCAGAAGGCAGAACTGGTTGCTTTAACCAGGGCACTAGAATTGAGTGAAGGGAAAAAGGTAAATATCTGGACTGACTCAAAATATGCTTTTGGAGTGGTGCATGTACATGGAGCACTGTGGAAAGAAAGAGGATTACTATCTTCTTGAGGTACGCACATTAAACATCAGCATGCAGTCCTGCAATTGATAAAAGCAGTACAAAAACCTGAACAAGTGGCAATTATACACTGTAAAGCACACCAATCAGGGAACTCCAAAATCTGTGAGGGAAATCAAAAGGCAGACTGGGCAGTCCAACAGGTTGCTCGACAGATGCAAACAACAATGGCATTGATACCTTTAAAGCTTAATGTATCCCAATTCAATTTGCCTCCAGAACCAAAATATTCAGTAGAAGATGAGAGACTGGCACATTTGCTAAATGCACAAAAGAATTCAGAGGGATGGTATGTGACTGCACAAGGACAAATAGTGGTACCCCCCTTGATAATGAGAGAAGTTCTACAAATTAAACATAATGAATGTCACTGGGGAGCAGAGGCATTGATAAAATTGCTAAAGCAAAGTTTAATTTCAGTAGGGATGTTAACAATGGCAAAATCAGTAATGTCAAAATGGGATATCTGCTTGAAAAACACCCCAGTGGCTAGGCGACAAGCACAGCTAGGAAGAATTCAAATAGGAATAGTGCCAGGAGACTATCAGCAGGTAGATTTTGTAGAACTGCCATGAACTCGAGGATACATATACCTTTTAGTGGGGGTTGACACATTTTCTGGGTGGCCAGAAGCCCTTCCCTGTCGCACGAACCAAGCAAAGGAAACAGTTAAGTGGTTACTACAGGAGATTATTCCCAGATTCAGGGTACCCCTAGGGGTATCATCAGATAGGGGGCCCCATTTCATAGCTACAGTGGTAAGAGAGGTAAGTAGATTGCTGGGGATAACCGGGGACCTCCGCACACCATGGAGACCGCAGTCGAGTGGACGGGTAGAGAGGATGAATCAGACACTAAAAAGGCAAATCAGTAAAATATGCCAAGAAGCCAAATTGCAATGCCCCCAGGCTTTGCCAACAGCACTGTTGAGAATTCGGATAAAGCCTAGGAGTGGGATGTCAGTCAGTCCTTATGAGATATTGTATGGGAAACCATATGAATCTCCTGAGCCTAACCATAATGTACACGTCACAGGAAAGCAGGAAGTGTATAATTATGTTCTGTCTCTCGGGAAAACTTTAGCTCGGCTCCGGAGCATCCTTGTGTGGAATAGACCACTAACTCTCGAGAATCCAGTTCATAACATATATCCAGGAGACGAGGTGTACATCAAGAACTGGAACGAAGAACCGCTGAAAGAAAAGTGGAGTGGACCCCATCGGGTACTACTGACCACCTTTACAGCAGTCAAAGTAGCTGGCGTGGACCCCTGGATTCATTACACCCGATTGAAGAAAATATATCCTGAATCACGGACTGTGTAAACTGTGGAACCCCAAGGCTGCAGATAAGATGTGTTTAATTCTTTGAGAATGCTATCAGTAATTGTGCTGACGTTATGGTCATTAATGTCTTTGGGATGTGGAATGCAAAATGATCAACTAACTACTCTTCATTCTAGATTGAAGCGAGAGGTACAATCAGAAACACAGGTGATAAAGGTTTCTAATGCCATTCGTGCTGAGAATGTAATGATCGGATTAGTCAAAGACTTTGCCAAAATGCAAAACACCAGTAGAATAACTGCCTGTCTTCCAATACCAAAGGCAGCAGGAGACCCAGTAAATTGGGGAATCATAACATCAAAACTACCTGAAATACAAAAGAATAAAACAATTGCATGTAAACAGGTACCTGAATCAAGGCAAGTAGTCAAGGAAACTTGGGAGAAAATAGGAACATGGATGAGACCCATGAGCCAGAAAGACTGTATTCTAAGTGATGGCATACTAGGAACCCCTATGGGAGAATCAGGAGGCATCACACAATGGCAATGCTATTTGCCACACTATAAAAAGATTATAGAAAATGTTACAGAAACCACTCTGGTATGGAAGTGTGAGGCCAAGGATCAGAAAGATCAGATAGAGCCTTGGGACAGTGCGTGGTCTGTGAGTATTCTTCAAAGATTCCAATATATGGCAAACACCCCTTGGTGTATTAAGTGGGAAGGCCCCGAGAATGAAACAGATCCAGCAGTAACGAACACTGCCACTAGTAGCAGAACGAGGGCAGACAAAGTAAGTTGGTGGGCATGTAACAAAACTTATGACTGCACTTTGGATGATGTAGAGATAAAACAGATGCCACCCCTGGCAATATCCCTACAAATTGGTTGTGCTTGCAGAGGGATCAAACATAAACAAGGCAGAGTGAATTATAAAGCAGTCATAGGATGTACCAGAATTACAGTCCGAGGTCCAGGACAATTTGTATGGGTAGCAAGCGATGGTAGCTGGACAACACATCTGCCTGTAGACGGGAAAGTAAAGGAAATTACTTTAGACCTTCCAACCTTATGTCCAATTTGGAAAAAGTCCCCATTTAATGGATAACATGAACTTCTGCAGATAAGAGCAAGATGAGAAGTTCTAGACAATGAAAATCCAGATGACACTTGGCAAGAACCCTCTAGTGGAGTAAAATTTGGGTGAGGCCTATGTAGTAGGCATAGGGACAGGCGTTCGGAAGATTTCGGGCTGTGACGGAAAATTACAGGAATCCTTCTACCCCTCTCCCCATAGATAAGGATCACCCTTGGAATGTAGCCAGACGTGTAGCCCCCCTAACCTATGCATGCCAGTAACTTTCCACTCCATACTAACCCTAGAAAGTATAGCCAAACCCCTGTCTGACGTAGAGAAACCCCTTAGTCCATAAATACCCTCGAGACCCCTCAATAAAGGCCTTTAACCGTCCACCACATTGGTGTCAGCGTCCGTTATTGGCCACGAGGGATCCCAAGGAGGAGATCGCAGTGCTGGACTCTGAAACCAGGTCATCGCGACCTTCACAAGAAGGCAACAGGCCTAGAGTCATTACTTGGTCCTATAGCAAACTATTACAGTAGGGAGATGCTGTAAAAACTTACAGGTCAGGTAGATAGACTGGCAAGAGTCACCCGGGAAGGATTTAAAGAATTAAACGTACAATTACAAGCCACCACAAAAATGACTTTACAAAATCGATTAGCCTTAGATTTGTTACTCCTGAAAGAGCATGGAGTATGTGGATTTTTAAAGGGACAAGTTGATCATTGCTGCGTTCATATCCCAAATGTAACTGCAGATGTAGAATATGACATCAATCAGTTGAAACAAATAGAGGGTGAAGCACAAGAAGAGCAAAAGGACTTGACTACAAGCTGGTTAGGAAAAATCTTTAAAGGGTTAGGGCGGAATGTGAGTTCATGGATTAAATCTATCATTGAGAGTGTGATAATCTTACTAATTGTATTCTTAGCAATTGGTTAGTTTACAGCATCTTAAAGGGAGAGATAAAGAAGAAAACGTCCTGGAACCAGAAAATAATAAAGGCACTGACACGAGATCCACGCCCACCATCTTCTGATTCTCCAGTTCATGATGGCATCCACATCATCCCTGGATTTGAAGAACGCCAAGTATCAATTGAGGAATAAAGGACTGTATCAAGTGAAAACATTTACACCTACAGTGAAGTGAAAATGCTTTCAAAGGGGGGAGAATGATAGGGGAGCCCTGGAAAATGTTAAAAATAGTCTTTGAAAATATTAGGCTTTGTGTTTTCCCAGATCAACTGCACCTGCGTAAGCAGTATGATAAAAGATATAATTGTTAGATGTGGTGATTGTTTAGTAATTAAATATAATTATTATATAACCATAAGAAGAATCATGAGTAACTATGATGGAAATTTAAAGGGGACTATGTTTAGCTGAAATCTGTGTATACAACAGAACAATATAAGTTTAATAATTAACATGAAAGTTATATAACGATAGAGTATAAAACACGTTCACCTCGAATGCATGGTCGGAATCAGATTTGGGTGGAAACTACCCCGATTCCCAGAGCTCTTAAATAAAAAGCACTGCATATAATCGCTTATGTGATTATGTGTTTTTGAACGCTAACACATCCATGCTCCATCCTTTCGCTCACTTGTAAGGGGCAGAGAACCTAGTTTCCCTGGTTCTGTGTTTATTTTGGCTCACATCCTAGATTCTGAGGGAGAGGATTGGAGAGGGTTTGTTTTGGCTTGCTGCCTGGATTCTGAGAAGAGAGGGGTGCACTGGGTTGAACTGATAAATTTGGTTTTCGATAGTGCCAATTACATACTATTTTCTGTAATTTATCAAGGGGCAAACCATCCATCACCTCTCTGGGGACCCCCTCTTCTTACTCCCAACAACGACCAACGGTTGACGGTTAGAGATCTGTTTTCCCTTTTCTAATTTTTCACTGTGAGGAGCCCTGATAAACCAAATACCTTTTGTTTTTTCTGATTTCCCCTTCAGGGTTTTTACAGGTCCATATTTTCTACTATAATTAATCAAATCTACCACAACCTCACTCTATGTCCAAACTTTACGGCCACTGGCAGGTGAATTAGACTGAAAATCTGGGGGCTGTGAGGAGGCGGAGTATGGAGTGAAACCAGGATTAGTAGATCCAGTTTGGTCAGTTGGGTTACCAAGGAATCTATCTAGTCTCTCTACAGGACCCAAGGCCATTATGGTTTTCTGTAAAGTAATTGCTGTAGGTTTAAGTGATTCTGGAAGCCCTCGAATTAAAGGGGTCATCAGTTCAGGCTTCACAGGAAATTGCATCGAGGATTCAAAACTAGGAGTCAATCTCTTTTCATGACTCATTTGCAGGCAGGTGGCTTTGTGGACACTTTCCAAAAGTTGGTCAGGGGTACTAACTATAGCTAAAGGGTCTCCCCTTTCCAAAGGATTAATTCCCCCGGCCCAGAAAGCTGTGTGCTGTGTCAGGGACCATGTCTCATTCTTATCTCCTGTTGTTAAGAAAACTCCATGTCCCCAATATCCGCTGGCCTCCTGTTCAGTTAATTTAATTTGATCTCCACCAGTGAGGGACACTGTGACCGTGGTCACAGGGGTTCTTGGATGAGGGAAGAGACAAGAATGTTGACTCCATGTTCAGAAGGCTTGATTTATTATTTTATGATATATATATATTACATTATAACTATACTAAAAAGAAAAGAAAGAAAAGGTTCCTCAGAAGGCTAAGCTAAGAATAGAAAAGAAAAGAATGATAACAAAGGCAGCTCTCTCGGACTCTGTCCGAGATAGCTCGGTCCTTGATTGGCCATTAATTATAAACATCCAAGATGGGCCAATCACAGGTGGACCTGTTGCATTCCACAGCAGCAGATAACCATTGTTTACATTCTGTCTCTGAGGCCTCTTAGCTTCTCAGAAGGAAAAATCCTAAAGAAAGGGTTTTTAGTGAAAAGATGTCTGCGACAGGACACTCTGAAGACATATTCTGTCTCTGATTCTTGTGGAAGCCGCCCATATTGTTTCTTTAGTTTAGAAATCTGGTAGCACTGTATGGTATTTTAGTTGTGATATGTGGTTCAAAATCTTCATCATTAATATAATTATATTCTGTTTTGACCAGGGGTCTCAAATGAGGGCAGCAGTTTTCCCCACAATTTTTTACTACTTCAAGTTCCTTATGGGGATAAATCTGACTAATGTGGAGTTTCTTTTTCCTCCGCCTCTGTTGAGGAATCAGCATTCTGTGAATTCTTAAAATATTCATCTCTCAAGGCAGCCTGTTATAAACGATTCTCATTCCTTTCTTCATCTAATTGTTTTTGCAAAATTTCAACTAGGTTTTGAAAGGAGTCTATTATAGCTTTTTCTTCACTTCTTCGCTTCAAGCAAGTTTCTATAGCTGCTGTAAGACAAGCCCCCAAAACTGAGCAGAAAATAGTTTTATTTTTGCCCAGTTTAAATTTTGCTTCATGTTGCAAAGAACATACTCTATCAATAACATTTTCCAAATTAAACCAGTTACTCTGTGCCCATTCTTCTCCTCCTGGAGAAGGTTTGTCATTATGTTTAGCTAGTAGAGCATAAAATTCAGCTTTAATTTTTGCGCTGAGGTTTTCACTCATTTTGTGAAGGGACCAGAAAACCACTACAGGGAGGTATAGACTTAAGTTACACAACCACACAGCTTTTGCTGTGTCTCCCTTCACTTCCCTGTGTGGGTGAACAGACCGAAGCTGCTTGGGAGGTACTCCTTCAATATAAATTTCTGGATGTCTCTTCGCTACACCAAGCAGTCAAAAATTCATACACACAACAAAACCAAAAAAAACCCAGTCTCGCCTTTTGCACTAGGAGATCCTTTGTGAATTTCTGAAGACAGAGCCTTGAAACGAGTGTGGATGTTTTTTTCACCTAGGCAAGTGCAGTTTGCGGGAAATTCGAGTCACCCCCCCTTGCTTTCTAGATACTGCTCACTCTTTCAGAGTGGCGAGCTAGGTGCGTCTGGAGCGAAACATCCTTGCCCTGTTACAGACTACACAGAACCTGCACCTCTTCTGTCTAACAGAAATCCTGTTCATTATGCCAATTTAAATGTCACAATCCGCTAGTACAAGTGGGGCTCGTGATGGTTCGCTTTACTGATCTCAGAGTGCAAAAAACACACAGTAGGGGACTTTCAGTATTAATCTAAACAAATGCACCTTTTATTGAGTGCCCACAGCAAATGCAATAGAAGGATTAGAAAGGAGATAAAGGATAGAGAGAGACAAGGCGGGGGGGGGGGGGGATAGCTACCAGCAGAGAGACGAGATCCCCGTGGTCTGGCCAATAGATCCGTCTTGCCACGTCGGGGAGAATCTCAAAGTCTTTGGTTAACTCAGGGGTCTTTTATAGTCTTCCACTGGGAGAGGAGGGAACAGGTACAGGACAGTGGAGAACAACTACGTTGAGAACAAGTCCAGACAGTCCAGTTTTGAACAGGGCAAACCAGTCCCAGCAGTGAGCAGGACCCATTGTTTCAGGACTGGTTTCCATGGGAAACCAGTCTTGGTCCAGTGAACACATCTGAAGGCAACACTTGGCAGACATCCCATTTCCTTCAGGCCAGCTCCCCTGTGTTAGAATTTTTAGGGTCTCAGTCTCAGTCCTTGGGGGGGAGCTTCAATCTCCGTCCTTGGGGATCACCAAAGTTACCTCAGAAAGTTAGTCTTTCTCTAAAGCTGGTGGCATCTGGTTGAGAGGTGGGGAAATTCATGGGCTATTGTGATGAGTGGGGATCATGAAACAGGTGTAAGTGTACAGAGTGAGCCGGTCCTTGCCAGTCCCTGCTCGAAGCAGTGTACCATGGTGGCACAGCAAGCACACCTGCAAACAATCACTTGGCAAGCATCCACCTCAACCAGGCCAGAACTCCGATCAGGGTCTTCAGGGTCTTAGTCTCTGTCCTTGCAATGGTCATGAGGCAAAGGAGGGAAACTTCGGACCGTCTCTCACGCCAGCCTGGCCTCGGCCCTCCAGCCTCCCCTCCCCCTGCCTGGCAGCCGATAGGGCCCAGCGAGCTCCCTGAGAAGGGACCTGGCCTGCAGCAGGGGCTGCCCAGCCCAGCCCAGCCTAGACAGGGGCTGGGCCGGCCTCGTTACCTGCTTTCAGACTGGAAGGAAAAGAGACCTTCCTGAGCTTTTTAGTCTTTTACATGTGTCTTCACAGAAGCATGTACAATTTCCTTAATAGTTTAAAAAATTGTCAATTCTCAAAGCTAATTACTGATTGGTCTTTTTTTGCCAGACACAGAAAAAATTGCTAGTAGCTTCTCTTAGAAAGTCACTTCTGTAAGTACTTCTAATGTAAAACCACCATAAACAGGCTAAATTGAGCTATTTGTTTTTCACCAAAATGCTGCCGCTTTGATTTGACACTGGCATTACTAAAGGCCACGCTTCAGGAATCACTGCTGTTTGTCCTGATTGCCAAAGGTGTTCTTTTCCCTCTGTTGCAGGAGGTGTTAATCCAAGAGGGCTTCAGAGCCTTCAAGTCTGGCAGTCAGACGTCACCCATTTTTCTGAATTTCGCTGGGCTTCAGAGCCTTCAAGTCTGGCAGTCAGACGTCACCCATTTTTCTGAATTTCGCTGTTTAAAATACATTCATTTCTCTATTGATACATTTTCTGGTGCTCTTTATGCATCAGCCCATTCAGGGGAAACAGCTAAAGATGTCTGTAGGCACTTCACAGCTGCTTTTGCAACTCTTGGTATCCCATCTGAAGTAAAGACAGACAATGGCCCAGCTTATACTTCCCATCAAGTTCCTACCTTTTTTTCCTTATGGGGAATTATGCACAAAACAGGTATTCCTCATTCCCCAACAGGCCAATCTTTCATTTAACAGGCTCATGGCTCCCTCAAGCATCTCTTAGTTCAACAGAAAGGGAGAGCCGTGGGTGGCACCCCTGCCAAGAGACTGCAAAAAGCCCTTTATGTTTTCAACTTTTTGAATTGTTCTTTGATGGACCCCAACCCACCGATTTTTTGACATTTTAATTGTAATTCACAATTGATGCTGTTGAGTCAGGGACGGAAAGAAGACTCCAGTCTTCAGGTGGATTAGAAGGCAAAAGCGTTTAATGAAAGTAGCGGGTCTTTTTATAATGTGACTAGCTAAGGTGATACTTGATTGCTCTCAAAGTAGAAACATCTCACACTATTGGTGAACTATGAATAACACACTCTGGAGAACCATATCTATCAACAATGGTTACAGAAAGAGTCATAATAACTGTTTTAATTCTTTCCTCTAAGATTCCCAGGCTCAGCCTGCGAGAAATTATCTCTGTTCTTTCTTCAGCTGAACTGAGAATATCTACACACAATTGCAACAAAAGGAAAAACTCCCGGTTTTAGTGAAGGATCCAGAATCCAGTAAGATATTGGGGCCTTATCCTTTGGTCACCTGGGGTAGAGGTTTTGCTTGTGTCTCCACAAAGAATGGTCCCAAGTGGATTCCAGCAAAGAATGTGAAGCTGTTTCAAGAACTTTTGACTGCATCACCTGAAGATTCACCTTTAACACCAACATCGGAGGAGAACCCTTATGAACAAGACCTTGCCACCACATCAGCACCTATTTGACCTCTAACAGACTTATGTCCTCGGGAAAATGGTTTGGATTACCCAGAGGTATCCAGGTTTACAGGGTTAGGTCGTCCCATCTAAGAGAACCAGAACTTCATACATTACGAGGAGGTCTATACAGTGCACAATTCCCATTTCATGAGTTTATTCTTGCTTTGGACTGGGAACACCAAGACCCTAGCCAAATAGTTGCTGCCTTTGAGCGAGAACTTAGTGCAGGACTACTTCTCCCCTTCCCTTGTTTAGTTTGTCATACTAGGCATCATCAAGTTTGGGTTTAATGCAAATATGTTTAATGTGGGATACTGTGGTACTGTACATCTCATAAAAGACAAGGTGCTTGATGTCAATGTAATCCAACGAAATGCAGCAGAAATAATGCACAAATTCAATGATTAGTGTGAGGATATAAGTTTGGTCTACCTGAACAATTGGAAATTACTCTGAAACAGTGGCTTATTGCTACTGAGAATAAGGATAAATGATGACTTCCTGAATACTATGGTGTTCACTGGGAATTGTTTCTAGTGCTCAGACACGGCCTGTTAACCAACCAAAACCAAATATTTGGGTAACCTTAGCAAATGTTACAGGACAGGATACATTGTGTTTGGCCACTGCCTCCCCTGATAATCCTTTTTCAACGTGCCTTGTTGCTCTGCCCTTAGACAATTGGCCTTGCCTGACTCAGGCGAATACAATGTTGCAAAACAGCAATCATGCTGATGCCTGGGATCAATGGACCCCTTATCTTTCCCTTGAGCCTCAAGAGTTAGAACCTCTGGGCTCGGTGAAAATGGATCTTTACAAGGTTTAATTATTCTGGGAAAAATCAGTCTAAGGCTTGGGTTGTTTCCCCTCATCACCCTGTGTATAAAAATGTGAGTGCTTGGTGTAATTATACATCCAGGATTATTTCTCACTCAACCAATGCTCCATTACTTTTACCTCCTGGGGTATTTTAATTTGTGGGGATAGGGCTTGGCCTGCCATCCCATGGCATATTAAAGGAGGAACATGTAGCCTTGGGCGATTATCCCTTTTAACCCCAAACATGTCCATGATTTTTCAACATAAATATCCCTCTAGAATTAAACAAAACTTACATACTTTTGACAAAGATTGTGATGGCCAGTTTGATTTTTGGTTTAAAGGACAGTGATGGGCGGAATAATTTTTTACTCCTAATGTAGCAGCAGGAAAAGCTTTAGGATTACTTAACAAATTAGGTTGTTGGCTAGCTAAACAAACTAATGCTACGTCCTTAGCATTAACAGGACTTTTAACTGATGTTAATTCTATTAGACACACTACTTTGCAAAATAGGGCAGCAATAGATTTTTTGCTCTTAGCCCAAAGACATGGATGTGAAGAATTTGATGGAATGTATTGTATGAACCTGTCTGACCACTCCAAATCAATACATGCAAGCATTCAAGCCCTGAAAGAGGGTGTAAACAAACTGCAAGTAGATGATGGACTTTATTGGCTAGGCTGACTTCTGGGGGATTGGAGACTTGGTGGATAGATAAGAAATTTAGTTAAAATAGGCTTATATGTATTAGGCATTATATTATGCATTTTTATGGTTATTTTACTATGTGTACAAAAATTAATGGACAAGTCACTTAAGAGTGTATTTTTGGTTGAACAGAAAGGGGGAGCTATGGGGAATAAAACAGAGAGTACAATGGAACTGATAAAGGAGCCTGATATCTTAGGCCTGATCAAGCAGAAACAGTGGGAGAGACAAACACAGATAAATGCTCCCTGGGGAAGAAGTGACCAAGAAACATGTTGTGAAACTTTGTGATAAGATAATGTTACCAGGTGACGTGATGTCGTGAAGAATGTGTAACCAATGGGAAATTGTTACAAAAAATATAACCCTATATAAGTTCCATACAAGTAAAACCCTATATAAACGCCTTGTATTTGCAATAAAATCAGCTTCTGATCTAAACTCAGATGTCCCTGTCTCTCAATCGCTGATAGATTCCACTTTATCTCAAAAGAACTGTATCTTGTAATTTAAACAAGCATATTTCAACAGAACTTAAGCTTAACATCACTCAAACTTCATGTCACTTAATCGTAACAAAGTACACCTAACAGAACTTAAAGTTAACATTACTGAAACTGAACAGAAATTAATCTTGATAGAACTTAAATTTAACAGAACTTAAAATAACAGAATTTAAATTGACCAACACTTTAACTTAACAACACCGAAACTTGACAGAAATTAAACTTAACAGAACTTAAATTTAATAAAACCTAAACATAACAGAGCTTAAACATAACAGAACTTCAAATTACCATCACTTAAATTTAACAAAACTAAAGTCAGACTTGGGAGTGTTCCTTTAAAAGTTTCAGATTTTACAGAAAAATGTTATTTTTTTTCTGTTAAATTCAACAGAATTTAACTCATTTTCACTCCATCATTACAAGAAAGCTACCAAAAATTTGTCATGCAACAGTTAAACATCGATGAACAATATGCAAGTAAAGGACTGATTCATAAATGAAATTCCAGCAACATGGATTTACTGAAGAGATTATAAAGGCATGGCAAATACATTGTGATTTTACATAATTTAGTTTTGATAATAGCTCATGGTAAGTGCAAATATTATTGAAAATACTCATTCATAGTCATAATTTTTCTAGTGTAAGTATAACTTTGCCAGGGTTTTTTAAGTGCAGTTTCACTCAGAAAAATGACAACAGTGTATATCTCGGCAAGTTGCACTTCAAACCTGCTCAGTTCGTAGATGCTAAGACAGCTTTTTGAGATTGCCTGTACAATAGATTTGAGCTTGGACTATTAAAGCTAATGAGATATAATTATTTAAGGATAAAGCATCAAGGACCTAGTTATATAATACTGTCATGAGTTTTTCACATGTAACTCGGTTGGGTCAGTGGGTTTGTAAGACTGACACTTGTATATAAACAGCTACAAAGTCATGGTATGGATGATTCTAAAGGAGTGAGCTACTTTTTACAGCACTTGTGGTCCATCAATGTACTTACACTATTTTGATATCAAGTCCAATTTCAATTTATATGTGGAAAGGAAGAATAACTACATTTGAATCACTAAATAGGTGTACCTATCCAAAATGCTGCCACATGTGTCCACATGGCAAAAGATTCTCAGTAAAATTAGCTTATCAAAGCTGTGGGGTAAAAAAGCAAGTGAACAGGCAAAGCCAGCACAGTTCTGCTTGCCTTTGCAGTGGAGTTTCATGTGCTAATTATATCTAATTCTCAAATAGCTGCTGCAGATAAAGCTCAAGGTTTGAAAGTTAATTGCTGTTCTGTTAATATCCACCCAAAATATTTCCAAGGAGGGATCTACTGATTTGTCTAAGGGGGTACTGTATCTTACAAATATGAACTTTCCAGTCCACAAACTAAAACATTAGCCACATAGTGATAAATGTTGCTCTGAGGGTTCTGACTTGCAAATATTTTTCCAGGTATACAGGTTTCTAATTTTCATGGTAACAACTAACATCATTATAACTGAGCAAAGAATCGGTATTAATTCAGTCCAATCAGACTTTAAAATGAAAATTCTTGAAAAGGCAGTATGCATCTTACCTGAAAAGTTTTACTAATCATGCAATAAATCAGCATTTCTTTTGAAAAGTTTAAACCTTGCTACACAGTGTTAAAGCAAGCAATGATATAATGTTATCTGTAGGCAGAAACACACTACATCCACACAGCTAACCTTGAATTTCTCTAATAAGCAGTCACGTCAAAATCTACAGTCTACTGAAAATACAAAGCTAGTTTTAACAAAAGCAAAAAATGTATGTGTGATTCAGTAAAATCTATTATCTAACATGAAGAGTTTGCATTCATAAAGACATTAAGGTTGGGACAAATTAAGCATTCCCTAGAAGCTCAAAATGAGACAAAGTTTTTTGACTATGAAATGGCATGAAAACATGCCGATTTGTTGTTGGTTATTTCTCTGTCACTTAGAAAATGTCACATACAGAAAACTTTTTCAGCTGTCTTTGACACAAAAGCTGTTCCTGTAAATTTGAATATAATGCCTTTTAGACCTTCATGACCAGCGCAACAAATAAACAGCTTTCAGAAAGCTTAACACCTAAATTTGCCAATTTTCCTTTACAGAAAGTATATAAAAGTTTATAAATCCAGGGCAGGAGCATTACAGCTATATTAACATCAACTCATTAACTGGATTCAATCTGTGAAGACTCTATAGCTGCTGCTGTCTCCAGGTGCCCTGCCAGGGCCCTGGACCAAGCTGCTGCAGCCACAGGGGAAGTGGGGGGGGAGGGGTCACAGAGGGCTGTGGAGCAGGGAAGTGGCAGTGCTGCTGGAGCCCCCCCAACCCACCAGGCAGCCCCTGGGACAAGGGTTCTGGCGAGGGTACATAAGGTGCAAACATTTCATCTAAAAATACATGAGGGGGAGCATCAGAGGTTGTACATATGAGGGGCTTTCTTAGGCTGATAATTGACAGGCATGGCCAATAACATGGGAATACCTGTGGAGGAATGGCTAAGTGACAGGGGCCACGTTCTGGACCAAGAATCGGGAGGATGCAGCTAATCTGGGTCCCTGTACCTGCAAAACACTGTGTCCTTGAGCATAGCTGTGGTACAATAACAAGTAGTGAGAGACACATGAGAAAAGAAAGATGTAACCCCTAAGGTAGAAGGTAATGGAGAGACAAGCGCCCGTATGACCTTTTTAAATGCTTTTTACAAAAGCGGGGATTACAGGGTATTGACCTGGGAAAAGAACTCCCGGGATTGCTTGCATATGGAGTTGCAAAAGGGTGCTTTGCAGATTCCAATCAGGTCTTTGAGGAGTTAGAGTGACGTAGGTTTGGGGATAAGTTGTGGGAAGCTGTGTTAGATGAGTGTAAAACTACAAAAAAGTTGTCTAAAACTTGGCGGATAGTTGCTAATGCACTAAAACAGTACCAGGCGGAGCAGAAGGCTGCTCAGGCAGCCTCGGCCCGATTGGGAATGCCTGTTCCTAGTGAGAATAGCGGGGCCTCAGCGTCTACGTCCTCTTATCCTCTGCCCCCAGCAACTACCACAGTGTATCTGCCGGCCTTCGCACCAGCCACCCAAGCCGCTCCTTCTGCGCCTCCGCTGGCAGCGAGGGATTGCTCCCCCCCTCCGGCTGGAGAGGACAGCAGGGAAAGAACAAAGGAAATGCTTGACCCCGAGGTGGTGCGAATTGCTAATGAAAGACGTAAGGCATGGTGAGAGATTACAGGAGAGGTGATAGTTGCAGGCGACCGAGCGGCTGCTGATGCCTTGCTTGAGGTGGCTTGTCCGGTGGTTTATGCACCAAATCCTGCCGGAGGCTTGCAAGCAACTATCACTACCTTAGATTGGAAGTGGCTAGCACAGCTCCGTGCCACTGTAAGTGAGTGTGGTATCCACGGAGAACCAACTCGTCAGATGCTCAATTATTTGTGGGGAGGAAACATACTGTTGCCATCGGATATTAAAAGCCTCATGAGGCTAGTGCTTACCCAGCATCAACAGTTGTTGTTTAACGCTCACTGGCAGGCTGCATGCCAAGAGTCTGTGGCTACCCTGAGACAGCCAGGGGATCCGCTATATGGAGTTACTTTAGAGGAACTTATGGAGATAGGGGCATACCTAAGAACGGAGGCGCAAGCACTAATCGGGCCCGAGAAGCTGAGGGAGGCTATGAGATTAGCCCGGGTGGGGCTCGATAGGGTGAAATCTCCAGGGGGTATTCCCTCACACATGGGAATTAAACAAGGAAGAGAAGAGCCATTTGGGTTGTTTATTGACAGAGTGGCGAATGCTATTCAGACAGCAGGGGTCCCTGAATATATGCACAGAGCACTACTAAAGCAATGTGCCCTACAAAATTGCAATCCCACCACTAGGGGTACACTTGTCACACTCCCTGGTACCTGGACTGTTGAGGAGGCTTTAGAACGAATGGCTCAAGTGCCGGTGGGGCCGCAGGCTATGTTAGTGGAAGCAGTAAGAGATTTGGGAAGTAATTTCAGGGAGCGGGCGCAGGCGACGCAGAGTCAGGTGTTGGCTGCCCTTGCCCCCTTGCAAGCATCAGTAAATTGGCTTCAAAGAAAAGGACCATCACGATTCCGATGCTTCCGCTGTGGAACTGCTGGCCATATGCACCGGGATTGTACAATGGGAGCTGTGTGGTGCCGGCGCTGCAAGTCCGATACACACTGTGAGTCAGCCTGCCAGCACGTCTCAGGAAACAGGAAGCCCAGCGGGAGGGGTCGCCCCGCTCTGACACAAGTGGCGGCCCAGAGCCCAAGCGCCTTCCCAGAACAAGCGCCTCCTCCCTCCACCCCACAACCAGCAGAAGCCTCGGGTTGGACCTGGCAACCTCAATAGACTGCACCTTAATAGACTGCAAACTACAGCATATCCCAACGGGGCTTAAGGGCCCTGCTACAGCCAGCGGACAAACCATGGGAGCTTTGTTGATTGGACGCTCGTCTGCCAGCATGTTGGAACTTACTATTCTTGTTGGACTAATTGATGCTGATTATACAGGTGAAATACAAATAATGGCACAAACATTATTCCCACTATTGTTTATTCTGGCTGGATCGCGAATTGCTCAATTAATCCCTTTGCCCCAATTAACCAGAGGGACTGTACCACTTGGCAAGCAGCAACGTGGTGAAGGTAGTTTTGGTTCCACAGGAACAATGGCATTGTTAACAGTGGACTTAAAACATCGTCCTAAAAAACATATTGACGTCCAGTATCAGGGTCAAACCATCACCCTGGTTGCGCTCCTAGACACTGGTGCAGACGTCAGCATCATAGGGATGCAGAAATGTCCACCCCAGTGGCCCACCCAGGCGGCAAATGCCACAGTAGCAGGAGTAGGAGGACTCACACTTGCACAGAAATCCCCTCTGCTGAAAATTATTATAGAGGGAAAGACTGTCACCTGTACAGTTTCTGTAATACCGCTCCCTGAGGGTGTCCACGCCTTGCTGGGCTGCGATGTGTTGACACAGTTGGGAATGGTCCTTACCACAGATCTCCCTTTATAGGGACGGCCATTGCATGGACTTTCCCGATCCCACTCCGATGGAAAACAGAGGACCCGGTGTGGGTTGGGCAATGGCCTTTAAAAGGGGAAAGTCTCATTCAGGCACACAAGCTGGTACAGGAGCAGTTTGACCATGGACATCTCTGGTTATCTGTTAGTCCTTGGAATACTCCTATTTTTGTGATCAAAAAGAAATCTGGAAAATATTGGCTCCTGCATGATCTACGTGCCGTCAATGATCAGATGCATAGTATGGGAGCCCTGCAGCCCGGATAGCTCAGTCAGTAGCTTTCTGGCTCCAGGGGTGGCAGCAGCAGGTACCCATGCCACCCTAAATAAGTTGGGATGCTGGCTTGCGAAGCAAACCAATGCCACTTCTATGGCGCTTTCTAGCCTTTTGCTTGATGTTGATTCTATTCGCCATGCAACGCTTCAAAATAGAGCTGCAATTGATTTTCTTTTGCTTGCACAAGGCCATGGTTGTGAAGAATTTGAAGACATGTGTTGCATGAACCTTTCTGACCATTTGCAGTCCATCCATTCCCAGCTCTCTGAGTTGCGGAGGTTAACCAGAAACCTACAGGTAGAATCGGGCTTTGGTATTGATGGATGGCTCAAATCTTTAGGCCTGGGATCATGGCTGCGCTCTATTGTTAAGGCTGGCATTATAGTAGGCATTATAGCTTTGTTGGTAGTATTAATTTTGCCTTGCTTTTGCATATGCTTACAAAATATGGTGCAAAGGATGATATCTGCTGCATTTAATCAAACATTGCTTGTGCAAAAAGAAAACAGGGGAATTGTGGAGGAATGGCTAAGTGACAGGGGCCACGTTCTGGACCAAGAATCGGGAGGATGCAGCTAATCTGGGTCCCTGTACCTGCAAAACACTGTGTCCTTGAGCATAGCTGTAGTACAATAACAAGTAGTGAGAGAGACATGAGAAAAGAAAGATGTAACCCCTAAGGTATGAGGAAGAGCTGATATCATAGTATAGCCAATAGATTGCTTAGCTTGCAGAATATGTATGAGCTTATTACTTGTTGTGCATAAAAGTCTGATGCTCTCTTCAATAAACGAAGCTTGCTAAGCACTCATATTGAGCGTCCAAGTTTCCCTCACCGCGACAAATATCTCCCCTTTTTAGGGCTTCTTTACTATATTTCTCTAATAATGTTGGAGGTTAATGAGACTGCAGCAGTAAATCAGGTAAAGGAATCCTGGGGAGAGGATAAGAATTAGCAAACACTTGAGCAGTGGTGGGAAACGCAGCAACTGAATCTTTTACAGGAGTTAAAGGAGGATAAAGATCAGGCTTTTTTCTCTGGATCAGTAGGAACAGGATCAAAAGGACTGCCAGGCCCTTGAGAGTATTCGTTTCCCAGTTCAGCGGGCACTTCTGCATAAACATTGCTAACACTAGAAGAAATCTCCAAATTTAAAATATCTGTGACAGGGCACTCACAAACTTTCTCAGCAGGCTGCAAAGTTTTTAGAGCAGTATGCACAGTTTTCCATGTAGATAACATATTGTCAGTGATTGGTTGTCCTTGTTTTTTCTGTGCCTATAACTTAGCTCCTACTTCTTACCACACTTTACCATTGTAGGAACCGTGGGGGGACAATACATTACAATTGTTATTCAACCCTACTAATAATGCAGCTAACATAGCTGCCCGAGTCTTAAATACCTGTTATTTCAAAATTCTCTGTAAAATCTCTAAATAAATCTTCTTCTCATTTGAAATATGAAATATGAATGAAATATGAATGCCTAGCTCATTGTTATGTGTTGGCATCATACTGGTCCAGCAAGTAGAGATGAAAGGTCAGGGATCCCCTCCATGTACAGCTCCATTCAAACTCAGTGGCTGCTACTGGAGATTCAGTGATTGTGTCCCAATGAGGGCACCATTTTGCAGCAGTTTGGAAAAAAACAGAGACCACTGCTTCTTCTAGCAGGTTCCATCTTTATTACACATACTTGTCACTTGTGAGCCGGGGTCGGGGCAGAACCAGGCGAGAGGCAGGATCGTAGAAAAGGCAAAGAAGGCTTTATTCAAAAGAAACGTGTGGTTTTTATAGTGGTACGATAGATTCTATTCTATTGGCTAACTAACAGAAACATCTTTCTCACACACTGTCCTTGAGAAGAACAGAAAAATAAAGTAGAAAAACAGCACCTGCAAATTGTTTAGAGTCAACAAGTCATCACATCTTTCCAGCTCCCTAAAACTTCTCACAAGCTGCTGTGAGAAATGCTTGCCATTTCTCTCTCTCTGTCCCATGGCATCCACACATACTTCAGTATTTATATGTTTCTGCTATGGGAAACTTTAGAGAAAGTTTTGGGAAAGCGCAGAAGGAAAGACAAAGTAGCTACACCACCAAGCATTCGTTAGAGCAGATGTTTCTGCCCTTATCAGCCATTCACTCAAACACGACACCTCCCAGTGTTCTGGGTGGTAAAAGAAAAGTATTCACACATGGTGTTTATGGCTGTAGTCATTCCTCTGGTATGCACCGTTCCCAAGAGAACAGAAAGCTTTTATCAAAGTCAAGATAAATGTCTGTATTGGTTTGTCATAGCCTGATTTGTGGTTGTAAGGGGGCCAAAAAGATGTCTCCTGTGAAAAGCTGCTGGAAGCTCCCACCATGTCCAGTAGAGCCAATGGCTGATGGCTCTGAAGATGGACATGCTGCTGGCCAAAACTGGGCCAATGAGAGAGGTTGGTAATGTCTCTATGATGACATATTTAATAAGAAAATCAGAACAAAGTCACAAGGTTTTTGCTCCTAGTCAGAGAAGAGCAGGACATGAGAACATGTGAGGGAAAACAAAATGGTGACACCAAGGTCAGTGGAGAAGGAGGGGGCGGAGATGCTCCAGGTGCCAGAGCCGAGATCCCTCTGCAGGCTGTGGTGAAGACCATGGTGAAGCAGGCTGCCCCCCTGCAGCCCATGGGGATCCACGGGGGATGCAGAGATCTACCTGCAGCCTGTGGGGGAAGTGCCCATGCTGGAGTGGGTGGATGCCTGGAGGAGGCTGTGATACAGTGGAAGACCCGGTGGAGAGAGGGGGCCCCTGCTTCCAGGCTGGAGCAGCCTGTACTTGGAGGACTGCACCCCGTGGAAGGAGAGACCCACATTGCAGCAGTTTTGGGAGGACTGTCTGCCTGTGGGGGGAGTTCACATTGCAGCAGGTGCGGTATAGCTGCTGCTCATGAGAGTGGACCATGGAGAAGTTCACTGAGAGCTGTCTCCTGTGGGAGGGACCTCACGGGCAAGGACTCTTCTCCCAGAGCAGCAGAAGAAAATCTTGGTGATGAATTGACCCAAAAACTCTCACACCCTGTCTCCCTGCACTGTTGGTGGGAAGGAAGGAGGGGCTGGGGGGAAAAGGTGTTTTAAGGGCTTATTTACTTGTCTTTATCCTCCTCTGATTCTGTTAGTAATAAAATTCACTTTGCAACTTAAGTTGAGCCTGTTTTGCCCTTGAAGTGTTTCTCCCGGTCCTTATCTCACTCATGAAGCATTTGTTAATTTTGGGGTTTTTTTTCCTTTTCCCTACTCTGCCCAGCTGTGCCAGGGGAGGGTTAGCAAGTGACTCTCGCTGCTGCCTGGCATTGGGCTAGTGTCAAACCACGACAATGTGACAAGCTGCTCTTTTTACATTGAGTTTTCAGCAAGGCCAGGATGCCCGGAGCAGGCTGAGCAGGCTGCTGCCTCTTCACAAAGGATACCAATTACAACCACAACAGTGCATCATTGGCAATACCGCACTAACTGAAATTTTGTCATCCCCATTCATGAGATGATCTGTGAATTGGATAGCCAGGGAATGGTCACTAAGACTCACTCCCCCTTCAATAGCCCTATATAGCCTGTGCATAAGTCTGATGGAGAATGGAGACTGACAGTGGATTATTGTGGCCTGAATGAAGTCACACCATCACTAAGTGCTGCTGTGCTGGACATTCTGGAATTTCAGTATGAACTGGAGTCCAAGGCAGCAAAATGGTGCCAATTATTGACATCGCCAATGTGTTTTTCTCCATTTGTCTAGTAGCAAAGTGCAGGCCACACTTTGCTTTCACCTGGAGGGGCATCCAGTACGCCTGAAACCGACTTCCCCAGGGATGATGTCCTGCAGCGACTGTATGGTTCGGTGTCCCCATTTTCTGTTTTTTGGGTTTTTTGTCCAGAGATGGGTCCTGTAGCTTTAAGCTAGGCCCAGAGAAAGAGGGAAGGGTGGAAGCATTGGAAATTCCTTTTGCTGCTTTATTAAAACCCGGAGATAAGTCTCTCCAAGTTCTCAGCTTTGCAGAGAGAGAGATGGGGAGTTTTCCTTTGCTTTTTTTGCTGGTTTTCCTCATTAGCTAAGGCAAAAAAGTTTTCCCATGACTGTGGCTTCTTATTCTGTGACCTTTCAGCTTCTCTCTGATCTGAAACACCAGGACAAGTGCCTGGAGGCACCCCAAGCTGCACTGTGGCCTGGACGCCAGGCCTGAGCCCTGGAGAGACTGGGTAGACTGAGACACATCCACAGAAGGACTCTCTGAACCACAGGACTCTCTGAATTTGCCATCTCTTCAGAACAGCAAGAGGTTTTATTGTTTAATATTAATCATTTTTCCATGCTTGTTAATACCTTGCTTGTTAAATAAACAGTTTTTTCCACTTTTCTCCAAGGAGATTTTCTCCTGAACTGGGTGGGGAAGTAGCTGACTGGAATCTGCCTTTTCAGAGGAGACATCTTTCAGAAGTTTCCTCCCAAATTTGTCTCAAACCAGGACAGATGGAAACACAGCCCTACTACTGCCATGGACTGATCCAGACTGCACTGGAAAAGGGTGAGACTCCAGAACACTTGCAATACACTAATGACATCATTGTATGGGGGAACATGGCATTGGAGGTTTTCAAGAAAGGGGAGACGATAATTCATATCCTCCTGAAGGCCAGTTTTGTCATTAAACAATGTAAGGTCAAGGGACCTGCCCAGGAATTCAGCTTTTAGGAGCAGAATATCAAGATGGACATCATCAAATTCCAATGGATGTGGTCAACAAAATAGCAGCTATGTCCCCACCTGTAGGACAGATATTTCTGTTCTTGTGAGCCAGCGAAGGCTTCCTGAAGATAAAGAAAGCCTCATATCTCTCTCAAGGAAGGTACCAAGGCTATCACCATGACAATGGGAAGAAAGAAAGAAAGTAAAAAGATATGGACTTTGGTTGGCTCACAGAGTGACGTGGCTCCTTTTCACCTATTGAGAGTTTTGTTTCTTTTTTATGGCAAATGGGCAGTGTATGTGTTTGCTAAGTAAATGTAAATATCTTGTAAAACTATAAAGGCAACATGTTGCTTTAATAAATAGATCTATACAGCCATCTGATGGAGTCCTGGTGCTTTGCGCTGACTGGGGCTCTGTAGCAACATCTGGTGCCTGCCACTGTGATTGCAACAGGACTGAAAAAAAAGGAAAAAAACCCCAAAAACACAAGAGAGAAAAAAGTTGAAGGGTACCCTACATATGTGAAGGCAGTAAGAAGGCTGTGGAGGTCCGGACCTAATTCAGACGTCTGATTTGAGGTAAGTGATTGGGAAAAATAATGGGAAATAATTTATCAAATGAGGAAAAGACTGTTTTGTCCACGTGGAAAGCTTTATTGAAAAGGAAAAATGTTCAAGCTTCTGATTATGCCCTTCATAGTTTACTGATATGGTGTAAATCACAGGACTTTGAAGCTGATGCCGATACTGCTTTCAGTGTCCGGGAATGGAAAAATGTTGGGAAGAGACTATGGGAAGTGATATCTAAGGGGGATAAGACTGTTGTTGATTTGGCCTCTACCTGGAGATTGTTGTATGAGGCTTTGAAGGAATGGAAAGCAGAACAAGATAGAGGGGAGGAACTGGAGGAAGAGGAATTAGAGCAAGAAATG
Source organism: Molothrus aeneus (assembly GCF_037042795.1). Taxonomy (NCBI): domain Eukaryota; kingdom Metazoa; phylum Chordata; class Aves; order Passeriformes; family Icteridae; genus Molothrus; species Molothrus aeneus. The sequence continues at coordinate 5,786,008 of NC_089679.1, read as the reverse complement.
GAAGTAGAGGAACAGGAAGAAGATGGAGCAGAGCCTGTCTATGTATCTCCCCTTGAGGAGTCCGCTGCCGTTGCTGTGGAGGCTCCCCCCAGTGTTTGCTATCGTGACAATCAAACGGCAGGCTGACTGCTCCTTGGTATTCATCTCCAAAAGACTATATTAAACTGGTGTATATTGTGCCTGCTCAGCCATTAGTTGAACTGAGTACTAAGTCAAAGTACATTACGCCTGCACAGCAATTAGCCGAAATGAAGTTAAAGAAGCAACAAAGTGAAAAACAGGCTCGGTCATTGGCCCTTCTGGGCCATTTGCTGCCCCCTCACCCTCCCATAGTTCGGTTGTTCCCCCCACCCCGCTTCCCCTTGAGCTGTCTGCCCCTTCTGTGCCCCCCTTCGAGTCGTCTGCCTCTGCTCCACCCCCTGTTGAGCTGTCTGCCCCCCCCTCCCTCCTGAACTGGCTAAACAAATGCAATCTTTAACGTTAGGTCCTTCTTTGCCTAGTGGTAGTTCTGAGGATGAACTGTAGGTGATAAGTACATCTAAAAAGATGCAGGGATCTGTTTCTGTTAGATCTTATAGCAGATCCAGGCCTGCTGTTTCTTGGACTCTGCCTCTCTGCCAGGTGGCTGTGACTCCTCGACACATTTTGCAATTTTGGGAGCATGTGAGAATGAAAGCAGCTGAAGTGGGAGATTGAAATTTGTTAGAGAAAATAGGTCCACCTAAAAGGATGGAGATGAATGCTGCTGCTGCTTCTGGTGGCCTGTGGCTTTTCCTGTTTTCAAAGCTGCTCCTAATTCGGGACAACAAGATAGCCATCAGGTTTTTGCATGGAGGGTTGTGCAGGATCTCCAGGCAAAAGTAGATCAGTATGGTGTTAACTCTTCTCAGGTGATGCAAGTGATTCGTGTTCTAAATGCTGATATACTTGCACCTTATGATATTGTTCACCTTGCTATGATTCTGTTTCAACCAGTGCAGTATGGTGTGTTTCAAGCTACCTGGAAACAAATGGTTGAAAGAGCAGCATTGGACAAAATGCAGTTACCTCAGCATGATCCACGTCATGCTGTGGGAGTTGATGCCTTTCTAGGCAATGGACCGTTCTCTAACCTGGATTTACAGGCAAGATGGGACCCTCTGGTTCTGGCACAGGCCCAGCAGCTGCGTATGAGTGCCTTACTCAAAACAACGGAGATGGCAGCTCCTAAACCTAGGTATATTACCATCCAGCAAGGGGTGAAGGAACTTTTTCTCCAGTTTGTGGAGAGGGTTGCTGCAGCCCTTGAGAAGCAAGTAGAAGGTGATAAGTTGAAGCAAATTTTATGCAGACAGCCCAGGACAACGTGAATGAGGATTGCAGGCAAATTATTGATTCTTTACCAGGCGATCCCTCGCTGTCTGATATTGTAGTTGTGTGCTCAAAGGTTGGTTCAGTTGAGCACAAAATGGCTGCTCTGGCAGCAGTCATGAAGTCTTTACCCAGATGTTCTGCTTGTGAAGAATCAGAGCATGTGAAGGCACAATGCCCTCAAACTGCTGGACGATGTGTACATTCTAGGGTAATTTGGACCAATAAAGTGCCTTGTTATCGTTGTGGTAACTTTGGCCACATTGCTAAACTATGTAAGTGTCCTGGTTTAGGACAAATTTGGGAGAAAACCTGCAAAGGGGGGCCCTCCAGAAAGCAAACCCACACGGCCCCTTCCCCCAACCGGTTCGGGAAGGATTCCTCAGGGAGAAGTGGAAAGAACCTGTTTATTTAACAGGTGCAGCACACAAAATGAACAATACCAGATGACACCACTCTTTCACCGCTCTGAAAAAGATGACAAATTCAGAAAGTCTCTCTTGGGAGTGGTCATTCTGTTATCCGTCCCTCCGGCACTGGGAATGCCTGCTGCAGGCCACAAAGTGCAAACTCTCAGTATTTCCCAGGTCCCAGTCCGGACCAGGTTTGAGTGGTTCCAAGAAAAGGGAAAGAAAAACAGTCCAAGGAAAATTTGGACTGCCTAGCTAAACTAACTAACAAGCAGAAGCAAAAGCACGAGCAAAGCAGGAGCAAGAGCAAATAGAAAGCAAGCGCAAAAAAGTAAAAGCAGCCCTATGTACTGCCCTGTCTCTGTGTCCCACCAACTGTGGGAGAGTGAGCAGGTTTATAACAAAACAAAATGATACTACGCTCTTCAGAGCCAGTCTTGAAGGCACAGAAAGTAATATCCAGCATAAACAGAACAAACGACTGGGGACACAAGCATCATAACGTCACCCTAGGACAGTAAGTCACGATCTTTTTCAGGTGGTCAACAAACGCTGGGAAACTGGAAGAAGAACATGAAGGGGCATGTGGAGACACAAATACTCCAATGACAATCACGAGCCCTGCCAGCACTGCAAAGCTCGTTATTTGTGAACGATACAAAGGGGCCACAAGAGGTTTGGCAGGTGTCGCTGTCGAGGCGGTCACGACATAAAGCAGAGACCACAAGCAGTCTCAGTTGGCAACACTTTATTATTGAATATGGCTGCTTTTTATACACTTTCCAATTGTTTATCCTTCTTCTATCTTTACTATTGGCCACAATAAATCAACATAATACTATTGGTGAGAAGTTATGGTGACTTAATTAACTTTCTAAAAATGTTTCATCCAGCTGCAAAGTTCTTCTATCTTTCTTCCCTCGGTCTCCTTGGCTACAGCCTTGGAGAGAGCTCCTTATCAGTTTCTTCTTACTTCTCAGCTTCTTCTCGCTCCTTTAGCTAACAGGCCCGCTGTTAGCCCCTTCCACAATTCCCCCTTTTTGTTTTTGGACTGTAAATACAGCTGCCATGGATTTTTGCAGGGCCCTTTGCAAAAATCCCAGCAGAGAGGGGACACACAAAACCCACAATCACAACCATCAACAAAATTCCCACTCTTAATACAATCATTCCTGTCCTTCATCCATCTTTGAGTACTGATATATGGTCTTAGCCGGTGTCATCCGCACGTTCTGCTTCAACTGCGGAACCATCCATCCTGTCCTTTCCTGCACGTTCTAGGTAAGGTTTAACACAGCGAGCAGGAACCCATCGAGGACCATTATCTGTCAAAACACAAGCATAACCCCTCCCCCAGGTTATCAGTTCCACTGGGCCAGACCATATACCAGTAATCAAATCCTTAACCCATACCTTAACATTTCTACGGAAATCTGGTTGCTTAGAATTCAAAGAAGAAAAATGGTAAAAGATTGGAGATAACTGTGAATCAGGTAGGGGACGCAAAAAGTTTAACACATAAACAGCTTTATCTAATCTCACTTGAGGTGACTCCTGTTGCATTCCCCCTTTTTGTTTTTGAACCTGACGTTTAAGAAGTCCGTGAGCTCTTTCAATAATTGCTTGGCCCGTGGGGACATGTGGGATGCCTGTAGAATGCTCAATGCCCCAAGCACGAAAGAATGCTTGCATTTTCTGTGAAGCATATGCTGGGCCGTTATCTGTTTTTACGTGACACGGAACACCTAGAATAGAAAAGGCATGATAAAAATGACGAATAGCATCACGAGTTTTTTCTCCTGTGAATGCTGAAGCAACCATTGCATGAGAAAAAGTATCAACTGTAACATGAACATACTTAAAGCGACCAAATTCTGGTATTTTAGTAACATCAGTTTGCCATTCTTCTAACGCAGAAAGGCCCCTAGGGTTGGTACCATAATACTGAGTGACATGAGTCATGTGACAGTCAGGACAAGAAGAAAGGATTGATTTTGCTTCACCAGAAGACAATTTGAATTGCTGCTGTAAAGCTTGAGCACTCTGATGAAAAAATTGATGAGATAAAATTGCCTGCTGCAACACATTGGGTACAGTTTTGATTGCAGCAGCAGCTACTAGAGAATCAACATAGGCATTGCCTTCAACAAAAAATCCTGGTAATGATGTATGGCTGCGAATGTGCATGATGAAGTAAGGATGTTTTCGAGCGCCAATAACTGTCCATAACTTTACTAACATATTAAACAATGGCTTCTCTTGAACATTATACAACACTGCTTGATCTAAATGTTTAACCAAATTGGCAACATAAATGGAATCGGTAACTATATTTACAAGACCAGGAAACAAAGTAAAAGCCAAAAGAACAGCAGAAAGTTCAACCAGTTGAGGAGATCCCTGCTGAATCATTGTCTCATATTCCCAGTGATCATCCTTTCTCCAAGCCACAGCTGCTTTTCCGGTTTTCCCGGATCCATCTGTAAAAACCGTTATACCTTCCACTGGAACAGGAGAACAAATTTGTTTCCCTTCAAAAGGAATCTCTTTAGTCAGTGTTAGAACAGGATGAGAAGGCAAATGGTATGCGATCTGGCCTGTAAAACAAGATAAGGCAGATTGCAATTCATGATTATTTTGAAAGCACCATTCAAAATACCACTGTTGTACAGGTATCACAATGGTCACAGGGTCATGTCCCAAAATCTCATGACAACGCCTGCGGCCCTTGATGATAATGTCTGCAAAAAGCTCATAAAGTCCTGGAGCTGTTTTCCGAGATCTGAAAGATAAAAATATCCATTCCAGAATATGCAGTTGATCTTCCCAATTATCATTCCATTGACACAGTATCCCACATGGTATTTCATGGTCTTTCAAAATAAACAATTGAACACCAACAGAGATATCTATCCTGTAAACAAATTTGTGTGCTAGGGCTAATTCTATTTCTTCTAGGGTCTTTTTTGCTGCTGAGGTCAATTGCCTCCTATCAGTAGAGGAGGTGATGCCTGACAGCAAATCAAACAATGGCTGCATCTGATGATTAGTTATACCTAAATATGATCGAATCCAACCTATCAAACCAACCAATTTCTGTACATCAGTAGCAGTTTTAACATCAATGTCTAACTTTACAGGTTGAGGCATAACTTGAGTGTTGGTCACCAACATACCTAGATATTTCCAAGGCATGTGTTCCTGCACTTTCTCTGGAGCAATGATCAGGCCAAAAGCCTTCAAATTTGTCACAGCACATTGTTTAAGAGCTGATAACTGTTGTTTGTTGTCAGATGCCAACAAGATATCATCCATGTAGTGATAACAGTAGCAATTTTTAAATTGCTCCCGCACTTTTGACAAGGCCTGTGCCACAAACCATTGACAAATAGTTGGCGAATTTTTCATGCCTTGGGGAAGTACCTTCCATTGATATCTTTTATCGGGTTCCGCATGATTTATAGAAGGCACAGTGAAAGCGAATTTTTCTTTGTCCTGCTCAGCCAATGGAATAGTGAAGAAACAATCTTTCAGATCAATGACAACTATTTGCCATTCCTGTGGAATCATTGTGGGTGTAGGAAGGCCTGGTTGTAAAGCTCCCATTGTTGCCATTACAGCATTTATCTGCCGTAAATCATGTAAAAGTCTCCATTTTCCTGATTTCTTTTTTATTACAAAAACAGGGGTATTCCAGGGACTGAATGATTCCTCGATATGTCCTGCTTGCAATTGTTCTGTGACTAATTCTTGCAGGGCAGTAAGCTTTTCAGTAGTAAGGGGCCACTGGCGAACCCAGACAGGCTTATCTGTCAACCATGTCAGGGCTACAACTGGACGTTCGTTGCTCTGCATCACAGTGGCCCCCATTAAAAATCCGTAGTAATTTTGACACCCCATTGAGATAAGCAATCTCGTCCCCATAAACTCTGAGGAGCATCGGCAACATAGGGTCTGATGTTAGCTTGTTGGCCATCAGGATGTTTCACATTAATTACAATGGCTGACAGGCCATCTGTTGTAGCACCACCCAACCCCAGGAGTCCAAAACTTGCATGAGTGAGAGGCCACGATTGAGGCCAGCAAAGTCGCGAGAGTATTGTGACATCTGCTCCAGTGTCAATCAAACCTGTTACTGATATAGTTCCTGGATGACATCCACTGGCAGTGAGAGTGCATGTCTTTTCTGGACGGCTCTCCGTTACTTTCTCAGTCCAGAACACTCGAGGTACTCCTGTTGATCCAAAACTTCCTGCGCCGCGACTTCGGTCCACTGTATTTGGAACAAAACTCACAAAAGGTACAATTTGAGCAATGCAGGTTCCTTTCTGAATAGTGACAGGAGGGTCATCGATGGATACCATGGCATGAATCTGTCCTAAATAATCGGCATCAATAAGCCCTAGATGCACATGAATACCTCTAAGTGTAGTACTTGACCTCCCTATTAAAAATGCACTCAATCCCCGTCCTATCGGACCATAGGCATCAAGGGGCACTTTACATATTTCTTTTGTCAGAATGGTTACTGTGTCAGCGGTGGGTATATCAATCCCTGAGGACCCGCTTGTTGCCCCTGAGTATTGCTCGCAAATGGGTAGCTTTGCAGTGCTGGGAAGGCCCGCATTTGCTGTTGTGGTAGTTGTTGTTGTTGGGGTATTTGTTTCCCCACGCGCCCCTTCGCGCTCCTCTTTGGGTTTCCCGGCAATAGCTGACCATTTGCGTGATATTTACTCCTGCACTGTTTAGCATAGTGCCCAAGTTTAGCACAGCGATTGCACACAACATCGCTGCTTGCACTTGGCTTAAATGTTGTTTTCCGGACAACATTTGACACTGTGGTACACTGTGATCTTACATGCCCTTGTTGTCCACAATTATAACATTTTGCTGAAGGTCTTAGCACTGCAGCAAGAGCTGCCATTTTATGCTCGACTGAACCAACTTTTGAGCAAGCAGTAACCATTTCAGACAAGGTGGGTTCCCCAGGTAAAGTATCAATAATCTTTCTGCAATCTGGGTTTGCATTTTCTTTAGCCAATTGTATGCACAATTTGTCTCGCAAAGTTTCATCTTCTACCTGTTTCTCAATAGCTGCAGCAAGTTTTTCTGCAAATTGCAAAAATGGTTCTCTTGTCCCTTGCTGTATAGTGACATATTTCTGTTTTGGAGCTGCCATTTCCATTGTTTTAGTTAAGGCACTCATGCCAATTTGTTGAGCTTGTGCCAAAATCGAAGGGTCCCACCTTGCCTGTAAATCTGGATTGGCAAAAGGCCCAGTGCCCAGTAGGGCATCAACACCCACAGCATGACGAGGATCGTGTTGAGGCAACTGCATATTTGTTAAAGCGGTGCGTTCAGCTGCGCGCCTCCAAGTTTCTTGAAATACACCGCATTGTACTGGCTGGAATAGAATTGTAGCAAGATGCGCAATGTCGTAAGGTGAAAGCAAATCTGCATTAATCACACGTATTAATTGCATTACCTCTGAGGAATTAATACCGTACTGAGCCACTTTCGATTGGAGGTCTTGCACAACCCTCCAGGCAAAGACGTGATGACTGTCATCCTGCCCTGCTCCAGGAGCTGCTTTAAAGACTGGAAAAGCCATAGGGTTATCACAAGCAACATTTGCATTGGCACTGTTCTCCTGAGGTACTCTTGGAGCACCTAACCTTTCTACGGTGTCCCAATTCTTTTCTTCAACTGCTTTCCTCCTAACAAATTCCCAAAACTCCTGAGGGTGTCGAGGAAGCACAGTTACTTGACATGGAGGCAAAGTCCATGGGGCAGCAAGGCTAGAGCTCTTTGGAGGTAAAGAGACCAGAGCTCCTTGCCCCAACTCAGATGTTACTGCAGGTGACTCATCACTTGCTTCGCTGCTGCTGTCACTGTCAGGTAACGGAGGATATGGCCTTGCAGGTTGTTCAAACTGCTCAGACGGGAGCGGGGGGGCGGACGGCTGGACTAGAGCGGAGGGAAGTGGGGGGGCAGATGGCTGGGTTTGTCTCTCTGCTAAAGACATTTCAGCTAACTGGCGTAGCGGTGTAGTATATACAGGCACCATTGCGAGCTGCTGTGCAGGTGTGAGGTAGAGAGGTTTAGGGGTCTGATAAGAGGATGCTACTGCAGGTTGCCCAGAAGTTTTGGCAGCTTTCCCAGAAGCCTTGGCAGCTTTCCCAGAAGCTCTGGCACCTTTCCCGGAAGCTTTGGCAGCCTTCCCGGAAGCTTTGGCAGCTTGCCAGGTAACTTGCATGGCACCCGGACTTTCTTCAAGTTCCCCATCAGAGGCCCCCTCTGCCTCATCCCCCCCATCAGGTTCTGTTATCAGCCCCAACTCTTCGTCCGCATCCCGCTCTGCTTGTTCTCGCTCTGTTTTCCATTCCTTTAATGCCTCAAAGAGCGATTCCCAAGTAACTGCTAGATCGACAACCGTTTTATCTCCCTTTCGGATGACTTCCCACAGTCTGTCCCCGACTTTTTTCCATGCCTTAACACTAAAAGCTGTGTGGGGATCAGTGCCAAAATTCTGAGATTTAGCCCACAGCAGTATATTTCGAAGGGCATAGTCTGACGTATTAATTCCCTTATTTCTTAACAAAGCTTTCCATGTAGCCAGAACATTTTCTTCCTCTTTAGTTAAATTATGTCCCATTATTACTAGTTGGTGGCTCACCTTCTTCCAGGTGTCTTGATAGGAGAAAATCAGGTCCGGACCTCCCTGTGGCTTCCACCTGCCACTCTCAGCTACACCAACGCCGCCTCCCCCACTACGTCCCAGTGGGTCACGGTTGCCAGTTGCTAGGACCTCGTATGGGCCCCCACCGACTTCTTATCACGTCGGGGTCACCAAATGTCGCTGTCGAGGCGGTCACGACATAAAGCAGAGACCACAAGCAGTCTCAGTTGGCAACACTTTATTATTGAATATGGCTGCTTTTTATACACTTTCCAATTGTTTATCCTTCTTCTATCTTTACTATTGGCCACAATAAATCAACATAATACTATTGGTGAGAAGTTATGGTGACTTAATTAACTTTCTAAAAATGTTTCATCCAGCTGCAAAGTTCTTCTATCTTTCTTCCCTCGGTCTCCTTGGCTACAGCCTTGGAGAGAGCTCCTTATCAGTTTCTTCTTACTTCTCAGCTTCTTCTCGCTCCTTTAGCTAACAGGCCCGCTGTTAGCCCCTTCCACAGGCAGGCATTGATATACTGACAGCTGACTCAGTAACTATTTTGACAAGAGGTGTAGGTAAAGTGCTACTTGATGCCCATGGTCCTATTGGCCAAGGTTTGAGTGCTTTCCTAATGGGAAGATCTAGTAGCACTATTCAAGGTATTAATGTGCATTTAGGCCTTATTGATTCTGATTATGTTGGACAAATTCAGGCTATGGTGTATAGTAGAGGATATGTATTGTATTTGAATATCTGTATAGAGGCTTTGCCCCAGAGGTCCCGGTTGCCCTTGATGGGCTGCAGCTGCGATGTCCTTAATTGGGCTGCAGCTGTAACCGATGAAGATGACCAGGATAAAAGGGGGTGGGATAGCCAGTCAGGGAGAGCTTTGGAGGAGCCCTGGTCTGAGGGAGAACAACATGCAGAAGAAGGAGGCCATGCTGTGAAGATCTGCAGCCATGAGACTACACCCAAGAGGTATAGACTTTAGAAATCTAATAACAACAATATGGGACTCTAGAAATAATAGAAGGACAACAAGTGGTGACCCTGGCATGATAGTTAACAGAACATAAGACAGCTGAGAGCTGTGGTGGCCAAGAGCTGCGACAGAACAGCCAGGAGCTGTGGTGGTTGCTAGCAGAGGATGGGACAGTCGAGAGCTGTGGCGGCCGGGAGCTGTGATGGAACATAGCCTTTGGGTCAGGGAGCTGTGAAAGAGTATGGCCTTTGAGCAAAGAGCTATGGGTGTTGTACATGACCTGTGAGTCATGGGGAAATGTATGTATTGTAATTAAACATCTATACAACTGTTAACTTAAGTAAAAGCAAAGGGGGAAATATAGTAGAGGATATGTATTGTATTTGAATATGTGTATAGAGGCTTTGCCCCAGAGGTCCTGGTTGCCCTTGATGGGCTGCAGCTGTGATGTCCTTAATTGGGCTGCAGCTGTAACCGATGAAGATGACCAGGATAAAAGGGGGCGGGATAGCCAGTCAGGGAGAGCCTTGGAGGAGCCCTGGCCTGAGAGAGAACAACATGCAGAAGAAGGAGTCCATGCTGTGAAGATCTGCAGCCATGAGAATACACCCAAGAGGTATGGACTTTAGAAATCTAATAACAACAATATGGGACTCTAGAAATAATAGAAGAACAACAATGGTGTCTGTTAGTGAACCTCCTGTTGTTATTCAAAAAGGTACTTGTATTGCTCAACTTGTTCCTTTTATGAATTGTGTTCCAACTGTAGTGGACCGGAGTCGTGGCACTGGAGGTTTTGGATCTACAGGACCTCCTCATTTTTTTGGACTCAAAAGGTGACAGATGAGAGTCCGGAAATACAATGTTTGGTCACTGCTAAGGGATGTCATCCAGAAACTACAACAATATCGGGTTTACTTGACACAGGAGCAGATGTAACTATAATTTCACAGTTTGTTTGGCCTCCAACATGGCCCCCCCACTCAATCAACCTTTGGAGTTGTTGGGTTAGATGGGTCAACTGCTGGTGCTTTATCTGCTATTGCAATCACTGTGATACATCTTAAAGGCCAACAAGCTAACATCAGACCTTATGTTACTAATGCTCCATCTAATTTATGGGGATATGATTGCTTAACCCAGTGGGGTGTTAAAATCACAACAGATTTTTATTGGGGGCCACTGGAATGCAGGGCCTTAAACATCCAGTTGTGTCCTTGACATGGCTGACAGATAAGCCTGTCTGGATTGATCAGTGGCCCCTGCCTACTGAAAAGCTTCTTTCCCTGTGAGGCTTAGTGAAAGAACAATTGCAAGATGGACATATAGAAAAATCATTTAGCTCATGGAATTCACCAGTGTTTGTAATAAAAAAGAAATCTGGTAAATGAAGACTTGTACGATTTGCAGCAGATAAACGCTGTGATAGCCACAATGGGTGCTTTACAATCAGGTGTCCCAACACCTACCATGATTCCACAAGGATGGGAAATAATTATCATTGATTTGAAAGATTGCTTTTTTACAATTCCATTGGCTGATCAGGATAAGGAAAAATTCACCTTTACTGTGCCTTCTTTAAATCATGAGGAACTGTGCCAAAGATATCAGTGGACCGTTTTGCCTCAAAGAATGAGAAATTCTCCAAGTATTTGTCAATGGTTTGTGGCACAGGCTTTATCAAAGGTCTGAGAGCAATTTAGCAATTGTTACTGCTATCATTACATAGATGATATCTTGCTGGCATCTGAAAATAAACTACAATTATCGACTCTTGAACAATGCACTGTGACAAATTTAGAAGACTTTGGTTCGGTTATTGCCCCGGAGAAAGTTCAAAGACAGATGCCTTGGAAATATTTGGGGTTGATAATCACCAATATGCAAATTGTGCCTCAACCTGTAAAATTGGACATTGAAATTAAAAATGTTGCTGATATACAGAAATTGGTTGGTGCAATAGGTTGGCTTAGGCCATACTTGGGGATAACTAATCATCAACTGCAACCTTTGTATGACCTACTGTCAGGGATTACTTCCTCTACAGATGAGACATTTGACTGCTGCAGGAAAAAAAGGCTGTAGAAGAAATTGAATTGGCCTTGACATCTAAATTTGTTACTAGGATAGATGTTTCTGTGTGACTGTGGTCACAAGGGTTTTCAGGATGAAGAAGAGACGAGAATGTTGACTCCATGATCAGAAGGCTTGATTTATTATTTTATGATATATGCTACATTAAGACTATACTAAAAAGCAATAGAAAGGAAAAGGTTTCTTGAGAAGCTAGCTAAGCTAAGAATAGAAAAGAATGAATAACAAAGATCTGTGTCTCAGACAGAGCAAGAGCCAGCTCTGCCATGAGTGGTCAAGAAATCCAAACACCCACAGGAGACCAATCACCTGTTGCATTCCACAGCAGCAGATAACCATTGTTTACTTTGGTTGCTGAACTGCAGCTTGTCACAAGGAAAAATCCTAAGAAAGGATTTTTCATGAAAGATGTCTGCGACATGTCACCTTTTTTTATTTAGTTAAATTAAAAGGAAAAAGTGTTTGTAATTTTCTCTGCTGTACTCATGCCGAAGAAAAAGACAAACACTTGACAGGTTATCTGTTGCCAATCAAACTCCACTCAAGTGCTCCTGTGGAATGCACTGGGAATTTCTTCACCTGTAGAACATAAAATTCTATCATATTACTAAGACAATTCTATAATATAAGAAAATGCAAAAACAATGCAAAGAAAATTCAAGTCCAAGCAGCTGAGTTTCAGGAAAAGTCCATGGCTTGAAGATGTTCCTCTTTGCCATATCTGAAAGTTTCTTTTGGTCCTGAAACAGGCTTGCTACAGAAAAAGGTCCATCAATATTTATCAAAAGTCCATTGACAGTCTTCAAACAATTTTGAGAAAATTAGAAAATTTCTGAAATGTCTTGCCACAGCCCTTCATTGAACAACTTGGGCTGAAGCCAATCCCTGGCTCCTCAATGCCTCTGAGCTGAGCTGCTGCCAGCTCTTTCACCCTTTTTTATTCAATTTAATTTTTTTTTTTTTTTTTTTTTTTTTTTTTTGTCTTGTCGGAAAGAGCAGCAGCAGAGGAGCCAGAGAGAGGCCCTTGGGGGCCCTGGCCCATGTGGAAGGATCAGGAACCCCAGACCTGGCCCACTGAAAGGTGGCCCAGGACCAGAAGGGGGAAGCAAAGCCCCCAAACTCAACAGGAGGCTGGGAGGTGGCCCTGGCCCAAGCAACCAAGCCAGACAGCCCAGGCCCAGCCCCCGAGGCAGGCTCTGCATTGGCACAGACCCGCACCCTGCTGCCAGTACAATGGCAGAAGGGGTGACCAAACGCTTCCTTTCCCCAAAATCACCGAGGCATGCCAGCAATGGGAAGACAGAAGCTGTCCCGAGAAACTTCGTCTCGGGTCTGGGGATGTCCTTTCCCCACAGCAGACAAGCGATGCTCGCTTCCTGCTGTGCCCTCTGCCTCTGCAATGCAAATGCACCAGGTGTTCCTCCCATCTGCCTCACGGCACCACCGCCACCCCCTCTGGGCTGGGGACCAGAGGCAGAACTTCCAGGACCCACCTCCCCCTCGCCGCTGGGGCGCGCGAGGGGCGGCAGAGAGATTCGCATCCCCCAGGGGGAAAACCCGGACCAAACACCCCCCAACCCGCCAAGAATGCTGATCTTGAAAACAGGCAGTCGCGCTGCGCCCACAGCCAGCTGTCGGGCCATGCCTCCTCCACGGAAGGACAGGCTGACGCCCTCTTCCCCTGTCCCAGCTCCCCCCGTAGGGGCAGCCCCGGGACAACCCGAAAAGCTCGGGGAGGAAGTCACGCTGGATGCAGGAGGCGCCTCTGCTGCTGCCGCCGGCTCCAAGGCAGCCTCTGACGCGGACATGGAGAACGGAGTCCCCGCAGGGGCGGGCAGCGGGGCCGCCTGGGGAGGCGGCGGGGGCGGCACGGGGTCGGCAGCTTCTTCTGCGCCGGACTCTGTCACCGGCCGCGGAACCGCAGTCGCAGAAGGCGGCGGGACGGCCGGGGGGAGCGGTGGATCGCTGTTGCCCAGCAACATCGGCGCAGCCGCGGGAAGCGGTGTCTCTGAGATAGATGCAGGCAGGGAAGCCGGCGGAACCGCGGCCGGAGCGCCCACAGGCTCCCCCGGAGGGGCGGCCGCGGGACGGGCCGCGGGGGGAACCGCCCGCACCCGCGGGGCGGGTTGGGGCGGTGCCCGTGGCGCTGGCCGGGGCGGTGCCCGTGGCGCTGGCCGGGGCGGTGCTCGCGGCGCTGGCCGGGGCGGCGCCGCCCACTCCCATCCCCCCTGAGAGCAACGGGAGGGGGGAACAAACGGCTCCGTCTGAGCATGCTCCGAAGACGCAGTAAAAAAAACTTCGGCTGCGGGCGAAACTTCGCCCCCCCCACTGTGGTTCGGGGGGGCTGGAAAGCAGCAGAGCGTCCCCCTCCAAAGGGTCTTCCCCCGGAATTGGGGGGAACGGGGCTTTCCCCTTGCAGTTAGCAATCCAGGGAAAAACAGCTGCTCTCCGTTTCAAGACTAGAAAGAGCTTCAAAAAGGTTGGATAAATCGAGGGGCTTCCGAACCCCCGGTATAAAAAGAATTGGAAAATGGAGCCCATACACTCCCAGACAAACACATCGAGGGCATATAGCACATTCGTAAAAAACCCAAAGAGCTTCGCCCATCGAAAAAACTCATAGAGATCTGCCTCCAACAGGAGAATTCTGTCCTCTTCACCCCATTTTTGCCAGAGGGCAATAAGTTTCTCCTCTGAAGGGGAGAATGGAACCTCATCCTCTAGGGGAGGAGTCCTCCAGATGAGCAGCCACAAACTGCGAATGACCTCATCTTCAGGAGGGGAAAAACCAACAGTACCTTGTGACAGTGTCCAGGACTCCCTGGCTATCTGCATGGTTCTGCTGAGCTTTCCGAACATCTTCCTGGAGGCTTTTCAGAAGGTTCTCTTTGTGGTCAGCCTTGCTGTGAACTCTGTCCAAATTCGGATCTTCAGTTCTTCAGCTCCTGGCTAGAATCCACTTCTGTGGTCACTTGTGAAGCAACCATCAATGCCACACATTCAGGGTTTACCCAGTGCAGCAATGCTCCTCTGGTGGTCTCACCAAGTGATGATTGTCCTCCTCAGTCGGGGGTCACCAATTGTGACTGTGGTCACAAGGGTTTTCAGGATGAAGAAGAGACGAGAATGTTGACTCCATGATCAGAAGGCTTGATTTATTATTTTATGATATATGCTACATTAAGACTATACTAAAAAGCAATAGAAAGGAAAAGGTTTCTTGAGAAGCTAGCTAAGCTAAGAATAGAAAAGAATGAATAACAAAGATCTGTGTCTCAGACAGAGCAAGAGCCAGCTCTGCCATGAGTGGTCAAGAAATCCAAACACCCACAGGAGACCAATCACCTGTTGCATTCCACAGCAGCAGATAACCATTGTTTACTTTGGTTGCTGAACTGCAGCTTGTCACAAGGAAAAATCCTAAGAAAGGATTTTTCATGAAAGATGTCTGCGACATTTCTGTTGGTGTGCAATTATTTATTTTGAGAGATGATGAAATACCATATGGATTGTTGTGTCAATGGAATGATAAATGGGAAGAAAAATTGCATATATTGGAATGGAAATATCTATCTTTCAGGTCCCAAAAAACAGCTCCAGGTCTGTATGAGCTTTTTGCAGACATCATTATCAAAGGTCACAGAGGCTGCCATGAGATCTTAGGCCATGATCCTGTAACTATTGTCTCACTGGTACAACAATGGTATTTTGAGTGGTGTTTTCAAAACAATCATGAGTCACAATCAGCCTTTTCTTTTACAGGTCAAATAGTATATCATTTACCTAGTCATCCTATTTTGAATTTCATTAAGAAGATTCCCTTTCAGGGGAAACAACGTTGTTCTTCTGTTCCAGTGGAAGGTGCCACAGTTTTTACAGATGGATCAGGGAAAACTGGGAAAGCTGCTGTAGTCTGGAAGAAGGATGTCCACTGGGAATATGAAGTAATGGTTCAACAAGGGTGTCCTCAATTAGTTGAACTCTTTGCCGTACTTTTGGCCTTTACCTTATTTCCTAGTTCCGTAAATACAGTTACTGATTCTGTTTATGTTGCTAATTTAGTGATAACAGTTGGATCAAGCTGTATTGTATAATGTAAAGGAGAAACCATTATTTGTTATGTTGTTGAAATTGTGGACTGTTATTCGTAATCGAAAACATTCTTATTTTATTATGCATATTCGTAGCCATACATCACTATCTGGATTTTTTGTTGAAGGTAATGCCTATGTGGATTCCCTTGTGGCTGCCTCAGCAGTAAAAATGGTGCCTAATGTGTTACAGCAAGCTGTTATATCTCATCAATTTTTTCATCAAGGTGCTCAGGCACTATGGCAGCAATTTAAATTATCACATAGTGAAGCAAAGTCAATTATTTCTTCTTGTCCTGATTGTCATATGTCTCATGTTTTGCAATATTATGGTACTAATCCTAGAAGGTTACTGTCATTACAAGAATTGCAAACAGATGTTACAAAAATGCCTGAATTTGGCCATTTAAAGTATGTTAATGTTACAACTGACACCTTTTCTCATGCCATGGTTGCCTCAGCATTGGCAGGTGAAACAGAACGGGATGTTATTCATCACTTTTGCCACTCCTTTTCCATCTTAGGCGTTCCATCACATGTAAAGATGGATAATAGCCCAGCGTATGTTTTAAAGAAATTGCAAGTGTTTTTTCATGCCTGGGGTGTTGGTCATTCCACTCGTATTCCTCATGCTTCGACAGGCCAAGCAATTATTTAACGTGCCCATGGTGTGTTGAAGAGCCAGGTACAAAAACAAAAAGGGGGAATGTAGAGGGGCTCGCCTCAAGTGAGATTAGATAAAGCTGTTTATGTGTTAAACTTTTTGCGTCCTTTACCTGACTTACAGTTGTCTCCTATATTCTATCATTTTTCATCTTTGAATTCAAAACAGCCAGACTTTAAGAAAGGTATCAAGGTATGGGTTAAAGGTTTAAGCATGGAAAAGTGGACTGGTCCAGTAGAATTAGTAATATGGGGAAGAGGATATGCATATGTTTTAACAGAAAATGGCCCTCATTGGGTCTCTGCCCATTGCATTAAACCTTATTTGGAGCATACAGGAAAGGACAGGATGGGTGGTTCCACACTTGAAGAAAAATGAGTAGGTAATTGCATTGGTTATTAGGTGGATGGAAGCATGGACCCTCAAAGAATGTGTGGTCAAGATGGTAATTCAAGGCAGAGTAAAGGGAGTTATTGACTTACACTGAAAATCTAAAATTTAAGTTAGTGGATGTTACTTTTGCTTCTGTTCTTTGAATTCTCTCACAAAGACATTGATAGTACTGAGAAATGTGTCTTGTACCATTGTGGTAGTCTGTTATTTTCCAGTTTGCTCTTCAGGACTGGCATGTTGTCACTGCAGAACCCAAACTCATTCCTCATATCCAGCAGACAGGACCACAGGTGCATTAAATCACTAAACTGCAAGTACCTTGTTGTCAGGGACACCAAGCACACTCCCCTTGAAATTGAAATCGCCCCCGGGATCCTGTCACTCGATCCTGAGTGATTCAGTCTCATGGCGTGCTGTGTCCACCCCCCCTTTCCTGCCAAAAGGCCAGGTCATCGCACAGGCCATTCCAGTGCTTTATGCCCTTTATGATGACCTAAACCTTTCTGTTTATTTCACCAAAGTGCGGGGAGAAGACAAGCCCTTCATATGGTGTGACCTTAAGAGCGGGGGGCATTCCATCCAACTGCAGGGGATGATGGACATGGGGGCAGGCATGACGGTCATTCCTCCATACAAATGGCCATCACAGGGGGAGCTGCAAAGCGTGTCCAGTGAGGTTCTAGGTGTTGGGGGCACCCAATTGGCTAAAAGATCCAAGAGCATTGTACAAATTAAGGTACCGAATGGGCATTTGGCCTCTGTACACCCATTCCTACCGAATTCCAAGTTCACCCTGTGGGGGAGAGATGCCATGTCTTAATGGGGGGCCAAATTGGAACTTCCGGCCCCTCATGATTTTTAGTGGTGGTCACTGAGAAGGGCCCTACCCAGAAACTAAATTGACTGACAGATACACCAGTCTGGGTAGAACAGTGGCCGCTAAATAAGCAGAAATTAAATGTGCTCACTCAAATTGTGGAAGAAGTGTTAGCAAAAGGTCATATCATCAAAACTAACAGCCCTTGGAATTCCCCAGTGTTTGTCATCAAAAAGCCGGGGAAAGACAGGTGATTTGAGAAAGATAAATGGTGTCATCAAAGACATGGGGTCCCTCCAACCAAGGATGCCATCCCCCTCAATGCTCCCCCAAAATTGGTCATTGGCGGTAATAGATATTAAAGACTGCTTTTTTCAAATTCCCCTCCACCCGGCCGACGCTCCGCGTTTTGCCTTCTCTGTGCCCTTCATCAACAGAGAAGCCCCCATGAAGTGCTACCACTGGAAAGTATTGCCTCAAGGCCTCAAATTCTCTCCTTCTATCTGCCAGTGGTATGTTGCCAGAGTTCTGTCCTCAGTGCGCGCGAGGGCAGGGAATTGTGTCATCTATCATGACATGGATGATGTGCTTGTGTGTGCACCTGATAACAATATACTTGCAGCAGCGCTTGAGGATACTGTCACTGCCTTGTTGGTGGCTAGATTCGAGCTGAAAAAAGACAAAGTACAAAAACTGCCACCTTGGAAGTATCTGGGCCTTGAGATCTCAAACAGGACCATTACACCACAGAGAATCCTCATCAATGATAATCTGAAGACTTTACGAGACCTCCACCAACTGTGTGAGTCATTGAACTGGGTCAGGCCCTGACTGGGGCTCACCACGGGGGATCTATCTCCTTTCTTCAACATGTTAAAGGGGAGGGAGGAGTTAGATTCTCCAAGGGCCTTGACTCAGGAGGTGAAGCAGGGTCTTGAGAAAGTACAGTCAATGCTGGCAGGCTGACAGGCCCATCGCTGTCCGGTGGGCCTTCCCTTCAACTTTATCATCTTAGGTAAGCTGCCTCATCTTCATGGGCTCATTTTTCAATGGGACAAAGACCAGAAGAACCCCCTCTTGATTATAGAGTGGGTGTTCCTTGGTCATCAGCTGTCCAAAAGTATCACACGGCCACAAGAGCTGATGGCCCAGTTGATCACCAAAGCTAGGGCTTGAATGCGACTGTTGGCAGGGTGTGATTTCACATGCATCCATGTCCCCATCAAAACATCGACAGGGATACTAACCAAGGAGACACTGGAGCAGTTGCTCTGTGAGAATGAAAGTTTACAATTTGCTCTAGATAGCTATCCAGGTCAAATTTCCATACATCATCCAGGCCACAAATTGTTTAACACAGAATTCAATTTAATTCCAAAAGATATCCAAAGTCAACACCCATTGAAGGCCTTGACCATTTTTACTGATGCGTCCAGAGGATCCCACAAGTCTGTTATGACTTGGAAAGAACCTCAAACTCAGCAGTGGGAAGCCTGAGGCAGAGTGGAAATTTTCCAGGGTAGAAATCCATTTTGATTTAGGTGAAATGTACATCTTTGAGTTAAGTCTGTAGCTTGCTGTTTAGTCTGACTGCCTGTTCTCTCGAAGACCCTGTGCTTGGAAAGACTGCTTCAGCCAAAGGACAAGAGATAAGGAGGGAGGAAAGGAGCAGACAGAGCAGAGCAACCTGACCCAAGAGTTCTTTCTGAAGAATTAGTGGCAAGTGTCACGCATAATCAGTGGAATGAATATGTATGAACCTATTGTGAAATTGCATGCATATGTATTTGAGAGGGAGATAAAAGGAGATCTAGAGTTCCCAGAGGTACTCATGTCATTTTATGGGAACGATTCCCACATGCGTCCAGTGTTGTAATAAACATACTGGCTTTACAACTTTCACAAAAGTTGTGGAGTTTTGTTTATCTCTGCAAAACAAGCCGACATTAAGGTCATAGAAGGCTCTCCTCAAGTTGCTGAGTTGGATGCAGTTGCTAGGGCCTTCAAGAAATTCCCAGAAGCAATTAACATTGTTACCGATTTGGCTTATGTAGCTGGAGTAGTGTCCAGAGCAGAACATGCCATTTTAAAGGAGGTCTCCAATGCAGTTATTTTCAGCTTGCTCTCGAAGCTTATATATCTAGTTTCTCACCGGGAGTAATTCTTTTTTGTGATGCATGTGAGGTCACACACTGACCTCCCCAGATTCATCGCTGAGGGGAACAGTAAAGCAGACGCCCTAGCCACTCCATTACAACTAGCTGGCCTACCCAACATCTTCCAGCAGGCCAAACTCAGCCATTAGCAATTCCACCAGAACATTTCTGGTCTGATCCGTCAATTCCATCTAAGGCGTTATCAGGCCAAGGCAATTGTGGCCACATGCTCAAACTGTCAGGAGTCCTCCTTACCATCATTGGGTTCAGGAGTGAACCCAAGAGGACGCCACAGTTGTGAAGTGTGGCAGACAGATATCACTCATTTACCAGAGTTTGGAAGATTAAAATATGTACATGTCTCAGTTGACACCTTCTCAGGAGCAGTCTTTGCCTCAGCCCACACAGAGGAAAAAGCCGCAGATGCACAAAGGCATCTGGTGCAGGCTTTTGCAACTTTAGAGGTCCCCAATACCATCAAAACTGACAACTGCCCAACCTATACTTCCAGGGCGTGTTTACAAGAATGGGGGGTCCAACATCTGACAGGGATACTGCACTCCCCCACCGGCCAGGCAGTGATAGAAAGGACTCATCAGACTCTTAAAAAAGTCCTCAACTGCCAAAGAGGAAACACCCAGATTGCTGCACCACAGCAAAGGTTATATAAAGCACTGTTCACAATCAACTTTCTCAATTGTTCCTAAGAGGACCTGAATCCACCCGTTCTGAAGCATTTTCATCAACACCGCCAGCTTCCGTTGGAAGAAAAACTGCCGGTTCTGGTCAGAGACCCAGAATCTGGGGAAATCCAAGGACCCTTTCAACTGGTAACCTGGGGGCGTGGGTACACGTGTGTGTCTATGCCCTCCAGGGTGAGATGGATCCCCCGGAAGTGGGTCAAGCCGTATATTCCAGTTAACAGAGAAGACCAACCAACTACAACCCCTCCGAACCCTCTAAACAACCCTACAAATGACACAGTTGCCTCAAATCGGAAGTGCCACAAAGAAAGAGGGGAACTCTAACTTCCTATTGAAAACCCTAATGTGTGTCATGTTTAACCTTGAGTTAATGTTTCCTTTGTTCTAGGCATCCAGCTGACCAAGCCTGAGAGTCCAACATTCGTGGCTCATAACCTCCCTCTGCCAATCCTGCAAAGCATGGATGATTCCCCAACCTCAAAACTGTTGTTTTAACCAAAGCATCCATGCTTCCATCGATGAGACGAAGGACATGATCGGGGATTTGAAACAAGAAAATGAGGATTGGTTCAGAGACTTGTTTAAGAACTGGGGGTTGTCGGGTTGGATGCTTTCCATTTCTATTTCCAAAAGATATAGGCTATTTTCTAGTTGTCATATTTTTAGTCTCTTTAGTGTTTGGAATTTTAAAGAGCATTATCTCGAATGCTACCAACGGGTCATCTTCTTCCAAAGTCGTAGTGGCAGCAGCCACTACGGAATAACAATGGTGGGAAGAAGACGTGCCTGAAAGCACCAAAGTCTGAGAGACTGAGTTTTAAAACTAAGTTCCTACCCCTCTCCTGCTTCTTTTTCAACATTTTAAAACAAATAAGGAGGAGATGTGGTAGTCTATTATTTTGCAGTTTGTTCTTCTGCAATAGTCCTTGTTATAAGTTTGTAATGGTTCATTCCATGTACCCCATTTGGCTTCCCTGAAGGTTCAGTCCTGAGATGTTTACCACAAGATTTTCCTGCCAAGTGTATGTCAATCCCCCTGTCAGTCTCCTTGTACCTCCCTTGTTCCCTTGTCTTACCCTTGTCTGTCAAAGATAGCACACCCTTTTTCCTCTGGAATGTTCCCTGTCCTTCATCCCTTCCTCGAAGTAAGATTGGATTGTAAGGTTTGCTCCTTCCCCCTGTTGGCTTCTATTGGATAGCCCTTACCCTGCACCCCTGCCTTAATGCCTTCCTATTGGTGAAAGGTTGAGTCCTCCCCTTATTTCCTCCCTTCCTTAAAAGCAGTTCTTTTGCCCTCCGTTGATGTCACTTGTCCTTGACTCCCCTGGGGAAATAAACTTCCTTCGAACTCAAACAAGTGATGACTCCCTATTCCTTTGCCTTGGTTCTTTGTACTGTGCTGCTGCTGTGCCACCCATGCCACAGCCGACAGCTGCAGGGAGCTGCGAGCCCCCGTACACACAGCCACCCAAGAGAGTCTCCGCACAGATCCTGGGGTGGCCCCTCTCAAGACTGCGTCAGTCTTGGGGAATGAGCGGCCAGAGAACATCTCCCTGTGACCGCAGCAACGCAGTGTCATACCATTTCCTTTTGCAGGGCACAGACAGTCCCAAAATAGGGGAATTTGATGTACCTAAGGGAGAAGTGTTGTCTTTGCATAGGAGTTGAATTAGTAGCTGAAGTCCACACTTTGAGCAACTAGGTTGGTTGCCCATTATGATAGCAGCAACCAGTTGTGAAGTTAAGTGGATGCTACTTTGTTCTAAGTGGTGACGAGGCAGATGACTTGGTCTCTGACTCTGTGCAGGAGAAATTTATTTGAGTAGAGATGAAGGTGTCATTCTGCTATGTGGGGGTACCAGTTGTCAGTTTCTCTGCGTCTGGATTGAAGGCACTTGAGACGGTAGTTCATGTTCAGACTCAAGTGTTTATTATTTCTTATCAGTAAAAAAGTCTTACTACTGTGAGTTTGGCAGCTTTTCTTTAGAAGGCACAAAAGGGCTAACAATCTCTTGTTACAAGGTCTTTTAAGACTAAACTATCCAATTAAGAACTGACACCTAGATTATTTTCCTTTTTAACCCAATAACTGATCCCAAAGAGCTCGCAATACAGACTTTCCTGCCTAATTACAAAATGCCACCCAAACCCATGAAGAAGAAGGAAAAAGAAGCATGAAGAAGAAACCCAGGACAACACCCTGTGCCCTCCATCTTGCTTCCATCCACAACATGCTAAAAATCCCAAAACCTAAATTTCTCACCAAGTGATATACCTACACTACTCTCTATAATCTATTTCACACTTTTGTGGATTCTAGTCTGTCTTGAAGTCTAGGAAACTTTCTCCATGAATGAGGGTCAAAGTCAGTGCTCCCCTGGGGATCAGGGCACCCCAGAACAGACAGAGAAATATTCCCGGCGCCCTGGGTTTCCACACTGCTACAAATGTGTCATCTGGAAATTGCAAGGTCTATAACAGTATTTAAATATCTATTTTTTTATGTGCCTTGTTTGTATATGAATGTTAAGATTGTGAGGGTGTGTGTTGTGGATTTGGTAGAAGTTGGTTATCTGTAAGTGAATGAAGAATGGATCTGTCGTGAACGGCGGAAGAAATGCCTCACACAATATGCGTGAATGGCAAATCCCAAAGTTTATTGAAAGCTCACACATATTTATATTGGTGTTAATGAAGCTTATACATATTGCAAAAGCTGAGCTCATTATTGGCTAAAGCACACTTAGATCAACCACACCTACTTCTATGCTCTAATGATTATTTTGTTTCTATGTTTGCATTCTTCTAGCTTCTCTACCTAGGATATCTACATTTTCTGGCAAGCAATTTTCTCCCCCGTCTTCCCGTTTCAGCGAAGGTCACTATGACCTTTGTCAGTGATTGGACACTGGTTGCATAATCCCCAGCTTGTTTCCCCTATCCTTATCCAACAGTATCACATCGAAGTGGCCTTTCTCAGCTAGCTAATTATCCAAAAAGCTCTCTACATGGATCCTCTGTCTGCTAGGATTTTTTTGCAAGGGCCCTGCAGAAGTCCTTAGCAGTTTTGTTTGCGGGTCAAATACAAAAAGAGGGAATTGTAGAAAAGACATTTATGTTCTTGTGAGCTAGAGAAGGCTTCCTGAAGATAAAGAAAGCCTCATATCTCTCTCAAGGAAGGTACCAAGGCTATCACCATGACAATGTGAAGAAAGAAGGAAAGTAAAAAGATATGGACTTTGGTTGGCTCACAGAGTGACATGGCTCCTTTTCACCTATTGAGAGTTTTGTTTCTTTTTTATGGCAAATGGGCAGTGTATGTGTTTGCTAAGTAAATGTAAATATCTTGTAAAACCATAAAGGCAACATGTTGCTTTAATAAATAGATCTATACAGCCATCTGATGGAGTCCTGGTGCTTTGCACTGACTGGGGCTCTATAGCCACACCCACCAACCAGCAAGAAGGAAATGCAGGCTTTGCTGGACACCCTGGGTTTTTGGAGCATGCATATTCCAGACTAATGTCAGATTGTCAGCCCTCTCTACTGTGTGACATGGAAGAATGATTTCAAGTGGGATCCTTAGCAGCAACAACCTTTGAACAAATTAAGCAACAGATAGTTCATGCAGTAGCCCTTGGGCCAGTCAGAACAGAATAGGATGTGAAAAATATGATTTACACAACAGCTGAGGAGAATGGTCCTTCCTGGAGCCTCTGACAAAAATTACCCTAGGACACCCAAGGATGACCCCTTGAGTTCTGGAGTAGGGGATATAAAGGATTCAAGACCTTTTATGTGGAAGGGGCTAACAGCGGGCCTGTTAGCTAAAGGAGCGAGAAGAAGCTGAGAAGTAAGAAGAAACTGATAAGGAGCTCTCTCCAAGGCTGTAGCCAAGGAGACCGAGGGAAGAAAGATAGAAGAACTTTGCAGCTGGATGAAACATTTTTAGAAAGTTAATTAAGTCACCATAACTTCTCACCAATAGTATTATGTTGATTTATTGTGGCCAATAGTAAAGATAGAAGAAGGATAAACAATTGGAAAGTGTATAAAAAGCAGCCATATTCAATAATAAAGTGTTGCCAACTGAGACTGCTTGTGGTCTCTGCTTTATGTCGTGACCGCCTCGACAGCGACATTTGGTGACCCCGACGTGATAAGAAGTCGGTGGGGGCCCATACGAGGTCCTAGCAACTGGCAACCGTGACCCACTGGGACGTAGTGGGGGAGGCGGCGTTGGTGTAGCTGAGAGTGGCAGGTGGAAGCCACAGGGAGGTCCGGACCTGATTTTCTCCTATCAAGACACCTGGAAGAAGGTGAGCCACCAACTAGTAATAATGGGACATAATTTAACTAAAGAGGAAGAAAATGTTCTGGCTACATGGAAAGTTTTGTTAAGAAATAAGGGAATTAATACGTCAGACTATGCCCTTCGAAATATACTGCTGTGGGCTAAATCTCAGAATTTTGGCACTGATCCCCACACAGCTTTTAGTGTTAAGGCATGGAAAAAAGTCGGGGACAGACTGTGGGAAGTCATCCGAAAGGGAGATAAAACGGTTGTCGATCTAGCAGTTACTTGGGAATCGCTCTTTGAGGCATTAAAGGAATGGAAAACAGAGCGAGAACAAGCAGAGCGGGATGCAGACGAAGAGTTGGGGCTGATAACAGAACCTGATGGGGGGGATGAGGCAGAGGGGGCCTCTGATGGGGAACTTGAAGAAAGTCCGGGTGCCATGCAAGTTACCTGGCAAGCTGCCAAAGCTTCCGGGAAAGCTGCCAGAGCTTCTGGGCAAGCTGCCAAAGCATCCGGGAAGGCTGCCAAAGCTTCCGGGAAAGGTGCCAGAGCTTCTGGGAAAGCTGCCAAAACTTCTGGGCAACCTGCAGTAGCATCCTCTTATCAGACCCCTAAACCTCTCTACCTCACACCTGCACAGCAGCTCGCAATGGTGCCTGTATATACTACACCGCTACGCCAGTTAGCTGAAATGTCTTTAGCAGAGAGACAAACCCAGCCATCTGCCCCCCCACTTCCCTCCGCTCTAGTCCAGCCGTCCGCCCCCCCGCTCCCGTCTGAGCAGTTTGAACAACCTGCAAGGCCGTATCCTCCGTTACCTGACAGTGACAGCAGCAGCGAAGCAAGTGATGAGTCGCCTGCAGTAACATCTGAGTTGGGGCAAGGAGCTCTGGTCTCTTTACCTCCAAAGAGCTCTAGCCTTGCTGCCCCATGGACTTTGCCTCCATGTCAAGTAACTGTGCTTCCTCGACACCCTCAGGAGTTTTGGGAATTTGTTAGGAGGAAAGCAGTTGAAGAAAAGAATTGGGACACCATAGAAAGGTTAGGTGCTCCAAGAGTACCTCAGGAGAACAGTGCCAATGCAAATGTTGCTTGTGATAACCCTATGGCTTTTCCAGTCTTTAAAGCAGCTCCTGGAGCAGGGCAGGATGACAGTCATCACGTCTTTGCCTGGAGGGTTGTGCAAGACCTCCAATCGAAAGTGGCTCAGTACGGTATTAATTCCTCAGAGGTAATGCAATTAATACGTGTGATTAATGCAGATTTGCTTTCACCTTATGACATTGCGCATCTTGCTACAATTCTATTCCAGCCAGTACAATACGGTGTATTTCAAGAAACTTGGAGGCGCGCAGCTGAACGCACCGCTTTAACAAATATGCAGTTGCCTCAACACGACCCTCGTCATGCTGTGGGTGTTGATGCCCTACTGGGCACTGGGCCTTTTGCCAATCCAGATTTACAGGCAAGGTGGGATCCTTCGATTTTGGCACAAGCTCAACAAATTGGCATGAGTGCCTTAACTAAAACAATGGAAATGGCAGCTCCAAAACAGAAATATGTCACTATACAGCAAGGGACGAGAGAACCATTTTTGCAATTTGCAGAAAAACTTGCTGCAGCTATTGAGAAACAGGTAGAAGATGAAACTTTGCGAGACAAATTGTGCATACAATTGGCTAAAGAAAATGCAAACCCAGATTGCAGAAAGATTATTGATACTTTACCTGGGGAACCCACCTTGTCTGAAATGGTTACTGCTTGCTCAAAAGTTGGTTCAGTCGAGCATAAAATGGCAGCTCTTGCTGCAGTGCTAAGACCTTCAGCAAAATGTTATAATTGTGGACAACAAGGGCATGTAAGATCACAGTGTACCACAGTGTCAAATGTTGTCCGGAAAACAACATTTAAGCCAAGTGCAAGCAGCGATGTTGTGTGCAATCGCTGTGCTAAACTTGGGCACTATGCTAAACAGTGCAGGAGTAAATATCACGCAAATGGTCAGCTATTGCCGGGAAACCCAAAGAGGAGCGCGAAGGGGCGCGTGGGGAAACAAATACCCCAACAACAACAACTACCACAACAGCAAATGCGGGCCTTCCCAGCACTGCAAAGCTACCCATTTGCGAGCAATACTCAGGGGCAACAAGCGGGTCCTCAGGGATTGATATACCCACCGCTGACACAGTAACCATTCTGACAAAAGAAATATGTAAAGTGCCCCTTGATGCCTATGGTCCGATAGGACGGGGATTGAGTGCATTTTTAATAGGGAGGTCAAGTACTACACTTAGAGGTATTCATGTGCATCTAGGGCTTATTGATGCCGATTATTTAGGACAGATTCATGCCATGGTATCCATCGATGACCCTCCTGTCACTATTCAGAAAGGAACCTGCATTGCTCAAATTGTACCTTTTGTGAGTTTTGTTCCAAATACAGTGGACCGAAGTCGCGGCGCAGGAAGTTTTGGATCAACAGGAGTACCTCGAGTGTTCTGGACTGAGAAAGTAACGGAGAGCCGTCCAGAAAAGACATGCACTCTCACTGCCAGTGGATGTCATCCAGGAACTATATCAGTAACAGGTTTGATTGACACTGGAGCAGATGTCACAATACTCTCGCGACTTTGCTGGCCTCAATCGTGGCCTCTCACTCATGCAAGTTTTGGACTCCTGGGGTTGGGTGGTGCTACAACAGGTGGCCTGTCAGCCATTGTAATTAATGTGAAACATCCTGATGGCCAACAAGCTAACATCAGACCCTATGTTGCCGATGCTCCTCAGAGTTTATGGGGACGAGATTGCTTATCTCAATGGGGTGTCAAAATTACTACGGATTTTTAATGGGGGCCACTGTGATGCAGGGCAATGAATGTCCAGTTGTAGCCCTGACATGGTTGACAGATAAACCTGTCTGGGTTCGCCAGTGGCCCCTTACTACTGAAAAGCTTACTGCCCTGCAAGAATTAGTCACAGAACAATTGCAAGCAGGACATATCGAGGAATCATTCAGTCCCTGGAATACCCCTGTTTTTGTAATAAAAAAGAAATCGGGAAAATGGAGACTTTTACATGATTTACGGCAGATAAATGCTGTAATGGCAACAATGGGAGCTTTACAACCAGGCCTTCCGACACCCACAATGATTCCACAGGAATGGCAAATAGTTGTCATTGATCTGAAAGATTGTTTCTTCACTATTCCATTGGCTGAGCAGGACAAAGAAAAATTCGCTTTCACTGTGCCTTCTATAAATCATGCGGAACCCGATAAAAGATATCAATGGAAGGTACTTCCCCAAGGCATGAAAAATTCGCCAACTATTTGTCAATGGTTTGTGGCACAGGCCTTGTCAAAAGTGCGGGAGCAATTTAAAAATTGCTACTGTTATCACTACATGGATGATATCTTGTTGGCATCTGACAACAAACAACAGTTATCAGCTCTTAAACAATGTGCTGTGACAAATTTGAAGGCTTTTGGCCTGATCATTGCTCCAGAGAAAGTGCAGGAACACATGCCTTGGAAATATCTAGGTATGTTGGTGACCAACACTCAAGTTATGCCTCAACCTGTAAAGTTAGACATGGATGTTAAAACTGCTACTGATGTACAGAAATTGGTTGGTTTGATAGGTTGGATTCGATCATATTTAAGTATAACTAATCATCAGAGTGCTCAAGCTTTACAGCAGCAATTCAAATTGTCTTCTGGTGAAGCAAAATCAATCCTTTCTTCTTGTCCTGACTGTCACATGACTCATGTCACTCAGTATTATGGTACCAACCCTAGGGGCCTTTCTGCGTTAGAAGAATGGCAAACTGATGTTACTAAAATACCAGAATTTGGTCGCTTTAAGTATGTTCATGTTACAGTTGATACTTTTTCTCATGCAATGGTTGCTTCAGCATTCACAGGAGAAAAAACTCGTGATGCTATTCGTCATTTTTATCATGCCTTTTCTATTCTAGGTGTTCCGTGTCACGTAAAAACAGATAACGGCCCAGCATATGCTTCACAGAAAATGCAAGCATTCTTTCGTGCTTGGGGCATTGAGCATTCTACAGGCATCCCACATGTCCCCACGGGCCAAGCAATTATTGAAAGAGCTCACGGACTTCTTAAACGTCAGGTTCAAAAACAAAAAGGGGGAATGCAACAGGAGTCACCTCAAGTGAGATTAGATAAAGCTGTTTATGTGTTAAACTTTTTGCGTCCCCTACCTGATTCACAGTTATCTCCAATCTTTTACCATTTTTCTTCTTTGAATTCTAAGCAACCAGATTCCCGTAGAAATGTTAAGGTATGGGTTAAGGATTTGATTACTGGTATATGGTCTGGCCCAGTGGAACTGATAACCTGGGGGAGGGGTTATGCTTGTGTTTTGACAGATAATGGTCCTCGATGGGTTCCTGCTCGCTGTGTTAAACCTTACCTAGAACGTGCAGGAAAGGACAGGATGGATGGTTCCGCAGTTGAAGCAGAACGTGCGGATGACACCGGCTAAGACCATATATCAGTACTCAAAGATGGATGAAGGACAGGAATGATTGTATTAAGAGTGGGAATTTTGTTGATGGTTGTGATTGTGGGTTTTGTGTGTCCCCTCTCTGCTGGGATTTTTGCAAAGGGCCCTGCAAAAATCCATAGCAGCTGTATTTACAGTCCAAAAACAAAAAGGGGGAATTGTGGAAGGGGCTAACAGCGGGCCTGTTAGCTAAAGGAGCGAGAAGAAGCTGAGAAGTAAGAAGAAACTGATAAGGAGCTCTCTCCAAGGCTGTAGCCAAGGAGACCGAGGGAAGAAAGATAGAAGAACTTTGCAGCTGGATGAAACATTTTTAGAAAGTTAATTAAGTCACCATAACTTCTCACCAATAGTATTATGTTGATTTATTGTGGCCAATAGTAAAGATAGAAGAAGGATAAACAATTGGAAAGTGTATAAAAAGCAGCCATATTCAATAATAAAGTGTTGCCAACTGAGACTGCTTGTGGTCTCTGCTTTATGTCGTGACCGCCTCGACAGCGACACTTTTACACTCCAACTGAAAAAGACATACTGTAAGCTTAAGAAAGGGTTTGAGCTGCTTCAGAAGTGACTGGCACCAAAGCACACCTCCTCCTGTCACCCCAGCTGCCAATGTGGGGCTGGATGTTCAGAGGGGAAGTTCCATCATGCCACTGATGCTGCTTGAAGTAAGAAGATTGCACCGATCACGCAGTGAGCTCAGGTAGGAAACTGCAATCACCCAGGGATCTTGGAAGTCATCACAAACTGGCCCAAAGGCAAAGATTTTGGACTATCATCATCATCAGTGGAGGAAAAGGTAACACATGCTAAGAAGGCACCACCATATAATCAGCTACTAGAAAATGAGAAGTGATATACTCTCTTCACTAATAGTTCCTGATGTACTGTAGGGACAAATAAAAAATGGAAAGCAGCCATATGAAGCCCTACACAGCAAGTCACGGAAGCAGCCTAGGGAGAAGGTGGATCAAGTCAGAGTGCAGAGCTGAAAGTGGTCCAGTTGACTTTAGATATTGCTGAATGAGAGAAATGGCCAGCAATCTGCCTCGACACTGACTCGTGTGTGGTAGTAAATGCTTTGTGGGGGTGGCTGGACTGACGGAAAAAAAGAGCAATTTTCAGTGTAGAGGGAAACTCATCTGGTCTGCTGAATTCTTGCAAGACATAACTTCCTGGATAGAGAAGTTGGTTGTAAAAGTACATCATGTAGATGCACACTTACCCAAAAATCAGTCTACTGAAGAACATCACAACAACAGACAGGTGGATTAAGCTGCCAAGATTAAAGTGAATCTGGACTGATAACATAAGGGTGAGTTATTTCTGGCTTGGTGAGCCCATGATGCCTCAGGTCATCAGAGAAGAGATGCAACTAATAGATGGGCTTGTGATCAAGAGGTGGACTTAACCATGGGCACTATGTCTCAGATTATCAATAACTGTGAAATGTGCTGCAATCAAGCAGGTAAAGCAGGTAAAGCCTCTGTGCTATGGGGGACGATGGTAAAAATATAAATATGGAGAGGCCTGGCAGATGGATTGCATCACACTGCCACAAACCCGCAAAGGCAAGCACTACATGCTGACAATGGTGGAAACAACCAATTGATGGATGGAGACATACTCTGTGCCTCACACCACTGCCTGGAACACCCTCTTGGGCCTTGAAAAGCAAGTCCTGTGGAGACATGGCACCCCAGAAAAAATTGACTCAGACAGTTGGACTCATTTCAAAAACAGCCTCTAGACACCTGGATGGAAGAGCTCAGGATTGAGTGGGTGTATCATATTCCATATCATGCACCAGCCTCTGGGAAAATTGAACTTGTCGGGTTCGGCTGTCTGTCTCTGCCCCGACACGGGTAGTGTGGTTCTTGGGTGGCACGCGTTTTAAAGGACGAGTCTGGACTCTTCAGCTTTTCGGTCTTCAGGTTGTTTATTATTTCTTATCTACAAAATTTTCTGTCTGCCCAACAGAGGTCTGATCTGCAAGCAGTCACAGGCACTCTCTGACCACCCACGGGGCGGTCATGTCTTTTTATACTAATATCTACGTACATAATATTTACCTTTATTTCCCAATGCTTTTCACCCATGTTGGCAAGTGCACCTTCACCATAAACCAATCCCCAAATGCCAACATCACCACAGGAGATGGAGGACAAGAAGAAGGAAGAAGAAGGACAAGACACGCCCTGATCCCTCCATCTTGTCTCCATAACCCCCCTGTACCCAAAAACCTTAAAATCTATATTTCACCTTCTAAATGTGTCCCTTTTACACCTTTTACTCTAAAGTGATTCTCTTGTCCTCAAACTCTTGTTATTTCTGTGGATGGATCAAAATCAAGCCACCAGACACTCTTGGCAACATTCCAGGATTTTCGAGACCCCCAAGGGTTCTCCTGGCATCTCTGAACATCAGGAATGATGTGCTGAGATCCCACATCTCCCCCTTCTGTTTGCACCAAGAAGACTTCTTTGGCAACTTGACTCATGACACGTCTCACACACAAAAAGATGCATGGGACGATGAGCATGAGGACTAAGAGAATTATTAAAATATAAAATCCCATTTTTAAAAACCCTCTCCATAAGGGAGAAAGATCAAAAAATCCTGCCAAATCATCAATCCATGATCCAGTGACTTCGCCTAGTTTCTTTATACTGTCTTTTATGTTTTGAATACTTTCATGAATTGATCTTGAATGATCTGAGAGATTCATGCAGCACATTCCTTCAAACTCTTCACATCCATGTCCATGAGCAAGCAATAGATAATCGATTGCTGCCCTATTTTGCAGAGTTGCCTCTCTCACACTGCTTACGTCTTTTAACATATCACTCAAAGCGAGAGAGATTGATTGAGCATGCTTGCTCAACCAACAACCCATGTGGTCCAGTTGAGTCAAGGCCACCCCCGACGCTGTCTGAGGTGAGAAAATTGCTGCCGCAATTCTCCTTGCCTTGTCCCAAGTGTACACTTCATCATCACAGTTTACACTGTAATGTTGCAAGGACCTTTTTTCTTTGTGTTTTTGCTCTCTTAACACTTTCAAATCTGGTGACAACATTGAAATTCTCCCAATGCTGCATGGACCTCCCTTGGCATTTGCAGGAATGCCGTGCCAAATTCTGTCCCCACAAATTAAAAACAACCCACGTGGCAATTGCACTGGAACCTGGATTGATCCTTTGGCTGTCGTCACTGTGTGATTGCACCAAGCTGATGCGTTTCTATAATATTCGTGATTTGGTGTGACATCAACACTTTTGTTTGTCCTTGACACATTCGAAATTTCGAATTTCATGCATAGCTCCATTGTTGTGGACCCAAAAATTTCCAGTTCCTGCGGTTCGGTAGAAGCCACAGGTAAAAGATGTGTCCAAGCACACCATTCATTCACAGGATCTTTAATGACCTGCGAAATCTCCATTGGAGAATGTCCTGGAATTGGCCATTCGCCCACTGGCAACCCAACCATGCATGCTGTGAATGGTTTCCCTGGTTTCGAATGTATCAGGCAGATACTTTCTAAATTTGCTGCCTGGGCTAACGCTTCCCAAACATTTTGTTTTGGCTGACTGACAGGTAGATTTGCTCTATTGCTTAAAGCAACAGATGAAAGCATGAGCATCATGAAGCTCATGACTTCACCCTTATAAAATTTCATTGTCATGCTCCCACTCAAAGCCACAAAGGAAAAAACCCCCCAAAGTTTTTATTCTTTTCGTTTTTCTTCCGAGTCGCTGTTCACAACTTGAGTTTCCTCCTCCGTCTGCGTACTCATTTCTCTGCCTCTGGGATCTGTGTTCTCCTGCTCTGCAGACTGCAGCGCTTGCAGCCGTGTTTGAGACCGAGTTTGCATGGCTGTTAACTGAGCTGGCATTGAGGGCTGAATACTTGAATGCTTTTGAGTGGAAGGGGTTTGAACCATAGGATTTGAAACTAAAGGCATCGGTCTCGGAGAGGGGGTGGAGCCCCGGGATGTCGAACCCCGAACGTGGCCCCTCCTTTTCGCCCCAGACGTCACAGAGGATCGGACCCGCCCCCGACCTCGCTCCGCCGGCACTTCCCGCGCATGCGTGCCTTCGGGGACGCCCCCTGCCTCCCCTGTACTGACGTCACTGTCTCCGTCCCGCTCCACCTCCGAAGTCTCCTCCCTATTGTCTGTTCCTGCCCCTCTTTCCTCCTCCTCTGACGCTGTATCCACACCCCCCGCCGAAGCGCGCAGCCCCCCCCCCGCGGGTGCCCCCCTTCGCGCTGCAATTCGAGCCGATCTCCTGGTCCAGATTTCTGGGTCTGACGTCACCACCGCGCGTCTCCTGCGTCCCTCCATGGCAACTCGCTGGAGCTCTGCAGCTGCTCCGCCCTTGCTGCCCGTGTCTGACGCTGCCGCATCGGTTTGAAAGTTCTCCCCGGCCGTCCTTTGAGTCTTGCTCGACCCGCGCATTTTTGACACCGCGCTAAACGGGGCCGCCACTGCTTTCGGCGTTGCGCTCGCAAAAGCCGCACCAGAACCCGTGTCTCCCATCGCCTCCACGCCCCCCCCGCCGGCCGCCGCCGCTTCCACGTCGCCGCGCATGCCGCGAGAGAGCGCATCCCCCCTCCCCGCTTCTTCCCTTTGAACCCCCCTCCCTGACTCCGCCACTTTTTCCACCTCCTCTCCCTCTGATTCCTCGATATCGCTAGGAGAAAACTTTATTTCATCAGGGAGTAGAATGGCATCATCTGTGTCTGAGTCAGAGTCTGAAGCCCTTGCACTCTCTGGAGTTTCGGGGCGCTTTGGGGTTCCCTTGGGTTTTCGGGATGGTGGGACTGAAGGCAATGACATTTTTCCCGGTCCCCTTTTCTCGGGCACCTTTCCCCCCGGGCTAATTGAGATCAGAGCCAATCTCTGCTTGGAGCCTTGCTCTGGTCCCTCCGCCCTTTTGGGACCCGCAACAACTTGTTGCCTGGCTGACCCTCTCAACTGAGTCGAGGTCGCCTCTAACATAATTCTTGCTGAAGACAGCAATTTCAAGGCTGTCTTATCATCATTGGTGGCTAGAAAATATAGGTGTCTGTTAATTTCTTGCCAAAAGCCTACTTCAAATAACAACCGTGTTTCTGAGTACGGGTAATTACACCGCACCCATAGCAATAATTCTCTAAGCTTTTTCTTTGGGATCCCCCTTGTGTGTGTGTCTGCCACGCCCTGTAGGTCGGACAGAATTTCTATTTGTTCCTGGGAAAGTGTACCCCCCATGTTCTTAATTCTTGACCTTCTCACCGAATTCCTGTCGTCAGAGCAGTCCGAAGGCTCCTGGTCTCTGGCCTGCAGGTCACAGGAGATGGATTCGGAGGCGCCTTTTCCGATTCCGATCCGGGCTGTCCTGCTACGAACTTTCTTCGGTGGAGGTGGAGTGCGGTGTTCTCTGCGGCCGCCGCTTCTGCAGATTCTGCTGGCTGCTTTCTGGCTGTTTTCCCAAGGAGTTATCAGTGCTCTCCTGGGAATGAGTCCAGTTCGGGAACTGCCCACTCGGAGCTTCAAGGCTGCCCCTGTGCAAGAGGTGCACAACAGAGCTCACCGTGGCTCAGCGAATGCTGCCGGATGCTGCTGGATCGCCGGTTGCTGCCGAGTAGCTCACTGGGTCGTCCGCCGGGTGCCCACCGGCTGCCCGCCGGCTGCCCACCGGGTGCCCACCGGGTGCCCACCGGGTGCCCACCCAGGGACGCCAAATGTCGGGTTCGGCTGTCTGTCTCTGCCCCGACACGGGTAGTGTGGTTCTTGGGTGGCACGCGTTTTAAAGGACGAGTCTGGACTCTTCAGCTTTTCGGTCTTCAGGTTGTTTATTATTTCTTATCTACAAAATTTTCTGTCTGCCCAACAGAGGTCTGATCTGCAAGCAGTCACAGGCACTCTCTGACCACCCACGGGGCGGTCATGTCTTTTTATACTAATATCTACGTACATAATATTTACCTTTATTTCCCAATGCTTTTCACCCATGTTGGCAAGTGCACCTTCACCATAAACCAATCCCCAAATGCCAACATCACCACAGGAGATGGAGGACAAGAAGAAGGAAGAAGAAGGACAAGACACGCCCTGATCCCTCCATCTTGTCTCCATAACCCCCCTGTACCCAAAAACCTTAAAATCTATATTTCACCTTCTAAATGTGTCCCTTTTACACCTTTTACTCTAAAGTGATTCTCTTGTCCTCAAACTCTTGTTATTTCTGTGGATGGATCAAAATCAAGCCACCAGACACTCTTGGCAACATTCCAGGATTTTCGAGACCCCCAAGGGTTCTCCTGGCATCTCTGAACATCAGGAATGATGTGCTGAGATCCCACAGAACTGTATAATGAACTAGCAAAAACCACATTGAAAGCAAAGGGGGGTGGGATATTCAAACATTGGGATCTACATATAGCAAAGGCTACCTGCTTAGTTTACTCTAGACACTCTACCAATCAAGTTGGCTCTGCCCTATCAAAACCTTCACATACCATAGAAGGGGATAAAGTCCCTGTGGTGCATATGAGAAATGTGTTAGGGAAGACAGTTTGGATTAGTCCTGCCTCAAGGAAAGGCAAACCCATCTGTGGGATTGTTTTTGTTCTAGGACCTGGGTGTACTTGGTGGGTAATACAGAGGGATAGGGAAACACGATGTGTACCTCAAGGGGATTTGATTTTTGGGTGAGAACAGCCTGTAATGTTGAATTGTATAATATTGGTTGCTGAATGATGCTGCCACTATGTGCCATAACTACCATGGACAATGAGGATTGATTGCTCCAGATACACCAGTCATGAGCTCCTGATGCAGCTTGAAACTAGCCAACAGCACAGCAGCCCTCCTCCCCTGGAAGGCATCCAGGACAGATAGAACCCATAGTCATGGACTAAATAAATCAACAGACATCTTGGAGGAATGGCCATTAACTATGGAAATTATATCTGTGCTTGTATACATGTGTACTTATATATGTGCATGTGTGTGTGTGTATAGTTGAAGGTGTAGGATCTGGGCATGAACTACATGTTATAGAATAAGGGGTGGATAATGTCCTGGTTTCAGCCAGGACAGGGTTAATTTTTGCAGTAGCCAAGAAGGGGCATGGGCAAGACCCAGAGGTTATTCTCTACCACCTCAAGTTATTGCCTGGGAGGGGGGGGGGGTGTGTGGAAAGGAGTCTCTTCTGCAGAGAAGGGATTCCTTCTGGTTGAGCAAGTGTGGTGCCAGTTCCAAGCCAGAAGGAGTGGTCAGGGTGGTGTGGCTGCAGTCAGGTCAAGTTCCAGGATGAGCATTTTTGCATGGGAATCACTCTCTGTTTTGTACACTTCTGTCATTAATATTTTTGCTGTTGCTGTTACTGTTTGTTTTCTTATCTTATTGCTGTTTCCAGTAAATTGTTCTTATCTTGAGACAGAGTAGAAATTCTCCAGAGTAGAAATCCATTTTGATTTAGGTGAAATGTACATCTTAAAGTCTGTGTAGCCTGACTGCAAGGCCTAGGCTCAAGGGAAACTGCTTCAGTGAAGGACAGAGATGGGGGGGGGGGGAGGAGAAGGGGGGAGACAGAGGGTGATAAAGAGAGACAGAGACTGTTGTGAGACCAAGTCAACCTGACCTAGGAATTCTTTCTGATAAAGAAGAACTAGCAGCAAATGTCACGCGAAATTCATAAAAATGAATATGTATGATCCTATTGTGAAATTGTATGCATATGTATCAGAGAGAGGGATAAAAAGAGACCTGAAGTTCCCAGAAGTATGCATGCCTTTTAAGGAGAGTAATCTCCGCATGCGTCCAGCGCTGTAATAATAAACATACAGGCTTTACAACTTTCACCAAGTTGTGGAGTTTTTGGCTATATCTCCGCAAAACAATCTCAACCCTTGATTTTTGCCTTTTGTGCCTCTAGATCTCCTCTCCAGCTGCTGCAGCAGAGGAGGAGCATGGGAGTGAGAGAGTGGCATATGATTTCAGTGGGAGCACTACATTGGAGAATACCATTCCTAAACCACAACACGTGGGTTTAGAAAAAAGAGAGAAAACTTGGAGGTTGACGTAATTATTTAAGAAGTGAAGAAAAAGTCAAAGAAAAAAAATAAGTGCTACAAAGGCATCACCACCTTCCAGAGGAAGACCAATGCCCAGCCAGTTCCAAAGCAAAAGATAAATAACCTCCCTAAATCCCCTCTTTCCCCTTTTTATTGCTGAGCATTATGTTTTAAGGCATGGAATATCCCTTTGGTTACTTTGGGTCATCTTCTTGGTTGTGTCCACTCCCAACCTTTTGTACAACTCCCTACTCTGTTCACTGAGGGGACAGAGTGAGAACCAGAGAAGGCCTTGATGCTTTGCAAACACCATTCTGTTAAAAACAGGACGACGCTCCTGGTACTAAAAGTGATTTCAGCATTTATTATAATAAGGCCTAAAGCATGGGGGCCCGTGGGTCGAGCAGGAGCATTCCCGTCGAGGATGCTGCAGCGCTGGTGCTGGGTCTTCTTCCTTTCTTGAGCAGCGATGCCTCCGATGTTCCAGGTGGAGCAGCACAAATTCACTGGGTCAGATGCCCCCTTTTATACTGTTTTTTGTTCCTTTGGATTGGTTTATTTTTGGATCATTCATTTGCATGAAGGTTGTAGGTGCTTGATTGGCCCATTACAATTCTGTCCAGGCTGGCTCGTTTCGCTTGGGGGGGTGCATTTTACTTTGGTGTAATACGGTATACTGAGTACCGTATTTCTTATAACTACCCTTTTAACCCCTTTTACAATATAATAAACAAACTAACAGTACATGCTTAACAATTATCAACTATTTTACAAGTTTCTAACCTATTTTTGACAATTCAGCTATAGCTAAAACATTAGTGTGTTTCAGCCACAAATCTAAAACAAAGCACCATGTGAGCTGCTCTGAAGAAAATTCACTCTATCCCAGACAAACCCAGTACCTGCACATACTTCCTTTCTTTAGTGTTCACCCCCTCCCGTGCTAGCTTAGCTTTCTCTCTTTCATGTGTTCTCTTGCATGTGCTCTCTCACATGTGCTCTCTCTTGCATGCTCTTCCATGCCTCTCTCTTACGTGTCGTCTCACATGCATTCTCACATGTACTCTCATGCTCTCTTACATGCATGCTCTTTCTCAAATCTACTATTTTGCATAGTGTCTCCTGCTCCCTCTCTCCTATTTTCACACACATGCTTCCTTGCATGTGCTGACTGTTCCATCTCTTTCTTCCTCTTTCCCCCACTTTGCATGTGCTAGCTCTCTTGCATGAGTTTCTGCTGTCTCACATGCTCTCTCCTGCATGCTTTTGATGCACCCTCAGACAACTATTCAACTAATTAAAGTTGAAAAGTGGTATGTTTATTACAGCGCCTGGGGGCACAAGCAGAATAATTTCCAAAGGCATGTGCACCCTTCAAGAGTCCAAACTTCCCCTTTGTCCCCTAATCTGTTGCATATGAATTAAGTTTTGCAAATAGTTCATGCATATTCATTTCTTATCAGTCCTTGTGCAGAGAGCTCTCTGGTTGTCCTCTCCTGCATCCTCAGTTTTGGTTTGCTTCTTGTTTCAGGGTTCAAGGGTCCCCTCTTATCTTCCTCTAGCTTGGAAGTTCACATTCCTTTCACCTTGTTTGAAGCAGTTTTGTGAGCTACAGGCTTTTGTGAGCATAGCCTTTTTTTATGAGTACAGCAAATTAAAAGACTCTACAGACTAAACAATTCAAAGCAGCACAATTCATCTAAATCTGAAATGGATTTCTAACCCAAGTCAATTCCTAACCCCATGTCTCACTCTCTGTCTCTTTTGTATGCTCTCTATCCTGTTTGCCCTCATGTGCTCTTGCATGTCTCCCATGCTATTCATGGCTGTGGCAGCAACAAACTCTGCTTGCAAGAGATGATGCCATTTTGATTTTTGCTTTTTTTTCTATGTTCTCTGTATTCTTCGCACATATATTTGTAGCTCTGTAGCCTATTGTATTAGTGGCTAGTTTTCCCAGTAATTTTTTGTGAAAAACACTAATCACTTGTTCTTAGAATTTTAAAATGTTAATAGTAATAAAATGGTTATAATAATAGTAATATAATTACAGTAATAAAAATTTGGACAACTAGGATTTAGGACAATACGAGACAGTAAAAACAAGGAGTTATGGACAGTCCGGGTACCTCTTTCTGGGCAAAAGAAGCCTGAAAAAGGACACATGTTAACAGAGGATTAACCCTTAAAAACAATAGCCTGTTGCATATTCATACATCTCAGACATGATGCATAAATTCCATTCAAACAAAGGAGTCTGTCTGGTCAGTGTCAACTTCTTCTTCTTAATCCTGACGCATCTTTAGGACTGAGTGAGGTGGGAAGAAGTTAGTTTCTTCTGATAAGGGAGCAATAAATTCTTTTTCTCTGAAAGATTTAGGTGTCCTGTGGCTGCTATCTCTGTGTGAGTCCTCTCTTAAAAAAAGTATCTTACATAGCATAGTTTCGATTTTAACATTATGTTATAACCTAAAACTATATTTAACACACTACTTAAAAAAATTAATACAACATAACTTTCTAAAATAACACATATAATAGTCGTTTTAATATTTGAGAAAAGCCAATCATAAAATATGCATTTTTCACATTTTACATGCCCTTTCCCTAGGCAGAAAGACAAAACAAATTCCAGAGCTCCAAGCCCCGGGGGATACAAGGCCCCCAGTGCTATCTTGGTTCTTCCTTGCTACCAAGGTTGAGAACAACTCTTCAAGATACATTTTCACGGACTAAGTACAGCTAGTGCTGAGTGGGAGGGCTCCAGAGAAGGGGCTTGACTGGGGGGGGGGGGAATTGCATCACGACTTGTCCTCCTAATTGGTTCTTTTTATCAATTATGTTAATTTCCTAAACCCTATAAAAAATGTACTCACCCTTGGGGGGGGGTGGACTTTTGTGAACATTCTCCATAACTGCCAGTGGAGGCCTCCAAATTAAGATCCACTTTTTATTACCTCCTATACTAAAACTATCTTGAGTTTCCTTTCTAGCTTGAAAAAGGCAACAGGGACATCACACAGTAGGAGTCAAAGGTGCATGAAGGAAATAGCAAATTTGTAGGTTTGGTTTGATGCACTTCAGTTCCTCACTGGTGTGTGATTGATAAGTTTTCCCTTCCTCTGTTGTTTTCTTTTCTTTTGGTAGTTAAAGGAATACATTCAGATGTTGGATCAGGAACATACACATATGTGGAGTTACAGAGGAAGACACCACTGCATCATGTGCCTGGATGGAAGGCTGCGCCGGCAAGAATGCTGAGAAATGTGGAAGAATGCTGACCACACAACATCTGAAAACAGGAAAGGCGTCCTTTTTGCTAGCCTGTGGTCCTGAGAAAAGAATAATAAACTGTCAAGATGATGAGTTTGTTGAGGAACTGTAACCTGCTTTAGGTAGGCAACTAAAAATAGCTTCTCACGTTAAAAAGTATAAATGTTAACTTTACAATAAACGAGATTCACTTGCTTCAGGTTGTGTCTTGCCTTCATACACTACAAATGACCCCCGAACAACAGGGACTTCATTACTGTTGACATAATCCAGTCCAGTAGTGTACCCTGACTGAACCAACCATGGGTGTGTTCAGCTGATCACCAAACAGCTCCTTTCATTGCTGGCTATAGAACAGGTTAGGCTTTGCGAGCGGTCAGGAAGCATTTCTTATAATGGGGCAAAGCACAACGAAATCCCAAAAACTGCATAAAGATGGCTTTTTGCATATTTCCAGGGAACAAGGATATAAAATCTAACCCCAAAGATTTATACAGCTACTTATATGGGTCAGACAATTTTGTCCCTGGTACACATTGCATGGCTCCTATGAACTTACTCACTGGCAAAAGATTGGTGAATGTTTGCAAACCCACCAAATAACTCATCACGATGTCCACCCTGATGATATTATTACTTGGCATGTGGTATACTTGGCTTTGCAACAATTTAAGGAAGCAGATGGCATCCTTGTGGATGCAACACCTGCACCCCCGTCAGATACTGTCATTTTTGTTAATGAGACTTCACATGAGGAAGATGATCTGGAGAGAGAGGATCTTTTTGATCCTAGCCCTGTTGACCCTGAACAAGAACCAGATCTATATCCTCCTTTAGCCACAGTACGTGCCATGGCAGCTGTTGCTCCTAGCGTGGAAGAAATATTACAAACTGTATGCAAAAAAACTGCGGCAACTGTTTCACCAACTGAACCACTGCCTTATGCCACATCTTATTCCTCTAGCAACTATGATGAGGAAACAATGCCACCTATAGGACCTGAATCAGAAAAGTTTATACAGAAATGTTGAAGATGGACTTTGGAGGAGGGTGATATTGAATTTTTTAAGCAATGCCCATTGTGTATCGTAATCAAAACCTGTTAGAACCCTGGATGCTGAAGAATTTTGAACTTTCTGTGCTGAGAGGCGCAGACCCCTAAGGAAGCACTGAATTTGACCTGGGGATGTGGAGAAGGCTTCCAAAGTTTATTTATGGCACTGAGATTACGGGTGTGTAGTTGGTTAGGAGTGTGTAATATCACAGGGTGGAAAACTTAAAGTTTGGGGTTTTGGAGTATAGTAATAGATATGAAGCAAGATGGAGGTTTTAGGGCAGAGACAGGTTGTTCTTCTTTACCTTCTTCTTCCTTCTTCTTCATAGGTTTGGATGTGTCCTGGTTTAGGGCAAATTTGGGAGAGAATCTCCAAAGGGAGGCCCCTCCAGAAAGCAAACCCACATGGCCCCTCCCCCCAACCGGTTCAGGAAGAATTCCTCAGGGAGAAGTGGAAAGAACCTGTTTATTTAACAGGCACAGCACCCCCCAGCACACAAAATGAACAATACCAGATGACACCACTCTTTCACCGCTCTGAAAAAGATGACAAATTCAGAAAGTCTCTCTTGGGAGTGGTCGCTCTGTTATCAGTCCCTCCAGCGCTGGGGCAGCTGCTGCAGGCCACAGGGTGCAAACTCTCGGTGTTCCCAGGTCCCAGTCCGGAGCAGGTTCAAGTTGGTCCAAAAAAAAAAGAAAGGAGAAACAGTCCAGGAAGAAATTTGGACTGTTTAGCTAAACTAGCTAATGAGCAGAAGCAAGAGCAAGCAGAAGCAAAGCAGAAGCAAGACCGAGAGAGCAAAGTGAAAAGCAAAAGCAAAAAAGCAAATGCAGCACTATGTACTGCCCCATCTCTGTGTCCCGCCATCTGTGGGGGAACGGCTGATAAGAAAACAAAACAAAACATTCACTCTTCAGAGCCAGTCTTGAAGGCACAGAACATAATATCCAGCATAAACAGCACACACAAATGGGGATACAAGCATCCTAACGTCACCCTAGGACAGGATGGTGTTTTGTAATTGGATGGAAAGGTCCGCATTGCAGACTTCGAGTGATCAGTTATTGGGTTGAAGGGAAAAATAATTTGGGTGTCATTTCTTGATTGGATGGTTTAGCCTTAAAAGACCTTCTAACAAGAGATAGTTAGACATCTTGTGCCTTGCTAATGAAAGACTGCAGAACTCACTGCTGTGATGCTGTTACATTCATAAGAAACAATGAACACCTGAGTCTGAATGCCAACTATCATCTCAAGTGCTTTCAATCCTGACCCCAATAGAGGTAGAAAAAGGAAGCAGAGAACCCACAAAAACCCACATCATGAACAACTGTCAAATGAAATGGTAAAGGAACTGAGAAAATCTGTGAAAGAAAATTATTTATATTCGTCCTTTACAATGAATTTACTAGATAAAATTGCAGAAGCACATACTATGTTACCAGTGGATTGGAAATCTCTTTTTAAAACAGTATTAACAGGAGGACAATACTCTGCCTGCTGGACGGAATTTGTAGATTTGGCTCAAACTCAGGCATTGAATAATTGTAATCAACAACCACCAATCAATATAACGGCCCCCCAGCTTTCTGGGACAGGCATATATGCTACCGCCCATTCACAATTACAAATTCTCCCACAAGCATGGGAACAAGCTACTGTTATTGCCCTGCAAGCACTATGAAAAGTACCTGATACAAAAAAATTAGAGCCCGGTTTTGCTGCTTTTCGGCAGGGCCCTCAGGAACCATATATCCCTTTTACTGACTGATTGCAATCAGCTGTTAGGGAGCAAATTGATATGCAGGAGGCAGCTGATGCTGTCTTAAAATCTCTTGCTTATTAAAATGCTAACAATGACTGTTAAAAAGCCCCGGACATGATTCGTAACCATGCTGATGTTGAATTTTCTGATTATATCAAGGCATGCGCTAATATTAGCTCAGAACAATTTAAAGCAGAACTGATTGCTACTGCAATAGCCTAACAACTGCAAGTGACCAGAGCAGCTGTTAGGTGCTTTGAATGCAGGGAAGAGTGCCACATTAGAAAACAATGCCCAAAAGGACAAAAAGGCAATAAAAAGCCCAATAAACCTTGTCCTTGCTGCCAAAATGGTTTTCATTGGAGCAATCAATGCCGGTCTAAATATGACAAAGATGGCAACCCTCTCCCAAATCAGGGAAACTCGAAATGGGGCCAAAGGTCCAGTGACCTCCAATCCAACAAAACCCCAGTCAAACAATACAAGCACAAACCTTGCAAGGGGCACCCCCAGGAGTGCCAGCTTGGACCTGGTCATCAGTGCTATAACAGTCCTAAATGATACTTCTGTTCTGTTGCCTACCCCTGTGTGCAGGCCATTGCCATTTCAAACACATGCTTTAGTCCTGGGACATTCGTCTACCACCTGCACTGGAATAATTATATTACCAGGAATCATTGATGCTGACTATAAAGCTGAAATTAAAATCAGAGCTTGGATGCCCAATCCTCCCTGTACAGTG
This sequence comes from Molothrus aeneus, assembly GCF_037042795.1. NCBI lineage: Eukaryota > Metazoa > Chordata > Aves > Passeriformes > Icteridae > Molothrus > Molothrus aeneus. The sequence goes on along the minus strand of NC_089679.1, from coordinate 5,741,940 downwards.
GCACAGGGAAGCTGATTGGCACAATTAATACCATGGCCAGCAGTTCTCTGTTCAGCACTGATCTTAGAGCAACAACAAAATGTAGGAGGATTTGGGAGCACAGGTACTGTGCAAATATTTTGGTCAAAAATCATAGGGGTACAACAACCATTACTTACTTGTCAAATAGAATCTAAGTCTTTGTAGTGGGTTTAGTGCTGGCCAAACGCCAGTACACCCACTAGAATATATTTACTCCTTTTTCTGCTGTGAGATATGGATTAGGAGGAGGGCAAAACAGGCTCAAAACTTTAAAGGGTATAAAGAAAACTTTATTAGCAGAACTAAAAAAAAAAAAGAAATCAGAATAAAATCTTCAGAACACTTCTCCTCCCCCCATACCCTCTTTTCTTTCCCACTGACAACATAAAGAGACAAAACCTGGGACTTTCAGTCAGCTTACCACCTCTAAAAGAGTCATTCTTCAGTTCTTGAAAGGGAGAGGAGTCTCTCTTGCCATGCCATGGAGACTTCTCCACAAGAAACAGTTCTCTCTTGGTTTTTAATTTCCACAAATAGCAGCCGCCCGGAAATCTGCAATCATGAAGTCCCTCCCATCTCTTGCAGCCTTCCCACAGCTGTGTTCATGGGCCACGTCAATTTATTCAGGTGCTATTTTAAGGATAAGCTGTTTTAGCATAAAACCAAAAAGTTCTCTTCATCTATCTCTGGGAACAGCAGTTTTCTTCTATTCCTGGGGCAAAGTTTCTCATCTCTCTCATGTCTCTCTGTTCAAGCTTCTCATTGGATTATAGCTACTGCAACATCTGCTTATTCCAACACTGGTGCTTCTGCTCACCGCTGTGGTTAGAATGCTACATCCCCCCAATACATTTAATGAATTACAGGGAAAAAACAAAGTCTGATATATATCAAATATATATTCACCATAGCCTTACAAAAGAACTTCAGCCCAAAACGAAGGCATCTCCTCAATCCCCTCCCATCTAGAATTTGACTCCTTGTTCACTGAACTTAGTGTCCCATGTTGTTTTCTCTACGTGTCTTCACTCTTTCCTTTTTCCTGATTAGGGAGAGAATTGGTGTTTGCATGTTCATTTTTTCTCAAGCTTTATCAATTGAAACAGTTTTTATAGAGTTTTGCAGCACTGAAAGGTTGATCTTGTCCAGGTTCCGCAATCGAGGAATCACTGTGTCTCTCGCTGCTGATTGCGTGGTCTCCGCTGGCACCGTGTACATCGCGCTGCCTGCCGGGGCCACCCCTGCGCCTTTCCTTCATGTGGGGAGACAGAAAAAGAAAAAAACTGCTGCCACTGCTTTTGTTGTTCTGTTTGCAGCATAGCTGGCTTAAAGCGGCTAAGCAAACAAAGTTCATTGGGTGCCATGCCAAGATAGCCACAGCCGCACGGTGCTGCCCTGGCCGCGTGGATTTTGGCCAAGCGGTCCCAGCTGCATGGCCACTCCCAGACCGGCCTGGTGGCAGCCATTCCCAGCCCCAGCCACTCCTGGCTTCATGGCTGCCCCCAGCACTGACCACAGGACTACTCCCAGCGCTGGTCCTGGCTGCATGGTTGCTCCCAGAACTGGTATATCCCCGGCCGGCATGGCCCAGCAGTGCTGACAAAAAAAGAAAGGGACCAGGGGGCTCCCCTGGGAAGGGGCATTGCAACCAGGAATACCTAACCCCACAATGATTCCAGAACACTGGGAATTAGTGATAATCGACTTAAAATTCTGCTTTTTTACAATTCCTTTACATCCTCATGATGCACCGAAATTTGCCTTTTCTTTACCTTCTGTCAATCATGAGACCCTCATGGAACGATACCTGTGTGTTGTGCTACCTCAGGGTATGAAAACCAGTCCTACAATCTGTGAATTCATCATTCACTCAGTGATACAACCAGTATGGCAAAAATATCCATCTGTTTTGCTGTATCACTACATGGACAACATTTTAATTGTTTCCAACAGCTCTTCATTGTAACATGATTGCCTTGCTGCTTTAAAAATAATGCTTGCCAGCTGAGGCTTGTACATAGCCAAAGAAAAAATTCAAACAGAACCTCCTTGGAAATACCTGGGCTTTAAATTATTGGAAACAAGTCACCCCACAGCCCACAGTCAGTAACTTTAATGTGTGAGATATGCACATTTAATGATTTGCAAAAGCTATTAGGCACTATTAGTTGGATTCACCCTTTATTGGGAATCACCACAGAAGAATTATCCTTTCTATTTCAATTGTTAAAAGGTGACCCAGATCCTTCTTCCCTTAGGCACCTAACAAAGACTGCCTGAGAGGCTTTGGCAGATGTAAGTGACAAGATTAATAAATCCTTTGCCAGTGCTGAATTTGCCTTTGCAGTTGTTCATAATTCTTCAATCCTTTCAATCTTATGCTCTTATTGGTCAATGTGATGTACAGGAACACCATCTCTGGCTATTAGAATGGATTTTCCTGCCACATACTTTTGCAAAAACTATAACCACTTGATGCCTTAAGTTTTAGCTTTCATATTTACCAGATTCTGTACTGCATTAGTATGTAACTCTGAACTTCATATAAAGTGATAGCAAGTTCTCTTCACAGTTTAGTTTGACAAAACAATCCTTTTCCAGCCTGAGAACCAAGGATACTGTTGCAACTTCAGGCCCAAAAAGTATAAACAATGGTGAATTGAGGAGACCAATCTGGGAGGATGGGACTTCATAACCTGAAGCTGGAATTGGACAATTAACCTCAATATGGAAATGGACCAAAACTTATAGAAGTGTGAAAACTTGTGAATGGTTGTCCATCTTGCGTAGAGCCATGGCCAGGCTCTTGTACTGCCCAAGGTGTATCTTTTGAAGGCCTTTCTAATAAATACCTACTTTATTCCTTTAACACTGTCTAGCCTCTGTTCCAGGTAGCCTCTCAAGGCATCACACTCATCTTGAGATGCTTATTTGACTGCTGTTGATGGGACGACTCCCATGCCAGAGCCTGACAGGACATGATCTGGCAGTAATAAATCTCCCTGTTACTACAGCAGAATTGGAGACTCTATTCAGGGACTCACTGTCATTTCAAATTGCCCTTGCTGACTATGATGGACAGTTTATTCAGTCGATACCTTGATATGCTCTGTTGTGCAATCCTTCAAAGAACTTCCCTTCCAACTGTGACGATTACAGTCAAAGATGCCTATCCCTGAGGCAAAGACTTTTCACTTATGGATCAGGAAAGACATACAAAGCTGTCACCCTGTGGAGAAATTATAAGGGACAATAGGAACATTCAGTAACCTTTCAACCTGGATCTAACTAGCTAGTCAAACTGGCAGCTGTGGTAGAAGCATTTAGTCTTTTTTCACAAGAACCTATTAGCATTGTTTGCGATTCTCTTTATGTTACAGGAATTGTCAAGAGGATTGATCATTCATTCCTGAAGGAAGTATCTAACAAAGATATTTTTGTGTTATTAACCAGTCTGTACAACTTTTTACTTCACAGGTCTCATGAATATTACATCCTGCACTTTAGGTCACATACCACTCTGCCTGGACCTATAGTGGAAGGTAATGAGAGGGCAGATACCCTCACCATGACAGTCACTATACTACAAAAGTTAGGGCAGGCAAAACTTTCTCATGATTTTTGCCATCAAAATGCCCAAGCACTGGCAAAACAATTTGATCTGACTTTTCCACAAGCATGGGATGTAGTGAATACTTGCTCACAGTGTCAGCAGACTCTTTGCCACAAACATTAGGTACAAACACACGAGGGTTGAAACCTAATGACATTTGGCAAACAGAGGTAACACACATATCAGGCTTTGGGACTTTTAAATATGTCCATGCTCCTACTGATATCTTTTCAGGTTTCATATTAGCAAAAGCACACAAGGGTGAGAAATCAAGAGATGCCACCCAACACTGGATTTGTGCCTTCAGCACAATGGATGTCCTTCAACAGATAAAAACAGATAACGGACCTGCATATACATCTCATAAAACACAAGAATACTTCCACACTTGGGGTATCAAGCATGTCACAGGTATTGCCCATTCCCCAACAGGGCAAGCCATTATGGAAAGGGCACATTACACATTGAAAAACATGCTACAAAAACAAAAGAAGAGAAATACAATAGGCATGCTCCCTCAAGAGCAGCTTGACAAAGCAACCTATGTTTTAATTTTTTTAATGTCTCCACTAGAGATGATGTAACTGCACATAAAAGGCTCCTGTGTCAGACTGCTGATGGAGATGGAGTTCACCCAAAAGTTATATACAAGGATGTACACAGTGGTAAGTGGAAAGGTCCAGTTCCATTGTTAGCTTGGGGAAGAGGCTATGGGTGTGTTTCTTTACCTACAGGACCATATGGCTTCCAGCAAGATACATCAAAACCAGTCAAGGGCGACAACCATGAACCTTGTAATCTTTTTGATGCTATACTGCCATCAAATGGTAGAAAAGACAATCTGCTGTTCCGCCTTCTGACCTGATGGGATCCAGAGCCTGCCCTCAGCAACAATGGAACAGAATGGGTAGGAGGAACTTGGTTTCCTCCCTTAGATCAAGACATTGTAGATATGTATATTAGCAATGCTGCTTATGTTACTGATTTACCACCTATATGTGTTGCCCTGTTCTTCTAAGTTCTTCTAAGCCTTCTGATGTTTACATTTTTGTAATGGAGTTTCTCACACACTTTTATGTAAATAATGATTGTTTTGCATTCTTTTCTGGAGGAGGAGAGATTTGATGGACTGTTGGTTTGACCAGTGTTGTTGGAGAGGTGGCAATTTCATCCTCCAATCCATGGTCACTTTTGGAATTCTATATATATCGCGGTCAAGAAATAAACTTTCTTCTTTTTACCTTGGAAGTTTCAGCATGCGTTGTTCATTTCGTGTCCTATTGTAACAATATGCTTAACATGGAATCAAACAAGTACCTCTTTACCTTTACCTTGTGCTAACTTTTCTATGCAATTGCATTTAATATATGTACACTCAGAGACTGCAAGAAATTTGACTGCTATTATATTGCTGTCCATTCTGTCTACCTCCAACAAATCTGTGGATGCCACTCCACCTCATTTCCCCAAATGTCGTTTTACACCCATCTCCAATATATGGTGTTTGGAATAGACATCATGCATAGGACAACGGCAACAATAACAATTCTTACAGTATGGGAGGGTAATCGATTGGGGACCACAAGGTATTCTTAGAGAAAGTGGGACCAAGATAACCATTCTTCAGTCCCAAAAGGCAAACCACAGTATTGTTTGGCATGATGGTGGGATGGTCGGATCATTAATTTATCGGTGATGGAGAGAGGCAGGGAAGACTGAGTTCTGGTGGTCAGACTCTGAATTTATTGTGGACTACATGTGCTTATATACTATTCTAGGAAGGCTAGTAATTTTTTACTACAGTGATTGTGTTAATCATCACATAAACAAACTTATACATTTTACAACATCCCTTGCTTGCAGAACTTGATGTCATTTTCTTTTCTGGTAGGTCAGTATGATTTAATCTTCATCTCTGTTTGTTCTTGCCAAGGCATCCTGATTATCAAATCTCTTATGTTTATCAGGTCCTAAGTGCATCCTTAATTCAATATTTTTTAGGTAATAATCAATCTGGCGTGTATAAACATTTGTGGAAAATATTGTTACCTGCTTTTGGCAATAGGATATACCAAGTAAAATGGTATGGGAATGCTACAATTGCCAATTTAATGTTGCTGAAGGACAAATTGCTAACGACTCGTACCTCACACCTGTATGTTTTTGCTTTAGCTAATGAATTTTCAATAGATTATAGAAATAGTTTGTATTTTTTATCCACTGATTCTTTTGTTTTCAAATCATGTAAAACTTATGAAGATATGTGTAACTATTCTGTCCTTCTTCCATTTAAAAGAAGACCTGAAATTTGGGTACCTGTAAATCCGACTCAGACTTGGGAAAGACAAAATGGTCTTTCACAATTGGCTTGACTAGTCCAAGAGGAAATCCAAACAACTAAGAAATGGGTTCACAAATTTCTGGTTTGGCTAATTTTTGCTATTGTTTCTGCCATAATAATATTAACCACGGCTTCTGTGCCCATTGCTGCCTTAACCCATTCCATTCAAACTACCCATACTGTGGGACAGGCTTTAACTAACATCACAAAAGTATTACAAACACAGGAAAACATTGATAAAGAAATAATGGCTAGATTAAATGCCTTGGAAAGTGCTCTTATATGGGTAGGTGAGAGAGTTGAGGCCCAAAAAACTCATCTATCCCTGCACTGTGATTTGGAACATATCCATAATTCCTTATGTGTCACTCCCCTTCCATGGAATGACACAGAACAGAACTGCAAGACAGTGAAAAACCACCTCCAAGGGGCCTTTGATAAATCCTTACAACAGAATATACAGTTGCTTCACACTCAATTAAAGGATCAACTCAGAACTTTACAAACTCTACAGGAACAAAATGTGTTGACAGATCTGAAAAATGATCTTCCTTGGCTAAATCCAAAAATTTGGTTTTCTGGGATAAATTTACGAGTTTGGGTTTTCATTGAACTGAGCTGTCTGGCAATGATATTCTTTCTAATGTTCTGTCTTGTCCTTTTTAACATAATCAGAGCTGTTAAAAGCATGCAAAAACAAGTAATGGTTACCTTAGCCTTATCTAGGACCCTAATAAAAATAAAAATTAGATAAAAAACAAAAGGGAGGGGGAGATGTAAGGAAACAGCAAAGCCTGGCACTGCAGAAAACTCCTGGGAAGCATGAAAAAAAAGTAGATTATGCACTATGTGAGAACAGGAAAGGCATCCTGTGTCTTTGAAGCCGGCAAATTTTGAGGAAACTAACAATCTGTCAGGCCGATGGATTTATTACAGACCTGCAACTGGGTTGCATGCAAAGGACTGAACAAAGAGTCTCACACTAAGTGTATAAGTACTGTCTTAACTCTGCAATAAACAGATTCATTTTGCTCTCAGCTTGTGAGTCTCGCATTCATACGCCACAGTGCATTAGCACTCATGGGAGTTTTCATCAACAATTCTACAACTCCAGTTGTAACATATGCTTTATTCTTCAAAACATATGGATGTCCTTGTGGCCCCCAGTGCAAGGGCTTGTTCAGAGCCCTGATTAATGCTTGTATTCATTTTAAATTGTAAACAAAGAATTACAAGACAAATTAAGAAAAGATGACTGTATTTTTTTTAAAAAGAGACTAGCTGTGCATTACCTGACTCATGTTAAACTGTACGCATTGCTAACGTAGAGGAAATGCAAGGTAAATTTTCAAAAATTCTCAGCAAATTAAATCACTTTTGTGTGTGTGTGTGTGTGTGTGTGTGTGTGTGTGTGTGTAAAATAAGGACAAGCACATGTTTAAAAAGAAATATAGGAATTGCTAAGAATCTCATTTTTTCCTTCCAACCCTAGATGCTAATGGATTCTATGTTTGGCAATTCCAAGACATGTTTGATAGCCAATGTATCACCTAGCCACATAGCTACAGACCATATCCTGAAGGCTTTATGATATGCTGACAGGTAGGTGATGAAGCACACTCTTGTCAAGGCAAAAAAACACAAAGAAAAAAGTTTGTCATTACATTTTATTTTGGTTGCATTGGAAATGTTTATTTAGGCAAGAAAATGCAATTTTCACAATGCAAATAACATCCTTATCTGTTCCAACTCTTGTATTTGGTCTTGAAATTCTCTGGGTCTTGCAAATCTTTTCAGATGGTAGCTTTCAGTGATGAAAATATCACTGTGCTCCCTCTAACTGCCAGATTATTAACCTCAGCAATTAAAAGTTTTGGTTTAATTTTCTATTGTAGTTCTGTCTATAATGTGTGCAAGTCTGTCCCTCCTACACAGGAGGCTGTTAATTATAGGCTGTTCAATGCTGAGGTTAAGAGGATAAGGGATGCTTAAGGGGAAGAGGGATAAAGGAGACAATATAGGGGATAGGGTGATACCAGGTAAGAAGCTCTTCACAGTTGCTGAGTCTGATCTAAGAGCAATGTAGCCCCATACACATATGACCTGAGCCAATGAGCCCCTCTGCAAGTACTCCAAAAGCCCTACTTTGTGTCAATGATGTGCTGTGGAGAGTACTAGGCATGTCTTGAGCTGGCGCTGTGCCATGCTGCATTACAAAGTGTGGAAATGCAACCCCCTTGCACTGAAAGAGAGGCCTTCTTCACTCATTTGACCTGTTCCACATTGTTCAAGTAAGCATTTCAAAAGACCTTTCCAGAAATGCAAGCATTTCGGCAGAAGGGTTTTGATACTTGTGTAGATCACTGACAATTAAAATAGAAATCACAACACTGAATTTATTATTTAGCCTAATATCCTGGGGTGACTTTATGATGCTTGTATCCCCATTTGTCTGTTTAGTCTGGAAATAACTTTTGCACCTTTAAGACAGGTTCCGAGAGCAAAGCCGGGGAGAGAAGAAGCGCGGAGTTTGTTTTCAGAAACTGCACCCACTCCTCCACATTCCTGCTCCTGGACTGTGTTGTCTGCGGATGGACAGACAGCGGGACAGAGCTCTCCTCTGGTTTTTTAGTTAGTTTTTAGCTAGCTGAGGCAGAGAAGTTCCCTGGACTGTGGTTTTACTTTTTGTTAGAACTGTTTAAACCTACTCTGGACTGAAAACCCAGAAGAGCACTGGGAGCTCACACCTGTGGCCCACCAGGGCCTGGCCTGGGCTGCGGCATTTCCAGAACTGGAGAGACTGATAACAGACTGAGTGAGCCAAGCTACAACCCACGAAAAGGACTTTCTGAGTTTGTCAACTCTTCAGATTGGCAAGAGGTTTTATTGTTTAATATTGTTCATTTCTTTTGTGCTGGTGAATGTTTTGCCTGTAAAATAAACAGGTTTTTCCACTTTTCTCCAAGGAAATCTTTTTCCCGAACCAGTTGGGGGAGGGACTGCTTAAATCTGCTTTCTAGAGGAACACCTTTGGAGGTTTTCTCCAAATTTGCCCTAAACCAGGACAGCTAAATATCTGAAAGCATGACATCTGCTGGAGAAACAACATAGCAAAGCACAAACAGTCCAGGAAGTTCCTGAAAAGCATTGATGACAACTTCCTGTCAGAGGTGGTGGAGGAACCAATGAAGAATAGTGTGCTGCTCAATCTTATACTAAGAAAGAGGGAAGGACTTGTTGGAGATGTGAAGGTTGGGGACAGCCTTGGCTGCAGTGACCACGAGATTGTGGAATTCAGTATCAGGCAAAGAGGTAGCAGGGCTGTGACAGTGTTCACAGGGGTCTCAGGTTGAGGGAAGAGACAAGGATTTGACTCCATGTTTCAGAAGGCTTGATTTATTATTTTATGATATATATTACATTAAAACGATACTAAAAGAATAGAAGAAAGGATTTCCTCAGAAGGGTAGCTAAGAATAGAATAGAATGCAATGATAACAAAGGCTCTGTCTCGGACTCTCTGCCCGAGCCAGCTGGGCTGTAATTGGCCATTAATTAGAAACATCCACCATGGACCAATCAAAGATCCACCTGTTGCATTCCACAGCAGCAGATAATCAATGTTTACATTTTGTTCCTGAGGCCTCTCAGCTTCTCAGGAGGAAAAATCCTAAGGAAAGGATTTTTCATAAAAGATGTCTGTGACAAGGGCAGCATGTAAGATCACAACCGTGGACTTCAAGAGAGCTGATTTTAGCCTCCTCAGCAATTTGCGGAAAAAACTCTGCAACTCGTAAAAGTTGTACAGTAGGTATGTATTTTTATTCAGCGCTGGGTACATGCAGGATCCCTCTTTAAATAACATGCCCACTCCTCGAGAGAGTCTAGACCCCCCTTTGTCCCCTAACCTGTTGCATATGCATTAAGTTTCATAATAGGTCTATGCATATTCATTTACTAGCCCTGCTTTGCATTACAATTAGGCCTTATCAGTCCTTGCAGAGAGCTCTCTGGTCATCCATTCCTCTCCCCAGTATCTTGGCAGCCTCAGTTTTGGTTTGCTTCTTCTTTCAAGGTCCAAGGAGCCTCTCCTATCTCCTTCCAGCTTGGAAGCTCACATTCCTTCCACCTTGTTTGGGGCAGTTTTGTGATCTACAGGCTTTTGCGAGCACAGCAAGTTAACAGACTAAACAAGTTAAAACAACACACTTCACCTATGCGAGCAAGCTACAGACTAAACAATTCAAAACAGCACACTTCATCTAAATCAGAAATTGATTTCTACCCCAAGTTAATTTCTAACCCCATGTCTCATTCCCCCCTTTTCTAGAAAATGAGTAAATTCTTTTACTTAATGCAAATCTCTATGATAATATGTATCCCTTAATGCTTTACAATGTACATTTGACAAGGAGGTTAACACTGCCACTTGCTGTAGTATTCTTTAATTCTAAATAAGTACTATAAAAAATAACCTTAAACTTAACTAATATCAGTAAAACTACAATGGGGTGACACAACATATTAAAAATCCTAGTTGCAGTTGACGACTATCTAAAGATTATATTTTACTAGTGATGATCTGCATCTTGTTTTAATCTTTGCAGAACTTGGCTTACCTCCTTTGTATTATCATGGACAGTAATTAGAGTTTTCTCTCTATTTTTCTGGATTTTCTTCAAAATTTTAAATAGGTCTTGGTGTTTAATTAATTGTCTTACTAATGTAAGGTCCATTCCAATAGGAGTAGGTGATAACCTTCGATACATTGCATAATTGGTTTTGATCAGCTGGTGAGATGTTACTGGTACTAAATATGAAAAATTATACTCGATCTTAATGAAATTACAAAAACAAAAATTAGAATGATGAAGCTACATCTTTGTTATCTATTTCTAAAAAAGTACAAGTAGTTCTTAAGCATACACAACCTTGGCTAGTATACACAAGCATAGTTTTCTGACTAGTGACTGGATGAATCTCGAAGTGGCAAATACCTTGTTCAGTATCAAGACACACATCTTGAGCATCAGTAGTATTATTTTCACAAATGAACCTTAGTTGCTCCCAGGTAACACAAGATTCTAAGTTTACTGTTTGCTACTTCTCATTCACTACTTGTGCCCATGCTCTAGGTTCTGAGGGGTAGAGTACTGTCCTCTCGTGTTTTAGTACTAGTTCAATGATGGGGTGGATAACAAACAGTGGTTTTACCTATAGTAAGCACAAAGGCAGTGGCTACATCAGAAGCAGGATCATAGTAAATATTTACTATAGTCTACTAAGATTGAAATTTTCTTTTAGAGTTAATCGCATTGTCTCAAACAACTTTTTGAATTTTACCTGGAAATTCACCTTTACCTCTTTCTCTGTTGTTGCTTGCATCTATAACTGTGCTTGTATACAACTGAAAGCTAAAGACACATTATCTTGAACCATACTAAGTGTATCTATTATTAACTTGTGGTCTTGGTCTCCAACCTTTTCCCATTTTGGTAACACTTTTGAAACTTGCCACTGGCTAGTTCTTAATGCTAATAAAGATGACTGTAGGGGCCATTTTAGTTTTGATAAATCACTTGCTGCAGTGGACAGCTTGTTCATTAATATTTCTGAATTGATTCCATTTTAAACTCTCAATCTTGTCTCTAATATCCTACTTAAATCTCTTCTTGTTCTGCTTCTGAGGTGTACTTGTCTTTGTAACCATGTTGTCTAGCCCTTGAAGGATGTCTTTAGGAAAGAGGAGCAGGCTGGTTGGATTTCTGATATGTTGATTTGCATTAGCAATTCAACACATTTGAGAGACTACTCTGGATTAAACAACAGTTGCTGTTGGCTCATATTCCTCACTACGTATGGGCTTACTTCATAGACTTGAGGTTCAAGTTTAGTTTGGGTTTGGGCTGCTTGAGTACTGGCATAAGTTGTATGAGGCTTTGCTGTTGCAAGAGGTGCAGCATCTATTTTAAATTTAAATGAGAGCTTGATAGCATCATGAGCCTAAAGACAAGTCACCTCTACAGGCTGTACTAATGTGAAATTATACCAACAGCCTGATTCACTTGGGCTATAACGAACCTCACGGTGCTTGTATGTAGGAAAGGCAGAAACACTAATTTGATTTGGTTTCTTATGAGTAGTCTCAGTAATCATCCAACATCTTACTCTGATCTCTTCTCCTAAAATCCCTTGAAGTGACTATAGTCTCCGTTTTCGCTACTCTTGCTTCTCATATATTTGGTTTCTGTGCATGACCACAGTTGACAGGTTTAAATTTTTTATATCAGAATGTTTTCTCATGGATCTAGTGTACTGAATAAAAGCTTGGGACTAAGGCCATTTAGCATTGATCTGGATAGAGGTACCCTCTAATTCTAGGATTTTAATTGCAATTACACACAAAACAATTCTCTTAAATAAACTCTTGCAAATAAAGCTATGAACTATTCTTGGCCACAATATACTCATTTTGCTCGAGTAAGTTTTAATTTCAATTCATCATTTCTTGGTGTCACTCTCTAAGTGTCTTCTGTTTCTGGGGCTTTCTTCATTCAAGAGTGGTGGATCTAGGCTCCTTGCTCCTTGATCTTAATCGCAGTGAAAGTAGTAAGAAGCACCTGGATGTTACCGGATAGCTAGCTACTAAGCCCTGGGATTGACTGACAGGGGCTTCTTCCAATCAGATGTCATATGAAGCTGCAAGCATTTCACTGGCCAGATCCCGAGGGGGTGTGGAGTTTAGACCAATGAGAATATCCAGACCAGGTCTTTCAAAAGTCTTTATAAATGGTAGCCTACGGAATAAACTTCCTCTGTGCCACACGAATATCTGGAGGTGAGGTGTCTCTGTCTCCTTGCCCCTTCCCCCCCCACATGAGCAACATAACACCTAGAATGGCCCTTCCCACTGCGGTTCTAAAGGCTTTTCTGTAAGAGATTGAATTGCAGAAAAGGAAACAAACTCCACAACTTTTGTTAAAGTTGTAAAGTCAGTATGTTTATTACAGCGCTGGACGCATGTGGGGATAGCTCCCCTTAAAAGGACACGCGTACCTCTGGGAACTCCAGATCTCTTTTTCTTTTCTTTACTAATCCATATGCATGGTTCATAAATATTCATTTTACTGATTTCGCATTACACTTGCAGCTAGTTTTTTTTTTTATCATTAAGTACAGAAAGAACTCCTGGGTCACCCTGCCCTGCCTCCCGCAGCCTCTCTGTCTGCCTCTCCTTATTTCTCTCCTTTGGATGAAGCAGTTTCTTCGAACATAGGGTTTTTTTGCGAGAACAGGCAGTCAGACTAAACAGCTATGTTCACAAGCTACAGACTTAGTTCAAAGATGTACTCTACCTAAATCGGAATGGATTTCTACTCTAGATAATTTCTACTCTGTCTCAAGACTTAACATATACATAATCTCTAGGCTATATGTTATGTATTGGTCTATTCAGTCCCCCTGCTCCAAGTTCCAGCTACATGTTTTTCAATTTCCTTGAGTTGTTTACTTAAAGCTACTATGTATGTGGCTAATGTCACTTCTCCAATGTGGGTAGACATTGACATTCCCTTTTGCACCCTATATGGTCTTCCATAAAGCATTTCAAAGGGACTCAACTTTTTTTTGGCTCTAGGTTTAATCTGAATCTGCAACAGTGCCAGTGGAAGAGCTTGGGGCCAGGGTAAATTTGCTTCTTGCCCCAGCCTTACAATTTGCTGCTTTATCAAATGATTCATTTTCTCTACTTGGCCACTCGATTGGAGGTGGTATGGGGTATGAAGTTCCCAATCTATGCCTAGGTGGTTGCTAATCTGCTGCACTATTTTTGAAATAAAATGTGATCCTCTGTCTGAAGATATTGTGGCTGGAACTCTGAAGCGTGGAATTATTTCTTGTAACAATATTTTGGTTACTTCCCGAGCTTTGGCAGTCTTAGCAGGAAAGGCTTCTGGCTACCCTTAAAATGTATCTGTCAATACCAATAAATAGCAATACCCCCCTTTTCTTGGGAGTTCTGTAAAGTCAATTTGCCACTGCTGCCCGAGCCTAGTTAATAGTAGTCCACTCTTCTTTGTCATATATCTCTTCCTGATCTTGGATTAACTTTCTGTCTTTTTTAGTATATTCTGGCTTACTTTTAAGAGAAATTTGTCCATTTGGAATTGGGGTTGTCTCAGTGGGAATCTCACCTTTTGCTGCTTCTTTTGCCTCTCTTTCCGCTAGCTCATTTCTTTATTCCAATTCTGAGCTCACTTTCTGGTGTGCCTTAATGTGTATAATTGCTACTTTCTCAGGCAGCTGAACTGCTTCTAATAGTCGGATTATCTCTTGTGCGTGTTTAATGTTTTTCCCTTGTGAGGTCAGCAGTCCTCTCTCTCTCTCTAAATGGCTCGATGTGCATGCACAACCCTAAATCAACCCTAAATGCATATCTCGAGTCTGTGTATATGTTTATTTTCTTATTTTCTGCTATTTCTAAGGCACTAATCATAGTAATTATCTCGGCCTTTTGTGCAGAGGTCCCTGTTGGCAAGGGTCTAGATTCTATTACTTCTCTGCAGGTAGTGACCGCATACCCAGCATGTCGTTTTCCACTGACGATGTAGCTGCTCCCATCAGTGAACCAGGTCCCTGCATTGTCAAAAAGAGTGTCCTTTACGTCTGGGTGGCTGGAGTAAGTAGCTTCAATAGTCTCCAGGCAGTCATGGTGTCCTGCTTCTCCTTGGGTTCTGCTGAGAAAAGAAGCTGGACTGATAATATTAGTTACCGCTATTTAGACATCATCTTGTTCTACCATGATGGCTTGGTATTTCAAAAACCTTTGTGGTGAAAGCTAGTGCTTGCCTTTTACTTCTAGTACTGCAGACACTGTATGTGACACTAGCACAGTCATTTTTTTGTCTTAGGGTAAATTTGCATGCTTCTTGGATATTTAGCACAACTGCTGCCACAGCTCTGAGGTAACCTGGCCATCCTTTGGCTGTTGCATCTAGTTGCTTGGAAAAGTAGGCAACTGCCCTTCAATATGAACCCAAATCTTGAGCCAATATTCCCAAGGTAATCCCTTGTTTCTCATGGAAAAATAGAAAGAATGGTTTACTCATGTCTGGAAGTCTCAAAGCTAGAGCTGACATGAGGGCACTCTTTAGCTGATGAAAGGCTTGTGTGGCCTCCTTTGTCCACTGGAAATCTCTATTTCTATTAGCAATAAGAGCATATATGTGTTTTACAAGCAGCCTATAGTTATAAATCCATAGCTGGCACTACCTTGTCATTCTTAGAAAGACTCGGAGTTCCATTATTTTTTGAGGTTTTGGGGTTTGGCATATCGCTACCTTGTGATCTTGCCTTAAAGTCTGTTGTCTAGCACTAATTTCGTATCTCAGGTAGATTACCTTCTGTTTCACTATCTGTGCCCTTTTTTTGATACTCTTTATCTTTAGAGTCTTAGGAAATTTAAAAGGTTTATAGTCTAGGCCACACACACTTCTTTCATCTGTGTGGTTATTAAAATATCATCCACATACTGCAATAGCCTTCCTTCTTCCAGTGGAGCTTCCTAGGACTCTAGGTCTTTTGTAAGTTGTTCTCCAAACAGAGTGGGAGAATTTTTAAAACCTTGATTCAATACAGTCCAGGTGAGCTGAGTTTTGTGCCCATTTTTAGGGTTTTCCCATCCAAATGCAAAGATTTTCTGGTTGGCTTCATGGATGGGGAGGCAAAAGAAGGCATCTTTTAGATCTAAAATGGTAAACCAGGTTAGCTCAGGCGTTAAGTGGATTAGCAAAGTATATGTATTTGCCACTACAGGATATAAATCCTCTGTTATCTTTTAGACAACCCTTAAATCTTGTACTATTCTATTTGACTCATTAGGCTTTCAAACAGGTAAAATGGGAGTATTGAAATTAGATTGGCATTCCTTTAGCAATCCTAACTGCAAAAAGTTCTCTGTTATCAGGCTGATCCCTTCCTTGTCTTCTTTTTTCAGGAGGTACTGTTTGATTTTAACTGGTTGTTTCCCTTCTTTAAGTTTGATAACGATGGGAGGGGCATTTTTCACCCTCCCTGGTACATTGGAGGCTCATACTCTAGGAGACACTTGGCTCAATATCTTTTCACTAATTTCTTCTTCGGGTTCAATAGTTGTCAGTATTAAACTTAACACCTCTATGTACTTTTGATCATTTACTTCTAGAATAACCTCCCCATTCTTGAATATGATGGTTGCTTGTAATTGTTCCAATAAGTCTCTCCCTAAAAGCGCTTTTGGCAAATTGGACAGGTATAAAAACTTGTGGATGCCCCACTGTTTCCCCAGTCTATATTTTAGAGGTTTGCAAAAATATGCCATTTCAGATTGGCCAGTTGCCCCCTGCACCACAACATAATCATTCCCCACAGGCACTAAAGCTTTATTTAAAACTGAATATGTTGCTCTTGCGTCAACCAAAAATTTCATCTTCTTCTCCTCTTCTCTCATCCTCATTGTAATAACTAGTGGATCTTCTGGGGTAGAGTCTCTTGGTCTTCCTCAGTCATCCTGCACATGAGTGACCACCACCCTCTTCTCCTGACGGTCACCTCGTCTCTGCTCTGGGTATTGGTTTTTCTAGTGACTGGTGTGAAAAATGCATATTATATGATTGGCTCTTCGCAAATATTAAAATGAATACTATATGTGTTATTTTGGAAAGTTATGCTGTATTAATCTCTTTTAAGTAGTGTGGTAAATATAGTTTTTAGGCTACAGCATAATATTAAAATAGAAACTATGTGATGTAAAATACTTTTTGTAACTAGCTCAAGGAATGGATAAGATAGTCAAGAAATTCTTCACATAGAGATAACAGCAACAGGAAAATAAAATCCCAAAGAGAAGAATTATTGCCTCCTTATTGGGACAAACCAGACTTTGAGGGACCAAGAGATTAATTTACAAGATGAAGGGGGAAAGTTGACATTAAGCAGAAACACCCTTAGTTTGAAAAGAATGTTTGAATCATGTATGAGATATATGAATATGCAATAGGCTATTGCTTTTAAGGGTTAATCCTTTGTTACCAAAACGTGCTTTTGTAGCAGAGAGCAAAGGCACCCGGACATCCATAATTCTTTGCTTTTTATTGTCTCTTATTGTCCTAACTTTGATTGTCCAAATTCTTATTGTCCTAATTGTTATTACTATTTTTATTATTTTCAATACTATTAAACTTCTAAAATTTTAACACAAGTAAATGGCATTTTTCACACTGGTCTTCCTGCAAATTGCATGCTGGTCTCTGCCCAACTGAGGTGGACCCTGCTTGTGTTTCTCTTGCTTTTCCTCCTGTACCACTACCACTAGCTTTTTCACTCCCCATTTGTATCTTTCTTCTCGGTTACTAAATACTCTTCATGCCTCTTTAAGCAAGGCCTCAAGGTTTCTCCCTTCCAGCCCTCAGATTTTCTGAAGCTTACGCCTGATATCTCTAGTAAACTGTCCTAAAAATGAATTAACTAGCTGATTCATTCCTATCTCAGACCATGGATCTAATGATGTATGGCCATGCATAGCATCCCTCAGACACTCTAGAAACTTAGACGGAGTCTTGGAAGGTCCCTGCTTAATAGAATATAGGGCAGACCAATTTATGGTCTTAGGAATAGCTCTCTCCACTTTTGTTGTTATCTAATCTTGAAAATTTGCTAATTTCTTTCATTTTGTTGATACATTTGGATCACATTTTGGGTCTTGGAGAGGAAAAATTCTCTTACATCTAATCGCCTGCTTTTACAGTGATCTTCTGCCAAAGTCCCAGCTGTTTTCAAGATCAACTGATTTTCCATTTCAGTGAAAGCATCCAGTAATAACTGGATGTCTCCCCAATCTGGCTTGTGTTGTTTGATAACATTTCGTAAACGTTTGGCAGTAAGTATTGGATTGATGAGATAATTTTTAGCAATCCTTTCCCATGCCTCTAGATCAAGGGTGGAGAATGGTACGTTAATCATTAGTCTCCCTCCTTCTGGTCCCACTGCCTCTCACAGAGGGGCCTGTAACATTGCTTGCCTCTTGGTTCTGGACGAAACCGGACTGCAAGAAGGGGAGTAGGTTTGAGCAGATGTGCCTTCCAAGCCTGTGTCCTCTTTTTTAGGAAAGTCCACCTCATCCTCATTCTCCCATCTCCTGGGAGGAGCTTTCAGCAAATCTATTGTTTCTTGTTCTTGAGCTGCAGCATGATAAACCTTATCTGATATGGTATATCACTGTCCTATACTACATGCTGAGCAACCTCACTTAATTTGCCCTCTCTTGGCTTTGTTTTCCTTCTCAAAGGCTAATACCAGTGGGTCTGAGAGAGCTCTGAGTCCACAGTCCCTCTGCCATTCTGGATGATTTTGTAAGGCAAAAAACATATCGGCGTAAGAGACCTCATCCTACTTCCCTTCCCATATTAAAAACAGCATTAACTGCAATAAGGTGTTATAATCTAAAGTTCCAGCAGGTGGCCACTTTGCTCCATCTTCCAGCCTGTATAATGGCCACTACCGCATGCAGTACTGGATTAAATCTTTCTTGTTCTCAGATCCGCCCCTACTGGCGACTTCTTTCCAGTGGGTTAAGATATACCCTAAAGGGTTAGCTTGGGGAACTTCTTTGCTCTGGTTAGTTCCCATAATCTCTTTCTCCTTGTCCTATCGCGCTTCCACCCAAACCTCTCTTTACAAAGCCTCACAGTCCTTTCCCAATTCTCTTCCCACAGTCAACCCCAGGTTACAGGTACCAGATGTGATTTTCCACACACAACCTTTAAAACCTGAGGTTCAAAATTGGCTTGATTAGGAAACCTCAATCCACATTTAGGGCATATGCCCCTCTTCCTACTGGAACAGCAATACCAACGCCTCTCACAAACTCCGCACTGCAATAGTACCCATGCAGGGTGCTAGCCTCTCGATGTGCCCAAGGCTCCTAAGAATTGCCTGCAAAGACAGGGTATTCCATTTACTTCTTCATGAATTTCTAAATTCTCTACAGTGGATTGTTCCCAATCCAGAGAAACAATATTACTAGCTGAAGTCCCGTAAAGCCCCTCTAAATAAACCCATTCATCCCCTCTATCTATCCAGTGATTTACTGGATTCACAAACTCCCAGGGGTCAAGCTCGAACCACTGAGGCAGTGGAATCTCCTCAGTTCATCTAGCCACGGTTAAAATATACATGATCTACTCAAACCCATTTAAAACCAATATGTGTCCTCACCCACACTTCTTTGCTTGCTCTGCTTCTCCCCAGCTGGGTCCCCACGAGATGCTATCTGCCCCCACAACCTCTTAGCCGGTGCACCCCAGCTGCCACCCTGGGCCTCACTCGGCCGCCTCAGTCGTGGGTAGAGTCTCCCCCCACACCATGGGTACATTCACTCACTTGCCCCCTCTTTTATATAACTGAGCCCACAAAGCCACTCACTCACACAATCACAAAAACCCACTAACATTAACCACAATGTCCGGACACCACAACCACACAATAGCAGTAAGTAGAATAGCAGCACTAAGATCCAGATTCACTTGACTCACCCCCAGAGCCGCTAGGGATCACACAGTCGAGCACTGAATCCCTTCACTAGCAGTTCCATCAGCAAGTGGACCCTTCCCCCTCCTGCCAGCCATGTTTGGCCGGTGGCTGTTTGCAAGCCCCGAACCTTTACTAACACAGGGACTACGCTGTATGCCAGATGTCTCTGAGCAGCTTACCAGCAGACCTTTTGGCCAAAGCCCCTTTTTAAGCTTGGTACATACCATTTATCCACACACTAGCAGGCCATTGTCTGTCTCAACAGGTGGGGCGAGCCAAGATGCAGAGCTCCTCCAGGGAAAGTCCCCCGGGGTGTGCCTTTGGAGGTTCACCTCCCCACTCTCCTTTTGTGGGAGACAGAGACAATCTCCTGGCTGGCTCACCAGAAAAATGATTTATGGAAAAAACTTCACAACTCTTAAAAGTCGTGAAGTAGGTATGTATTTTTATTCAGCACCAGGCGCATGCAGGATTGCTCCTAAAAGAACATGCACTCCTTGAGAGTCCAGATCCCCCTTTGTCCCCTAACCTGTTGCATATGCATTAATTGTCGTAATGGGTCCATGCATATTCATTTAGTAGCCCTGCTTCACATTACAATTAGGCCTTATCTGTCCTTGTGCAGACAGCTCTCTGGTCTGAACTCTCCTCAGTATCTTGGCAGCCTCAGTTTTGGTTTGCTTCTTCTTTCAAGGTCCAAGGGGCCTCTCCTATCTCCTTCCAGCTTGGAAGCTCACATTCCTTCCACTTTTTTGGGGCAGTTTTGTGAGCTACAGGCTTTTGCGAGCACAGGAAGTCAACAGACTAAACAAGCTAAAACAACACACTTCATCTATGTGAGCAAGCTACAGACTAAACAATTCAAAACAGAACACTTCCTCTAAATTCGAAATTGATTTCTACCACAAGTTAATTTCTAACCCCATGTATCATCAGGGATCTTCTTGGAAGAATCCAATGGGAAGGGACATGGCAGGGAAGGGAGGTCCAAGAGAGCTGGTCACTATTCACAGAATTCACAGAATGACTAGGTTGGAAGAGACCTTAAAGATCATTGAGTCCAACCCATGCCCTAACACCTCAACTAAACCATGGCACCAAGTGCCATATCCAGTCTTTTTTTAAACACATCCAGCGATGGTGACTCCACCACCTCCCTGGGCAGGCCATTCCAGTACTTTATCACTCTTTCAGTTAAAACATTTTCCTAATATCCAACATATATTTCTCTTGACACAGCCTGAGACTGTCACCCTGGTTTTTTAAGATTTTCTAAGCCTTCCGATGTTGACATTCTTGTAGTGAACTTTCTCACACATTTTCTGTAAATAACTTATTGTTTTGCATTCCTTTATAGAAGAGAGTTGATAAACTGTTAGTTTGACCAGTGTCATTGGAGAGGTGTCACTGTCACCCTCCAATGCGCTGTCACTTTTAGAAAACTATAAATGTTAGAGTCAGAAAATAAACTTCCCTTTTTTCCTCACCTTGAGAACAGTAGTGTGTGCTTGTGTTCTTTCGTGTCCTATAGTGTAGAGAGCTTTTTGGATAATTGGTTAGCTGAGAAAGGCCACTTCGATGTGATACCGATGGATAAGGATAGGGGAAACAAGCTGGGGATTATGTAACCGGTGTCCAATCACTGACAAAGGTCATAGTGACCTTCGCTGAAACGGGAAGACGAGGGAGAAAATCGCTTGCCAGAAAATGTAGATATCCTAGGTAGAGAAGCTAGAAGAATGCAAACATAGAAACAAAATAATCATTAGAGCATAGAAGTAGGTGTGGTTGATCTAAGTGTGCTTTAGCCAATAATGAGCTCAGCTTTTGCAATATGTATAAGCTTCATTAACACCAATATAAATATGTGTGAGCTTTCAATAAACTTCGGGATTTGCCATTCACGCATATTGTGTGAAGCATTTCTTCCGCCATTCACGACACTATAGTGACACTGAGACTGTCCCCTCTGGTTCTGTCAGTTGCTGCCTGGTGAAAGAGACCAACCTCCACCTGACTAAAACCACCTTTTAGGAAGTTGTAGAAAGTGATAAGGTGTCTCGGTTTGGAAAGACAGGAGTCTGCTAAGGAAGGCAGGAGCCTCCCCTGAAATGGAGAATGTAAATCCTCCCCACCCCTCCGAATTGCTATAAATTTTAAATTAAGGGGCTCTCAGGCAAAAAATATGGGAGCAGGAAATAACAGTTCTTTAATAGGGACGAAAAAATAAAAGGATAAAATAAGTGTACTGCATGCCCCTCCAGGTGAAAGCAAACAGGCCTGCATTCTGCTGCCAGAAGAATGGAGAAAAACGCGTTAGCAATGTCAACAGTGGTGTACCACTTTGCTGCCTTGGACGCCAGCTCGTACTGGAGTTCCAGCATGTCTGGCACAGCAGCGCTCAGCAGTGGAGTCACTTCATTCAAGCCACGATAGTCCACAGTCAATCTCCATTCTTTGTCAGACTTGCGTACAGGCCAGATGGAGCTGTTGAAGGGTGAGTGGGTTTTGCTGACCACCCCTTGGCTCTCCAGCTCACGGATCATTTTGTGGATGGGGATCATGGCATCTCGATTTGTCTGATACTGTCAGCGGTGCACTGTTGAGGTGGCAATCAGCACTTGTTGCTCTTCCACCTTCAGGAGACCTACTGCAGATGTCCTTTCTGATAGTCCAGGCAAAATGTTCAACTGCTTAATATTTTCTGCCTCTACAGTAGCTATGCCAAAAGCCCATCTGAGTCCCATTGGGTCTTTGTAATAGCTGTTCTGGAGAAAATCTATGCCCAGAATACACAGGGCCTCTGGGCCAGTCACAATACAATGTTTTTTCCACTCTTTCTCAGTCAGGCTCACCTCGGCTTCCAACAGGGTCAATTGCTGTGATCCCCCCGTCACCCCGGCAATGGAAACAGGTTCCGCCCCCACATGTCCCGATGGTATTAGGGTACACTGCGCACCAGTATCAACTAAGGCATCGTACTTTTGTGGTTCTGATGTGCCAGGCCATTGGATCCACACCGTCCACAAAATCCGGTTTTCCCGTGCCTCTCCCTGGCTAGAGGCAGGGCCCCTCTAACCCTGGTTATTATTTCTTTCCTGGGCATACATGGTAGAGGTACCTTCCAAGGGATCTGACAGATCATACTTAGCAGCTCGGTCATGGGAGGTTGAGGCTACCTTCACTTTACTGGAGTTCCCTCGATTAGCGTTTCCCTCCTTGAGTCGACACACCCGTGCTGCCAGGACAGAAGTGGGTTTTCCATCCCACCTTCCCATGTCTTCCCCATGGTCACGCAGAAAGAACCACAGGTCAGCCCATGGGGTGTACCCTCTCTCTCTAGCTAGGGAACGTTGGGCTCTGACTTTGGGGCCTGTGACTTGCACTGGTGCAATGTGGGAACTGTTCCTCCTCGCCTCCTCCCTCATCTCCTCTCTGAGTTCTTGGACCACGGCAGAGACATGAGCCTGCATCGGGCCATTGATCATACTTTCATAATTCCTAAGCTTGTTGGCAACAGAATCCACTCTCTCGGTTGGTATCAGCATTAATTGTTGCAATGAAGGTGGTGTATTGACATGGCCCTAGCTTTGCCAGGGTCTACAACATCTGCCTTGTGCACCTGACCTTGTCGGGGTCATTATTATGCAGTCCGTCTCTCTCAAAGAGTACTTCCAGTACTGCCACTTCTCTCAGCTGTTGGATCACTTCCTCAAGGGTCTTCTATTGCATTCTATGGTGGTGCTTCTGCATTCTTTCCCTGTGGACAAACCTCTCTCTGACACTTATTAAAAGCTGGTCTCAGAGGGAGAGGGACCATGGCTCCCTTACAAAAATCTGATTCATACCTGAGTCCTGGGTCCCAGATTCCTTGCCTCACCACCATCCAGCTGGACACCTGTACCCATAAGATCCCAGACCCAAAGTAGCCAGGTTGTATAAGCCTCACGTCCCCGTCGTACAATGTCTTTGTGCAGATTACAGAGACTTTCGTACGTCAGGGACTCAGCGATGATCTCAACCTTTGGCTCCCCTGTGGTTTGTGAGGGCCCTCCCCTGTCTGGGTGCTGTTTTCATCTTAGATCTCCTTGTTTCTACAGGGGCAACTGTTGCTGGCTGTGATTGCCTTTGCAGTTCAGCTGGAACCTGGACAGTTGTAACATCTGTGGGTTCCGCTGCTGCACTATTAGACTCTCCCTCTTCAAGGCAGGGGGAGGGCTTCTCACCAGCTGGGGAAGCGTATTCCTTCAGCATCCAGCCTATCTCCTTCATCAGACCCTCCACCCAATCTGGGTAGTTCACGTCTGGGGTGGGCTGTGGGGTATGGTCAGGCTCTGGGGCAGCAGTATCCCTAGGCTCTGGTGGCATGTTAGGTTCTGGGGTAGGTGTCAGGGTAGTTATCCAGGTTAGTCTCCCCTTCTCTCTAAATGCTAAATAGAGCAGGCCTATCAGCAACACCAGCCACTGTATGATATCATTAGTATTTAGAGTGGATCTGAACCCTTCAAAACCTGGTTGGGCAGACGCAAAGAGATGGTTAAAGGGTTGGGAGAAAATTTCCCCCGGTGTCATTTCCTTACAACAAGTGCCATTATTAAAGTAACCCCAAAAACATACAGTTAGTGTGTGATAGCTGGGAATCCATGTGCCCACTTTCCAGAGGAAGTTAAAAATCCATGAATTCCTCACCTTATTCACCCATAAAACAAACCGGATAATAGCCACAGTAGCCTTGGTTATAGGACCCATGTTTAGATAAGGGCCTACAAATGGGAGAAATATAGCCATGATCACGTGCCACCCAAACCAGGGTAAGCTGGACCACATGGTGTCGCTTATCAAGGTTTCTATAGCCGCACACAAAAAATTATATTACTCAAGAACTGTTATTCCCTTTTTGTTTCTGTGCCCTCGAGCCCCAAATTGGGCGCCAAAATCTATCTTGGTTTGGAAAGACAGGAGTCTGCTAAGGAAGGCAGGAGCCTCCCCTGAAATGGAGAATATAAACTCTCCCCACCCCTCTAAATTGCTATAAATTTTAAATTAAGGGGCTCTCAGGCAAAAAATATGGGAGCAGGAAATAACAGTTCTTTAAATAGGGAAGAAAAAATAAAAAGATAAAATAAACAATGCAGTACGCTAAAACAACACTGACAGAGTCAGAACTCAACGTGACACCCTGTTGGTGAGAGTGTTGGTAGCAGTCCAATTGGTAATGTGGCTGCAGTCCTCCTGGAGTGTCAGGTGTGGTTCTGTTGGAGCAGGGGGTCCTGTAGAAAAGGGTGTAGTTTTCCTCTGAAGATCCAGTGGAAGAAGAGGCAGCTGCTGTTCCTCTGGGAAATCCAGTGGAGAAGCCATGCTGGTGTTTCAGAACCTCCAGATTATATTGGGGTAGCAATGCTTGGCCCCTCCCTCTGGGTGGAGTATCTCACAATGGGATGCTATAGTTCTTATCAGTCATGCAGTGACATTCAATAGTCTGTTATCAGCAGATATCCCCTCCCGAGGGAGGAGTGATTGTGGTCACTCAGAGAGAGAGATAAGGCAAACTGCCCACTTGACAAAAGACAACTGCCATAGAGATGGTAATAGAATACGTCTTGCCTTGCAATCTAGAACATAAGGTCACCTCTGAGTCTTGTTTTCTCCAGGCTAAACAACCTCCACTCCCTCAGTTGTTCCTCATAGGGCTTGTGTTCCAAGGCCCTCACCAGCCTTGTTGCCCTCCTCTGGACGTGCTCAGGTGTCTCAACATCCTTCCTAAAGTGAGGGGTCCAGAACTGGGCACAGTACTCTAGGTGTGGCCTCACCAGTGCCAAGGGGAAGAATGACCTCCCTGGTCCTGCTGGCCACACTATTTCTGATACAGGCCAGGATGCCGTTGCCCTTCTTGGCCACTACAGCACACTGCTGGCTCAAGTTCAGTCAACTGTTGACCAGTACCCCTAGGTCCCTTTCTGCCTGGGCACTGTCCAGCCACACCATCCCCAGCCTATAGTGCTGCAGGGGGTTATTGTGGCCAAAATGCAGGACTCAGCACTTGGATTTATTAAACTTCATCCTATTGGACTTTGCCCATCCATCCAACTGTTCCAAGTCTCTCTGCAGAGCCCTTCTCCCTTCCAATAGATTGACACATGCTCCCAGCTTAGTGTCATCAGAAAATTTACTAATGAAAGACTCAATACCCTCATCCATGTCATCAATAAAGATATTGAACAGAAGAGGCCCCAGCACAGATCCCTGAGGGACACCACTGGTAACTGGCCACCAGCCAGATGCAGTACTGTTCACCACCACTCTCTGGGCCCAGCTATCCAGCCAGTTCTTAACCCAGCAAAGAGTACTCCTGTCCAAGCTTGGGCTGCCAGCTTTTCCAGGAGTATGATGTAGGAGACTGTCTTGGATTGAAAAGACAGGTGTTTGCTAAGGAAGGCAGAAGCCTCCCCTGAAATGGAAAATGTAAACCCCTTCCCTCCAAATTATTATAATTTTGAAATTAAAAGGATCTCAGGCAAAGATATGGGAATAGGAATAACACTTCTTTACTAGGAAAAACTAAAAAAATGCAAATGTAATAGTACAAACATCAACAAAAAACCACTGACAGAGTCAGAATACAACCTGACACCCTGTGGGTCAGGGTGTTGGTAGCACTCTGATTGGATGGTGGCTTCAGTCCTCTTGCAGTGACAGGTGTGGTTCTGTTGGAGCAGTGATCCTGTAGAAGGGTAGAGTTTTCCTCTGGTGGTGGTGTAGATGGGCCTGGTCTTCCCCTGGGAATCCAGTGGAGAAGACAGCTACTCCTCTGGGAATCCAGTGGGAAAAAAGGCTGCCCTGTGTGGCTGCATTTCTCTTCACAAAAAAAAGCAAGGCACAACTTCCCAAGGATATTTCTGGGAATCACAGTGAGGAACCTTAGAGAAAGAAAAAACAATTCTTATGCAATTGCTGCGCCTCTTGTTGTTCACAAGTGGAATGCATTGTGGAAGATTGTTTACCTGAAGGGAATTGGTAATTGGATTCTGGTGTGAGTGTTTTGATTCATTGACTAATTGAATCCACATGTGTGCGTCAGGACTGTCGGCTGACAGTCACGAGATTCTGGGCAGTTGAGTAGAGTTGAGTGCTTGTGCAGATTCAGTGTAATACAATATAGAATAATATAGTATAATAAAGTAATTAATTGGCCTTCTGATATCAATGGAGTCAGATGCATCATTTCTTCCCTTCATCGGGGTTGGCTTGATTTCCGATAGCCCTGGTGTCCTAAAATCTCAGATTATATCCAGGATGGAATGCTTGGCTCCTCCCCCTGGGCAGAGCATCTCACAATGGGATGCTGTAATTTTTATCAGTCATGCAGTGACACTCAATGGTCCATTAACAGCAGATGTCTCCCCGGAGGGAGGATTGGTTTGTGGAAGAGATAAAGAAAACTGCCCAATTAACAGAAGATAACTGCCTGTGGCGGGTTTGGTGCTGGCCAATCACCAATACACTCACTTACTGCTGTGAGATAGAATCAGGAGAAAGGCAAAGTAGGCTCAAAACTTTAAGAGTATAAAGAAGATTTTTTTAAAAGTAACTAGAAGGAAAAAAAGTAGTAAGAATCAAAACAAACCCTCCAGAACACTTCTCCTCCCCCCACAATCTTTTCTTTCCCACTGACAATGTAAAGAAACCACACCCAAGATTTCCAGTCAGTTTACCACCTCTAAAATAGTCTTTCTTCAGTTCACTGAGGGAGAGAAGTCCCTTTTGTTAAGGTTATGGAGACTTCTCCACAAGAGGAAAAACAGTTCTCTCGTGGTTCTCAATTTCATCACGAGTAGCAGCTGCCCAGGGAACCCTGCCATCATGAAATCCTTCCCATTTTCACAAGCCTTCCCACAGCTTGTCGATGGGCCATGTTGACTTATGGGGTATTGTTTTAAAGATGAGCTGTTCAAAGGCAAATGTTCTCATTATCTATTTCTAAAATCATCTTCATCCCTGGGAACAGAAATCTTCTTCTCCTGAAAGCACAGGACTACTCTTCTCTCTTCCTCTGTTCAAACTTCTCATGGGATCACAGCTATTTCAACATCTGCTTTACTTAGCATGGAGGCTTTTGCTTGATATCAATTTGAACACTTTCATCTCCCCATAGTTTCCTGTGTTATAAGGAAAAAGTGTCCTTTCTCCATAGCTTACAAGAGGATTTCAGCTCCAAAAACAAGGCATCTCCTCCCCCTCCCATCTGGGACTTCTTCCTCACTGACCTCGATGTCTTCATGTTGTTCCTTTATGTACTTGCATCTTGTTACTTTCTCTCACTCGAGGGAGGATTGAAGCACTGAAAGGGTTAACATCACACCTGAGGCCTACCTGACCTGCCGGTAACTTGTGGCAGGAAGCTACAACTTGTGGTGGGGAGCTACGGCTGAGCGGCCTCATGGTTGGTCTTTGCTTTTCTGCATGGGCTGCAGGGGTGTCTGGTCTCAGCCATGCTGGAGGAGGGGGATTTGATGATAAGATCTTCACAGCCGCGGCCAGACCTGCTCCCGCCCAGGATCTGCAGCCTCCCCTGCCTTCCTACCCAGCAGCTGCTGGAGCCCAGCCTGGCCAGACTGGAGCGGATGGGGGAGGGGGGGGGGCAGGGAGGGGGAAGGGGCCCGGCCCGCAGCAGAACCGCCCAGCCTGGCCCATCAACCAGAAAGGAAAGAGAGAGCTCCCAGGTTTTCTCATCTTTAACATGTGTGTTTCACAGAGATGTGTCCAGCTTCTCAGTGGTTCGACAGACTGTCAGTTACACAAAAAGCTTTGCATCACTTCCCTGAATTTCCTCCCATTCCAAACCAGGACACTGCCACACCTCTAACAGATGGCAAATAGAATACACACATTATCTTGCAATCTAGGACGGAGACAGTTTCAAAGGCCTTGCTGAAGTCCAGGTACACAACATTCACAGGCATTCCTGTATCCACCAGGCGGTCACTTGGTCATAAAAGGAGATCAGGTTGGTCAAACATGACCTATCCCTCCTAAACCCATGCTGGCTGGGTCAGATACCCTGGCCATCCTGTAAGTTCCATGTGATGTCACTCAGTATAAACTGTTCCATAATCTTACCGAGTACTGAGATCAGGCTGACTGGTCTATAATTACTAGGATTCTCCTTCCCACCCTTTTTATGAATGGGTGTCATATTGGCCAGCTTCCAGTCATCTGGAACCTCACCAGTGAGCCAAGACTGTTGGTAAATGATGGAGAGCGGTTTCACAAGCTCATCTGCCAGCTCCCTCATCACCCTGGGATGGATCCCGTCTGGTCCCATAGATTTATGAATATCCAAGCATCTCAGCAGTTCTCCGACTGCCTCCTCTTGGATAACGGGGGGACCATTCTGCTCCCTGATACCATCTACCAACCCAAGAGGACAGTTGGCCTGAAAGCAAGTTGCCTTCCCACTAAAAACTGAGGCAAAGAAGGCCTTAAGCACCTCTGCCTTCTCCTCATCTGCAGTTACTAAGTTCCCTCTTACATCTAATAAAGAACAAAGGCTGGTCTTACCCTTCCTTTTACCATTAATATATTTGTAAAAACATATTTTATTATCCTTTACAAAAGTCACCATTTTAAGTTCAAACTGAGCTTTGGCCTCCCTATTTTTTTTCCTACATGTTCTAGCAGCCCCCTTGAATACTTCCTGAGAGACCTGACCCTCCTTCCAAAGATGATACATCCTCTTTTTATTCCTAAGTTCCTCCTTGTCCATCCCAGCATTTTCAAGCACCACTTCCTCCAGGGTCAAGAGCAACGCATCCCAATGAGTAAGAAATTGGGCACAGGGGGGCAAGAGACCTACATGGATGAATAAAGAACTCCTGTCATTATTCAAGCATAAGCAGGAGACAGACAAGATAGAAGTAGGGTCAGACCTCTTGGAATAAATATAGAGAGGTTGTCGGAGTAAGTAGAAATGAGAAAAGGAAGACCAAGGCCTATCTGGAATTAAATCTGGCCATGGATGTTAAAAACAACAAGAAGAGTTCCTTCAAATACAATAACAAAAGGAAAACTAAGGATAATATGGACCCGTTACTAAATCCGCAGGGACCCTGGTGACAGAGGACTCAAAGAAGGCAGTTATTGAACAACGCCTTTGTATTGGTCTGCACCTACAAGACCAGCCCTCAGGGATCTCTGACCCAGGAGACCCGGGTAAAGGAATGGTGGGAGGAGGACATTCCCTTGGTCAAGGAGGATTGGGTCAGAGAATACCTAGGCAAACTTGTCATCCACAAGTCCATGGGCCCTGACAGGATGCATCCAGGAGTGCTGAGAGAGCTGGCAGACACCATAGCAAGGCCACTCAAGATCATCTTTGAAAGGTCATGGAGATCAGGAGAGGTGCCTAAGGATTAGAAGAAAGTAAATGTCACCCTGGTCTTCAAAAAGGGCAAGAAGGAGGACCCAGGGAGCTACCAGCCAGTCAGCCTCACCTCAATCCCTGGGAAGGGGATGGACCCCTCATTCTGGAGGCCATCTCTACCCATATGGAGGACAAGAAGGTGATCTGGAGCAGTCATCATGGATTCACTAAAGGGAAATCATGTTTGACCAGCCTGATTGCCTTCTACAATGAAACAACTACCTGAATGGATGAGGGGAGAGCCGTGGATATTGTCTACCTGGACTTCAGCAAGGCTTTTGACACTGTCTCTCACATCTTCATAGGCAAGCTCTGGAAGTGTGGACTGGATCAGTGGACAGTGAAGTGGGTTGAGAACTGGCTGAGTGGCAGATCCCAGAGGGTCATGATCAGTGGCACAGGGTTGGAGGCCTGTCACTAGTGGTGTCCCCCAGGGTTCAATACTGGGCCCAGTATTGTTTAACTTATTAATGAATGACTTGGACAAAGGGGCAGATGACTCCTCAGCAAGTTTTCTGATTACACAAAGCTGAGAGGAGTGGCCAATACCGCAGAGTGTTGTGCAGCCCTTCAGAAGAACCTCGACAGGTTGGAGAGATGGGCAGAGAGGAACCATCTGAAATTCAACAAAGGCAAGTGCAGGGTCCTGCACCTGGGAAGGAATAACCCCGTGTACCAGCACAGGGTGGGAGATGACCTGCTGGAAAGCGGCTCTGTGGAGAGGGACCTGAGGGTCCTGGTGGACAATAAGTTGTCCCTGAGCCAGCAGTGTGCCCTTGTGGCCAAGAAGGCCAATGGGATCCTGGGGTACATTAGGAAGACTATTGCCAGCAGGTCAAGGGAGGTGATCCTGCCCCTCTACTCAGCTCTGGTGAGGCACATCTGGAGTTCTGTGTCCAGTTCTGGGCTCCCCAGTACAAGAAAGACATGGAGCTCCTGGAGCAGGTTCAGCAGAGTACTACAAAGATGATTAGGGGACTGGAGCACTCCAGCCACCGAGTGCTCCTTTTACCTCTGTCCCTAGGGGAATCAACAAAGTGCACGTCTACAGAGGAAATCCCAGCTCACCATAGTTCCAACACACTAGCCCTACAGCTAGCACATCCCCTGAAGAAGAAAACTGATGATCTGTCTCCCCACTCTGAAAAGAATCCCACTGCAAAAGATTTCATCAAAAATGCTGCCATGGCAGAAACAAAAGAGAGTGGCCAGAGATACAAGTATACACAACACAGACCACCTGTCCAGTGCCTGAAAGTCCAGACAGTGCAGCCTGTTCAGAAACAGCTTGTTTCTAAGACATATTTTCTTTTGAAGATCTAAATCTGTCTTCTGACAGCACACAGGAATGGGGAAATGCCTTTGTGTCCTGGGGTGACTTTATGATGCTTGTATCCCCATTCATCTGTTTAGCCCAGTGTAGCAGGCACAAGGCCTGCAAGGCCTCCCTGGCAGTCAGTTGCCTAAGATAAGAAATGCTTAGTCATGATGACTGGACCTAAGAAGCCCCTCTTCTGCCTTCGGACCCTTGTTATCTCTCTGTAAGACGATAGGTCATTTTCACCTTGACCCTTACTATTGGACTGTTTCTTAAAACTCCTACACCCTATATAAACCCCTATTTCTGCCCAGTTTGGCAGAAGAGCTGTCACTGAGACCCTTTGCAGAAGATACCAATAAAGACATCTCTGTAGAACCTCATACAGCGCTTCTCCTCTCTCTCCGGGAGTCTGCTGCTGAGGCACTTAGCAAGCTAAGAGCTGAAAATCACTAATGAGCTGAGAATCACTAAAGAGCTGATCTCACTTAAGAGCTGAGCTTGCTAAGATTGCCCGCCTGAGGGGCCGGGACAGGTTGTGCTTAACTGGACTTCGCTGTCTGGAACATCCATGGGAGCCATTTTCAGGGAGTTCCCAAAAACCCTGGAGCCACATTAGCCTGGAAATAACTTGCACCTTTAAGACTGGTTCCGAGAGCAAAGCCGGGGAGAGAAGAAGCGCGGAGTTTGTTTTCAGAAACTGCACCCACTCCTCCACATTCCTGCTCCTGGACTGTGTTGTCTGCGGACGGACAGACAGCAGGACAGAGCTCTCCTTTGCTTTTTAGTTAGTTTTTAGCTAGCTGAGGCAGAGAAGTTCCCTGGACTGTAGTTTTTCTTTCTGTTGGAACTGTTTGAACCTGCTCTGGACTGAAAACCCAGAAGAGCACTGGCAGCTCACACCTGTGGCCCACCGGGACCTGGCCTGGGCCGCGGCATTTTCCAGCGCACGAGGGACTAATAAGAGACTGAGTGAGCTGAGCTACAGCCCACGAAGGGGACTTTCTGAGTTTGTCATCTCTTTGGAGTGGTGAGAGGTTTTATTGTTTAATATTGTACTTTTTTTTTTGTGCTGGTGAATGCTTTGCCTGTTAAATACACAGTTTTTTTCCACTTTTCTCCAAGGAAATATTTTCCCAAACCAGTTGGGGGAGAGGCCGCTTGAATTTGCTTTCCAGAGGAACCCCTTTGGAGGTTTTCTCCCAAATTTGCCTTAAACCAGGACACTGTGCTAAAGTGTGTTGAAATCTGGACAGTTCTGCCTCCATTTCAGAAGGAAAGGGAAGAAAATTCATGTCTTTATCACCAGCAGTTTCAGCAGACACCTATTCTACTGCAAAAATTGAATTATCAAACTCTTGAGAGGTTTCTAATGAAATACAAGTCAAAGGAGATTCAAATGAAGCAGGAGCTGAGCCTTACTCCCACAGAAGTATGAAGAGGGGATGCAGTTGGAAGATCTGGATGACTGTGATTTCAGTGAAAATTCTTTCTTATCTGCCTGTAGTCAAAAGAGTGTGAAAAGAAGAAATACCAACAAATGCAGATAGCATTAATTTTTTTCCTTCATCAAAGAGAACAAGGAAATGAGGAAAAGCAAAAAGACCAAAATCAATGGGATTTATTTTTTAAATATGCAATACCCATTCAAGAACATGAACTAGATGACAGCTGGGATTGTAGTGAGGGCAGCCCAAAGACAGAGGAATCCATTAAAAATGCAGGCTGCCGCAAAACTCCATCAGACTGGAGCTATGACTTAACTATTGAGTCCTCTCCAAGCAATACTGCAGAAAAACCTTACTGCCTGCAAGATCCTGCTTGTAACTGGAAAAAATGACAAATATTTCCTAGCTGATCACAAACAGTACAAATCCAAACACAGATGTCTCATTTACTCCAGTGAAGCCACTTTGACTCCAGAAAAGGATGCTTCAAATCTATGTGTTTCTCCTGTACCGAAATCAGGAACTCCAGAGGGCAGACACCTCCAGCATGAAGAGAAGGAAGAATGCACTTTGGATACACAAGTTGCCCTTGCAGGAGATGTAAAATGGAAAGCTTGAAAAAATGGAGTTAACCATTCCAGATTATCCAGTTGTTCCTCAGAATTAACTTCTGAGCTAATGGCTCCTCTCATGGTGTCCCTTCTTGACTACAAGGAAACAAGTGATACAGAGAAAATGTCTTCTAAATGAGAGACGCTGCCCTGTGGACAAGAACATACATGGTTCCCAGAAAAGGTTTGAGGAAGAAAATTGGCAGTGTATGAGAAGCAGAGCTCTGTTGAACAGCATGCTGGACCTGGGGAAATAAATGCATTGTGGAGGAACACACTGCACTCTTCTGCATTTCCCACAAACAAGGGTCAGATGACTTTCACCCACCTGCTGTGATGTAAAGCTATGCTGCTGCCTTCTGGGCTTGGGTTCATAAACGTAAGGAGTCATTCACAGTCCATTTGTTGGATATGACCTGACAGAAATAGCTGCAGCTGAATTCACCAGCTCCAGGTGTGCTGGTTTTGGCTAGAATAGAGTTAATTTGCTTCCCAGTGGCTGGTATGAGGCTGTGTTTTGGATTTGTGCTGAACACAGGGTTGATAATATTGAGATGTTTTTGTTATTGCTGAGCAGCACTTGCACAGAGCCAAGGTCATTACTGCTTCTCTTACTGCCACGCTGGCGAGAAGGCTGGGGGTGCATGGGAATTTGGGAAGAGACACAGCCTGGACAAGTGACCCAAACAGACCAAAGGGATATTCCAGACCATATGACATCATGCTCAGTATATAAGCTGGGGGGAAGAAGAAGGAAGGAGATGTTTCAAGTTATGGCATTTGGGTTCCCAAGTAAACACTACACATGATGAAGCCCTTCTCCCCTGGCGATGGCTGAACACCTGCTTGTCCATGGGAGGTAGTGAATGAATTCCTTGCTTTGCTTTGCTTTGCTTGTGTGCATGGCTTTTGCTTTTCCCATTAAACTGTCTATATCTCAACCCACGAGATTTTTTTGCTTTTACCCTCCAGATTCTTTCCCCCATCCCACTGGGGAGTATTGCGGGAAATCCAGGACTCCTGAACAACTGACCAATATGATCAAGCAGAAGCCGTTTATTGTTTACATTACACACACTTTTATAGATTCTGCAAACTACTAAGATCACACTTCTTGATTGGTGCCTTTGTCTTGTTCCCTTGTTCTCTGCCTCCATTTCTCAGTGTCTGTGATTGGTTACCATGCAGATGTTCTACAGTCCTCTGTTATCTAGTTCTTGCAATCCTGGTATGCGGTTTCTCAGCTTCTTTGTTCTTATTTTAGCACAGATTATGTCTTAGTAACCTTGATGAATTCCACAGTGCCCTGAGAAAATTCTGATTAGAACAGTTGCAGATAGTATGGTTGGTGCACACTGAGGCCTAAGTTGTTCAGATACATTGCTACAGGGGAGGAGTGAGCAAGCAGCTGTGTGGGGCTTGGATGCCAGCTGGGATTAAACCATGACATCAGGGAAGAGAGAGAGTGTGGTTTGTTTCTCAGTAAATCAACATACAAAGAATGCTGAGGTGGCCGAGAGTGTGATGCTGATGTTAAAGATAGTACTGGTAATTGAAACAAATAACTTTAAATCCAACAACAAAGGTTAGTGGACCGAACATTCCTAATAACAACATTGACCAAGGTTGGGGACTCATGGGAATTTATTTGCCAAAATATGTCTGACGAAAGATGACTTCCAGAGGTTTAAATACACTACAACACCCAGAAACACACTCCCCCCAGCCTCTGAATTCCACCTTAGTCCATTATGACATAAAATTCTGTTGTGATAGGTAAAAGAACTATAAAAGATACGCCTCATAAAACTAGGCCTCGTTCTGCTAAATTACCAGCTAGCCTGTCACTTCCTCTAAGCGCAGCTAAGCAGCTAGCTAAGTTCCCATGTGAAAATATCTTGAGAAGAAAAATCCGTTTGCACAACAATCTATTCTTGGGGAGAAAAATGAGTGGCACCTGCATAAACAATAGATCTATCCCATGAGAATCAGTGAAGAAAATATGTAAACAATTTAGAATAGAGAGATTTGATGGACAAGTAAAATACCTTTTACTAACCAATAAAGTAATTGGCAAGAAAGATACTAACCAACTGGAGTCAGACACGAGGTCTGTGAAAACTGTATAAAAACAAGTTGTGTGAATAAAGAATGGGCTTTTTCCTGCATGAAGAAAATGGAATCTTGCATGATTCATCACGATAAAATTCCTTCTCTAATTTAATTTTGCTATTTTTTTGTGGAGTTAGAGTACCGTCTAGCATCCTTTTTTGGTTATTTTGTGTAGGAGGGCTTCTCATTACTTCATCAGAGTCATCATCATTTTATCCTTTAGTTGACCTTTTATGCTGGCAACTTCTGACTCATGCATGGTATATTTCTGCTGAGTCCCAATTTTTAATCATATTGTTTTAATTACTATTAGACACTCCATCTATCTTTGGTTAAATGATAACTCATAGTTCCTCTAACTAAGCAATACTTTATTAAATTTGCTTCCCTAGATAAACAATTCCTATTGATTAAGCTTTCTGAGGTGTATAGGTCCATGGAGTGACTCCCCACTGCAGGTGAAGCAAGGATACTCCAAATTTTCTCAGGACGCTTTATCATGTTCTATAAAAGCTAAACTAAACACAGATTTAAACCTAAAACAACTAAAATAACAAAACATAAATTCTTTAGCTAACTACGATAGAGCTCCTTGTAAAAAATGAGAGGGCTACAAGATTCCTGGCTAAATACATTGTGCTGGTTTTGCATTTAATTGGTCTTTGGTGAAGATAGAAAAATTCAGCCATGGAAATGATTCTCTGTAAGGAGCTGCTAACAGCTTTGTATCAGGCTTCATGGAGTTGGCTAGGGGCCCATGGAGGGCTGAGGCTTAACGATGGGAATTGCTGAGTCATGATGAAATAGCAAAATAAGCTCCTGTCTTCCACCTTTCAGACCCTAGCTTATTTCTGTAACCCCATAGGTCACTTTCCCCTAACCCCTACTATTGGACAAGTTTGGATCCCCTTATACCCTATAAAAAGGGGCTGTTTTAGCCCATTCGGCAGAAGAAGAGCCATCGCTGGAACCCTTCACAGACCCCTCAATAAAACCATCGCTGTGGAACCCCAGGACGATTTCTCTTCTCTCTCGCGTCTGCTTCCCCACTAGCCTGCCAGGTACCTTTGCAAGCAAAGAGCTGGAATCCTAAGAGAGCTGATAATCACTAAAGAGCTGATATCCACTAAGCTTGCTAAGGTAGCCACGGCTACGAGCAGCCTGGGTATTCAGACACTCTGTCCCGGGGAGGGATTGAGCTATCCGGCTCATGCTGCCTGCTCGGGGGCAAGATCAGACCACCAGGCAGGCGGGTTTACAGCTTCTTCCGTGCCTGGAAAAACCAATAACTGGCTAGCTCTGAGAAGTGACACACTGCTAGGCCAATTGGAAAAGCTGGAAGAGCCTCTATGATAACACATTTAAGAAAAAAGAAACCGTGGGAAGTCCTTTTCTTTCTGCCCCTGACTGGCAAGAGGAAGTGGCAGCAGCAGGGCAGACCTTACATGAGCTGGCAAGTTTTTCATGTCTCTAGAATTGTTTTGTAGGCTCCTGCCTTCCTGGGAGGAGTTGACACCATCTTGTCTCTTTATTCCTGGGAACACAGTTGCATGGGAGGATCCATCTTGGAAGAGCAGGGTGTGACATCATCTTCCCGTTGTCCTTCAGCCATGTGGCCACCTCTGGCTGGCACCATTTTGGGAACAGGTATTTCCAGCATTTTGTGTCTCTGTTCCCATGGGGTTGTGAGATTTAGCAGTTCGATATCTAGAAGTTATTTACTAGACTGAAGAATGAAAAACATGCTTTTATGTACTTCTGCAGTGCATAAAATATGCTGGTTTTCTCCAACACGCTGCTATTGTTGTTCCCAAAACTTTCATTTTGCCTTCCTGTCAGGAAAATTAATCCACAAACACTCAGAGGTTTATGTCCAAAACAGAGATAGAGAAGTCCTGTTACTTTATTCAAATAAAGGGAGAGATCATGGGCATTTCCCATGGGGTCTCTCAAACTATTAGAGAACACAGCCTCCTTTTTATCCTAATTTCCCGGCCACATTTCCCTCTCTCTTTCCCCATTGCCTGAGGTACTTGAGAGGTACAAACTTCATGAATCATCTCATACTTAAGACCCCCTTCTAATGCATACCCCCCTTGTTCTTTTCCTTGTGTTGATCAGTGGAATTCCTATGGAATTTATGATTCTTCCTATTGTTTCTTTCATGTCTCAGTATCTAACTTTATTTATCAGTATTATGATCTCATTTAAATCCAGAAAAGCAAAGAAAGCTAAGTTTCAGTGTATAAACTGGAAAGAACTTAGAAGGTTCAAAATATACCCAAAAACAAGATTAAAACCAAACAAGGTTAGATGTTGGTGCCAAAAAAATGATATCTTTTATTTAATATTAAAAGAGGCAAAGAGAGAAAGAAAGAAAGAGAGAGAGAGAGAGAGAGAGAGAAAGAAAGAAAGAAAGAAAGAAAGAAAGAAAGAAAGAAAGAAAGAAAGAAAGAAAGAAAGAAAGAAAGAAAGAAAGAAAGAAAGAAAGAAAGAAAGAAAGAAAGAAAGAAAGAAAGAAAGAAAAAGAAAGAATGAATTTGTTACTTTATCTTCATCAGCGAACTGGCAAGAGCCTCACCCTGATGACCTATTCAGGCTGGGGTGGTATTCTTAGCAGATTTTGTAATACAGTTCTGCTATAATAGGCAAAAGTCCTTCATGAAAATGTTTAAGTCATAAACTATAATATTTCAGTCTCTGAAAATCAGCAGACCCACAGTTTGTTTGTATAGACAAATCTCTCTTATTCGTTTCACTTCCTCACCAGGATTTTTAGAATTTCATTATCAAATTGGATGAAATCTTGGTACTGAAGTCAAAGTGTATCCAAATGATGCGTTCCCAGCTTCAGCTTTATTTAGCCTCTCCTGGCACTGATATGTCCCTGCAAATGCTTCCATTGATATGCAGAAAGACTCTAAAACTCAAAGATAAAGTGAGTTATAAAGTAGGTATGTATTTTTTCAGCCAGGCGCATGCGAGATACTTCCAAAAAAGCATGCGCATCTACTCACTCTCAGTATTCTTTTTCATCCTCTAAAATGTTGCATCTACATTAGGATTTGCAATACATCTATGCATATTCATTTCCTGCCTCCACCTTGTCCTCCTTCGTATGCTAATTAACTTATCAGTCCCTTGCGCCTGCGTACTTGTCCGTGGTGGTCATCTTGGGGGTCGCAGGGGGATGAAGTAAGTGGTCTTCATCAAAGTTGACCTTCTTATCCCGTCTTCTTGCTCATGTTTACTGATCCTTTGGTCACAGTCCAAACCATGAGGATGGTCTAATCTGGTTCAGGGGTCTGAGGAGCCTTGTTATCTTGGTAGCCTTGTAACTTTGTCTTGTTTTGATTGAACATCATCCTTCCCTGATCACACATCCTTGCATTTTTTCATATTGCTCTCGCACGTACACCCTGTGTCCCATGTACACCCTGTCTTCCCTTTACAGGCAGTTAGCACAGTAAAATGCAGCAAATATTAAACAATATATATATCATCTAAATATCTATTTCTAATCAATACCCTTCTAATTCCTAACCCCATGTCTCAATTCCTTTTTCTATAAGGCAATAAATTGTTTTACTTAGTACATAAATTCTTCTTTCCAATCTCTATGATATGTGTCTCTCAATGCCTTGCCATGTACTCAGAATAAAGAGGTTAATATCGCTACTCGTGGCAGCATCTTCCAATTCCAGATAAGTATTGCAAAAGACAGTGCTAAACTTATACCAAATAATATCAATAAAAAAATAGTGGGGTGACATAATGTATTTAGAATCCCAGTTGCAGTCAGAGACCATCAAAAAAGTGAATCCCACCAGTTGTGACTCACGTCCTGTTTGACCCTTTGCAGGACCTTGTTTATTTCTTTTGTGTCATGATGGACGGTGATTAGAGTTTTCTTCCCAGTTTCTTGAATATCTTTTAGAATTTTGACAAGGTCCCGATGCTTAATTAATTGTTTCACTGAGGTGAGGTTCATTCCAATAGGTGTAGGTGACAACTTGTGATACATTGTGTGATTAGACCTAATTAGCTGGTGGGATACAGCTGGTGCCAAATACTGAAAGTCACATCCTACAATCTTAACAAAATTGCAAATACAAAAGTTGGAATGATTATTACTGAGTAAAGTTACATTATCTTTGTCTATATCTACAAAAGCACACTAAGTCCTCAAACATACACAGCCCTGACCAATATATACAAGTATGGTTCTTTGACTAGTATCTGGGTGAATCTTGAAGTGACAAACACTTTGCTCAGTATCAAGACATATGTCTTGAGCATCAGTTGTGTTGCTTTAAAAAATAAACCCTTGTTGTTCCTGGGTAACACGGGATTCTAGATTCACAGTTTACCATTTCTCATCCACTCTCCGTGTCCATGTTCTGTATTCCAAAGGATAGAGCACTGATCTCTCATTATTTAATCCTAATGCTACAATGGGGTGAATAACATAAACTGAGTGTCCTGGGTTGATAAGGAAGTGAGTTTTTTAGGAAGTTGTGGTCAAACCAATCAGTGGTCAGATTTGAATATTGGCACCTGGTGTGGCCACTGAAGACATAGAGACGCCTCTGAGAACACAGGGGGTTAAAAAGCAGAGAACTCCCAGGGGGAGTCACTCTTGGTTCTGGTCAGTTGAAGAGGTCGGATCTCCCCCGCCCAGCCACAGGCTGGGTGGGGGAGGGGAAGCCATGCGGCCTCGGCTGAAGTAGGCCAGAGCCTTGGACAGAGAAGGGGGGTAAAGGCCCCTGCAGGACGGAGGGGTGGGGAACCACTGAGATGTCCTGGACAGCCCCAGACAGAGCCCCCCCCATCCCAGAGAGAGAGAGAACCTGCTAGCTTGAAATTTGATATCATGTGCTGGCAGCACGGCCAGCCAAGAAGGAGAAAGAGGGGGGAGGTGGAGCGAGAAGATGCCTGGCCGCCATGGGAGTTCTGGGCAGGCAGAGCCCAAGATTTTAACCCTTTTCTTGGACAATGAAAACTTTGCGGAACATTAACCTTCCTAGAAGAAAGACAGACGTGAAATAGAAGGAAATTGGGCAAGTGTGGTGAAGGTCTGAGCAAGTGAAAGATGTCAGAAGAAGTTGAGAAGAATCCTAGGTGGGAGGACATGATGGACTGGCCTTTGGCTGGACTCTTTTCTTGTATAGCCATGGACAAAACCATTTTTCCTGTAACACAGAGACTGCATTTAGGGGGAGGCAATGGCTTGGAGCCAAGACAGTGCACTGATGTTATGTGAAGGAGTGGCATGAACAGAGGCAGATGAATAGGGTGTGGTGGTGCCCTCTGTCTTCAGTGAAAAAGATCTCCGTTCTCGAGACCCCT
The DNA here is from genome assembly GCF_037042795.1 of Molothrus aeneus. Classification (NCBI taxonomy): domain Eukaryota; kingdom Metazoa; phylum Chordata; class Aves; order Passeriformes; family Icteridae; genus Molothrus; species Molothrus aeneus. The sequence goes on along the minus strand of NC_089679.1, from coordinate 5,701,141 downwards.
CGGCCCCAGGGGGTGAATTGCGGGGGGACTGGTGTCCCGAAAGTGAGAGAGTGTGCTTTTTTTGGAACTGGGCAAAGCATCCTTAAAAGGAAAACCCTAGAAGCAGTTCTGATCCATGCGCAGTGGTGAGAGCACTGGACATGGAAGGAAGAGGTCACGAAGGCAAATGTTCTCCAGGGGGTGCCACGTGTGACATGGAAAAACAAGAGGTTTCAACTGTGTTTCCTGGGGAAGCCTGTGGTACAAGAGGGACTCCTCTCTCCTTGATGAACTGAGAGTTGATTATCTGAGGGATGGTAATGAACTGAGAGTTGATTATCTGAGGGATGGCAACTGGATTGAGAATCTAATGTTTTATCTCATTGTGCTGTGGTGGAAATTGGGGAGAGGAGGAGGAATGTTTTGGAAGGTTTTCATTCTGAGTTCTGTGTGTGTTCCTTTTTACATATTGTAAGTTAATAAAGTTTTTTCTTTTATTCCTAAGCTGGAGCCTGCTTTGGTCTATTTCTGGTCACATCTCACAGCAGCCACTGGGGAGACTATATTTTCATTGGGGCACTGGCATTGCACCAGTGTCAAACCATGACGCTGTGGCATTGCGTTTAGTGAGTACAAAGGCAGTAGCCATGTTAGCAGTAGGATCATAGGTAAAATTTACCAAAGTCCACCAAGACTGAAATTTCTTTTCAAAATCAGTAGCATTGTCCCAGGCAGCTTTTTGAATTTCAATTGGAAAGGCTCCTTCACTTCCTTCTCTTATAATTAAGGCAGCTGTTGATTGCAACCTGTCCTGGGTTGACTATATGCTGCTTTTATCCGCAATAGTCTTGTTCTGTTTATGCTGAATAATAAGTTTTGCACCTTTAAGACTTGTTCCAGAGAGTGACGGGGGCAGAGAAGAAGCGGGCAGTTTGTTTTCAGACACTGCACTCACTCCTCCACATTCCTGCTCCTGGACTGTTGCTGTCTGTGGATGGACAGACAGTGGGACAGAGCTCTCCTTTGTTTTAGTTAGTTTAATCTAGCTGAGGCAAAGAAGTTCCCTGGACTGTGGGGTTTTTTTCCCTTTTCTTTGGACCTGTTTAAACCTGCTCTGGACTGAACACCCAGGGGAGCACCGGCAGCTTGCATCTGTGGCCCACTGGGCCAGGCCTGGGCCGTGACATTTCCAGTGCTGGAGGGACTGATAAGAGACTGAGTGAGCCAAGCTACAACCTGGGGAGGGGACTTTTCTGAGTTTGTAATCTCTTTTGGAGCAGCAAGTGGTTTTATTGTTTAATATTGTTTAGGTTTTATTGTTTAATAAACAGTTTTTTCCACTTTTCTCCAAGGAGGTATTATCTCCCGAACCGGTTGAGGGCAGGGGCCAATTGAATCTGCTTTTCTAGAGGAACCCCTTTGGGGGTTCTCTCCCAAATTTGCCCTGAACCAGGACACAACCATAATTGTGCCTGTATACAGCTAAAAGCCAAAGACATTACTCTGAGCCATAGCAAGTGCATCTATGATTAACCTATGGTCTTGGTCCTCTGCTTTTTCCCAACTTGGTAACACTTTTGAAACCTGCCACTGACTGGTTCCTAATGCCAGCAAAGATGACTGTAAGGGTTGTTTTAATTTTCTTAGATCACTTGTTGCAGTGGCAAATTTATTCATTAATAATTCTGAATCAATTCTGTTTAGAACTCCCAGCCCTGTCCCTAATATTCCAGTCAGATCCCTTTGCATTCTGCCCCTCGTGCACACTTGCCTTTGCAACCATGTCGTCCAACCCTCAAAGGATGTCTTTAGGAAAGAAGAGCAGTCTGGTTGGACTTGAGAGATGTTAGTTTGCATTAGTTATTCAACACGCTTGAGAGACCACTCTGCGAGACAGCTCTTAGGGCTTTCGGGGTCTCCCCGACCCCAGCTGCCATGGGTGTCCAAGACAGAGAAGTCCAGTTAAGCATGACCTGTCCTGGCCCCTCAGGCAGGCTCCAGAGCCGAAGGCAGTCTTAGCAAGCTCAGCTCTTAAGTGAGATCAGCTCTTGGTGATTATCAGTTCATTAGTGATTTCAGCTCTTTAGCTTGCTAAGTGCCTTTGGCAGACGCTGGGAGAGAGAGGAGAAGCGCTGTGTGAGGTTCCACAGAGATGTCCTTTATTGGAAGCTTCTGCAAAGGTTCCCAGTGACAGCTTTTTCTGACAAGCTGGGTAAAAGTAGGGGTTTTTATAGGGTATAGGAGTTTTTGGAAACAGTCCAATAGTAAGGGTCGAGGCAAAAGTGACCTATCGTCTTACAGAGAGATAAGCAAGGGTCCAAAGGCAGAAGAGGGGCTTCTTAGGTCCAGTCATCATGACTAGGCATTTCCTATCTTAGGCTGCTGAACGCCACGGAGGCATTGCAGGTCTTGTGTCTGCAACGATTCTGGATTAAACAACTGCTGTTGGCCCGTGTCCCTTATTACATATGGGCCAATTTCATAAATTTTAGGTTCAAACCTAGGTGGCGTGATTTGGGTTTGGGCTGGAGTGCTGGCATAAGTTGTAACGGGCTCAGTTGTGGCATTTATTTTAAATTTGAAGGAGAGCCCAATAGTATCATGGGTCCAAAGACAAACCACCTCAATGGTCTGTATTAACGTAAAGTTATACCAACAGTCTAATTCACTTGAACAACTACAAACCTCCCGGTGTTTGTCTGTGGGACCGGTTGAAACACAAATTTGGATTGCTTTCTTATGAGTGGCTCCATTAATCATCTGACATCCTATTCTAATTTCCTCTCCTACAGTCCCTTGAAGTGACCATAACCTTTGTTTTTGCCTTTCTTGCCTTTCATATACTTGGTTTTCGTGCATTACTACAGTTGATAGGTTTAAATCTTTCATATCAGATCATCCCATGGATCCAGTGTACTGAATAAAAGCTTGGGACCAAGACCACTCAGCTTTGTTCTGACTAGAGGTATTTTCCAATTCTTGGATTGCAATTATGATTACAAACAAAACAATTTTCTTGATTAAATTCCTGCAATCTAGATTACTAAACATTCCCAACCGAAATGTACTCATTTTGTTTGAGTGAGTTTTAGTTTCAGTTCATTATCACCCCGTGTTGCCATTCAAGGGGTCTCTGGAGCTTTCTTCACTAGAGAATGGTGAATCCAGGTGTTCTGTTCCTTGATCTTAATTGCAGTGAAAGTGGTGAGAAGCACTTGGAATAGTCCTTCCCACTGTGGCTCTAAGGTCTTCTCTGCAAAAGACTTGACATACACATAATCCCCAGGCTGTATGTCATGCACTGGTACCTGTAGGCCTCTGCTCTGAGTTCCAGCCACGTTTTTCAATTTTTCTAAGTTGTTTACCTAAGGCCACCATATAGGCATTCAGCCTTTCCTCCCCAATTTTGGTGGATATCCGTTTCTGCACACCATATGGTCTCCCATAGAGCATTTCAAAGGGGCTCAGCTTTTCTTTAGTTCCGGGCTTAGTCCGGAGTCGTAGCAATGCTAGCGGGAGGGACTGGGGCCAAGGCAAATTCACCTCCTGCCCTAGTCTCACAATTTGTTGTTTGATCAAATGATTCATTTTCTCAACTTGGCCGCTTGGCTGGAGATGGTATGGCATGTGAAATTCCCAATCTATGCCCAGAAGCTGACTGACCTGCTGTACTATTTTTGAAATAAAATGTGGTCCCCTGTCTGAGGATATTGTGGCTGGAACTCTAAAGCATGGTATTATTTCTTGCAACAGCACTTTGGTTATCTCCCAGGCTTTGGCAGTCCTGGTGGGGAAAGCCTCTGGCCATCCTGAAAAGGTATCTGTTAGTACTAACAAATATCAGTACACCCCTTTTCTTGGTAATTCCGAAAAATCAATTTGCCACTGCTGGCCAGGACCATGGCCCTTTCCAGTTTGGCCAAGTTTTGGTTTAGGGGTATTCTTAGGGTTAATCTGGAAGCAAAGTTCACACTGCCAGGCCACATTGAGTGGTAGTGGCATATAAGTTCCTGGCAGTGATTTTTCCAATCAAAAAACTATACAAAGCGTCAATTCCCCCGTGTGTTTTCTGATGTTCCTCTCTTACTAATGGCCATAGTAAATGGGAGGGGATAATCAGTTTTCCCTCTGCAGTAACAGTCCATCCCTCCTGGTTATACATTCCCTTTTGATCCTCAATTAGCCTTCTGTCCTTCTTATTATACACTGGCTTACCTTCTAGGGAGATTTGGCCATCGGGAATCAAGGCTCCTTCTACTGTCACCTCACCTTTTGCTGCTTCTTTTGTCTCTGTCTGCCAGCTTGTTTCCCTCTTCCAATTCTGAGCTCACCTTCTGATGTGCCTTAAAGTGCATGATTGCTACCTTCGAGGGCAGTTGGACTGCTTCCAGCAGTTGTATTCTTTCTTGTGCGTGTTTAATGTTCATCCCTTGCGAGTTTAACAGTCCTCTTTCTTCCCAAATTGCTCCATGAGCAGGCACCACCCCAAATGCATATCTTGAATCTGTGTAAATGTTTATTCTCTTCCCTTTTGATAACACTAAGGCAGGGGTTAGGACAATTATTTCTGCATTTTGCACAGAACTACCTGCTGGAAAAGGTCCTCTTTCAATTAGGTCTCTGGATGTGGTAACCTCATACCCAGTATGTCATTTTCCATTGATGACGTAGCTGCTTCCATCTGTGAACCAGGTTTCTGCATCATCCAGACGGGTATCCTGTTGGAACTCTGGATGCTGAGAATTTTAGACTTTCTGTGCTGACAGACTCTGACCCCAGGAGAGCACTGCATTTGACCTGAGGCCATGGAGAAGGCTTCTAAATTTGAATGATAGAACTGGGATTATGGGTGTGTAGTTTGATTAGAAGTGTGTAATAGCAAGTAGTGGAAATCTTAGAGTTTAAGATTTTAGAATACAGTAATATATATGAAGCAAGATGGAGGTTTTAGGGCAGTGGCTGGTTGTTCTTCTACACCTTATTCTTCATGGGTTTGGGTGGTATTTTGTAATTGGACAGAAAAGTCCACATTGTGAGACACGAGTGGTTAGTTATTGGGGTAAAAGTAAAAATAATTTAGGTGTCATTTCTTAAATGGATAGTTTAGCCTTAAAAGACCTTGTAGAGAAAGATAGTTAGCCATTTTGTGCCTTGTTAGTGAAATACTGCAGAAGTCACACCTTGTGAGACTGTGATATAGATGAGAAATAATAAACACCTGAGTCTGAACACAAAATATGGTCTCGAGAGCTTCAATCCCAACCTTGACAGAGGCAGAAAAGAAGCCAAAAACTGGCAGTATCCTTCCGATCTGGGCAGCAGGAGTAAGTGGCTTCAATGGTGTCCTGGTTCAGAGCAAATGTGGGAGAGAACCCCCAAAGGGGCTCTTTTAGTAAAGCAGATTCAATTGGCCCCTCCCCCCAACCGGTCTGGGAGAAACTAACTCCTTGAAGAAAAGTGGAAAAAAACTATTTATTAAACAATAAAACCTAAACAATATTAAACAATAAAACCACTTGCTGCTCCAAAAGAGATGACAAACTGATAAAACCCCATCCCCAGGTTGCAGCTGAGCTCACTCAGTCTCTGATCAGTCTGTCCGGTGCTGGAAATGTCGCAGGCCAGGCCCAGCCCAGTGGGCCATAGGTGCTAGCTGCCGGTGCTCCCCTGGGTGTTCAGTCCAGAGCAGGTTTCAAGAGGTCCAAAGAAAAGGGAAAAAAAAACCACAGTCCAGGGAACTTCTTTGCCTCAGCTAGCTAAACTAACTAAAAGCAAAGGAGAACCCTGTCCCGCTGTCTGTCCATCTGCAGACAACACAGTCAGGAGCAGGAATGCAGAGGAGTGAGTGTAGTGTCTGAAAACAAACTGCACACTTCTTCTCTCTCCCCTTCACTCTCTGGAACACGTCTTAAAGGTGCAAAACTTATTATTTAGCATAAAACAGAATGAGACGATTGGGGATAAAAGCAGCATATAGTCAACCCAGGACAAATGGTTTCCAGGCAGTCGTGATGTACCAGCTCTCCTTGATTTCTACTAAGGAAAGAAGCTGGGTTGACAATGTTAGTAACCACTCTTCAACATCATCTTGCTCAACCATGATTGCTTGATATTTTAGCAACCGTTGTGGGGAAAGCCAATGGCCTCACTTTGTTTCCAGTACTGCAGATACTGTATGGGACACTAGCACAGTCATTTTCTGGCCCAGGGTGAACTTGTGGGCTTCTTGAATGTTCAGTACAACAGCAGCAATGGCTCTGAGGCAGCCTGGCCATTCTTTAGCTGATGCATTCAGCTGCTTAGAGAGATAAGCAACTGCCCTTCTATATGGTCCCAGGTCCTGTGCTAGTATCCCCAGGGATAGTCCCTGTTTCTCATGGGAGAAGAGAAAGAATGGTTTACTCACATCTGGAAGTCCTAGAGCTGGAGCTGACAATAAGGGCCTTTTTCAGTTGATCAAAGGCCTGTGTCGCTTCTTTTGTCCACTGGAGGTCTCTGTTCCCGTTTGCAATCAGTGAATACAGAGGTTTCGCAAGTAATCCATAATGATGAATCTATAATCTGCACCATCCCACCATTCCTAAAAAGGTCCTTAGATCTTTTATGGTCTGGGGTTTTGGGGTTTGGCATATCGATTCTATGTGCTCTTTCCCCAAAGTCCGTTGTCCAGCAGTGACCTCATAACCCAGGTAGATCACCTTCTGCTTTAACACCTGAGCCTTTTTCTTTGACACTCTATACCCCTGAAGCCCCAAAAAGTTTAAAAGGCTTACCGTCCAAGCCACGCATCCTTCTTCTGTCGGGGTAGCTATTAGGATGTCATCCACATGCTGCAACAGTTTCCCTTCTCCTGGTGGAGCTTCTCAGGATTCCAAATCCTTTGCAAGTGGTTCTCCAAACGGCGTGGACAAGTTTTTGAACCCTTGGGGAAGGACCAACCATGTGAGCTTAGTTTTGTGTCTGCTTGTGGGATTTTCCCATTCGAATGCAAAAATTTTCTGGCTGGCTTCATGGAGAGGGAGGCAAAAGAAGGCATCCTTCAAATCTAAAGCGGTAAACCAAGTTAGCTCTGGTGTTAAACACGTTAACAAAGTGTACAGGTTAGCCACCACAGAGTAGAGATCCTCATTTATCTTGTTAACAGCTTGTAAATTCTGTACAACTCGGTATGGCACATCAGGTTTCTGGACAGATGGAGTGTTGAAATCAGATTGGCATTCCTTCAGCAACTCCAGCTGTAAGAAATTTTCAATTATCAGGCTATTCCCTTCTCTATCTTCCTTTATCAAAGGTTACTGTTTAATTTTAACTGGTTGTTTTCCTTCCTTAAGCTTAATTTGTATTGGGGGTGCATTTTTTGCCCTTCCTGGTACACTGGAAGCCCATACTCCTGGAAACACTTGGTTCAGTATCTCCTCGCTAATTTCCTCTTAAACCTCAATAGCTGTCAATATTAAACTCAACACTTCTACACATTTTGCTTATTCACCTCCAGAGTAACCTCCCCATTTTTAAATTAAATGGTTGCCTGTAATTTCTCCAGCAATTCTCTCCCTTGGAGTGACTCCAGAGAGTTGGGCATATATAGAAACTTATGGATGCCCCATTGTTTTTCATATTTTTATTTCAGTGGCTTGCAAAAATATGCTATTTCAGATTGGCCAGTTGCCCCCCTCACCCTAGCATAATTGTTCCCCACTGGTACCAAAGCTTTATTTAAAACTGAAAATGTTGCTCCTGTGTCTGCCATAAGTTGCACCTTTTTTCCCTCCATCCCCAGATCCATTTTTATAACCAGTGGATCTCCTGGGGTAAGATCTCCCTGGTCCCCCTCAGTCATTTTTCTCATGAGCGACCACCACCTCCCTTCCTTGGTTCCCTTTCCCATTTCTTCTCTGTTCAGGGCATCCATTCTGCCAGTGTCCAAATTTTCTGCAAATCATGCACTGATTCTTGTCCAGTAGGGGAGGTCCTTGCCTAGATGGTTCCCATCCACGTTTTCCTTTCCCTTCTTCTTTTACTACTGCTACTAACTTTGTCATCCCTTGCTTATATCCTTCTTCTTGGTTGATAAAAACCCTCCATGCCTCATCTAACAAGGCCTCTAAATTCCTTCCTTCTGGTCCCTGGGGCTTCTGAAGTTTTCTTCTGATGTCTCCCTTAGACTGCCCTAAAAATAAACTTACTAGCTGCTGTATCCTTACCTCGGATCCAGGATCCAATGGTGTATGGCAGTGTATCGCGTCTCTCAGGCGATCTAAAAACTCAGAAGGCGTTTCGGAGGGGGTCTGCTTAATGGCATACAAAGCTGACCAATTTATAGTTATGGGGATGGCCTGTTCCATCCCCTTTGCTACCCATTCTTGATAGTTTTGTATTTTTACCAATTGCCCTGGTTCATTTGGATTCCAATTTGGATCCTGGAGAGGGGAAACATCCTTAAGATCCTCTTGTGTTGTTCTACAAGCATTCTTTGCTAAGTCCCCCGCTGTTTTCAGAACTAACTGTTTTTCCGTCTCCTTTAAAGCCTCCAACAATAACTGTAGGTCAGACCAGTCAGGTTTATGTTGCTTAATCATATATCTTAACCTTTTGGCTGTTCCTATCGGAACACTTCTATAGTTCTTGACAATTCTTTCCCAGCCCTCTAAGTCAATTGTAGAAAAAGGAATTTTCACTAATATCCTTTGGTTCCCAGATCCTACTGCCTCTCGTAAAGGGGCTTGTATTATTTCCCTTGTTTGTTTTCTAGTCCAGGATGCTATGGGACCGCTCGTGGAAGGTTCCTCATCATCACTATCAGGCAATGGGGAATACAAGCGTTTTTTGTAATTCGGAAGTAAGTGGAGGAGCAGAAAGCCCAGTTTGTCTTCCTTCCAAGGGAGCTGAATCTGCTTTTCCCCTTAGTCCCCCTTGCTCCTCAGGGGGTGGCCCAAATTGGCCCAGTGACTCTTGTTTTTGTGTCTCTGCTTGATAAACCTTGTCATGATGCTTGCAGCGCTGGGTGATTGAGCATGTACTGCAGCATCGTTTAGGTTTCCCTCTATTAGCTTTGTTTTACTTTTCAAGGGTTAATACTAGGGGATCAGAGGAGGCTCTAATTCCACAATCCCTCTGACATTCAGGATTATTTTGGAGGGAGAAGAATATGTCTGCATATGAAACCTCACACCTGAGGAAAAGCATAAGCTGCAACAAGGTGTTATATTCTAAGGTCCCAGTCTGTGGCCATTTAGCTCCAGTTTCCAGTCTGTATAAGGGCCACCACTGTGTGCAGTACTTCACAGATGTGCATTTGGACTCTATGCCTGCTGGGCTTGCAATTTCCTTTCGAGTTGATTAAAATACAGCCCAGAGGACTTGCCCTAGGGATTTCTTTACTCTCTCCTGATCCCATTATTTTCTCCTCCTTGTCCTGTTTCGCTTCCACCCAAATCTCTTCTCACACTCTCGCACAGTCAATCCTTCCCAATCCTCTTCCCTTGCACTCCAAATCTCTAGGACTAAATGCGATCTTCCACAGAAATACTCTAAAATTTCTGGTTCAGGGTCCCCCTGACCCTGCAGCTAACACTGAGGACATGCAATGTGTCTTCTACCAGAAGAACAGTACCAATGCTCTCTGCAGGACCTGCACTTAACCAACACCCATGCAAGATGTTGCCCTTACCTGCAGAAACAGATTATTCCACCTCTCCTATTTGTCTAGATATTCAAATCCTTTGGTGCTGGCTGTTCCAGTCTAATGCAACTAATTTCCCTGCAGAGGTTCTATATAGTCCCTCTAAATAAACCTGCTCATTTCCACTTATCACTCAATTACTCTCAGGAGTTATGAATTCCAAGGAATGGAGTCCAACCCACTGGGAGAGAGGGACTCCTTCCACACATCTCGCCGCAGTTGGGACAACTGCAACTCTGCAACCCTCCCATATGCCTTTGCTCTTTCCTTAAAACACACCTCACGGCAAACCCTAAAACAATACTGACAGCAAGCAAAGCCAAACAAACCTTACAGACAACACTTCACCAAAGTAAAGCACAAAACCCTTAAAGAAACAGTACTCCTGGCAAGCAACACCAAAAAAGCCCTAAAGACAGCACACGGTAAAAGAGAATATCTAGATGGCAGTTTGCTGCAATTATGACTTTTGACACAAAATGGCAGTATTACCTCATAAATGCACCACAGCTCCCGAAACAACGGTCACCCTCACACAAGTTAACTCCACAGCTTCACTTTTCACCAAAGGTGGGTATCAGGCATGCACACAACCAAACAAAACACACATCCAAACTTTTAGAACTCACACGCAATCAATATATCAGCAATAAAAGAGGAATTCACTCGCTTCTCCCCCAGAACCGGTAGCGACCACTCCACTGGTCAGTGAACCCCTTCCCCTGGTAGCTGCACATCTAACCAATGATTGCTTGTGTCACATTCACATTCCCTGGAAAAATCCCTTTGCCCAGGATTTTTCTCCTGGGAAGCTGAGAAGCCTCAGAGAAAAAGGAAAACAATTTCATCTCATTTGCTTCTCCTCTGTTTTGCTCACACGTGGAATGTGTTTGGAGAATGTTTACCTACAGGTGATTTTTTCATTGGTTTCTGGTGTGAATTATTTTGACTCATTGGCCAATCAGTGCCCAGCTGTGTTAGGACTCTGGCGAGAGTCACAAGTTTTCATTATTATCTTTTAGCATTATGTAAGTATTCTTTCTGTATTCTTTAATATAGTTTTGTATTCTTTTATATAATATAGTAACAAAAAATAATAAATTAGCCTTCTGAGAACATGGAGTCAGATTTATCATTCCTTCCTTTTTCTGGGGGAAACGCAAATACAATATTGCTTGCAAGCCCAAACCCACCAGGACCCTTTCTGTGTGCTCAGACATCTCTAAGAGGCATATCAGTGGTCCCTACAGGGTCCCCCTTTTTTAAAACAAATACATACTGTTTCCTCGCTGCTCAGGAGGTTGTTGTCTGTTCCCACAGTGAGCGATCCAAGAAGTGCAATCCCTTCCAGGGAAAATCCAGGGGCGTGCCTTAGGAAGTCCGCCACTCAGTCGATCCTATGGCTGGCAGAGAACGTCCCACCAGAGTCGCCAGAAATGATAAATGGAAAGACTCTAAAACTCAAAGATAAAGTGAGTTATAAAGTAGGTATGTATTTTTTCAGCCAGGCGCATGCGAGATACTTCCGAAAAAGCATGCGCATCTTAGTGTTCGTTTTCATCCTCTAAAATGTTGCATCTACATTAGGATTTGCAATACATCTATGCATATTCATTTCCTGCCTCCACCTTGTCCTCCTTCGTATGCTAATTAACTTATCAGTCCCTTGCGCCTGCGTACTTGTCCCTGGTGGTCATCTTGGGGGTCGCAGGGGGATGAAGTAAGTGGTCTTCATCAAAGTTGACCTTCTTATCCCATCTTCTTGCTCATGTTTACTGATCCTTTGGTCACAGTCCAAACCATGAGGATGGTCTAATCTGGTTCAGGGGTCTGAGGAGCCTTGTTATCTTGGTAGCCTTGTAACTTTGTCTTGTTTTGATTGAACATCATCCTTCCCTGATCACACATCCTTGCATTTTTTCATATTGCTCTCGCACGTACACCCTGTGTCCCACGTACACCCTGTCTTCCCTTTACTGGCAGTTAGCACAGTAACATGCAGCAAATATTAAACAATATCATCTAAATATCTATTTCTAATTAATACCCTTCTAATTCCTAACCCCATGTCTCACCATCAGTTTGTGAGAAACAAGGATCACTTTTTAAAATTTTTTAAAGTTTAATAAGGGTTAAAACAGACAGTACACAGCCTTGGGGTCTTGGCAAACTGTCAGGGGCACACCAGTTAGCTTAAAACAATTTTCTTATATACTTTTTCATTACATTGGTTAAATGCATATTCATGAGGATTATACACATTCAAACATTCTTGAGTTTACATATTCTGGGAATTCTTTTCCTTGTTTTGACTTTTGACTTGTCTTCATGCCATCCTGTAGATGATATTCATATATTTTATTTCTTCTCGAGGTTCTTTTCTGTTGTTTGACAGTTCTTCATTACTGGAGGGTCAGTAGTAAATCCCTCCTTGCATTTTTTTCTCTTGGTGTTTATTTTCCTGGTTCTTTTCAATGTTATCTTGTCATTCAGATAAGATACTCCACAAGTACATTAAATCACCATTATCTGAGTTATTCTCACTATTGTCAATTAGTTATATAAATAAAGGCACAACACAGTCTCTATTTTAATATTTTGTGAAGGCCTAAGCTATAATATATATATCACACTACTATATATATATATTGGGACACATAAGAGAGGTGATAGACTTTGGTTCTGGTTAGCATAAGAGATTTGACAATCAGGAGGCCTTGGCAAGAACAAACAGCTTTGAAGATTGCAAGAAGATTAAATCAGACTGACTTAGCAGAAAAAGAAAATTACATCAAGTTCTGCAAGCAAGAGATATTGTAAAATGCATGTTTGTTTATGTGATGATTAACCCAATCATTGTAGCAAAACATTACTAGCCTTCCTAAAATAGTATATAAGTATAGATATTCCACAATGTGAGAAAGGATACTCACTTTTAAAAAATTTAGAAGGTTTATTAAAACCTTATCAAAAATACAACAGAACACTGAATAGAGAAAATATTACGGCACCGGATGCAAAGGATTTTTCCCACCATGTGCTCGTCCACACAATGGAGGTTTTGCCTTTTAACCCTTTAGCCTCTCCCAAAGTTCTGTCCAGCAACTCCCTCGTCATTGTCCAGTGGTGGAGTTTACTTCCTAACATCTTGATTGGAGGTCAGATGTTGCCATAGTAACAAGCTGCCCCTCCCAAGTGTCCCGACTACCCAGGCCAGCTCCTGATAACAATGCAAGGGGGGGGGGGGGGGGGGGAAGGTAAAACATAACTATAAGTCTATAAAACTTCTCTTAACATATATACATGATATTTACCTTTTAATTGTGAGAGTCAACCATCACATTATTCATCTATCACAATCCCCCCTTTTCCTTTTCCACAAGTTTTTTGGCTCAAGCAATTTAACTCAATGAGTCATACTAGCATCTGTTGATGTGGGCAAGGACAGAGGGAACCCAAGGGGAAAAAGAAATCCCCAGTTTTCCTTAGACACCCTTATTCGGAATGAACAAAAGGACATTACAGAGGTCCGGTATGGCTTTTACCCCTGTCTACCTTGCCTATGGGGTTGCTACCTATATGAGGTGTCCCTTAGTGGTGAGTACAGAGGCCAACTCAGTCTTGCCCTCCAGTCTCTTTTGTATTAAAAGACAGTTGGGGAATTATAGAGGTCCGGCATGGCCTTTTTGCCCCTACTTTTCCATGCCTAGGGGATTGCTACCCACAGCAGGGCTATGGAGTCTTCTTGGTAGCGAACAAAGGGGCCAACCCAGTCTTGACCTCCTTCCTTTGTATTATTTTCTTAAGGATGCTGCCCCATCACCTTCTATGGTCACTTGTGTACTTCCCCTCAACAGATGCTTGTAATTCTTGCCCATTAAAACAGGGAAACAGTTCTTGAGCTGGCTGGTGGAAAATTGACTCTACTTTTTTTGCGTCTCGCTGTTTTTCTGGTTGTCACTCGGTTTCTGCTTGAGAGTCAATCTCATTTCACCTGGCCTGGATGTTATACTCCATTCTTTGGGTTCTTCTACTGGGCCTTTGACTCTATTAGTATGAGTTCATCTCTGCTCTGCAGTTCACACAGCCAATTCAGTGGTGAGCAGTACTTGAAAGGGACCTTCCCACTGAGTTAGAGGTTGATTTCTCCATTACTTGATCATCACCCAGTCTCCAGGATTAGTATTATGGATTCTGAAATCCAGGGTGGTAGTTTGAGGAATTGCCCCTTTATGTCTTAGCCCATCTAAGGTTTGTGCTATAGACATATTTCTTGGCATCGGTTTTCCCTTCCTCATAGGTGGTAACCTTCTGGGGCAAGGTCAAGAAGGGTAACCCAAACATGATTTCATAGGGTGAGACCCCCAGATCTGACCAGGGTTGGGTTCTAATTCTTAACAAAGCTAAAGGGAGACATTTTATCCATGACATCTTGGTTTCAATCGTTAGCTTAACTAGAGCTCTTTTACGAGTTTGATTGTAGGAATGTGCTCCCTGTTGATGAAGTGACTAAATTATTCTTAGTCTGCTTAAAAAGGCAAAAAGCCCAGAAGTTTCTCTCCGAATTTGGGACAAAGACACCTCATAGGACCCTTGGGACTTCACCTCAGATCTGGGGCTGTCCAATTGGACAGAGGCCAAGAGGTCCCACCTAGGTAATTCACAAGAAAAGGAAGAGAACAAAGGCAATAATTGCTTTTTTGGGTGTCGGTTTGAAAAGACAGGTGTCTGCTAAGGAAGGCAAGAGCCTCCCCTGAAATGGAAAATGTAAACCCTCTCCCTCTGAATTGTTATAATTTTGAAATTAAGGGGTCTCTCAGGCAATGATATGGGAGCAGGAATAACAGTTCTTTATTAGGGAAGAAAATAAAAATTAAATAAACAATGCAGTAATACAAAACAACACTGTCAGAGTCAGAATACGACCTGACACCCTGTTGGTCAGGGTGTTGGTAGCAGTCCAATTGAAATGGTGGCTGAAGTCCTCCTGGAGTGTCAGGTGTGGTTCTGTTGAAGCAGTGATCCTGTAGAAAGGGTGTAGTCTTCCTCTGAAGATCCAGTGGTGGTGTAGATGTGCCTGGTATTCCTCTGGGAATCCAGTGGAAAAGGCTGCCTGTAGTCTTCCACATCTATGATTATATCCAGTTAGGAATGCTTGGCTCCTCCCTCTGGGCAGAGCATCTCACAATGGGATGATGTAATTTTATCAGTCATGCTGTGGCACTCAATGGCCCATTAACAGAAGATATCACTCTGGGAGGGAGGATAGCTTGTGGAAGAGATAAAGAAAACTGCCCAATTATCAGAAGATAACTGCCCCATCAGGTAGGAATAGAATACACCCCCCCATTTCCAACCTAAGACAGTGGGGTGTTTTAGCAGGAGCAAGGACCTCTTGCCCCTGTCTTGGTTTTTCTCAGTAAGAGCTTTGTTATTTTGCCTTTTATTAGACCTTCTGTTTCCAGCACTACCTCAGAAGCCATCCTGCTAATTTTATGCCATTCGCAGTAGCTGAGCTATCTCCAGTGTGATTGGTTTCTCTGAGAGCTCATAAGACCTGTCTGGAAGAAAAACCCATTATTTGATTTATTCTCTCAACCCAACCGGAACTCTGTGGATTCCATGGAGTGTGTAATTCCCATTTTACTCCCAGGGCTTGAACAACTTTCTGCAATATCTTAGATGTGGAATGAGTTCCCTGGTCTGAATCAAACCTGTTTACCATCCCATATTGGGGACTGATTGATTCTAGGAGTGTTTTACTCACAACGATGGCATTGGCTTTAACAGTGGGTACTGCCTCTACCCAATGAGTCAAGTGATCGACTGTCACTAGCAAAAACTTCCACCGTTGTACCTGGGGAAGCTCAGTAGTCTACTTGGATGTTTTGAAAGGGCCTTAAGGCTAGTTCTCGCCCTCCCCTGGGTGTTTTCCTCATGACCTTCCTATTCACTTGTTGACATATCACATACCATTCAGTCATCTGCTTAGCTATCCCGAAAATTCCTATGCAGCCCTAGTCCCTTAGAAATTGATCACTTAGTGTTTGTGTTATCCCATGTATGTCTTCTAGCATTTTCTTGGCAAGGGTTTATTCAACATTTGCATCCCATCTGCTAATCTTCACCTCCCTTCAATATCTTTCCTGGTTCCTATTTTAAGTTCTTCCTTTTCTGGCCCATGAAACACCAGGACTTCTTGCATTTCTCTCATGGGGGTTAACACCATCATTAGTTTTTCTGTCCCTGATTCAGCTGCATTTTTCACTTTTAAATCCGCTAAATTGTTCCCTCACGCGTCTTGAGTCACCCCTTTTTGATGCTCTTTAACATACACCACTGCTATTTCCTCTGGTAATTGTAAGGTTTCTAGCACTTCTAAAACAAGTTTTTCGTGAATCAGTCCCTTTCCCTTTGAATTTAATAGCCCACTCTCTTCCCAAATTTTTCCAAAAGTATGCACTATGCCAAAAGCGTATTTTGAGTCTGTATATATTGTTCCCCTTTTCTGTGCTAATATTTCCAGAGCTCATTTTAGGGAACATAACTCGCATGCTTGAGCTGACCAGTTGGAAGGTAACTTTCCCTTTTCTATGGCTACTAATCCTTCATCCACTACAGAGTACCCCGATACCCAGTGCCCCTGGATTACCCGTGAAGATCCATTAATGTACAATCATTTCCCTCCTTGGAGTAGTTGATCCATTAGGTCCTCTCTTACTCTAGTTTGATAGTTTATAACATCTAGGCAATTATGTATTAATTCCTCACCTAGTTCTCCATATAAAAACTGGGCAGAGTTGAGTTAGTTACTCATGATTACCTCTAAATCATTATCTATTAAGATGGTATCATACTTTAGCACTCAGGAATCAGTGAACCATTTCTCAGCCTTTTGGCTTAGGATACTTCTGAGTGTGGGGTAGATATTTTCAATTTTGCCCCAAAGGTTAAATTTTTGCTTTCCTCTATGAGTACGGCAGTTGCTGCCATCACCTGAATGCAGGTTGGCCACCCCCAGCTGACAGGGTCTAGCAGTTTTGATAAATAGGCCACTGGTTTCCTGGATCCTCCCCAGTCCTGGGCTAGTACTCCATGAGCTACACCTTTTTCTATATTGTTTTGGTTTGGAAAGACAGGTGTCTGCTAAGGAAGGCAAGAGCCTCCCCCGAAATGGAAAAATGTAAAACCCCCTCCCTCAGAATTGTTATAAATTTGAAATTAAAGGGGGCTCTCAGGTAAAGATATGGGAGCAGAAATAACAGTTCTTTATTAGGGAAGAAAATAAAAAGATAAAATAAACAATGCAGTAAATCAAAACAACACTGACAGAGTCAGAATACAACCTGATACCCTGTGGGTCAGGGTGTTGGTAGCAGTCCAATTGGAATTGTGGCTGTAGTCCTCCTGGAGTGTCAGGTGTGGTTCCGTTGGAGCAGGGATCCTGTAGAAAGTGTGTAGGGTTATCATTGCCTGAGAGCCCCCTTTAATTTCAAATTTATAACAATTCTGAGGGAGAGGGTTTTACATTTTTCCATTTCAGGGGAGGCTCTTGCCTTCCTTAGCAGACACCTGTCTTTCCAAACCAAGACATCTACATATTGGATGAGCTTTATCTCAGGTTTGATGGGGAAGAGTTGTAGCACCTCTCCCAAGGCTTGACCAAATAGGTTTGGGGATTCGGGAAACCCTTGGGGTAATCTAGTCCACCAAATCTGTTGCTTCCTCCTGAAATTGGGGTCCTCCCATTCAAAGGCAAATATATCCCTACTTTTCTCTGCCAGTGGACACGCCCAAAAAGTGTCTTTTAGGTCTATCACACTAAACCACTGGTGTGCTGGGGGGATATTACTCAGTAGTGTATAGGGGTTAGGCACTGCTGGATATCGATTCACTGTTCTTTTGTTCATTTCACTTAAATCTTGGACAAGCCTGTAAGTCCCATCTGACTTCTTTACTGGTAATATGGGCGTATTATGGGTGGACATACATGGTTCTAAGGTCCCATCCTCAAGTAGGTCCTGAATCACTGGCTGCAGTCCTCATCTCCCCTCCAAGGAGAGTGGATATTGTCATACCTGGACTGGATGGTTCCCATTAACTATTTTTGTTACTATGAGTTTCATGTTCAATTTACCTCGATTTCTCAGTTTTGCCCACACCATCTCATTAATTTCCTCCACATCGTCTTCCCTTAATTGGAGAAGCTTAACCACCATTTTCCCTTCCTCTGGGAATACTCCAATGTCCAGTTGAACCTGCAAATCCCGTCCTAATAAATTGCACCCTGCTTCTGGAACTAATAAAACATTCCCAATTCCTATTTTATTTGCCCCTTCAAACTTTACCTCTTTTATAACTGAGACTTTGAACCCTTCCCCTTTTGCACCTACTACTTGCATGGTATCTTGAGCCTTTCTGCACCCTGTTGGGATTCTACAAACACAAGTTCCTTCAGCCCCCGTGTCTACTAGGAATTCAAATTCTTCCTCCTGGGGGCCTATTTTTAAAGTTATCAAGGGCTCCTGATGGTATTCTGTCCCCAGGAGGTAGAGCCCCTGACACTCCTAGTCTTCCACTTCTCCTTTTTGCTCAGTCTCATGGACCCTCAGGTCCTTTTCCCTCTGGGGGCAATTCTTTCTGATATGGCCATTCTCTTTACAGTAAAACCAAACTGGTCCTTGGTTCCCCCATCTCTCAAACTCTCCTTTTTGTGTCCAGTCCCATGGGGCTGCATCCCCCCTCTGTCTACATTCCCACATTCAGAGTCCCCCTCCCTTACCTGGGTAGTTCTTTACATGCTCTTTTCCTTCCCTAATGGCACTTACCATTACCTTGGCTTTCGCCTTGGCCTTCTCTTCATTCGTCTTTACATACACCTTCTGTGCTTCCCTTAGAAGATCCTCTAACCTCCTTTCTTGCCAATCATCTAATTTTTCTAACTTTCTCTGTATATCTGGCCAGATGTGAGTGACAAAATTTATCTTTAAAAAGATCTGTCTGGCCACTGTGTCAGGGTCAACCCCTGAATACTGCCTCATATTTTTCCTCAATCTTTCTAACCACTCTGTTGGGGTTTCTTCCCTCTTTTGCTGCTCATCAAAAGCCTTACGGGCATTTTGATTATGTGGAGCTGCCTCTTTGATACCTTTTATAATCAATGTTCTATATTCCTCCATGTCTTGCCTCCCCCAAGTGCTGTTGTGGTCTCAATTGGGGTGCACTATGGGCATTTTCAGCTCCCCAGGAGGTCCTTGCACATGCTCCCTTTCCCATATCCATATCCCAGCCGCCTGGATCATCTGTCTTTCCTCTGGTGTGAACAACATGGTCATTATTGATTGCATTTCTTCCCATGTATAAATATTGGGGCCCAGAAACTGGTCTAACTGCTCTGCTAATCCAATCAGGTCCTCTAATAGTCCTTTTAATTCCTTTTTAAACATTCTTACCTCAGAGGAACTGAGAGGTACAGTTGTCGAGGTTGTTCCTGGATCTAGGGTCTTCAAAGAGACACTAGCAGTTCTGGGTTGCTATAAGGTTGTTTATTGCATGAAGGCATTAATCTCTAAGGCAAAGAGTTCAAGGTGTTAGAGTCTGTGTTAAAGCTTTCTGGCATAAAGTCCCAAGCTGGAGCAGCAGCTGCAAGACTGCTTTCTGGTATAGAGTCCCAGGTTCCGTGCAGGAACAACGGCAGCAGCAACAGTTGTTCTCGGGCATAGAGTCCGATGTCCTGGGCAGTGGCAGCAGTAAGAGAGTCTGCTGTTCCAGGCAGCAGCAGCAGGGGCCACAGCTTTTCTTCTTTCTTCTTCTTCTGTTGTCCTCTTCTTGTGGTTGCTGATGTGTTGATGCTGTGGTGGGCGATGATGATGATGATGGTGAAGCTGATGCTGAAGAAGATGTTGCCGATAATGATGATCCTTGTACCCCACTACGGGACTTTTTATCTATAAAACATCCAATCAGCTAAAAACATGATTCTAAAACATTCTTTCTAAACCAATCTGAACTTGATTCTAATGTGCGAAGGTAATACGAAAGTAGTGTCAGTTCTTACCTAAAAAACTATGCATATAATATTATCTATTTACGTAAATGTATTATGCTTTCTTACTTAAAATTTATGTGGATAAGTTTATCTATTTACATTAAGAGTTCTATCTATTTATGAATGTAGTTTTATGTATTTTACGTGAATAATTCTATCTGTTCTAGTGGCAAGGTTCTGCTATGTTTTTGTTATGTCTAGGGCTAAGTTGCTGAACTTTTAACTAGGCCTTAGGGCCTTTGCTAGTTAATACAGTTTCTTAAGGCACTAAGAATGTATTTCTACTCACTTAAAACCTAAAACTTAAGCTTACTTAAAACTATAACTTACACTTCTATTTACTTAAACTTCTACTTCATATCTATGTGGCTTAATATATCTTAGTTTCTCTAAAGGCTTTATTTCAACCCCTGCATTCCTCTCCTTCTCTGAGGAACTCAGAGAGGCTTGCATTCCAACATTTCCCGCTCCTCTTTGAACCATGTAGATTCCCTTAATTACTTTATTAATCATCTGTCGAATGCATTGGAGAAAACAAGGCAGCATGATTAGCACAACTACTATGATGACTAAAATATATAAACCCATTTTTAGAAGCTCTTTCACCCATGATGTTAAATTCCATCTACTAAACAGACTATCTAACCAAGTCCCATCATCAACTCTAATCTTTGACACATCTTCCTTGAGTTGTATACTTTTGTAAATAGATTCTGAGTGATCAGATACATTCATACAACACATTCCTTCAAAATCCTCGCATCCATGTCCATGTGCTGATAAGAGAAAATCAATTGCAGCCCTGTTTTGCAAGGTTGCATGTCTAACGCTGTTGACATCTGTTAGCATATCACTCAATGCAAGAGAAGTAGAAGTGAACTCCTTACTCAGCCAACACCCTAATCGATCTAATTGTTTCAGTGCCACTGCTGAGCTGAGTTATGGCAAAAGAAGGGATGCCAAGAACCTTTTTCCAAACCCCCAAGGTTCAAAGTCATCTTTGCAGCCTGGCTTATATTGACTGATAGACCTTTTTCTTTTATATTTTGTTTTTACACTGGGTGTTAGCAGAGTAAGTTTCCCAATGCTACATGGTCCACCTTTGATGTGTGGTGGGATTGTTACACAAGCGATTATATGTGGTGCTTTTTTATTAAGAGCTCTGGGAATCGGGGTAGTTTCCACCCAAATCTGATTCCGACCATACATTCGAGGTGAACGTGTTTTATACTCTATCGTTATATAACTTTCATGTTAATTATTAAACTTATATTGTTCTATTGTATACACAGATTTCAGCTAAACATAGCTTCTCATGGTTCCCCTCTTAAATTTCTAACATAGTTTCTCATGATTCTTCTTATGATTATACAATAATTATATTTAGTTACTAAACAATCACCACATCTAACAATTATATCATTTATCATACTGCTTACGCAGGTGCAGTGATCTGAGAAAACACAAAGCCTAACATTTTCAAAGTCTATCTTTAGCATTTTCCAGGGCCCCACTATCATTCTCCCCCCTCTGAAAGCATTTTCACTTCACTATAGGTGTAAATGTTTTCACTTGATACAGTCCTTTATTCCTCAATTGATACTTGACATTCTTCGAATCCAGGGTTGATGTGGATGCTATCAGGAACTGGAGAAGCAGAAGATGGTGGGCGTGGATCTCATGTCAGTGCCTTTATTATTTTCTGGTTCCAGGACATTTTCTTTTGTATCTCTCCCTTTAAGATGCTGTAAACTAACCAAATTGCTAAGAATACAATTAGTAAGATTATCACACTCTCAATGATAGATTTAATCCATGAACTCACATTCCACCCTAACCCTTTAAAGATTTTTCTTAACCAGCTTGTAGTCAAGTCCTTTTGCTCTTCTTGTGCTTCACCCTCTATTTGTTTCAACTGATTGATGTCATATTCTACATCTGCAGTTACATTTGGGATATGAACGCAGCAATGATCAACTTGTCCCTTTAAAAATCCACATATTCCATGCTCTTTCAGGAGTAACAAATCTAAGGCTAATCGATTTTGTAAAGTCACTTTTGTGGTGGCTTGTAATTGTACGTTTAATTCTTTAAATCCTTCCCGGGGGACTCTTGCCAGTCTATCTACCTGACCTATAAGTTTGTACAGCATCTCCCTACTCTGATAGTTTGCTATAGGACCAAGTAATGAATCTAGGGCCCACCCAAATTTCATTCCACTAGAGGGTTCTTGCCAAGTGTCATCTGGATTTTCATTGTCTAGAACTTCTCGTCTTGCTCTTATCTGCCGAAGTTCATGTTTTCCGTTAAATGGGGAATTTTCCAAATTGGACATAAGGTTGGAAGGCCTAAAGTAATCTCCTTTACTTTCCCATCTACAGGCAGATGTGTTGTCCAGGTGCCATTGCTTGTTGCCCATACAAATTGTCCTGGACTTCGGACTGTACTCCTGGTACATCCTATAACTGCTTTATAATTCACTCTGCCTTGTTTATGTTTGATCCCTCTGCAAGCACAACCAATTTGTAGGGCTATTGCCAGGGGTGGCATCTGTTTTATCTCTGCATCATCCAAAGTGCAGTCATAAGTTTTATTACATGCCCACCAACTTACTTTGTCTGCCCTTGTTCTGCTACTGGTGGCAGTGTACGTTACTGCTGGATCTGTTTCATTCTCGGGGCCTTCCCACTTAATACACCAAGGGGTGTTTGCCATATATTGGAATCTTTGAAGAATACTCACAGACCACACACTGTCCCAAGGCTCTATGTGATTTTTCCGATCCTTGGCCTCACACTTCTATACCAGAGTGGTTTCTGTAACATTTTCTATAATCTTTTTATAGTGTGGCAAATAGCATTGCCATTGTGTGATGCCTCCTGATTCTCCCATAGGGGTTCCTAGTATGCCATCACTTAGAATACAGTCTTTCTGGCCCATGGGTATCATCCATGTTCCTATTTTCTCCCAAGGTTCCTTGATTACTTGCCTCGATTTGGGTACCTGTTTACATGTAATTGTTTTGTTCTTTTGTATTTCAGGTAGTTTTGATGTTATGATTCCCCAATTTACTGGGTCTTCTGCTGCTTTTGGTATTGGCAGACAGGCAGTTATTCTACTGGTGTTTTGCATTTTGGCAAAATCTTTGACTAAGCCCGTCATTACATTCTCAGCCCAAACTGCATTAGAAACCTTTATCACCTGTGTTTCTGCTTGTACCTCTCTTTTCATTCTAGAATGAAGAGTAGTTAGTTGCTCATTTTGCATTCCACATCCCACAGACATTAATGACCATAACGTTAGCACAACTACTGATAGCATTCTTAAAGCAATTAAACACATCTTATCTGCAGCCTTGTTGGTTCCACAGTTTACACAGTCCGTGATTCAGGATGGATTTTCTTCACTCGGGTGTAATGAATACAGGGGTCCACGCTGGCTACTTTGACTGCTGTAAAGGTGGACAGCAGTACCTGATGGGGTCCACTCCACTTTTCTTTCAGCGGTTCTTCGTTCCAGTTCTTGATGTACACCTCGTCTCCTGGATGTATGGTTTGAACTGGATTCTCGAGAGTTAGTGGTCTATTCCACACGAGGATGCTCCGGAGCCGAGCTAAAGTTTTCCCGATTGACAGAACATAATTATACACTTCCTGCTTTCCTGTGACGTGTACATTAGGGTTAGGCTCAGGAAATTCATATGGTTTCCCATACAATATCTCATAAGGACTGACTGACATCCCACTCCTAGGCTTTATCCGAATTCTCAACAGTGCTATTGGCAAAGCCTGGGGCCACTGCAATTTGGCTTCTTGGCATATTTTACTGATTTGCCTTTTTAGTGTCTGATTCATCCTTTCTACCTGTCCAATAGACTGGGGTTTCCACGGTGTGTGGAGGTCCCCGGTTATCCCCAGCAATCTACTTACCTCTCTTACCACTGTAGCTATGAAATGGGGCCCCCTATCTGATGATACCCCTAGGGGTACCCCGAACCTGGGAATAATCTCCTGTAGTAACCACTTAACTGTTTCCTTTGCTTGGTTCGTGCAACAGGGAAGGGCTTCTGGCCACCCAGAAAATGTGTCAACCCCCACTAACAGGTATTTGTATCCTCGAGTTCTTGGCAGTTCTACAAAATCTACCTGCCAATAGTCTCCTGGCTCTATTCCTATCTGAATTCTTCCTAGCTGTGCTTGTCGCCTAGCCACTGGGTTGTTTTCAAGCAGAATTCACATTTTGACATTACTGATTTTGCCATTGTTAACATCCCTACTGAAATTAAACTCTGCTTTAGCAATTTTATCAATGCCTCTGCTCCCCAGTGACATTCGTTATGTTTAATTTGTAGAACTTCTCTCATTATCAAGGGGGGTACCACTATTTGTCCTTGTGCAGTCACATACCTTCCCTCTGAATTCTTTTGTGCATTTAGCAAACGTGCCAGTCTCTCATCTTCTACTGAATATTTTGGTTTTGGAGGCAAATTGAATTGGGATACATTAAGCTTTAAAGGTATCAATGCCATTGTTGTTTGCACCTTTCGAGCAACCTGTTGGGCTGCCCAGTCTGCCTTTTGATTTCCCTCACAGATTTTAGAGTTTCCTGATTGGTGTGCTTTACAGTGTATAATTGCCACTTGTTCAGGTTTTTGTACCGCCTTTATCAATTGCAGGACTGCATGCTGATGTTTAATGTGCGTACCCCGAGAAGATAGTAATCCTCTTTCTTTCCACAGTGCTCCATGTACATGCACCACTCCAAAAGCATATTTGAATCAGTCCAGATATTTACCTTTTTCCCTTCACTTAATTCTAGTGCCCTAGTTAAAGCAACCAGTTCTGCCTTCTGGGCAGATGTATTTGGTGGTAATGCCTTTGCCTCCACTACTGTATTGACTGTTGTTACCGCATATCCAGCGTATCTGGTTCCGTTTTCCACGAAGCTGCTCCCATCTGTAAATAGCTCCCACTCTGGCTGCTCTAGTGGCACATCTTTCAGGTCTTCTCTTGCTGAATAGGTGTACTCTATTACCTCTACACAGTCATGCTCTAATGGGCCTTCTTCAGTTGTGGTACCTAGGAACAAAGCTGGATTCAAAAGCTTAGTTGTTTTTAATGTGACATCATCCTGTTCAGTTAGGACTCCCTGGAATTTCATCATCCTGCTTGGGGATAGCCAATGGCCCCCCTTCTGTTCTAAGAAAGTGGTTACCATGTGTGGTACATAGACATCTGTGCGCCTTCCCATAGTAAGCTTCCTGGCTTCTTGTATCAGCATCACAGTGGCTGTGACTGCCCGCAGACATGGAGGCCACCCAGCACTTATGTTGTCAAATTGTTTGGAAAAGTAGCCCACCGGCCTTTTCCAGCTCCCCAGATGTTGGGTCAGGACTCCTAGTGCTAGGCGCAGCCTTTCACGTACAAACAGCTGAAAATCTTTAGACAGATCAGGTAACCCTAATCCTGGAGCAGTTGTCAGTGCTTCCTTTAATTTTAGGAAGGCTTCTTTCTGTGGCTTGCCCCAGGTGAATGGCTGCGTCTTCTGAGCTTCATACGGAGGCTTCGCAATCAGTCCATAGTCCATGATCCACAGGCAACACCATCCTGCCATCTCGAGGAAGACTCGCAGCTCATGTAGATTCTGGGGCTCTGGAATAGCACAAATACCTTGGATACGGTTAGTACCTAGTTTTCGTTGCCCTTGTGAAATTTCATACCCCAGGTAGATCACAGTCCATTGGGCAATTTGTGCCTTTCCTCTGGATACTTTGTAACCTCCCATTCGCAGTGAATTTAAAATCTCAATGGTTACCTTTATCAGGTTGCTTTTTCTTCTGTAGCTATTAGTATATCATCAACATACTGCAGCAACAGGTGCTGGTCTCTTGGTACTTGCCCATTTTTGGTCCAAATCTCCAGCTCCTTTGCCAGTTGGTTTCCGAATAGGGTCGGCGAGTTCTTATATCGTGTCTAGGTGAGCTGGGTCTTTCTCCCATTCCCTGGGTTTTCCCACTCAAAGGCAAACAGTTTCCTACTTTCTTTGTCAAGGGGGACACAGAAAAAGGCATCTTTTAAATCAATTACAGAAAACCACTTATATATCTCCTTTACAGATGTCAGCAATGTGTAGGGATTTGTTACCACTGGATAAATGTCCTTTGTTATTTTATTTATTGCTCTCAAATCTTGCACTAATCTATATTCACCATTTGGCTTCTTTACTGGAAATATTGGTGTATTAAATTCTGATTCACATTCTTCTAAAATTCGGTATTTCAAGAACTTCTCAATAATCTTTACTATTCCTTGCCATGCTTCTGGTTTTATGGGATACTGTTTGACTTGTACAGCCCTCGCCCCTTTTTTAACTCTACATGCACTGGTTGTGCCAATTTAGATTTCCCTGGTATATCTGTCTCCCATTCAGAGGGAATCACTGCATCTTCTACCTCCCTAGGGATAGAGGGAACAGGTTTTTCTTTGATCATTAATATCTGTCCCGTCTTTGATTCAGGTATTTTCATTATAAGCTCTCAATTTTCAAAGGTTATTACCGCATTAAGTTTCGCTAGCAAATCTCTCCCTAAAAGTGGAATTGGACACTCAGGTGCATATAGAAATTCATGTGTTATAACTTTGTTCCCAAAACACAAATCTAGGGGTTGCAAGAATGGCTGTTTTTCCTCTTTCCCTGTAGCCCCGACTATTGTTGTTTCCTTGTCCCCAATTTGTCCTTGCAAATCATTCAATACTGAGTAAGTAGCTCCTGTATCTATTAGAAATTTGACCTCTTTATGTGCTAATTGTATATTTATGACAGGCTCTTGAACCTGTTTTACCGGTTCCTTGCCTAGTCAGCTGCTATACTCGCCCAAAACCATCTCCTTGGTAACCGGCTGGAACTGATTGCCCTGGTGAAACTGGTTGTTCAAGTCTGGACATTGTCTCTTCCAATGGCCCTCCTGCTTGCAATACGCACATTGATTTAGGTTTAACCCCTGCGTAACTGGTCTCCTACCTCGACCATTCCTGTTATGTCCCCTGAAATTTGGGTTCCCTTTTCCTTGTATTACTGCCAAAAGATTCTGCTGCTGCCTTTTATTAGCTTCTCTTTCACGATTGTAATATATCTTCCAGGCTACCTCAAGTAGCTTATCCAAATTCCTTAGTTCTTCCCCTTCTAATTTTTGCAATTTTCTACAAATATCGTCCTGGGACTGGCCCAAGAATATGAGAGCGTGCTGAACCTTTGCTTGTTCTGTGTCCATTTGGAGATCTGTATATTTTCTTGCTGCCTCCTTAAGCCTCTCCAAAAACGCAGTGGGAGATTCTTTCTTTTCCTCCGAACTTCATATAGTTTAGACCAATTTATAGTTTTGGGCACAGCATTCT
Organism: Molothrus aeneus; assembly: GCF_037042795.1. Classification (NCBI taxonomy): domain Eukaryota; kingdom Metazoa; phylum Chordata; class Aves; order Passeriformes; family Icteridae; genus Molothrus; species Molothrus aeneus. Next base: position 5,674,038 of record NC_089679.1, on the reverse strand, counting down.
GAACTCCTATTTGGATCCACTCTTGATATTTCTGTAGTCTCCCCATATCGCAAAATAAATTAGGGTCCCAATTTGGATCCTCAATTGGGAAATTCTCATCTAAATTCCCTGTTACGAGTCCGTTTCTGATGTCCTCTCTTGCCCTTTCTTTGGCTGCCTTAAGTACCATCTCTTTCTCAGTAGAATCCATCAAAGTATCTAATATTACTTGTATGTCATCAAAACTCAAGATTTTGAGTTTTTATAACCATTTTTAATACTCATGCCATTTTATCAGGATTTTCTCTATAAGTTCCGGCTGATTGTTTCCAAATAACTAAATCTGCAGGAGAGAAAGGCATTCTTACAAATACTGGCCCTTCCACTCCTACACCTTGTCGCAAGGGGGCAATTACAGTCCATTTTTGTCTGTTTATGTCTTTTCTATCCACAACTGGTGCAAGCTTTCTGGCTTTCCCCATAAATAGAAAAACAAATCAATATACGGAACCTCATCCCATTTTCCTTCTTGTTTACAAAACGACATTAACTGCGAACTAGTGTTATATTGCAGAGTACCGTATTTTGGCCATTTTTTGCCATTCTCCAAGGCATATCCTGGCCACCATGAATTACAATAATCAATCAACTTAGCTTTACGTAATTCTTCCCCAAAATTACCCTGTTTCCAATGTGCTAATAAGCACCCCAAGGGAGAAGTTTGCGGGATAGAGGTGTTGCCGCCCAAAATCCCTTTCAGTTTCTCCATTCCAAATATACCACAAATTACTGAACCCACAACGCTTTCGCGATTGTCTTATGGAACGGCACCTAGGCTTGTACCAGCAGGAATTCCTTTAGCCCAACCAAGCGTAGCTTTCGCTGCGTCTTATTGGCAGGCACCCAAACCAAAGTAAAAAGCACCTTACTTTTCTCCCGGGGACGTTGCAAACGGCAGAAGCGGTCGCGGCCGATCGAGCTCCCCAAGAAATCCCTTGGTGCCGGCTGGAGCGTGGTCGAGTCGCAAAACTCGCTTCAGCAGCACCCACAGGGTCCCATCTGGGTCGCCAAAATGTTAGCGTTCAAAAACACATAATCACATAAGCGATTATATGTGGTGCTTTTTATTAAGAGCTCTGGGAATCGGGGTAGTTTCCACCCAAATCTGATTCCAACTATACATTCGAGGTGAACGTGTTTTATACTCTATCGTTATATAACTTTCATGTTAATTATTAAACTTATATTGTTCTATTGTATACACAGATTTCAGCTAAACATAGCTTCTCATGGTTCCCCCCTTAAATTTCTAACATAGTTTCTCATGATTCTTCTTATGATTATACAATAATTATATTTAGTTACTAAACAATCACCACATCTAACAATTATATCATTTATCATACTGCTTACGCAGGTGCAGTGATCTGAGAAAACACAAAGCCTAACATTTTCAAAGTCTATCTTTAGCATTTTCCAGGGCTCCACTATCAGGATGGCAGGCCAAACTCTATCTCCACAAATGAAAAACATTCCCTGTGGTAATTGAAAAGAGATATTATTAAATGCAGATTGAACTAAAGAAGTATGATTACACAAAAAGGTCTTATTTTTATATGTAGCATAATAAGGAGAAACATCTATGACTTAAGCTTGATTTTTCCCTGGATAATTAAATTTGGCACAAAAGGGCATTTTTACAGAACTAAGGATCTCCAATTCTTGAGGTTCAAAAGATGACTTGGGATGGTGAGTAACCCACCAATCCCACACATCTACTGGGGACCAAAGATCCCATGTGGATGACCCTGCAAATGTACCTTGCATGGGTTCATCAACTTCTTTTGGGATTGGCCAAGCATCCACTGGCACACCAACCAAACAGGTGAAAAATGTTTTTTCCAGGGTTGTGTTGGACAGACCTGATACATTAGCTAAAGTCACCCAAACATTTATTCTAGGTTGGCTAATTGGCAAATCTGTACTACTAAAAGCAAGTAAAGTAAAAAGGCAAAAGCATACTTGATTGAGCCCCATATTTCCCTTAAGCTATTATCTAACAAAAATTCTATAACACTACTGATTCCCACATTTAAAAAGGAACCCAAAGTTCACAGTCTTCTGTGGGTGAAGCAAACAACATCAGGTGCAAGTTGGAATCCCTGAGTAATTCATGTCTGTGTCCCCACTTCTTTGGTTGTGGAGCGATCAGCGTTTTCTTGCACTAGATAGGATTTCACATCTCCTCCTGGAGTCCACTTGAATTCTGTACCTGTTGAAATACAAACAAATTCTTTTCCCCACGTTATTAGAGGAAATGGACCTTCAATTTGCCCTTGTGCTGTTGGAAAAATGTCTGAGAATTGACGGATCGGGTTCTGTAAAAGGACTGTTCGAAAATTATAAACTTACAAATCTTTACTCAATCTCATTTGTGGTGTTACCTGTGTCAACCCTCCCTTTTGTTGATCTAAAATATGTTTTAAAGAGCGATGTGTTCTTCCAACAATTGCTTGACCTGTGGGAGAGTATGGAATACCAAAAGTATGCTGAACACCTCAATCCATTAAAAATTCAGTCAATTTCTTGGCTGTGTATTCAGGGCTATTATCTGTTTTTATCTCTCGAGGCACCCCTAATGAAGCAAATGCTTGCAGAAAATGCTGACATACATGACTGGCTGTTTCCCCCGTATGTAGGGAGGTATAGACTGCACCTGAAAAAGTGTCCACTGACACATGGATGTTTTTAGGTTTCCCAAACGATGAGTATTTGGTGCTGTTTGCCATAATTCCAGGCTTTGCAATCCTTGAGGATTGACCACTCCTGTCAAAACAGGAGGTTGCACAAGCTGACAACTAGGGCAAGCACTTATAATTGCCTTTACCTGATCTCCAGAAAGATGGAATGTTCGCATAAGTGCTTATACATTTTGATGAAAAAAAGGCATGACTTAGTTTTACTTGTTCAAGGATGTTGGGCAGAGTACTAGCAACAGCCACTGTCAGTTCATCAGCTCTTGCATTACGTTCTGCTAGAAATTCTGGAAATCAGCTGTAGCAATTGGGAATTATTCAAATGTTATACACAATCAATAACACATGTGGAATTAGATAATTATTAAACACTATAACACTGAACTATCATCCCAGAATCTGCAACAGCTGATAAACTTCAAACCAGTGGAAGGTTGGATAATCATGTCCGGATAATGATTGTCCAAGCTCACTTTAAAAGTAGATTCAGCTGTCATATATAGAGGATCAAATTACCAAGCCAAAGCAACTTGAATATTATTTTGATGCAGAAAATATCTGGGTTTGTTGGCATCAAGCATCCCATTTAGATAGAACCAGGACCTGGCCACAGCCCAAGCTCTACCTGGAGGGGCTTACCTGAAATATTTTTAAAAAATAAGTCTTCTCATAATAGCAATTATAAGATGTTAGCAGAGAATAAAAAGAAGGATCCTGAAAACAATACGTGTCTTATAAGTGATCACATAAGATGGTAAAACAGATGAAATCTAGCTGAAATAAAAATACTCTATAAATCATTCTTATTCTAAAAAATCAATAAATTCACATTATGCAATATATCAACAGTAAGTGTTTAAGAAAGTTAAGACAACATCTTATAAACATTCATGTATCAAAAAGACAAAGCAAAAGCTTTAAACAATTTGATACCTATGACAATCACTATCTTTTGATGTTACCTCTGGAAAACAAAAACAGCAGAGACTGTAATGAAGAATAGAACTTTTGATGAAATTGATGACATAATGAACTGCATTTTCTTCCATTCACAAACAGGTGTATCAATGTTTCATCTCAGCTGTTTTGATCAGAGCTGTCTTATCTCTCTAAAAACTTAACTACATATCTTAGAGTTTAAATAAATAGCTTTTAACAAAACTTAAAATGCTTTATATTAAACAACACAAACTTAGAATAAATGAGCTCTAATAACAAAGAATAATAATACTAACAGAATATCAAAATGGTAAAATATAACTTAAGAGTACTTAAACATAGTGAAATTTTACTTAATCTTATGAATACTTAACTTATCAAAGGTCATTATCTAGAAATGTTTTAACTTATTTCTATATTATTGACACAAAAGGTATTAAAAATCTAAGCAACCTATATTTAAAAGAAAACTATTTTGCTAAAGAAAATATAAATGAGATTTGATTTATGGATAACAATCTTTTTCTTGCTCTGATTATAATCTGAGCTGTCCCAGGCTTTGTTGCTGTGGTTTGGTGTTGGTCCTGGTGATTTGGTGTTGGTCCTACAAGAACAGTAAAGTTGAGAGCTCTTTTGCACTAAGAGGCCCCACTCAGAAAGAAGTGCTGGCCTTAGCCTGCTGCAATCCAGAGGAGCCCTTTGAGGTATTAAAAATCTCAGAGAAGTAATATCACAGTTCCCTCTCAACAACTCAAAAGCAAAAAAGCTCATTATTAGTCAATTGTGGTCTGTCACATCCTATATATTCTATTGATTCCAATACCTCCCTGCACCTCTCCCAGTGGTACTTCCCTCAGGGGGTACAATCCTGATGCTTGGCTTGGCTCCCATCCTCTGATCTGCTTTCCTCTCGTTGTGCTACTCTGTTTGTGGTATTTTGGCTAGGCCCATCAGGGGGTAGGGGAGGTAAGTGGTCTAACGGGTCCCATTCTTTATGTTCTGTTACCTTAAACACGTTCACCTTCGAGGGTGCGGTTTCCCCTTCCCAGCAAGCAGCGTAGTCACTCTCTTCCTAACTGAATGGCTTCTTAGTTCTTACATGCATGTTTAATGCCCGGCATATCCATCTCTTGTCTGATCCATATCTCGGCCAGTATACATGATCGCCCCTGATTTCCCTTCTGGTCCATTCTACCGTGCATTACTGAATCATTTTAAGCTTGTTCTTATCTCTGACGTTGGGGTTATATTTCCACCCGGTTAGTTTCCTACCAAGTGGGCTATCTGGGGGTATGCCCATTGGTACCTCCTCAGTCTCTGCTTCTTCCTTTGGGGATTTGCTACTCACCCATTAGCCCATCCTGACCAGCAGATCACAGGTTTTCCCCCACAGAGCCCGCCTTTCCAACCACAGGCCCTCCCAACAGAGCCTGCCTCCCCCAATCAGCCAACTACACACTCTCCCAGCAAGGCCCACCTCCCTAAGAAAGGAGAGGGAAAGGAGGAGAAGAAAGAAACCAGGAAAGGAGGAAGGAGGAGAGAGAAGAAAGAAAGAAAAGGAGAAAAAAGAAAAAAGGTAAAAAACCCTCTACCTTTCTTCCGAAAAACACCTACAATCCAAGGGGCTTCCCTCCCACGATCGCACTCTGCTCAGCTCAGCTTTGGTGGCTCTGCCCGCCCCGATTCGACTCAGTGGCCGCGGGTCCGCCCCCTGGCCCGCTGCGACTCAGCTCCATGGCCAGCCCGCCCCGACCCCCTTTGTCTCGGGGGTGCGTGAGCCGCCGTAACATGTGTAGTGTTACATCTACTCCTGGGCGACCCCTCAACCCCTCAGCGGTCACCCTGCTCCCCAGCCCGGTCTCGTCTGGCTCTGCAAATTATAGCACTGTCTGCACCCAGAAGCCGCTCCCACTCCGAGTCCCAACAAATCCTTCAATCTCATGCATCCCGCCGGCCACGGTGTCTCCGTCACGGGCCCCCAACCCCCCCCGCCTTTCTCACCCACACATCCCGCCCTGCTTCCAACCGTCCATTATCCTGAAGCTTCAACTGACCAGGACGGATCCGTATATATTACTGATGTGAAGCTCACGTTCATATATCGGAATTACGGAAATATGGTCTGGCCACAAAACAGTTATGAGGATGGTACTCAGCCCCCTTCCCCTTTTTTCTTTATCCAGTCTCCTGGTGTCTTCGGGCATTCAACCTGCAACAGCCGGTAGTCCTGGGAGAGTCCCATAGATTCTGCCAAATATGTGGCAGGGGGCACCTCTTTCGAAAACTCCTAGTACCACCAGGGCGAGGTGTAAATCCCGGACAAGAGCCCCATTGTGAGAAAGGATACTCAGTTTTAAAAAATTTAGAAGGTTTATTAAAACCTTATCAAAAATACAACAGAACACTGAATAGAGAAAATATTACAGCATTGGATGCAAAGGATTTTTCCCACCATGTGCTTGTCCACACAATGGAGGTTTTGCCTTTTAACCCTTTAGCCCCTCCCCAAGTTCTGTCCATCGACTCCTTCGTCACTGTCCAGTGGTAGAGTTTACTTCCTTAAACCTTCATTGGAGGTCATATGTTGCCATAGTAACAAGCCAAGCCTCCCAAATGTCTCAAACCCAGGCCACCTCCCCCCCCCCCCCCCCCCCCCCCCGATAACAAAACAAGGTGGGGTAAAACATAACTGTAAGTCTATAAAACTTCTCCTAATGTATATACATGATATTTGCCTTTTAATTGTGAGAGTCAACCATCACATTACTCATCTATCACAACAATAAAGTTGGATTCTTTTGACCGTCTCACTTACTCCCCATCTCTCTCTTCATTGCCGATGTATATATATGCTGCACAGGGCATTGGCCACAAAAGCTAACAGGTTATACTATATTAAAGCAATGAAAAGTGATTACAAATTGTACTATATGAAAAATGTCATGATTAATAACAATTTGCAAAAACTAATACATAATAGCGAAACCCAATGACTACATAGTTTTTTATAACAAGTTTAAACCTTTATTCTCGCGCACATGCACAAGAACAACTACAGAAAACAACAGCCAGCATTTTGCCACACATGATGCTGCAGAGTGTGGATGAGGAGAGTTTTCAGTTAATGTGAAAAGTGCATGTTACATGATTGGTCTTTGCAGATATTAAAAGGAATACTATATGTGTTATGTTGTATTAATTAGTAGTACTGTATTTTTTAAGTAGTGTGGTAAATATAGTTTTAGGTTATAACATAATGTTAAAATAGAAACTATGCGATGTAAGATCTTTTTTTATCTGGCTCAAGAAAGGGATGAGATTGAGACAAATAGTGGATTTGTCTTTACAAGCAAGCTGTGGGTCTGCTGGTAGATAAAACTAGCACTGATAGATAAAAGAAACAATGGGAAGGATTCCACTGATTGATGAATGGAAAAAGATATTTCCCTTTACAAATAAACTTTAGGTTTGCTGATAAATGAAATTAGACATTGAAAGATGAAAGAAACAATGGGGAAGAAAAACCCCTAAATTCTGTAAGAATTAAAAATTAAAAGGGAGGGTTATACATTAGAGGGAAATCTTCGGTATCAGGCGTATCAGGAAGTCTGTACCTCTCAAGTACCTCAGCCAATGGGGGGAGAGAGAAGGGAAATGCAGCCAGGAAATTAGGATAAAAAGGGAGGCTGCATCCTCCAAAAATTTGAGAGACCCCAGGGGAATGCCCCATGGCCTCTCCCTTTATTCAAATAAAGTAAAAGGACTCCTTTGTCTCCTTTTTGGACATAAACCTCTGATGTTTGTGGATTAATTTTCCTAACAAGATAATAAATAAATTCTTTGCATAGAGATGTGATACATGTTATGGAATAATTCGTGCTTGTGTAAAATATACATGAAATAACTTGGGCTTGTACAAAAAATCTTTAAAGATTTAAAACCACAAGCCGCAGACGGGGAAAGGATTGCTTTACAAATTGCGAAACCACAGATGGCCAGTGGAGAGAAAGACCTAATTAGCAAACGAAAAGACATGGCTCTGTGCGGAGATGGGCCCTTTCCTGGGACAGTCCAGAAAACACCCAAGCGATGAATACTCAATAAGTATCTACTGAATACTCAATAAGTATCTACAATCAAGATAGAGTAGTCAAGGGCGTGCATCCCAATACCAGGTTCCCATAACTCGACATCAGCATTCATCGCTCCCCAGAAACGGTTTTGTCCAGCCCAGCACAGAAAAAAGGAAACTACATTAATATGTGAAGCGACAGAAGAATAGGAGAAACTATGCCCCAGGCGAAAAAACTGTATAAAACTAACCCGGCAGAGACAACATTCGTGAACAGAGGGGATCCGAAGCGGTAGAGTTCGGATCAGTGTTCACCCAGCGTGGATCCCAGGCTCGACGTTGTCCCTTTGATTGTGGCTATCGGAGACCAAATCTTAGTCTCAAAATAAAAACCTATTTTTTGATTATTAATTCGGCTTTATAATTTATTACCTATAACAGAGATAACAGCAACACAACACCTAAAGAATTATTGCCTCCTTATTGGAAAAGACCAAATTTTTTCCACCTCCTTCCAGACTTGAGGAGCCAACAAGATTAAGGGGGGGAAGTTGACAATAACCAGAGAACACCCTTTGTTTGAAAAGAATTTATGCATCATGTATGAGATATATGAATATGCAACAAGCTATTGCTTTTAAGGGTTAATCCTTAGTTAGCGGATGTGCATTTTTTTATTAAAGCATCCAAACGTTTGTAATTCTTTGCTTTTTTATTGTCCTTTATTGTCCTAACTCTGATTGTCCAAATTCTTATTTCTCTAATTTGTATGACTATTTTTATAACCATTTTATTACTATTAAACTTAAAATTTTAAAACAAGTGATTGGCATTTTTCACATTAAGAATAATGATTCAGCAGTCTTTAAATATCTCACCAAGCAGCAGGCAGTCTTTTTCATGTATCATAGCAGCTTCTCACATATTAAAGGCACTTCTCTGCTGCTAAGAAAATGGAAAGGAAAAACACTTTGAAGAGACAGATCTGAACAGAAATACTCAAAAGCTATCCAGAACAGTGTTTGGAAACAGAAGCCAGGAAAGACAGAAGAGCCACTGTTTGTTATGTACACTAACATAACTAGACCATAAGTAAATGGAAGCCAAGGCAGGACAAGAAGTGCTGTCACTTTCAGAAGGAGGAAGGTTATCATTGCATTAATTCTGTGTTTGGGACGAATACTCCTGAAAGAGGTGGCTTAAGTAATGGGCAACAAGTGGGTTAGCAGGGACTTTGTACTAAAGATTCATTCAGTGTGTTAATAAGCATGTAGGTTTCATACTGCTGATAACAGTGCAAAACCAACAACTTACCTGCTGCAAAGGATGTCTGACGCACTAACAGCTGTAGAGCGGTCATCATCTGGATTTAGAGAATTGATTTTCACATCAAAAAAGGGTCTGCTTAGAGGCAGTGGGCTTTCAGAAGCTGTTAACAGAGCTGTTATGTGAAGCTGGTATTTTGTTGGGGGTTAGGATTTTTCCTTTTGCTTCCTTCTCTCATGGAATTTTGTCCCATCTGTTGCTAAGAAACAATAACTACTGATACTTAAGAGAACAAAAGATGTGGCTGGGAGGAGGAGGGAAGAGAAGGGTGCAGCTGGCTACTCTCTTTACCTGGGGGGTTTTCTTCTTGGAAGGGCAAAGATAGCGTGAGATTTTTGGCCAGGTGGTGAGAGGGCTTGGCTCCTCTTGCTCTCTAGCGGTCCGCATTGGAGGGGAGACAGGTTGCAGTTGCTGTGGGGAGAATTCGCCACCACTGCAAGGCTCTGTCTCCCACTGTCTTCTCCTACCATGAGTGAAGCTCTGCTCATAGGAGCAGCTGTTGCACTGGGACCTTATTAACATTCTACCTCACTAGAAAGGTCCCACCCTCACCATCTACTCGGGTGCCTCAGGGGAAACCCGGGAACCCCTTCCCCCTCTGAGGGAGCATCTCCTGGCTGTGTCTGGGAGCCAGGCTGCCACTGCCCAGCCCTGCTGCTTCTCTTCCACTGCTCCAGGTTTTTTGCTACACTGTAGCCTCGCACCCCCTGGCTGCCAGCACACCCCACAGCTCCTGCTACAGCTGCAGAGTTTCTGATATATTTCATTTGCTACTCTGGGATCTGCTCGTCCTTGCTGTCCCAGCCGCTGCTCCGAGGTTCCTGCTGCAGCCTGTTTTCGCCATCCAGCCCATCTGCCATTACCAAGGGAGATACAACTGAACTTGCGCCCCCTGCAGCCATGGGGGAATCAGCACACTCGCCCTGCCCAGCCAGGAAACCACCAGCGCCAGTGCTGGCTGTAACTGTAACTACACCAAAGGGGAAAGTGCCTGGCAGCTGAGGGAAAGCTGTGTTTGGGTTTCTGGTTTTGTTTGTTGTTGCTGCTGTTGTTGTTTGTTTGCCTTGTTATCCATATACATACTAGTAAAGAACTGTTATTACTATTTCCCATATCTTTGCCCGAAAACCCCTTAATTTCAAAGTTATAATAATTTGGAGGGGGGGGGTCACATTTTTTCCATTCCAAGGGAGGTTCCCACCTTCTTTGGCAGATGCCTGTCTTTCAAACCAAGACATATTTGGATCAAGAACTACAGAATAATCAGCTGGGGAGCCTTGCAAAATCTCTGCTGCTGCATGCACTACATGTGAACCACAAAGTGAGTCCATTTGCTGAAGGCACAAGTGACCTTGAAACATGCTCACTGATAACATGCTGTGTGAGTTCTCCCACTCCAAAATTAAGGCTCTCCCAGCACATTCATCAGTCTCAGTGTCTCCTCAGTAATGCCTGTAGTAGCCCTATCAAAGCCTGCTCAGTAGGCAAAAATGCCAAGGGTAATGGAACATTGCTGTCTGACTAGCTGTGGATTTTACTGCCTGCTTCTCTAGCAACCCCAAGGAGCCCAGGTTTGGCTGAGTGAATAATCACAGTGACATTCAGTAATCTGGGTTGCATATTTGATGCAAACACTCCAAAAAAAGTCACATAGCATAGTGTTAAAAATAGGTTAGAAGCTGTTGTAAAATAGTTGATAGATTGTTAAGCATGTACTGTTAGTTTGGCTATGGTAAAAGGGGTTAAAAGGGTAGTTATAAGAAATATGGTACTCAATGTACCATAATACACCTAAGTAAAGCACAATGAATTGCAGAAAAGGAAACAAACTCCACAACTTTGGTGAAAGTTGTAAAGTCGGTATGTTTATTACAGCACTGGATGCATGTGGGGATAGCTCCCCTTAAAAGGACGTGTACCTCTGGGAACTCCAGATCCCTTTTTATCTTCCTTACTAATTCATATGCATGAAATTGCACAACAGGTTCATACATATTCATTCACTGATTTCGAAGTTACACTTGCAGCTAGTTTTTTAATCAGAAAGCAAAAAAAGAACTCCTGGGTCACCCTGCCCTGTCTCCCACAGCCTCTCTGTCTCTCCTTATCTCTGTCCTTTGGCTGAAGCAGTTTCTTTGAACATAGGGGGTTTTTTGTGAGAACAGGCAGTCAGACTAAACAGCTATGTTCACAAGCTACAGACTTAATTCAAAGATGTACTTTTAACCTAAATTGGAATGGATTTCTACTCTGGATAATTTCCACTCTTTCTCAGCACCTCCCCCTGTGGTATTTGCTGGGTCCCCAGGATGAAGGAGGAATTGAGAATCTGACTCCATGTTTTTAGAAAGCTAATTTATTATTTTATGTACTTATATTATATTAAAGAATGCTATACTAAAACTATACTAAAGAATAGAGAAAGGATCCTTACAGAAGGCTTAACAAGATACTAATTAAAAACTCGTGACTGCTTCCAGCATCCCGACACAGCTGGACCGTGATTGGTCATTAAGTAAAAACAATTCACATGTTGGATAAACAATCTCCACACCACATTCCAAAGCAGCAAAACACAGGAGAAGCAATCAGAAAACTATTGTTTTCAATTTTCTCTGAAGCTTCTCAGCTTCCCAGGAGAAGAAATCCTGGCAAAGGTATTTTTCAGAAAATATGACAGTGACAACCCCCCAGCAAAATGAGCCAGCCTGGACAGAACTGTAATGGGCCAATCAAGTGCCTTAAACCTTCATGTAAATGAAGGATCCAAAAATAAACCAATTCAAAATGACAAAATCAGGATAAAAAGGGGCATCTGACCCACTGAATCTGTGCCGCTCCACCTGGAACACTGGGGACATTGCTGCTGAAGAAGACCCAGCACCGGCACTGCAGCATCCTCGACAGGAACACTCCTGCTTAGGTCACAGGCCCCCATGCTTTAGGCCTTCCTTATTTATTATAATAAATGCTGAAATCACTTTTAGTACTGGGAGTCTGATCCTATTTTTGACAATAGTTCTGAGGAACAGAAGTGCAAGGGGAGGACTCCTAGTGTCAGTGGCATTTGTACACAATGCAGAGGAGTGGTGCTTGACAGCCAAGAGAGATAAAGTAGTGGCACACCCAGCATCTTGTTATACCATAGAGGGAAGAACAGACATTAGACCAAGCTCTCAATTAAAACAAGCAACTCTTAGAAAGTGCCCTTCACCTCCTGGGAGAAGGGAGAGCTTTTCTGTCCATAAGGTGAAGAGAATATATGGTAGCCCTTATATCTTCTGAAATCATAAATGGATGTGAATACTTAAAGTATTTTTCCCAGCACTTTTTTAGTGAGCATACAGAAAACAGGGCTATCAGGGAGCTGCTGAGGAGTTTTGCAACTTAGTTTGGAGCTGAGAAAAATGTCAGACTGTAGGACATGTGCACAGGTCACCGGAAAATGAGATGCCCAGCCAGCAATGCAGTGAGAGGGAGGAAAATTTTCCCTCTAAATATGCTGATATTTGGGAGATGAGTGTTGGTTGATAATAATTTCAGGGTTTTTTTAAAGAGCAGCTTAGCAAAGTACATTCGCAGGCATTTTCAGTCTCTTTTCTAAGCTGGCCATTTCTAAAACAACACATAAGGAAGAACCATTCACACAACCAATAGTGCTGTGTCCTAACTGTGAGAAACGATGTTCACTTTTAAAATGTCAAAGATTTATTAAACTTTAACAAAAATACAATAGAAGACTGAATGAGGAAAAATTACAGCACTAAGAGTCTCTGTGATCAGTAGCCACATGCTCATCTACGAAATGAATGCTCTGCTTTTTATACTCTTGGCCCCTCCCAAAGTCTTGTCAGTCAACTCCTTCTCTGACGTCTATTGGTGGAGATCACTTTCTTACAATTTGATTGGAGGTCAGGTGTTGCCATGCCGTGCCTCCTATTAACAAGCTCTCCCTCCCCTAAATGCTCTGTCGAGTGACAATACAAGGGGAGAAGGGAAAGAGGACTATGGGGAGAACATATACAAATAACATAACTATACATCTATAAAACCTCTCTTAACATTACACATAATATTCATCTCTTAATTGTTAGTCAACCATCTCATTACCTATTTATAACACTAACCTTGGTATTTTCAGAGGTAGTCGTGACAAGACAGATGAGTGACCAAAAATTTCCATAAGCAAATTAGACAAGATTTAAGTCACATGTCAGATTTAAGCCCCCTGTGATTCCTATTCAGTCTACTGTGAAAAAGGCAAGACTGTCTGGCACATTTGAGTTCCAATGCAAGTTCTCTGAGCAGGAACTATTTGCTCTCCGGAGGAATGTCCAGGAATGCCAAGAAACAAAAAAAAAACACCCTCACATAAAGAAAACAAGAAAACAAAAGAGCAGTTTTCCAAGGTCTGATAATATTTTTTAAACTGGAGCCATCCAGCCAATGCATGAGACTCTACCATATTAAATGTGAGGTTTTATAATCAGTCTGTTCTCAGAATTTAATTTTTCCCTACTGAATGTGATACTTGACTGAAAAAAAAAAAAAGAATAAGATTAAGCATCCTTGGATGTGAAAATCCACCCATTCTTTGTAATAAAAGGACTACAGACATACTTGAAGTGTTGCATACCCAAGAGATACCAAATGTGGGCTCCCAGTATGCAACAGAAACTACCAAAGCTGTTGCCAAAAATGTAGTGTTCTCCTCTCCACTCTTAAGGTTCTTACCTAGATGCTACTTTAACTCTTGTGTGAAAATCTGCTAAATAAGCATCTTAAAAGAGTCATCCCCTTTCTGTTGTTTGATATCATACTGACACCTTATATGAAAGATTTTCATTTCAACTTGAGGAACGTATGTCAAAGTGTGTCATTACAGCAGTCTGAGAGCTTTAAAGAGACTGGCCATGTACAATCAAATAAATATCAAACTAAAATGGGTTTTGTATTCAGGTGAAACAAAGACTAGTAATGCTCATGGCAGATGCTTGATACTTTATTTGAATAATTGACATAATTTAAAATTCAATTTACTACTGAAATCGGGTAACATTTGTTTTAAAGTAAATATTTTCAAAATACCTGTAAAAAGGTTTGATTGGAAAAGATTAACTGTGGCTGGGAATCAGTACAAGATCCCCTTCACACCTGGCCTGATGACATAGCTGGTATTTCAGAAGCTGTCCTCCAACCCCCAGCCACATGTAGCTGACCTGAACAGCCTGTGGCAGCAGCAAAATGACCCTTGCAACAGGTTTTGCTGTATTGCTGGCAGAAGTCTGCAGTCTCCCCAGCATGGAGAGCTGCCTAGCTACATACGGTGCAGAAAGCTGCTGACACAGGCTCTAGGGTTGGCAACCTGCACTGACCAGGGGTATTCTAGCTGCTGTAGGAGACACAAGGCCAGCTGAAGAAAGCCTTGAGGCATGCTTCCATTTTCTGACAGACTGTAGGATCCCTAAACAAAGTCACCCTCAAAACAAGGCAACAACCACAGCAGCACACCTCAGCCCACCAAATCTCCAGCCTTATGCAGAGTGGGAGCTCTCAGCTGCCATGTGGATGATTGATGGCTCTTGAGCATCAGAACCGTTACCAAGCTCCTGCTGTCCAGAACCATCAGGAGGCAGCTCAGGGGGTCTCTGCCTCAAAGCACAACCACCAGGTTTGGCTCTGCCTCAACACTTCTCACAAGCCTTTCCACCAAGGCACCCAGACCTCAGTATCTGGCAGCAGCTAGCACAAGAAGGCAAAACAATGTCTGATAAAGTCACTAGTTGGAAGAAGGCTTTTAGAAAATATGTTTGGTATGGAGTTCTCACTATTTTAATATTTCCATGAAATATATGGAGGCCTGAGAACAAACAAATAATTGTAATTTGTGATCAGTGTCACATCTTGCATTAACTTTACATGTAAACTACCCTTTCCAAGGGTCAGGTAACCCTTTCCAAGGGTCAGGTAACATTTGTTGTATATGTCTTTAGGAAAAACAATATTGTTAGTTTTTGTTGGGATGGCTAATTAGCTATGCGGCATTGTTGCAAACATTGACTTGTAAGTATAAAAATGCAGACAATTAACATTTCTGGTTACAGCTGATTCATTAGTTACTGTGCAGCCCATTATTGCTTCTCTGGGTCCAAAGCTGGTTTTATTTGCTTACAAGAATCCAGGAATTTAGGTAGTTTTCACAGCTGTGCAGGTAGTGGACACTTTTCACTGCTGCTTGAATGTTTTTTTGTTCCATGTCTGGATACACACCTAGCTTTTGTCTAGTGAGGGTATGCTTTAACATTCAAGGTTATTAGAGGAAATCAAAACAACAGAACTGAAGCAATAAGAGTTATGCTTTTTATAAAGAGTTATGGTAGTGGTTCCCTTTCTGGCCTCTAGTTGCAAGCATGTCGCTATGCTCACTGCTGCCACACGGGGGCAGTGTAGGAAAGGTTTGCGAGGCTTCATTGGGAAATTGGTTTTGTTCAGCACAAACCCAGGTTTATTACAGAAACAGGGACAGTTTAGAATATGGGGAATACCCATCGGGAGTTAATCTTGTTTTGGTGGCCATTAGAATCAGTAGCCACCAAGGCCATTGGCCCTTGAGTGTCTGTCAGAGTCATAGGTACAATTCCAATTTGAGGCAACTTTACCATGACTGGTTGGCCCATGGTCAAATTATTCTGAAAAGTTTCAATTTTGTTATTTGGAGTTGTTTCAAAAGACCTAGAACTCAGGAAAGCTCATGAAACTGGGCTGCCCATCAGCCCATATCCGTTGTTTATTTGGTACAGTGCAGAAGGCAGTCTTTTATCCCACCCAGCCTTGCGTGGCTTAAGGTAGCGTTTTAGCAAACCATTGGCAGGCCCCACAATCGCATTTGCCTGGGGATAATAGGGTGTATGGAAAATCCTTTTGACACTTTCCTTCCTAGCCCAATCCTGTACCACCATGCTGGTGAGGTGTGATCCATGTTCGCTCTGTATAGTCTGGGATAGGGAGGCTGGAAAACCAGTTGCTGGGCCCTGACACAGTTTCTGCATTGATCATGCCCGCTCTCTGTGGCCCTTAATAGCCCAGATATAACTTCTATACCTGTAAGTATGTACTTGTAACCTTTAGATGCTTTCAGAGGTCCAATATCATCTACTTGCCAGGTTGACCACAGTGTCTTCTTACTTTTGATGCGTAAAGGTGGTGCCAGGTCTGGGTGATTCTGTGATTCTGTTCAAGACTCAGCTGACACTGAGGACACTGTGTGAGAACGTTTTTATACATCTTCCTATTATTGGCTAGACTATGGTTTGTGCTGCAAAAATAAGGTTTCTAGTATGCCTAATTTATAAAGCAATTATTTACTAAATTGATATCAGCATTGTGGATTAATTTTTATCTTTCTGATTTTTGTCAGCTAATTTACTTTGTTATAATAGGCTTGTAATATATCGGTTTTTTGCATGAGTCTTAACTCAAACTGTATGGATTTGTCAGTACTGAGCCTGTAAAAACAACTATTCAAATTTGTCTTTTGTTAAATTTCTTTCTATTGACTTGCCAATCTAACACTTCTTCTAACACAATCGCCATGTGGCACCAGCCCAGATAAAAATACGAAACCAATCATACAGTCTTTGTCTTTCTTTTTACTACCAGTATTACCACTTTTAATTCTTCTATGGGTAAACTTCCCAGTCTTTTTTTTAATCACTTGTACTCTTATTTCAATATTTAGAGCTATTGCTCTGTATGTCTATAAATGCAGGGGTATTCATTAACTAATTTTGCTGTAGAGTGAGATATTACCAACATCAGCTTTGACTTTAGTTATGTAAATCTTTGGAAGCAGGCAGTATGGAGGGGTTGAGAGACAGAGGAAACTGGTCTAACCTCTCCCCCAGGCAAGAGGATTTTAGTATATTGTCCACTCTTCAGCAGGGTTAATTTGACACAAAATCTCCAAAGTTATACTTGAAAGTATGAAAAATGACCAGATAATATTGGCTTTCACATTTATGTATTAGCTTATGCATGTGAGAAACAACTGCTCACTTTGAAAATTTAAAGAGGTTTATTAAACCTTGACAAAAATCCAACAAAAGGACTATATAAGGAAAAATTCGCAGTGCTGGGAACTGCCTGTGTGGATACCACGTGGCCAGTTTGTCTTCAACATGGATGCTCAGTCTTTTATACCCCTGGGGGTTCCATCACCCAGCCCTGGCCCCTCCTGAAGTCTGTCAGTCAGCTCTTCTTTGCCATTTATCAGTGGAGACTGATTTCTTGTAACTTGATTGGAGATCAGGTGTTGCCATGCCGCACCCCCTAAGCAACAAGCTTTCCCATTCCCCACTGCCCCAGGTAAGGGACACGTGCACACCTTCTTTTACTTGCCCTAGATAACCCCAGCTGTCTGATGGTAACAATATGGGGGGAAAAAGGGAACTATGGTGTGATGGTGTTCACAGGGGTCTTAGGATGAGGGAAGAGACGGTCTGACTCCATGTTTCAGAAGGCTTGATTTATCATTTTATGATATATATTATATTAAAACTATACTAAAAGAATAGAAGAAAGGATTTCATCAGAAGGCTAGCTAAGAATAGAAAAGGAATTATAACATAGGTTTGTGACTGACCGAGACAGTCCGGACAGCTGGACCATGATAGGCCATTAATTAGAAACAAACACATGAGACCAATCACAGATCCACCTGTTGCATTCCACAGCAGCAGATAATCATTGTTTACATTTTGTTTCTGAGGTCTCTTAGCTTCTCAGGAGATAAAATCCTAAGGAAAGGATTTTTCAGAAAATATCATGGCTACACTATGGGAAGAACAGAGGACATCTAAACTACAATGTGAAAAATGCGTATTTTATGATTGGCTTTTTGCAAATATTAAAATGAATATTATATGTATTATGTTAGAAAGTTATGCTGTATTAATTTTTTTAAGTAGTGTGTTAAATATAGTTTTAGGTTATAACATAATGTTAAAATAGAAACTATGCTATGTAAGATACTTTTTTAAAGAGAGAACTTGCACCAAGATAGCAGCCCCAGGACACCTAAATCTTTCAGAGAAAAAGAATTTATTGCTCTCTTATCAGAAGAAACTAACTTCTTCCTGCCTCATTCAGCTCTGAAGATGCCATTAGGATTAAGAGGAAGAAGTTGACACTGACCAGACAGAATCCTTTGTTTGAATGGAATTTATGCATCATGTATGAGTTGTATGAATATGCAACAGGCTATTGTTTTTAAGGGTAAATCCTCTGTTAACGTGTGTCCTTTTTTGGGCTTATTTTGCCCAGAAAGAGGTACCCCGACCGTCAGTAACTCTTTGTTTTTATTGCCTCATATTGTCCTAAATCCTAATTGTCCAAATTTATATTACTTTAATTATATTACTATTTTTATAACCATTTTATTACTATTAAACTTTTAAAATTCTAAGAACAAGTGATTGGCATTTTTCACAGAAATTATGTGATGTAAGATACTTTTTGTAACTAGCTCAAGGAATGGAAAAGATAATCAAGAAATTCTTCACATTATCCTAACTGGATAGAGATAACAGCAACAGAGAACAAGATTCCAAGAGAAGAATTTTTGCCTCCTTATCGGGAAAGCTCAGACTTCAAGGAACCAAGAAGATTGATTTACAAGATGGAGGGGGGGAAGCTAAAATTAAGCAGAAACACCTTAGTTTGAAAGGAATGTTTGAATCATATATGAGATGTATGAATATGCAATAGGCTATTGCTTTTAAGGGGTAATCCTTTGTTAGCAAGGCTGCTTTGTGGCGGAGTGCCAGGCACCAGGATGTCCGTAATTATTTGCTTTTTATTGTCTCTTATTGTTCTAATTGTCATTACTATTTTCATTACTATTTTAAATACTATTAAACTTCTAAAATTTTAACAAAAATGAATGGCATTTTTCACATCTTGGATTTTTTTCCCACTCAAACCAGCCATCTGCTGGAAGAGGATTAACACCGTGCCATAATCCTGCTTCGACTATGTGAAGACATTATGATTAGATGTGTGGGTTAAGTCCCTGCCTTTTGCCCAGGCCTCCAGCAGCTGGCAGTAGTTTTATTGAAGTGACCAGCCCCCCAAAATCCACTCTCATTCACAAGTTTTTAATAATGGCTGATTTGGTCTATTATAGAATGAATTATTTATTTAATAGACACAAAACTAACAGACATAAGATGTAAAACAAACTACTACACAGGAATAAGGACAAAAGGGACTACTAGTAGGTATATACAGTGCAAGGTTAAAGGTACCTATTAATTTTACAGCTAGCGAGGAAATAATATAACTTAGGATCCAGTGTTTCTTACCAACCAATTTGTGGAGTACAAATTGAAATCCTTTCCCTCAATTCTCAGGAGAATAGCTGCAGAATCTGCATCCAAACTCCTGGGAGAAGTCATGAACCTTGTCAGGGTATGTGTGTAGGAGGCTTGTGCCTCTGTGATAATTTGTGTGTCTTTTGAAGTCTTTGTAAAAGAGTTTCTCTTAGTCAATAATAGTTATTTTTCTTTTATCTCTTCCCACATTTGCTCTCCAGATGAAGATGTTGATTCTTAGCTGGGGCCTGAGACCTTTTGGCACCAGAGATGACCCCTTGCTGGGCCTTTCAGCCACCTGGGTTATGTCTTCCACATGCACTGTGAAAAATGGAGTGCAAGATAAAGAATTTTTGTAAAGTTTAATATGGGATTAAAAATAAGAGACAAAAGTCCAGCGCTGGGGTGCTAGTGGCAAACAGCCAAAGAACAGGCTGGTATATACAGACAGTGTTATCTTTATTGCTGACGTACATGCATATTCATGTTTTTCATACATTATTCAAACAGTCTTGTGAACCTTGATGTTTTGGGAACTCCTTTGTTTGGCTTCTTCACACTCTGGCTTATCTGCATGATATCCCGTGTATAAGGTCAATATATTTTATTTCTTCTTGTGTCTCCATCCTGCTGTTTCACATCCTCTGATAAGGATTTAGTATGTCCTTAAATTTAACATGGTATTCTCTAATTATCCTCTGGTGCTCTGGTTTGTGTCATGATTATCTTATCACTTGGAGGATTCAGTCAATGGAAAGGGGAACAACAAGATCACTTTACACCATTTGTTTGGTTACATAGAGGTATTTTAACACCTAGTGTTCAGCTAAGGCCTATAATGTAGTATATTCATCCCACTACTATTTGTATAAACTATGCAGTACATACTTAAACTTACAGATTTTGTTATACTGACAAACAGCTAAATAAAGGCATACATGATATTATATTTGAATACTTATGATCAATGCAAAAAACTAACATATAAATGCGAAAGCCAATATCATATAGCAGTCCTCTTTTTAACATGCACCAACCATCTGTGGTAGAGGGGGGAGGACACTTCCTGCCACAAATAGTGAGAGGGAAGATGTATGCCAATGTCTTTACAAACAATCTGATGTGTGTTAACTGTTTGAAATGGGTCGTCATGTTTCTACTGACTTTGGGTGGCAGGTTTGTTACCAGGCCCAGACAATTTGGCTCCTGAAACAGACAGGTGTCTGCACAAGCCTGAACTTCTGAACTTTGGGGGGAAATGACAGTGGGGTGGGTTCAGTTTTGCTAGCTGCAAAACCACCACAGACAGGTTCAAGGCAGAATATGGGGTAGGCAGTTTGGGAAGGCTGTACCTTCCAAGTACCTCAGCCAATGGGGAAAGGGAGATGGCAACATGTGGCTGGGAATTAAGGAGAAAAGGGAGGCTGCGCCCTCCAAAGGCCCAAGAGAGAAAACCCCGCGGGCATGTGGCCCAGTGGACTCTTTCCGTTTATTCGAAGAAAGTTGAAGGACTCCTCTCTCATTTTTGGACATAAATCTCTGGCATTTGTGGACTTTCCTGACAATTGGGAGTTCATCCGGAATCCTTCCATTGTCTGGGTCTGGTGTGCGGCAAGAGTTTAGGTGACCAGCTCCCTTTGGCAATGTCCGGCACTGGGCAATTGATTGGATACCCGAGACTGTCTGGGACACAGACGAGAGGCAGAGCAGGGTGATATAGGGAACTTATAACTAAGCTTATGCGACTACAGTTTGCTGTGTAATCAAGTGTGTTAAGAACAGATAATCCTTTGCTATGCAACAACAGAATTTTGCCTATTATTTAACACTGATAAAGCAGGAACTAGTGCACTAAAAACCAGTAAAAACTGGGTCATTAGTTTGGACTTTGGCCAAAAGCCTTAAAGGACTACCAGACACCAAGAGACCCTGTGCAGGGACCAGGTTAATCCAGAGGACATCATGAGGATGACTTCTTACTTCATCCAGTGGCCCCTGCCTGAGACCACCAGAAGATAGTGCGCAAGCGTAGAACAATGAAAGGCTGATTAACATACGAAGCGAGAGTAGGTGGGGATATAATAACCTCTCATTGGCGTTATTATAAAGCAGAGCAATAGGGCTCAGGAGCTCAGTCCCTGAGTAGGGACCAGGTGCCCGAGGCTAGCTCGCTCATGCCAACGCCGCGGGGCTACCATCTAGCAAGCATGGTGATTATCAGCTCTATAGTGATTGCAAGCTCTTAGGATTTCAGCTTTGCTTGCTAGGTAGTGGTGTCCCGGGCTTGAGGCTGCAGCAGACTGATGCCGAATTTTGCCCCAAAAGGCGAGAATAAGCTGCCCAGAGACTGGATTTGAGGTCTATAGGCAGGAGGTATTTATTGGCAACGCGTTGGAGAAATCGCTAAATGGATTTCCAAATTGTGTACAGCAAAAGCAGGTTTTTATACAATTTTGAAAAAGGATTACATCATTATTACATGCATATTCATAGGTAGGCAGGAGTACAGTCGGAGTCTTCCAGGAATTCTTGGTCTTCCTTAGTTAAATTTTAAGCTTTTCCTAATTTGGGCAGTTTCCTGTTATTCTTGGCATGTCTTTCCATGGCTTGGCAGAAGTTACTGTTGTAGTTGGCTTGATTCTAACGGCTTGGCAGGTCACTTTAACTTATTGGCTTCCATTTCTGCTTTTCTCTTCAAATATTCTAATTCCAATGTTTCCTCTTCAAATATTCTAATTCCAAAGTTTCTTCTGTGTGTGTTTTTTGGTTAACTTATCTAGATATCTGATCAAAGTTAGGGCTCCCTAACAGTGTATTTTAGGTTATTTATTAACTTATCCAAATATCTGATCAAAGCTCTTCCTAATAGTGTATTTTAGGTTATTTATTAACTTATCCAAATATCTGATCAAAGTTCTTCCTAATAGTGTATTTTAGGTTATTTATTAACTTCTGCGATTCCCTTGATATACTTTTAAGTGTCTTTTAATTCTTTTATTTCTCAAATACTATTGTTCAATATAATAAATGGCTTCAAGACGGAGAGAGAGGAGAAGGAGAAGGTGCAGGCTGTTCCACGGAGATGGCTTTATTTGGGGAGGTCCGTGAAGGGTCTCTGCTCTTCTTCTTTCTCAACTAATGGGGTACAGTATGCTTCTTTTATAGGGTTGGAAAGGATCCAAGCTTGACCAATGGGTAAGGGGTTAACCTGACATTGCCTTATAGGGTTACAGAGATAGGTTAAGGGCAGAGGACAGGGAAACAGGAATTTTCTTTTGCTGTTTCAGCATTCCTATTGTTCATATTCTCCATGGTGCTTTTCCTAAATCTATGGGGTTTACTACAACTCCACTTTCTGTTTTTACAAAAAAGGCGTTCGTTATAGTTCTTTTGAAACAGTGAACAAGGCACGAGAACATAGCTAACACAATAACAACTACAAGGAGAATCCACAACATTCCCTTAACCAAGGATGCAGCCCATCCTGTTAATCCCCATTGCCCAAAAAGTTCATTGACCCAGTCTGGGATTCTTTCTACTTTCAAGTCCTTCACGAGATCTTTTAGTTTCTGGACGTTCGCATGGATGGATTCTGAGCGTGAAGAGAGATTGAAGCAGCACATCCCTTCGAAGTCTTCACAGCCGTGTCCATGGGCAAGCAGCAAGAAGTCGATTGCTGCTCGATTTTGGAGAGAAGCCTGTCTTGTGGTTTCTTCTTCCTTTAAGAGATCACTCAAGGCTGCAGAAGTAGCGTTAGCTTGTTTACTGAGCCAGCACCCAAGGTGATTGATTTCACCGAGGGCTTTGGCTGCAGCTACCCAGGGTAAGAACAGGGAGACAGAAATCTTTTTTGGTTTGTTCCAATCGTATAATTTAGGATAGCAATTTTCATCAAATTCAGTGTAGGACCTTTTTTGTCGTTTTGATTCGCTTTCTTTTTCCAATTATGTAACAGGGTGATGTTTGGAGTAAGGGTAGAAAGTTTTCCAGGGGTACAGGGACCTCCCTGGAGTCGGGAGGGGATCCCAGCCCATACTCTGTCACCACAGATGAGAAACATTCCCTTGGGTAATACTTTGGGATGGAGAGAGGACACAGAAATCACACGAGCCGTGTAATTGCACCAATCGTGAGAGTTATAGGCTTTGTTAATTGGTGATATCTCTTTTCGATATGTGTTTTTGTTCTGGTCAATTTCTGGCCAATTGTTTTTTGGACGTCTAAAGTAAAATTTGACACAGTATGTGGCCTTGGAGGACCCCAACAGATCTAATTCTTGGGGTTCCTCTCGAGCATCTGGCAGAATTTTTGTCCACTCATCCCAAGTATCAGCCACATTGGGTCTCTTACCTGTGGTGCGGAGGATCTCTGAGTTATAGACAGGCCAGTCATCTGCTATAAAGGGAATTACTACTAGACGTGGAAAGTGGATCATCAATGCTTCCCATGGACAAGCACATGTTGTCCTGTTTTAATGGTTTGCTAAGGTTACCCAAACATTATGGCTAGGCTGTGGGCTAATCCAGCCGAAGGCATGCGGTACAGTGAAGAACATCCAGGCAGCAGTGAGGACAGCAGCAACGGAGATATTTTTCATCTTTGGGCAGGAATAGGGCTTCTGATAGGGAATATAAGCAGAATTTGTTATCTTTATGATGAGAGGGTTTTCTGCCTTGTTCTTTTCTGTGTTCCCTTCCTCCCCCCCTT
The DNA here is from genome assembly GCF_037042795.1 of Molothrus aeneus. Taxonomy (NCBI): domain Eukaryota; kingdom Metazoa; phylum Chordata; class Aves; order Passeriformes; family Icteridae; genus Molothrus; species Molothrus aeneus. Next base: position 5,649,889 of record NC_089679.1, on the reverse strand, counting down.
TTTCTTTTAATTTCTAAGCTACAGTAAGTGAGGAGGAGTGGGTAGAAGGTTAAGGGGTTTTAAAAGGTTAGGGAGAGGGAATAACAGGGTGGTTTTTTTTCTTTTTTATTTCTTTAAATACAAAAAAAAAACAGTGTAACAACATATAGTTCAGAGAACACTTTTGTGTTAAGGCTATCCAAGGTCTGAGGCAGCAGACTGTTGTTTAGCTTTCAGTTTTGTCTGCTGTCTTGTAATGGGGCGGTCTGTTCTTGAGTTTGTGGGTATTCGGCGACGTCTTCGTCTCCAGGCCGAGCTGGTTTGGTTTTGAGGTGGTCTTGTGTTTGCCTCAGGAGAGTTCTTGTCCCCGTTTGCAGGAGTAGTGTTCGCAGTGCCTAGGTATGGCTTTATGTTTTTTTCCTGGGTACCACCTCGGACCGGATGGTAGCAGCACGCACGCATATCCTCTACCCCAGGTAATCAACAGGTGAGGCCCAGAAATTTGGTGTGTTTCAGGATCCTTCACGAGCACAGGTGGTTTCTCAGTGAGCTTTGCTTGGGTGGTATTTGCAAAGTGGCGAAGTATTGGTGGGTCAGGCTCTGATGCTGTACAGTTCAGGAAGTTGATGACGTAGAGAGCCTTGCCAAGTCTTTCCACTGGAGATGTGATTCTCATGTCTCTGTTCTGTTGATCGAGGACTCTTTTGAGGGTTTGATGTGTCCTTTCCACGATGGATTGTCCTGTGGGGTTTACAGGTATGCCGGTCTTGTGTGCTATTCCCCATTCATTGAAGAACTCCTTTAACTTGTGGGAAGTGTAGGCTGGTCCATTATCTGTTTTAATCTCTTTTGGTACACCCAGGGCAGCAAAAGCAAGGAGAAAGTGTTTTATTGTGTGCAGGGTATTTTCTCCTGCATGTGATGATGCAAATACTGCTCCTGAAAACGTGTCGACCGATACATGCACGTATTTTGATCTTCCAAAAGTTGCGAAGTGAGTTACATCTGTCTGCCACAGCTGGCAGCTATTCAGACCTCGGGGATTGACTCCCATCCCCATAGATGGTATCTGATAGTTCTGACAGTTCGGACATGTAGCAACGATAGCCTTTGCCTGATCCTTTGAGAGCTTAAACATTCTCATAAGGGCAGGTATATTTTGATGAAAAAACGCGTGTGACAACTTTGCCTGGGCAAAGATGTTAGGAACATTAGCAGTTTCTGCTGCCATTGCTAATGCATCCGCTTTTCTGTTGCCTTCTGCAACAAAACCTGGGAGGTCTGTGTGTGACCTCACATGCATTATATGGTAAGGTTGCTGTCTGTGGGAGATTAGGTATATTAATTTAGAGAGCAGTTGGTACAACTTTGGATTAGAGACCTCTTTGAGAAGAGCATGTTTTGCTCTCATCGCTATCCCAGCAACATAAGCTGAATCTGTAACCAGATTGAAAGGCTCGTTTTTAAATTTTTCAAAGGCTCTGACAACAGCTGCTAATTCTGCGATCTGTGGAGATCCCTCCACTATTTGTATGTCAGAGTGCCAATTGCGTGTTTGGGGGTCTCTCCATGTAACCACCGACTTGTGGGAAGACCCTGAGCCATCTGTAAAGAGGGTTAGAGCCTTGAGAGGTTGTCTACTTTGGATTTGTTTTGGAATCAAATGCAAGGTTACATCAAGGTTAAAAAGTTTGTGTTTTGGGATCTTAACTGAAGTTTGGCCCATGTAGCTATCCAGGGCAAACTGGAGGCTTTCATTGGTCTGGATCAAATCCTCGAAGTCTGTAAGAGTTATTGGTAAGTATATGCATTCGAACTCACAACCTGAAAGAGAGCGAAGGCGAGTCCTTGCCTTTTTTATTAAATGTGCTATGACCTCCTGGTAGGTGGTAAGTGTCTTTGTGGGCTGGCTACTTGTAAAGACCCATTCCAGTATCAACAAAGGGTCTCGAAGCTGGGAGTCCCATTGGAAAATCAGTCCATGGAATCGAGGTGCTTTTCCCAGGATGATGAACTGGAAAGGCAGGCTGGGCTCGAAGCCATGGGCTTTGTGTGAAGACAGGGCTTCCTGGACTTTGGTGATGGCACTTCTGGCTTCTTCTGTGAGAGTGCAGGGAGAGTCCAGGTCCTTAGGTCCATGAAGAAGGTTGAACAAGGGAGCAAGGTCCTGTGTTGTAATTCCTAGCAGTGGACGTACCCAGTTGATGGATCCGCAAAGGCTGTGTAAGTCCCTGAGGGTTTTTGGGTCGTTATCTATGGTGATCTGCTGGGGTACGATGGTCCTTTCCCAGATCTGGACTCCAAGGTAAGTCCATGTCTTGGTGTACTGGATTTTGTCCTCACGAATCTCCATTCCTGCCTTTTCTATGGTTTCAATAGTCTTTTTAACTGTATTGTCCAAGTAAGCTTTGTCTGAAGCACACACCAGGATGTCATCCATGTAGTGATGGATGATAGCATCGGGGAATGATTTCCGAATGGGAGACAGGATGTGAGCCACGTACCACTGGCAAATAGTGGGTGAGATTTTTAGTCCTTGAGGAAGATAACGCCAATGATATCTTTTGAGCGGGGCCTCCTTGTTAAGAGAGGGAATGGAAAAAGCAAACCGTGGAGCATCCTCAGGGTGCAGAGGAATGCTGAAGAAACAGTCCTTAATGTCTATGATAGCAAGTGTCCAGTCTCTAGGCAGCATTGATGGGGAGGGCAGGCCAGGCTGGAGAGGGCCCATGTCCTCGATGACCTCATTGATTCTGCGAAGGTCGTGGAGAAGCCTCCACCTGTTTGTCCCAGGCTTTGGTAAAACAAAGACTGGAGAGTTCCAAGGGTTATTGGACTCTACTATGTGGCCTTTTGCGAGCTGTTCTTCCACAAGGGTGTTTAGGGCGCGCAGTTTGGCTTTATTAAGGGGCCACTGTTCAATCCAGATTGGCTTGTGACTTTTCCAGGTGAGACGAGGTGTTTCTGGCAGCGCGCTTAGCTCAGTGGCCCCGATTAGAAATCCTGAGTGGGAATACGTAGGGAAGCTCCCCACTGGGATAGAACGTCTCTGCCCCAAAGGGTGATGGGGGCCCTTACCACAAATGGACGAATGGTTGCCAGCTTGCCTTCAGGCCCTTCCACGAGGATGTTGTTCTTGCTTCTCATGGACACTGTAGCTCCGCCAATCCCTGAAATCATGCCTGCAACAGGTTGTAGATCCCAGTGTGCTGGCCATTCTGAGCGGGCGATGATGGTCACATCAGCACCGGTGTCCAGCATCCCTGGTAGGTGAGTCTTCTCGCCTTTGCAGGTAAGGCCGCACTCGATGGTAGGCTTGGATGGTCCCACGACTTGTGCCCACATAGCTGTAGAGTTGAGAGGAATCTGTTCCCTGTGATCCTTTGGGAGTAAAAAGGCTTGTGCTATTGGAGTTCCCTTTGAAAGAAAAAATGGTGAGTCTATGCAGTATACCTGGACGAGAATCTCTTGTCCTGGCTGCACTGTCAGCACTTCTGGAACAACGAAGATCTCCTTTGGGCTATTAAGAGAGTCACCTATAATTAAAATGTCTGAAGGACCACCTTTTGGCCCATATTTGCCTGTGGGAACACGGTGAACATTCTCATTATTAAAGTCAATGGACAAAGCAGTTACCAGTTGACGGCGGGTTCCCATCTGGGTTGCCCCGTGGGTTGGATCCTCTTCTTGTGGTCCGGAACGTCCTGGGTTGGTGCGTGGTTGGGTCTGGGTGGCCTTTGATTTGTTGTCAGTGCCCGGGGCTCGACCGGGCTGCGCAAGAAGTTTCCTGGACACTGCTGGTAGCGCTGCTGATTCTGGGGTCTTTGGTAATTGTTGTGGTGGTATCGGGGGTGTGATCTCTCTGGGCAATCCTTTATATAATGTCCAAGATCCCCACAGTGATAGCATTTAGCTTGGTCTTTAGAAGCTATTACTGCATATGCACCAGAAACTCCTTCAGCAATACCTTTGGCAACTGCTTGGGCCACTGTATTTTCAGTGGACATGTGACATGTACAGCATTCTAGCATTTGCTCTATGGTGGGGTCTGTATCCATGGGTAGAGACCTCAAAATGGCTTTGCATTTTTCATTAGAGTTACACAAGGCAAGTTTACATAAGAGTTCCTTCCTTGCCTCTGTGCTCTTTATCTGTTTCTCCAGAGCATCTCTAAGTCTGTCCACAAATTTGATAAAACTTTCATCTATCCCTTGTTTAATAGTAGAAAAATGCATTGTCGGCATTGAATCGTCATGCACGAGAAGTAAAGAGGTTTTTGCTGCGAGAGCGACGTCCTGCAGTGCCTCTTTATGCAAGGTTTCCAGTTGGTCTGCTGGTTTCTGTAAGTCACCTTCACCAGCTAGTTGGACTACCGTAAAATTTATCTTATTAGCATCCGCAGAATATGAATCTGATAATGTTTTTAAATGTCTTTTCCAATGCCTGTCCCATAACAAATATTCTGCTGGGGACAGGAGGCAGTGTGAAATATTTTTTATATCGTGGGGAAGTAAGACGTGCTGAGAACATGGCTTCTAAGAAATTTCTAAAAATATGTGAGCTTCGCCCATGTTCTTTGGCTATATTTCTTAATTGCACTAGTTCCTTATTCGAGTTAGCCTTCCATGTCTTTACAGTGGACTCGCCACCATTCTGTCCTTGCTTATATTCTACTGGGAAAGCATTAATTTTCTGTGCCAGCTCCCAGTCCCCAACTTTGGTCGCTTCTATTTTAATAAGAGCCCATGGATCCGTGTGGATCGTATCAGAATCAGATTCACTGCAAGAGCTCTGGTCCTCTGAGGAGGACTGGGGGGGGGTTGCTATCTGTGACTTACGCTTTTTTCGTTTAGAAGTGTTTTTCAAAGGTTTCAGTGGCTGGGGGGGGAGACATGGCATGACCTGGTTGGGGGGAGGTGCCAATGGAGCTGGGATGGCAGCACAGCACGCACAGGACCGGGTGGCGGGGGTAGCACCTTGGGGGGGCTCTGGGATTCCGTTCGGGTGGCATTGAGGGTGGGCGGGGGGTTGGGGGACGCGTGGTGGGGGCAGGGGGGCTGGGTGGGGTGGGGGTGCGGGCATGGGGGGGGTGGGGGTGAGCAGGCGGTGGTACCGGTCCGGGGTGCCGCGGTTACGGGGTTGTGTGATGGGACTACGCTTGTGTGAGGTCCCCCTGCTGTGGCAGGCAGGGAGCAGGGGGAGGGGGCAGGGATGGACACGGGCTCGGGAGTGGCGGGGGTGTGGCTCAGGGAGCCGTCGGGAGGGGCCGGGCCGGTCGGAGCCGGGGTGGGGGAAACGGGGGCGGTGGGCGCGGCGACGGGAGGGATGGTGGGGGACACCAGCGTGCGGGTGGGGGGGGCCGCAGCGGAGGGGGGCAGGGCCGACGCAGGGGTGGAGGGGGCGGCAGAGGCAGGAAAAGGGACCTCCGGGACCGGAAGCAAGGAGGAAGCCGAGCCGGGGGTAGGGGGGATGTGTGGAGTTATAGATAAGACAGGCAGCGCAGGTCCCGCAGGGGTGGAGGATGTGGGGGGGGGAACCGTGGTGGGCAGCGTAACCTCTGCTTTAGGAGTAACGGAGGCGAGAGGGACTTTAGGACCTAGGGGCTGATGTGAGATATGCAAGTGACTTTCCTCTGAGTCCTTATCAATCTTAGTATTTGAAGAGGAAGTGTCTGTTACCGACTGCAAAATCTTTTCTCTGTTAAATCTTTCAACAGTTTTAGTTATTATATGGAATAAAGGCAAGTAATTAGTTACAGAGAAATCCTGGTTTGTTTGGGAGATATATATTGTGTTCCCGATCATATCCCAAAACGAATTTTCAATGACTGCTTTCTTATCAGTATCAGGGTATTGCGAAATAATCCAAGTTACAAATTTTTTAAGGTTAGTTTTTGAGAGCTTGCCTTTAGGAAAGGAGAAGTTGTTAGCAGATAAGATTTCTAAAATAGTTAAATATATCTCTCTCTCGGTTTTACTTAGTTTTAATGTGCTAAAAATTGTACCCATGTTAATGGTTAGCCCTTCCAGCAGAAAAAACGCGAAAAAAAAGGAAAAAAAAACGAAAAAAGTTTTAGAGCCCCGAAGTTATGCGCGCAATATTAGCTAATACTTACAGTTCCTGGGGTCCAAGATCTGTGGAAGGGGTCTGCTGCGTCAGTTCTCCTCGGAACTTTCGTTCAGATGTAAGTTTTGAGTGTCAAACTGACCCTCCTGGGGAAAGGATTTTCTAAAATGAAAAGTCCCTTCACAGAAGGAGTGGCTCTGACCGGCCCAGCTAGCTCAGTCGGTAGAGCATGAGACTCTTAATCTCAGGGTCGTGGGTTCGAGCCCCATGTTGGGCACCACTTTAATAACCTCTCATTGATGTTATTATAAAGCAGAGCAATAGGGCTCAGGAGCTCAGTCCCTGAGTAGGGACCAGGTGCCCGAGGCTAGCTCGCTCATGCCAACGCCGCGGGGCTACCATCTAGCAAGCATGGTGATTATCAGCTCTATAGTGATTGCAAGCTCTTAGGATTTCAGCTTTGCTTGCTAGGTAGTGGTGTCCTGGGCTTGAGGCTGCAGCAGACGGAGAGAGAGGAGAAGGAGAAGGTGCAGGCTGTTCCACGGAGATGGCTTTATTTGGGGAGGTCCGTGAAGGGTCTCTGCTCTTCTTCTTTCTCAACTAATGGGGTACAGTATGCTTCTTTTATAGGGTTGGAAAGGATCCAAGCTTGACCAATGGGTAAGGGGTTAACCTGACATTGCCTTATAGGGTTACAGAGATAGGTTAAGGGCGGAGGACAGGGAAACAGGAATTTTCTTTTGCTGTTTCAGCATTCCTATTGTTCATATTCTCCATGGTGCTTTTCCTAAATCTATGAGGTTTACTACAGGGATAGGTCATGAATATGTATAGGCAATGTTGAAACTTTCATAAATATGTATGATCTTCAGCGTACATCCTAGGCGCACCCCATGCCCTTTTCTCAGAGGAACTCCCAGCTGCTCACTGCAGGAGCAGAGAACGACTTCCTGTAGCTGTGGACAAACGGTATGTTTAACAAAAAGGGCCAGTAAGTTATAGGGGATGCCCGTGCTTGGCCGGGGCTGCTGGTAAACTTCTCAGAGATGTCTGGCATACGGCATAGTCCTAGTATAGGACAGGGGTACCCTGTATGTTCGTTGGTCAGGGGTTTGCTGACCGATAGACCGGCCACTAGTGATCTTGAGGGTAGATCAAGTAAACCTGGTGTTACGGCTACATCCTAGCATTGAGAGCCAGGACAGACCTGCTAATGATTGTATAAGAAGCAGGAGAAGGGTAAGCAGACACTTTTAAATGATTACTTGGATAGTATTTGCAGCTGTTGGAGGAGTACTAACTGGAATAATAATTGGATGTTTAATTTGTAAATGCCTGGGTATTTTACGTTAAATACTTCAATGTTTCATGTTTTTGTGTGCGTGCGTGTGTGTGTTTGAAACAGCATCACTGTGAAGTGAGAGTGCTTAAAAATTTTTTGTCTGGTACCGTAAACAGTTTGTATACCTATAACATCGGGAAACCGTGGATCCAAGCCGTAAACAACAATATATTAAGCTGGCTTTGAAACTAGAGAATGTGTATTTGTGTATTTGACAGGCTGCTCAGGAACAAAGAGGATGGGGAAAAACCAGAGTAAAGAGGTCCCACAAAAAAGCCCTTTAGGTTGCATATTAATGCACTGGAAAGATATAGTTGGCTCAGGAGGTACAGAAAATAAAAGGACTCTCATTAAATATTGCAACCATTGGTGGCCATTGTACAAATTAGGGAATGAGGCAAATGGCTGCTTAATGGAAAAATTGATGATAACGCTATTTTGCAGTTAATGTTGTTCTTAAGGAGGGAGGGAAAATGGGATGAAGCATCATATGCAGATACATTTTTCACACTCCGAAACCACCTGGAATGGCAGAGGGACTGTGGGATTGTGCCACCACATGACCCTCTTGCACTCGCCCTCAAGAAGGAAAATAACAAAAGCCTTAAAGGTACATTGAAGCAGTGTTGCTCAGCGTGCAATATTGGCCAATGGTGCACTAGAACAGATAAAATTCACCAGGTACCAGAACAGGATCTAACTGATTTGTTAAAGCTTCCCCCTCGATCACAGGAACAAGATGCAGACTCAGATGGAACCATCACTCGCCTGAATAGGCCTTTGTCTTCTTGCACCAGAAAAAAGTCAGCTCCAGTGGTCATGCAGGCACCTCTCTGGGAGGCAGTAGGACCTGAGGGAGGGATGATGCTAATTAAGGTACCTTTTTCTACCACCGATTTAGAGGCATGGAAGAGAGTTGCCAGGGATTACTGGAACAACCCGGTAAGTGTATCCAAACACAGTTTATAGTAAAACAACACAATCCTGATTGGAATGACATACAGCTATTATTAGAATATATGACTGAAACCGAAAAGCAATTAATTCTAAAAACTGCAGGGGATTTGGCTGAGGATTATTATAAAACCACGGGGGAAGACATTAAAGAATACCTCCCCCTCCAAGACCCAAAATGGCATGCGTACAGGTCTGCACATATGGAAAAATTACAGGCATATCAGGGATGGATCTCAAAAGGAATGGAAAGGGCCATTCCCAAAACCATAAATTGGTCAGCGCTATGTGCAATTAAACAAGGTCCATCTGAGTCACCATCCAAATTCTTGGATCAACTGAGGGACGTGATGCACCATAACACACCACTGGGTCAGAGGTAGGAATACAACAACTAGTTTCTTTGTTTCTGGGCCAGTCTACAGGAGATATTAGGCAGAAGCTTCAAAAGCTGTGTTCTACAAAGAGCAGGAACCTGGAAGTGTTGCTGGATGAAGCATGGAGAGTGTTTAGTGACAGGGAAGAAAATCACAAGCGGGGACAAGGAAGGGTGCTGGCAGTTGCCGGGGAGGGGGGAGAAAGAAAACCCAGATGAGGACCGCCCTGACTAGGTAGGGACCGATGTGTGTTATGCAGAAGGTTTGGCCACCGGAAAAACGAATGTCTGGAAAAACCAAAGGATAAGGAGACAGGATGGAATAACCAGAAAATGAGGATAGTGGCCCCTGTAGAAGACTGACAGGGACCTGAGGAATCCACCCTAGTGGATCCACTGGTTATAATGAAGCTAGGGAAAGAGCAAAAGAAAGCAGAACTTTTGGTCGACACAGGGGCAATGTATTTGGTTTTGAACCAAGCTTTGATGCCCCTGCGAAATTATTATATCATGGTGAAAGGTGCAACTGGACAAAGTGAAAAGGCATACTTTCGTGAACCTCTGAGATACAAATTGGGAAAACAATGGGGCATTCACAAATTTTTGTATATGCCTAATTCCTCGAAGGCACTTTTGGGAAAAGATTTATTAGTGCAATTGGGGGCAGTAATTAAATTTGGAAAAGGGAGATTACTCTGGTGTGGGATCTCAGCACATCATTTCTGATGTTCAGAGATGCCAGGAGAACCCTTGGGGGTCTCGAAAATCCTGGAATGTTGCCAAGAGTGTCTGGTGGCTTGATTTTGATCCATCCACAGAAATAACAAGAGTTTGAGGACAAGAGAATCACTTTAGAGTAAAAGATGTAAAAGGGACACGTTTAGAAAGTGAAATATAGATTTTAAGGTTTTTTGGGTACAGGGGGGTTATGGAGACAAGATGGAGGGATCAGGGCGTGTCTTGTCCTTCTTCTTCCTTCTTCTTGTCCTCCATCTCCTGTGGTGATGTTGGCATTTGGGGATTGGTTTATGGTGAAGGTGCACTTGCCAACATGGGTGAAAAGCATTGGGAAATAAAGGTAAATATTATGTACGTAGATATTAGTATAAAAAGACATGACCGCCCCGTGGGTGGTCAGAGAGTGCCTGTGACTGCTTGCAGATCAGACCTCTGTTGAGCAGACAGAAAATTTTGTAGATAAGAAATAATAAACAACCTGAAGACCGAAAAGCTGAAGAGTCCAGACTCATCCTTTAAAACGCGTGCCACCCAAGAACCACACTACTCGTGTCGGGGCAGAGACAGACAGCCGAACCCGACATTTGGCGTCCCTGGGTGGGCACCCAGTGGGCAGCCGGTGGGCACCCGGCGGACGACCCAGTGAGCTACTCGGCAGCAACCGGCGATCCAGCAGCATCCGGCAGCACTCGCTGAGCCACGGTGAGCTCTGTTGTGCACCTCTTGCACAGGGGCAGCCTTGAAGCTCCGAGTGGGCAGTTCCCGAACTGGACTCATTCCCAGGAGAGCACTGATAACTCCTTGGGAAAACAGCCAGAAAGCAGCCAGCAGAATCTGCAGAAGCGGCGGCCGCAGAGAACACCGCACTCCACCTCCACCGAAGAAAGTTCGTAGCAGGACAGCCCGGATCGGAATCGGAAAAGGCGCCTCCGAATCCATCTCCTGTGACCTGCAGGCCAGAGACCAGGAGCCTTCGGACTGCTCTGACGACAGGAATTCGGTGAGAAGGTCAAGAATTAAGAACATGGGGGGTACACTTTCCCAGGAACAAATAGAAATTCTGTCCGACCTACAGGGCGTGGCAGACACACACACAAGGGGGATCCCAAAGAAAAAGCTTAGAGAATTACTGCTGTGGGTGCGGTGTAATTACCCGTACTCAGAAACACGGTTGTTATTTGAAGTAGGCTTTTGGCAAGAAGTTAACAGACACCTATATTTTCTAGCCACCAATGATGATAAGACAGCCTTGAAATTGCTGTCTTCAGCAAGAATTATGTTAGAGGCGACCTCGACTCAGTTGAGAGGGTCAGCCAGGCAACAAGTTGTTGCGGGTCCCAAAAGGGCGGAGGGACCAGAGCAAGGCTCCAAGCAGAGATTGGCTCTGATCTCAATTAGCCCGGGGGGAAAGGTGCCCGAGAAAAGGGGACCGGGAAAAATGTCATTGCCTTCAGTCCCACCAGAGTCGCCACCCGCGGGGGGGGGGCTGCGCGCTTCGGCGGGGGGTGTGGATACAGCGTCAGAGGAGGAGGAGAAAGGGGCAGGAACAGACAATAGGGAGGAGACTTCGGAGGTGGAGCGGGACGGAGACAGTGACGTCAGTACAGGGGAGGCAGGGGGCGTCCCCGAAGGCACGCATGCGCGGGAAGTGCCGGCGGAGCGAGGTCGGGGGCGGGTCCGATCCTCTGTGACGTCTGGGGCGAAAAGGAGGGGCCACGTTCGGGGTTCGACATCCCGGGGCTCCACCCCCTCTCCGAGACCGATGCCTTTAGTTTCAAATCCTATGGTTCAAACCCCTTCCACTCAAAAGCATTCAAGTATTCAGCCCTCAATGTCAGCTCAGTTAACAGCCATGCAAACTCGGTCTCAAACACGGCTGCAAGCGCTGCAGTCTGCAGAGCAGGAGAGCACAGATCCCAGAGGCAGAGAAACGAGTACGCAGACGGAGGAGGAAACTCAAGTTGTGGACAGCGACTCAGAAGAAAAACGAAAAGAATAAAAACTTTGGGGGGTTTTTTCCTTTGTGGCTTTGAGTGGGAGCATGACAATGAAATATTATAAGGGTGAAGTCATGAGCTTCATGATGCTCATGCTTTTATCTGTTGCTTTAAGCAATAGAGCAAATCTACCTGTCAGTCAGCCAAAACAAAATGTTTGGGAAGCGTTAGCCCAGGCAGCAAATTTAGAAAGTATCTGCCTGACACATTCGAAACCAGGGAAACCATTCACAGCATGCATGGTTGGGTTGCCAGTGGGCGAATGGCCAATTCCAGGACATTCTCCAATGGAGATTTCGCAGGTCATTAAAGATCCTGTGAATGAATGGTGTGCTTGGACACATCTTTTACCTGTGGCTTCTACCGAACCGCAGGAACTGGAAATTTTTGGGTCCACAACAATGGAGCTATGCATGAAATTCGAAATTTCGAATGTGTCAAGGGCAAACAAAAGTGTTGATGTCACACCAAATCACGAATATTATAGAAACGCATCAGCCTGGTGCAATCACACAGTGACGACAGCCAAAGGATCAATCCAGGTTCCAGTGCAATTGCCACGTGGGTTGTTTTTAATTTGTGGGGACAGAATTTGGCACGGCATTCCTGCAAATGCCAAGGGAGGTCCATGCAGCATTGGGAGAATTTCAATGTTGTCACCAGATTTGAAAGTGTTAAGAGAGCAAAAACACAAAGAAAAAAGGTCCTTGCAACATTACAGTGTAAACTGTGATGATGAAGTGTACACTTGGGACAAGGCAAGGAGAATTGCAGCAGCAATTTTCTCACCTCAGACAGCGTCGGGGGTGGCCTTGACTCAACTGGACCACATGGGTTGTTGGTTGAGCAAGCATGCTCAATCAATCTCTCTCGCTTTGAGTGATATGTTAAAAGACGTAAGCAGTGTGAGAGAGGCAACTCTGCAAAATAGAGCAGCAATCGATTATCTATTGCTTGCTCATGGACATGGATGTGAAGAGTTTGAAGGAATGTGCTGCATGAATCTCTCAGATCATTCGAGATCAATTCATGAAAGTATTCAAAACATAAAAGACAGTATAAAGAAACTAGGCGAAGTCACTGGATCATGGATTGATGATTTGGCGGGATTTTTTGATCTTTCTCCCTTATGGAGAGGGTTTCTAAAAATGGGATTTTATATTTTAATAATTCTCTTAGTCCTCATGCTCATCGTCCCATGCATCTTTTTGTGTGTGAGACGTGTCATGAATCAAGTTGCCAAAGAAGTCTTCTTAGTGCAAACAGAAGGGGGAGATGTGGGATCTCAGCACATCATTTCTGATGTTCAGAGATGCCAGGAGAACCCTTGGGGGTCTCGAAAATCCTGGAATGTTGCCAAGAGTGTCTGGTGGCTTGATTTTGATCCATCCACAGAAATAACAAGAGTTTGAGGACAAGAGAATCACTTTAGAGTAAAAGATGTAAAAGGGACACGTTTAGAAAGTGAAATATAGATTTTAAGGTTTTTTGGGTACAGGGGGGTTATGGAGACAAGATGGAGGGATCAGGGCGTGTCTTGTCCTTCTTCTTCCTTCTTCTTGTCCTCCATCTCCTGTGGTGATGTTGGCATTTGGGGATTGGTTTATGGTGAAGGTGCACTTGCCAACATGGGTGAAAAGCATTGGGAAATAAAGGTAAATATTATGTACGTAGATATTAGTATAAAAAGACATGACCGCCCCGTGGGTGGTCAGAGAGTGCCTGTGACTGCTTGCAGATCAGACCTCTGTTGAGCAGACAGAAAATTTTGTAGATAAGAAATAATAAACAACCTGAAGACCGAAAAGCTGAAGAGTCCAGACTCATCCTTTAAAACGCGTGCCACCCAAGAACCACACTACTCGTGTCGGGGCAGAGACAGACAGCCGAACCCGACACTCTGGAGGTAAATGACCAGCAGTATATACAAATAATGAGCTTATCCCTAGCTAGTGTTCCTACAGAGGAAAAAATCAGCAAAGAAATCACGGACCAGGAATATCCTGGGGTATGGGCCACTGATGTGCCCAGGAGAGCAAAGAATGCTCTGCCCATCAAGGTCAAACTCAAAGAGGAATGGTGGCCGGTAAGAATCAAACAGTATCCCCTGAAGAGGGAAGACAGGGAAGGAATTAAGCCAGTGATAGAAAAATTTTTACAACTGGGATTGTTAAAGGAGTGTGAGTCCGATTTTAATACCCCCATATTACCTGTCCATAAACCTGACGGGTCATATTCAGTAGTCCAGGACTTTTGAGCTGTAAACAAAATAACTGAGGACCTCTATCCAGTGGTGGCAAACCCTTACACCTTGTTGACTGTATTGACACCTGAACTAACCTGGTTTACTGTTTTAGACCTGAAGGAGGACTTCTTTTGCCTCCCTCTCCATAAAGCCAGCCAGAAAATATTTGTATTTGAATGGGAAAACTCCAAAAGTGGGCATAAAACCCAGATTACTTGGACTGTGTAACCCCAAGGATTCAAGAACAGCCCCACTATATTCGGCAATCAACTAGCAAAAGATCTTGTGTCCTGGGAGGCCTCCATCTGAAGAAGGGAAGCTGTTACAATATGTGGATGATATCCTAATTGCCACCAAGACAAAGGACCTGGATGGTGAGTCTGCTAAATTTCTTGGGGCTCTAGGGATACCCGGTATCTACGAAAAAGGCCCAAGTAATGCAGCGGGAGGTAATTTATCTGGGATATGAGATCAGTGCTGGACAAAAAACTCTGGGACAAGCCAGAAAAGAGGCAATATGCCAAACCCCAAGGCCACAAACAGTGAAAGAGTTATAAACCTTTTTGGGGATGATTGGGTGGTGCAGGCTGTGGATCTACAACCATGGACTGCTGGTTAAACCCCTATATGCGCTCACAACCACTGAACAAAAAAACCTTCAATGGAATAAAGGAGCTATATAAGCCTTTGAGTCACTAAAAAGGCCCTGATATCGGCTCCAGCCTTGAGACTCCCAGATGTGAGTAAACCATTTTTTCTCTTTTCCCACGAGAAGCAGGGGATTGCTCTAGGAATATTAGCATAGGATCTGGGCCCGTATCGCTGAGCAGTGGCTTACTTTTCCAAACAACTGGACGCAACTGTGAAAGGTTGGCTCGGATGTTTGCAAGCGGTCACAGCTGCAGTACTAAACATCCAGGAGGCCCGAAAATTTATCCTGGGCCAGAAAATGGCTGTGCTAGTGTCCCATACAGTATCTGCAGTACTAGAAATGAAAGGTAGGCATTGGCTTTCCCCACAGAGATTTTTGAAAAATCAGGCGACAATAGTAGAACAAGATGATGTGGAAATCATAATAATTAACATTGTCAATCCAGCTTCTTTTCTCAGCAGAAATACAGGGGAACCAGAGCATCGTGACTGTCTGGAAACCATCAAAGCGACATATTCAAGCTGTCTGTACTTGAAAGATAGTCCTGTGGAGAACATGGAAAACTGGTTCATGGATGGAAGCAGTTATGTCCTAAGCAGTAAAAGACATGCTGAATACGCCATCACCACCAGCCAAGAAATAATAGAGTCAGGACCTTTGCCCATCAATACCTCTGCACAAAAGGCAGAGATAATTGCTGTAACTCGTGCCTTGGAACTGGCCCAAGGCCAAACTGTAAATATCTATACAGGCTCAAAATATACCTTTGGAGTCATACATGCACATGGAGCAATATGGATAGAAAGAGGACTATTAAATTCACAAGGCAAAAACATTAAACATGCAGAAGAGATCCTGAAACTGTTGGAGTCAGTCCAGCTCCCTGAGAAAGTGGCAATCATGCACATCAAAGCATACCACAAAGGAAGCTCAGAATTAGAAAAAGGAAATGAGCTGGTGAACAGACACATGAAACAGGCCACAAAAGGAGAGGTAAAAACAGAAGGAGCTTTGATCCCTGATGGGCAAATCTCCCTAGAAGGTGAGCTAAAATATACCAAAGAGGATCAAAGCCTTACTACAGAGCTAGAGGGGTCATAAAATAAAGGAGGGTGGGCTCTCACCCCACAAGGGCAAGTGATCATTCCCTCCTATTTAATATGGCCTTTAGTTAGGGAAGGAAGAACACTACAAAAGGCACTGGGGGGTAGAAGCCTTATAGCAGCACCTTCTTAGAGA
Source organism: Molothrus aeneus (assembly GCF_037042795.1). Taxonomy (NCBI): domain Eukaryota; kingdom Metazoa; phylum Chordata; class Aves; order Passeriformes; family Icteridae; genus Molothrus; species Molothrus aeneus. The sequence continues at coordinate 5,634,301 of NC_089679.1, read as the reverse complement.
AATTATAGCTAGAAACTTATACACTACTGTGAAACAGGTGACTCAGCAATGTGATCCTTTGCCTCCAGACTAATCCCAAAAATACTCCCAAACCAGAAATGGGCCAAATTGGGAAAGGCAACAGGCCTGGGCACCAGTGGCAGATTAATTTTATGGAACTCCTAAGAAAAGGGGGGTACAGATATTTACTAGTACTGATACTTTTTCAGGTTGGCCAGAAGCATTCCCTACCAGAACAGCCAAGGCTCTGGAGGTAATTAGAATACTAATACAAGAAATAATACCGCGCTTTGGAGTTCCAGCAACTATGTCTTCTGACAGAGGACCATATTTTATCTCAAAAATAGTGCAGCAAATCAGCTGCCATTTGGATATTGATTGGCAACTTCATACCCCATATTGCCCTCAGTCAAGTGGACAAGTAGAAAAGATTAACCACTTGATCAAACAGCAGATTGTGAAATTAGGACAAGAAACTAACTTGGCCTGGTGTAGAGATTCTCAGTTCAGTCGAAGAGAATTCTCCCAGGCTTCAGGCCTGGGAAACTTAGAGAGGAAGAATGAAAACAGCTATTATCTCTCTGTTCATGCTGTTTATAAATATGTACCTTCAGAGTATGCTATTGATAGTTCACCAATAGTGTGAAAGGTTTTTACTTTGAGACCAATCAGATTTCACCTTAGCGATCCTGGTTATAAAAGGATGCTTCCCTCTTAATAAAGGATCTCTCTTTTTTGCCTTCTGAACCATGGAGTCATTTCGTCCGTCCTTGACTCAACAGTGTCAGCCTGGCCTCGGTCTCTTCCTCTAGCACTCTTGCACATACGAACTAGGCCAAGGGAAAAGAAGGACTGAGCCCTTTTGAAATCTTGTATGGGAGATCTTATGGAATACAAAAAGGGATGTCTGCACAAGCTGGGGATAAAATTATGACCTCCTACGTGGTGGCATTAGGCAAACAACTCAACAAAACTGAGAAATCTGGTTGGGATTCAAAGTAGGGGTTTGGACGGGCCTGTGCATAACATCCAACCTGGAGATAATGTGTATGTAAAGTCTCTTGCAGAAAAAACTCTGGAGCCACAGTGGGAGGGGCCATTCCAAATATTCCTCACTTCCTTCACAGCAGTCAAGATCAAGGAACAAGCATCATGGGTACATCACACCAGAATCAAAAAGGTTCCACAGTCTTCCTGGAAGGTCACGCAAGTACATCCTGGAAAATTGCTCTTTTCATGATCTTAATTTTAATCAAAGGATGCCAGAATGCGGGAGAAACAAAAAATATATTACCCACATGCACCTGCAATGGCACCGCCACTGTTGATAAGTTGTAGGCAGACTTGTACAAGTCTATACGTAAGGGTATTACTGGGAACACAACAAACTGGTCAGGGAAAATGTTTTACAATATGACAAAATATGGGCCCATACGTTCAACAGAGATTGGCAACAAATGCCTAATTAACTGTACAGTTTCTGAAATCTCATTGAAAGCAGAGAACCAGGGGCAACGCAGTTCCTATACAATAACACAAATTTGTTTAAATTAAGACAAGGATCTTGATAAAAACATAACAAGAAAAGAAAAGCCCCAACATAAGGAGGAGCTCCAACCTGTAATTTCCAAAATAGGGCCATATGCCATTAAAAAATATGAGAATTCAAAACCTATTGATTAACCCAGAATGGTCCCTGAGGCGAGTCAAAATGGCAGTGCAAGTGAATGCTTCTAACATCCAGTAAGACTGTGCTCCGTTCCTTAAGACATCCTTCATAGAATGGATAAATTTGCTACAGAAACTTATGCCCCACAAAACTCGAAGGAAGAGAGACCTTACAGGGGCACTGGGAACAGGACTGGGGGTTTTAAATGCAATAGATTCAGAAGTACTAATGAACAGATTAGCTGTGACAGGCATCAATCAAGCTAAATTACAAAAACCTCTACAGTCTTTCTTACTAGCATTAGGTGCTAGTCAATGGAAACAATCTAAAGTATTACCAGGGTGGGAAAATACAGAGGAACCGGATCATGAATTAACAATAACCGCACTAAGTACAGTTCAAAACAATGTTTCTTTAGCCCTTAGCTGTATACAGGCACAATTATGGATGCAATCAGTGGCTGCCTCAATTATACGAGAGGGAGGGGAGAGCACCTTCCCCACTGAGATCCAAAGGGTTGTTTGGGACAATGCTACTGAGTTAGAGAGAGAGTATCAATCCTGGTGGATAGTAAATTTCACTTATGAGTCTGTCACTAGTATAGTGACTGTTTTTGTGTTGGCCATACATACTGCCTCAATACACATGATCCACCCCATCATTGCCTTAGGATTAAACCATGACAAAGCTGTGTTATATCCTTCTGAACATAGAACTTGGGGACAAAAAACTGAGGAGAAGTGGCAAACTGTAAATATAGAATCTTGTATTGCGAGGGAACAGCTAGAATTCATTTGTGAAAGTAGCATGATAGATGAACAAGATATTTGTCTAGATATCAACCAGAGTAGTGTCATTTTGAGGTTCATCTGCTTAACCAGACAACTATGCTTGTGTACATAGGCCAAGGCTGTATATGCCTAAGAGCAGCATGCCCCACCATAGAAGTAGATTGTGGCAGTTAGTGTTTGTGTCACCCCAGTTTTCAGTTTTGTAATCCGGGTTCTCTGATAAAGGTTGCTTCCAAAGCCCTCCCTATGTTGTTCCAAGTTGATTTCTCCCTAAGTTGTATCCATCCCTGATGTAAACCACTCCCCTCACTCCTCCCCTAAGGTTATCCCATTGGCTGGCTGTTTGTACCCACCCACTGGTTTTGGCCTGTATATAAACCACTGCAGAGCTGTGCTTTTTTTCTTTAGCTTCTGAATCTCTGGATTAAAGACTTTCTGGAATATCAGGCAGAGAACATCTGTAGACTCTTTTACTTTTCTCCCTGATGCTGGTAAAGCTAATCCCACTATAGAGCCACAGCTCTGAAGTTCAGCTCCTGGTGAATTTGTCCTGGAGTTGTTCCATACACCTTGGTGCGGCTGCTGGTGTTCTAAAAGAGCTAGCTAAAGACTCCAGTGGTTGTGCCAGCTGGTGCCCAAACGTGAGGCCTCCTGATAGGTCTGAGACCTCATGGAAGAACCTGCGCAGTCA